>NW_024429198.1:59997433-61197433 GCF_017639785.1 Mesocricetus auratus
TATATGTGTCTGATTGGTTTGAATAAAGCATTGTTAGCCAATAGGAAGCAAGGTAGGTAGGACTACAGGCTGTGGGCAGGAAGACTAAATGTTACAATCCACACTATGTATTCAGAAGCCTTTGGCCTCAGTGCACTGAAGGGTTCTCCGGGATCTCTGTGCAGCCGACCTCACTGCTGACTTGTTTCTTGCCCTGGGGTCACCCCACCCCCTACTCCTGCTCATCTGCTTCCCTCTTCTGACCTCTCGCACCCACCCTCATTGATTCTCAGTGGAAAGGTTTTATTTTGTGGAGATGCAAATGCCTTTTTTCCCATCTTCATATGTGAGGGGTGTGGCTGCACATGCGTGTCCATAGCTGTTTACACGTGTGTGGGTGCACGTGTGCTGTGTGTGTTGACTGATGTCAGGAATCATCCTCCGTTACCCTTGTTTCTATCTCATTCCTTGAAGCTGGGTCTCTGAATCAAACACTAAGCTTGCAGATGCGGCATGCTCGCTTGTTCAGCAAGTGGTCTAGCCAGGGTGGTATCGCCAGCCCAAGAGGCGTTTGATATCTTTTACCTTTCTTAGCACACTTCTTTGCTCTTCTTCACATTTCTCCCCTGGAATAGAGCAGCCAGCCACAGTTGCTTATCGGGGCTTCTGCCATGGCTCTTAAAATACATGGGAACTGCCTCCTGAGTCGGTTCCTCAGCTAGTTTTGCCAGCCTCGTGAGTATTGGTCACTGAAACCTCAACCACGTATCTCTTCCTTAGGTGAGGTGTCCAATCCATCATCATCATCATCAACAGTAACCAACAAATTAAAAAGAAAACCTTTTTTTTCCTTTTGTTAAAATGCCTCTACATCTTCTTTTGATTTTTTTTAGGATCCTCCTCCTGCCTCCTTCAGCAAATCCTACCAGTGTGCACCACCCCAACCTGCTTCTTTTGATTTTTGTAAGATTTCAAAATCCCTGTCTTACACTAATGTGGAACTGTCTGTGTGATTTTGCCTTCTGGTGTTGCCATTATATTTTAAGTATACATGCTTAATTTAACACTGAAAGTACTGTTGAGTAACATTCATATCAAAGTGTTAGCACATCGTCTACCCTGAGCAACATTCATATCCAAAGTGGTGTCATTTCCAGAAGACCCACTGCATTCTATTCATCATTGTTTTCTCTTTTAAAGCCCAGTACGTATTTACGTTTTCAAGGTGTCATTTCCAGAAGACCCACTACATTCTATTCATCATTGTCTTCTCTTTTAAAGCCCAGTACATATTTACGTTTTCAAGGTACTGCTTTGTTAGTTGTTTCCTGCATTCTGCTGCTTCCTCCCGAGTTTGATTTGCCTCTTGTGTTTCTTTTACAAAGTCATTTTATTAAGGTTTGCAAGTAGTTTGCCCTTGGAGGTTTAGTATTTCTGAAAATGTTTTGTTGTTCTGTACTTTGGTTTCTTTCCAAATCCATTCTGCCAGTTGTTTCCTATTCCTCTGGGGAAATTAGTTTTTGTCTTCTGGACTTTATTACTTTTTTTTTTTTTTACAAATATGTAAGACCAATTAAATTATCATTTCTTTTTAGGAAATCAATAGTAGTATTCCTGATAATTGTTAGAATTTCTCTTTTTTTCCTGCCTTAGATTTTGTAGTTTTACTAATAAGTCTAGTAATATTATTTACTAGTGCTTTGATTAGAATACATGTTTATTACATCTCAGAATTTACATCTTTCATTGGTTTATACTTCGATCCCTTCCCTTATGCTTATATTGTGCTCCCTTTGTTATCCTTACTTTATGGTCCTAAGATTAAAGCTAACACCATTAATTTGAAGCCCTATTTTTTTCTAATATAGGGGATTGGTGCTACAAATTTCTGTGTACCCCTTTCATTATAATCTCAGAAAAATTTTACATGTTTTTTGCATTTTCATTCAGCCCAGAATAGTTTCAGTTTTCCTTCAAATTCCTGTTTAATTCATAGCATATTGAGTACTATTCTGTATCTGTACATGAGATATTGAGGAATATTTTCTTCACATTGTTGCTTTCTGTGGTCTCCACTGGTCATTGTTAGTTTCAGTTGTCAACAGGACACAGAGTCGAGTGGGAAGAGTGACCCTCAGTTGAAGAATTGCCTTTATCATATTGGCCTGTGGCCATATCTATGGGACACTGTCTTACTTGCTAATTGATGTAGTAGAGCCAAACCTCCTAAGGCAGGACCATCCATGGACAGGTGGGCCTGGATTGTACAAGAAAGGGAGATGAGAAAAGTAAAGGAAGTAAGCCATCAAGCAGTGTTCCTCTTCTTTAGTTCCTACCCCTAGGTTCCTGTCTTAGCTCCCCTCAATGAAGAATTATCACCTATAAGGCTGAACTGTCACCTCAATTGCTTTTTGTCAGTGGGTTTTTTTTTTTTTAATCATAACCACACTTAAATTATAGCACAACTCCTCTGGTTTCCATGGTCTCCTTGAGTCTGACTTTCATGGTCTCCATTCTCCCAACTTCCAAAGTCTCCATTCCTCTGGCTTCTGTTGTCTCTATTTTCGTCTGGCTTCCATGGTCTCCTTGCCTCTTGTCTCTATGGTCTCCACGCTCCTGGCTTCCATGGTATTTATGTCTGTGGTGCTTGGAGTGAAATTGGCCCCGGTAGGCTCATATATTTGAATGTATGTTCGCCAGAGTGTAGAAGAGCTTAAGAAGGATTAGGAGGTGTAACACTGTTGGAGTAGGTGTGGACATGTTGGAAGAAGTATGTCATTGGCATTGGGATTTGAGCTTTGAAAGCCCATGACAGGCATCGGTGCCTCTCACTCTGCCTGCTGCCTGTAAAGCAGGATGTAAAGCTCTGAGCTACTGTTCCAGTGTCCTGCCTGTCTGCTTCTCACCAAACTAGTAATGGACTAAACCTCTGAAACCGAAAGCAAGCTCCCAATTAATTGGTTTCTTTTATGAGTTGCCTTGGACATGGTGTCTCTTCACAGCAATAGAACAGTGACTAAGAAAATGCACCTTGTTTCCATGGCCTTTTTGCCTCTGACTTCCATGGTCTCCATGGCTCTGGATTTCATGATTTCTATTAACTATGCCTTCCAGGGTCTCCATGGCCCAGGCTTCCATAGTTTCTATGCCACCTGGCTTCCTTGGTCTTCGTCCTGGTTTTCAAGATCTCTGTGCTTCTGATTTCCATGATCTCTCTGCCCCCAGCTTCCAAAGTCTTTGTGACTCTGGCTCGCATGTTCTCTGTATCTCTGACTTCATGGTCAACATGCCTTTGCCTCCTTTATCCATTTCCTATTAGCTTTCTTTACACCCACATCTCTTAATGGGTTTCTATGCACCTAGCTTAGTTTCTACCCCAAATCAGTCTTCATTCATCTTGTTTGGTCTCCACGCCTCTAGACCCTGTGGTCTCCATTCCTTCATTCAGTGGCCCTGCTTCCCATGATCTCTATGCTTTTGCCTTTCATTGTCTCCGTTCTTTTGGCTTCTCCATGATTCTATCTTCCATGGTCTCCTTGCATCTGCCTTGCTTATAAGATCTCTTATATTGTTAGTTTGCCTTTCCTATCCTTCTGACATAATTTTGTGTGAGAATTTAAATTTATGCTGCAATAATAGAAGGGACGTTGATAACACTACCAAAGAATCTAGATACAAAGAGCTGTCACAGCGCATATGAGTCCATTCCTCCGATATACATGGAAGAGGCAAATCCACAGGGAGATAAAGGCTTTCAAGTATTGACTTGAGGAAAAGTGGGAAGTAACTGCTTAATTGATACAGGCTTTGATTTTGTAATGATGAAAATGTTTCTGAAAAGACAGAAGTGATGACTGCACGATATTACGAATGTACTAAATACCACGTTAAGATAGCTAATTTCATGTAGTACAAATTTTACAACCTTAACATGGTCAAAGAAAATCAAAGGGGAGTTACTGGTCCCTAATAGTGCCCAGTGGAAGGGTTCCCATTTTCTAGGCTGGAGAATGAGAAGCAGATAAATACATTTATGAATGTATGAAAATAGAGGAAAAGCAGGCCGGAACAGGCTACATGACATCTACTTTGACTTTCTGGAACACTTTTAATTCATGCTTTCAGTAAAGCAAGGCTTTGGGTGGGAAGACATTTGAGAAAGGTGAATTCAGCTACATAGCAAGCTTCTGAGCCCCTGCTACACACATGCTAATGTGCTAATAATTTAAAGACTGCAACCAAAGGAGAACAAATAACTGAGAGAGCAATGTTTTAAAATGCTGATAAGGTAATGAGAATGTCTGATTCTGAAGTAACCGACATCGAGTGTTTTTTTTTAATTAAAATAAGAAATAAAATTGGTGGTGAACCCGTGGCAAGGCCAGCAAAAGCCACACCCTGCAGAGCCTCCCTCTGCCCAGCTGTGTGCCTGGGGGTGCTTGTGTGCACACGGGAACATGCATCCTTCTAGAGACACTGCGAATGAGTGCTTGCCAAGGAGCCAGAAGTAGGACCATTCCAAAGCTGTAGCCCCGGAGCCCCCAATTTTCTTATATGGTTTCTGGGATATGAGTGTTGTGCTGTTCTTAGACAACTGTCTTTCCAAGCAATTAAGTTCCCTGTATCCCCGTCTCAGATGCTGCACAAGGAAGTAAATAAGACAGGGAGGCAGCAGCTGGGGGAGAGGGGGCTTCCAGGTTATTTATTACTTTAATAAATCGGAGCTCCTCCCAGCCTGCCTCAGACTCTTGCTTCTGTCAAGCTCTGAGGACAAATGATCACTTAATTGTAGAGTTTGTGGGCCGAGGTGGGCTCCAAGCACAGCAGTTTATTGTGCAAGAAAGGCTGTTAGCAGGATGAGATGATAGTGCCCAGGCCAATAAGTCATTAAGCAGAAATTCAAAGCAGGAAACTTGCGAGTGCCTTCTGTCTAACTTGTGTTAACCTCTTCGGGGCCGAATGTGATGTGTTTAGAGCCAAGGGTAAGGCACAGGCCACAGAAGTACGTTTTGTCAGGGAAAGGGCTTGGCGTTAGTGTCCTGATGCTGCCTTCTGGGTGAGGGTCCATCCTGAGCTGCTCAGTCCCTACAACAGGGTCACACCTGTAGAAGGAAAGACCTCAGGGCAAGGGTGTCCTCACAGGTCACTGTCGCGTCTGCTGCACGGCCTGTGTCTGAGAACGTGCGGAGGGTGTCGGGGATTGACAACACAGAGACTCGTTCAACGATGTAAAGAAAACTTTAAGCAGGCCCCAAAAAGGTTCAAGAAAACTTCCTAAGAAAGGCTCCCACCAGGGAAGCTTCTGCTCTCTCCTCTCCCCTGGCTGGTTCTGCTCTGACCCCAGAAACTGATCTGGGCGTGGCAGAAGAGGTGGTTAGTCTTTGGACAAGGTCGAGGTCAGGGTGGTTTCTGTGGGCAGGCCTTTTCCAGGAACTTAATGCCCCCAGGCATTGTATTGTTTTTAGTAAACATGTTTTTAGTAAACATTGTCTTACAGCTGCCTACTCCCAGGCAGAAGGGGAAGTGGGTCTCTGCTCAAGGTCTGGTGTTCCCACAGGTCACCTCACTGTAGCTCTGCTATGTCACTCTAACATACAAAGTGTGTTACTGTCACCACATAAATCACCAGGCCACTCTGATCCCAGCTGCTGTTTCAATGGGAGAAAAAGTTAAACCTCAGGAAATGGATTTCAGCCTCTAGTTGAGTATTCCGTTAGGTAGCGCAGTATTCTCTAGGGACTGACACAGAGTGTTTCCTTTTTCAGTTAGAGGTTAGAATAGCCCTGGACGTTTGAGCAGTGGCCAGCCATTGACGGTTCCGGCTCCCAGCACTGCGACAGAGATTGGGGGCCAGCAATGGAAAGGGAGTGGGGGTTCGCACCTTGCTTTCCCTTCTGCTCCATTGCACGTCCATCCGCACAGGCACAAACTCTCGCTCTGCGCAGTTTTCCTTCTGAAGTTTCAGTTGACCGCCGCAAGCCACGGCCGGAATGTTTTTCCTTTGACCCTTCCAAGAGAGAGACCACACTAAAATAGCTCTTGTTGTTCTGTGTTGTTGTAATTTTTCCATTTGGGGCCTGGGGAGATGGTGCAGTTAGTAAAGTGTTTGCCTTCCCAGAAGGAGGATCTAAGGTTGCTACTCTATAGCCTGGCATGTTGGTGTGCTTGTAATCCCAGCCCTGGGGAGTCAGAGACACTGGCCAGCAAGCTTAGCCTGCTCAACAAGTCCCGAGTCAGTGAGAGACCCTGTCTCAAATCAAAAAAAAGATGGTGGATAGCACCTTCAAACAACATCTGAGATTGTCCTCTGGTCTCCACATGTGTGTATACACACACACACACCTCTGTATAATACACGCACACAATAATTTTCCAGTTTCATTAGCTATTGTTAATTTTACTCCAAATACCAATTTATGTTTAAGTTCATAGAAAATGGACTCTTAGAACAGCACACACAATGTTGCACACACATGAGACTGTTGTAATAAAAAAAAAGCATAAAAGAAAAAGATGCCATGCAACAGAGTTTAAGTGATGTTTTTTTTTTTTAATTAGGGAAAGGGATCATAAAAAAGGAAAAGGAGAGGGGGGCGACCAGCCTCCAGGGGCACGAGCATCAGGAGAGAGTAAAGAGAGGCAGAGAGAGACAGAGACAGACACAGACAGAGAGAGATGGATAGAGACAGAGAGAGACACAGTATGAGAGAGAAACAGAGAATGAGACAAAGAGAGATGGATGGGAGATGGGCAGGGCCCTTTTAAAAGGGAACATAGTGAATGTGCACGGGTGGTGCTCTCAGTGGCTGCAGCTGAGGGCTTATCCTTTCAGAACCCCAAGGGCAGGCCGCTGCAGATGCCTGGATACTAACAGAGACTCTGCATGGAAAGTGAAAACCTGGAATGTTTATAACTCAGGTTGGATAAAGAGTGGCATTGTGGAAAGGAAACCACTGTGTATGGAAATGCAAACGAAGCTAGAGGTTCCTTTACAAGGTCTCTTCTCATACAAATCGTCTCAGCCTTAGTCCCCTCTCTGGTAACAGGAATGCTTTTCTCCTAGTGCAGGCTGGGTGGTGACCTTGTTTACTGGTTCAAAGTAACCTTTGTGTCCAAGTGATCTGTTCTGGGCTAGCACGCTCCTCCGCTCTTGAGGGACCTGTCTTCACTGTTACTGTATTTCAGAGGATTGCTTCGTGACTTTAAAGGTCTCCCATTCTCCAGTTTCATGCTTCTCTTTCTCTAGCTCCTGTTAATCACAGATCTTTGGACATCTCCATTGCTTTGCTGTTCCTAAAACCCCATGCAGTAGGGACCACAGGGTACTAATCTTTTCTGTACAGCTTTTTTCACTTAGCAGTATGTGTGTAAAGCATTTCCCTGTATCTTCATGGCTTGCCTTAATTGTTCATTTCTTTAGTTCTGAGTTACATTCCATTGTCCATCTTGGCCTTTCAGGCTGTGAAATGTAACTGTTGTTCAAGACCCCAGTTTATGACACCCTGTTATGTTAGAAACTGACTTGGACAGTTGGAGCTTGATTGTTAATGTCAAATTTACAGGATCCATCATCACCCGGGGGCAAATCTCTGGGTATGTTTGTGAGGGAGTTTCTAGATTGGGTTTAGGTGAAGTGGGAAGATCTAAGTGTGGGTGGTGCCATCCCGTTGTACGAGACCCCAGACCCAATAAAAAGGAGGAAGCAAGCTTGGCTCCATTACTCATTTCTCTCTGCATCCTAACTGCAGACATAATGTGATTAGCAGCTTGGGCACCTGCTGCCATGGCTTTCCTATGATGTTGACCTCAAACTGTGAGAGAAAATCAGTCCTTCTTTGTTAAGTTTGCATATGCGAGGCATTTTGTCCCAGCAACAAGAAAACTGACCCAGGGAAGTTTATGGGGAACTACCAAACTGTTCCAAAGCAGCTGCCGTGTTGAAGTTCAACCAGCAGTGAGCGAGAGCCTTTGTGGCCTGACATCTTCAGAATTCCATGCTGCCTGGCTTCTGGACCCCAGATTAACCGTTCTGACAGCTTGGCTAACAGCTTAGTGAGGAATCGTGTTTGGGACGCTCTCTTTCAGGGTTCCCTCTCCTGACTGAGGTTCTTCCTTCTTCCTCCTCACTGAATTGGGGATAGATTTCTGATGGTTTTCTTCCTTTCCAACTTCCTTTCTTCACGTCCTCCACCCTCATCTTTGTCTCTTTCCTCATAGTTTACCCATGACACCCAATCCGTCTTCTCTTTCTTGCATTTTTTTTCCTTACCTTGGCTTACCTTTCCCCCGTTTCTTCTATTCAGCATGAAATTGGAGAGTAAGATAAGTTTTTGAATATATTTTTGTGGTGTTGGATATATTAGTTAGCTATTTATTAAAAAACAGCCTGTGTTGACCATTTTATATTTCTCCCAGGGAAGCGGCGCCTAATAAATCAAGTCCCTTCTTGTATACAGCTCGTGATTTATTTTTTTCCTATGGCATCAGTAAATCTCAGGAAGGATTTCTTTCTGACTGCTCACTCCACTATTAGTCTCTTTGAAACCCACAAGGATTTTAGTAAATGGAAAAAATTGATTCTTAACATATTTCTGATCCTGTATATTGCTCAGATCACAACACAATCTTACTTTCTCATATGTAATCCATAGCTGAGGGTGTTGATTTTTCTCACTCTACACTTGAGTGGAATGTTGAGTAATGATGCTATTCCTTAGCTCTTTCTTTAACTTTAATGGTGTTTGCTTCTAATGTTTCTCCCTACCTGTGTTCTGTCACTGTTGAGGAAAATAACCCCAAACTTGGAAATAGAATAGAATGATCCTGTGTGTCCTTCCAGTGTTACACTAAAGGAACCAGTAAGAAACCCACCAGCTACCATCTCTCACTCTAGATAACTTCTTTAAGTTCGTTTGTTTATTTATTTATTTATTTAGGATTAGGCTATGTAAAGTTGGTGGTCAAACTGTGCATGTCTGGTATGTTGCAAATGATTTTTGTTAAATAAACAGACAGGGCCCCAGTATATAAGCTTGACTGCTCTGCCAGACACTGACCAATTTCAACCCAAGTCTGAAATACGTCCTTCCCCCTCCTCCTCTTTCCCCATGAATTCATGCCCCCTGCTTCCTTACGTGCTGGAATCACAGGTATGCATCACCATGCTCATTGAGGAAAGCTTATACTTTTATTTCACTTATGTGTATCAGCTACTCAATTCTTTTCCAAATTAACTTTGACACCCTGCTGATTCTTTCATTAAAGAGGCAAAAATACGCATCAATGCATACTTCTACTCATATAGGCTTGACTTCGTGAAAAGTGCCTTGTTCCTTCAAGTTCAGCCCAAGTGACTTGTCACATCTGCAGCTGTCTTGCCTCTCAGAGCTTACATAGTTATTTTTTATAGAAAGAACCTACATTTCATACCTACTCTTTAATAAATTCTTGTCTGTCTATGACATGCAGGCAGCCCCCTTAAGCAGCTATTGGACTGACTCTGTCTCCATTCTCTTCAGCATGAGGCTGCTGACAATAGCGTCATCAGAAGTCAGTTTCCATGCTCACTGAGGGTGAGTTACTGCTGGTCCCCAATTGCGTCCTATGAGGGTAGCCCCCGGTTAGTGCTGACTATCACTGGCTACCTCTGACCCCATTTGTGAGCTGTGTTGGGAGTCTCTCAGTAACTGAGCACATTTGAGGCTATTTCTTTTTATCTCAGTAACAAGTAATCCAGGTTATGCCTCAGAGTAGTGGGTTAAAACCAGTCACATCATGTCTTTCCCTTTATAAACTTACCCACAATGGACTAGGTACTGCATGGGGATTAAATGAAATTTATGCCTTTCTTCTTTGTTTTCATATTGAAATTAATGTGTCTTGCTGTAGATTCCAAACAGATGGGGAAAGGTCAAGGTTTCTTTGTTTCTAAGTATGTTTCCATGGCTACAGAATGGAAGCATCTCTTGTTTGGCTGCTGGTAGCTCATTAGAGGAGGGGTGAACTCTGCATTGGTGGTTCAGTGTGGTTGATTTCTGCTTACTTGACTTTTCATCTTCATGTGATGGTTTGAAACACAAACCTGATGACTGTAGGTAAATATTAACTTAATTGCAACAACTGAGGGAATATCATATAAGTCCTGAGTAAAATGAAACAATGACCAGTAAATCCGTGTCTGTGCTCTGTTGGTTTCAGGGGGTCACTATTCTTGTTGGCGCCTGCAAATTCTTTTTGTCTCCTCCTTGATACTTGTCTTTCTGTGTCCATGGAATACCAGAGAGCCCCACTTCAGTTTTGATTTGGGGGGTTATTACCATATCCCCATGCCTGTATTGTTTTTGTTGTTTCTTGCTTGATTTTTCTCTTAAGGAACACATTCTGAAAGAACATTCTAGGGTTGTAAAGCCCTAGTGGACTGTCCAGTGATTCTCCCCTGATTCATACTAAGGATGTTAAGGCCCAGAGAAGGCAAGGGACAATTCTAAGCCCACCGTTGGTGGTAGATCAGCAGTCTCAGGCTGCAACAGATAGCATGTGTCCATGGGTACCTTGAAGCAGGCAGGATTAGTACTAGAACTGACCAAAACCATTCTGTGTAGATGATCTGTAATGAATAAAGAATATGTATGGCAACTAAGATTTAATTCAAGCAGAATACAAGCAATTTTTATGGGCCTTAAATATTTCAGGGAGTGTCTGAGAATTTTTTGGATGGTGGAAATCAGAATTAGGTTAAGCATTTTGTCTGGATTCAAGGAGGAGATCAGTCAGTGGCTAATGATCTGGGGCAATGGTCCAGTTCTCAGGAAGAGAAGACGACAATTCATACTTTTAGAGACCTCATCTAAAACAGACTTCATTTCACACCCATATTTTAGCTATGGTGAGCACACAGACACCCATGCCACATAAAATATCCAGGCTTCTCTACAGAAATAATAATTCTAGATCCTACTGCCACTACACTTCTAGATCTACTGCTCACTCCAGTGAGGAAAAATAATAGATCTGTCACAGTTCCAGTGGCCACTTGTCCCTGCCTTTCCTGCTAATAGAGCTCAGTGACATGATCAGAGAGGGCTGTGCCTGAAGAATCAAGAGTGTTTACTTTTTCCTGTGAAAAACAGAAAAGGCCAACAACTAAGAACTTCCACTCTCTGTCAAGGGCACATCTCGCTCTGCCTCTTTTTTTTTTCTGTATCATGAAAGTCCTAGTTAGCTTAACTGTCTGTCAAGTAGACATGGCCTAGACTCATCTCAGAGGAAACTCTATTGAGGAAGTGTGTAGATAAGAGTGGCCTGTGGACATGTCTGTGATGAATGCCTTGATTATTAGTTGGTATAGAATAGTCGAATCTACTAGGTGATACCATCCCTAGGAAGATCTCTGGTTATATATGAAAACTAAGTAGATATGAACCAGTGAGGAAGCCATAAAAGCAGTGTTCTGGGTTCTGGCATGTGCTCCTCTCAGTAATGAACCATGACCTGGAAGTGTAAGCCAAACGAATCCTTTCCTACCCTAATCTTCCTTTGCTAATTGTTGTTGTCATAGCGGCAGGAATGAAGTTAGGGTATAAGAGCAGGACTACTTGAGTCATAAGAGTGTGGGTCTTGATCTTCCTCCAGAAGTGATGCTCCAGAATGGTCCTCTGCCTTGTCTGGGCTTCAGCATCCTTGGTCTGACCTGGGCTGAACTTACTGATCAGCCTTCTAGGGCTTCACAGCCCTAACGATGATCTTCACACTGTGTAGGTTGCATCACCAGAAGAGTCTCGGGCCATTTGTTCTTGTTTAACAGAATATTGGAGACTGGATAACTTACAAAGAACGAAAATTATTCTTCCCAGTTCTGAAAGCTGGAAAGTCCGAGATTAAGGGACAAGATGTTTCCTTCAGACACAGAACTCGTTTCTACCTTTCCTAAAGCTGCACCCTTGAGCCATCACTCTGACTTCAAAGAGGAACAGGTCATTGGTTAATCTTTGTATCAACCTGTAAGTAAGAGGAGCTGAACCCAGGACTTATTTTCTAGCTTGGATTATGTGGCATTTTCATGGAGCATAACATCCAATACAGGAGAAGGCAGTGGGCATCAAGTATACTTCCTAATAACAAACATTTGAAAAAATTCTTCTTTTGTCCACTCTTGAGAAATCCTCATCATCTCCTAGGAAACTAATAATCAGCCAAGAAAACACACAGAAAAACAGAGTACCATCTTCGGTCATCTTTTTTTCTTTATAAACCCAGAAAAGCATATCTTCTTTATTAGAAAGTTTGATTATACGTCAGTTCTGAACATAGTCCAAAGTAACTTTCAGTGCTATAAACACTATGTTCTTAGATAGAAACGAAGCTCTGTCTGGGGATAAATGGCAGGGGAGGGAAGAGTTTGCATGCTACTCTTTGTCTGTCTTCGTCTGCTATACTTTGTTTTGTGAAGATCGAGCATTGTAGGGGAGGAGCAGGGGCATGGATTTCTTCTAACCATAAAGAAAAAACAGAGTGTAACATTTGAAATGAAAAAAAAATAAGGGCATTTCAAGGCTAACACCAGGGAGCTGATGGAAGTCAATAGAAAGTGTGTTAGAAATAATCTTGGGTGCTGTGACCAGAGTCATTACACATGTAGGTCTTCTGTAAACCTGGAAGGGCAGTCTGTCCATGTGATCACAGAAGACTCAACTTTAAGTAGAGATTAAATAGACATTCATTGGCTTTGAGAAGCTTGAGAGATGAGAACATCCTCAGAGTAGAGGAACTGTTGACTTTAAAAGATGCCCAAACCTCGTAGATTATCCATGAGATTCCACCTTTAAAAGATGCCCAAGCCTCGTAGAGTATCCATGAGATTCTGTCTTTAAAAGTGCCTAAGCCTCATAGAATATCCATGAGATTCCACCTTTAGGAGCACTGGCCATAACCTCCAGACAGTCATGAAACCAGTTCAGTGTTCAACATAAACAATGCCAGAGAACAGAACTGAAATAATAAAGCTGGTACACGGAAAGAGACTGAACATTGATGTTGGTTATGTGATTTAACTGGGCTGTATGTGTCAAGCCATTGCATTAGACCTAGTACTTCAGAGGGTTGGAGAAGTACCACTGTTCTCACCCCCAAATGTGTTCTATACTTGTCATAGTGCTAGCCTGAGAAAGACATTCATTGTGATGCTACTTAGGGTCAAGATAAGGGTGTATAGTATGGTTGAAAACGTTAGTAGAATGGATCGGTAGAGATGTCCTCCCAGAATTGTGGTATGTCACGGTAGACCTCAGAATTACTTATCTTTTACCATTCCATTGTTCTTTTCATGTTACTAGAGCTAATCTTACAGTGTGTGTGTGTTTCAGATTTGATATATTTTTATATTTAATTTTTAAATAGCTTGCTTCACATGTCAATCCCAGTTCCCTCTCCCTCCTCTCCTCCCGCACTCCCCCACCATCCCCCCCCAGCCTCCTACCCTATCCCCACTTCCTTCCACATAGGGGATATCCAGAGTCTGTCATCTCACTCAGGACAGGGCCCAGGCACTCCCCTAAGAGTCCAGGCTGAGAGAGCATCCCTCTTTGTGTTATGGACACACAAAGTCCATTTGTATGCAAGGGATAAACACCGATCTACTGCCCAGGGCCCCATAGGTTGCCCAGGCCTCCTCACTGACTCTCACACTCAGGGGTTCTGTATCAGTCCAATGCTGACCTCCCAGCTGTCGGTCTGGAGTCCAAGAGCTCCCCCCTTGTTCAGATCAGCTGTCTCTGCTGGTTTCGCCTGCCTATTCTTTGCCAATTTGCTCATCGCTCGTCTCTGTCTGTCACTGGGTTCCATGGGTTCAGTTCAGTGTTTAATTGTGGGTGTTTGCCTCTGCTTCCATCAGTCACTGGATGAAGGTTCTAGGATGGCGTATAGTGTAGACGTCAAGTTCATTATCAGGAATGGGCATTTAAGGAGGTCTCTTCACTATTGCTTAGCTTACCAGTTGGTGTCATCCTTTTAGATCGCTAGAGGTCTCACTGGTGCCAGATCTCTCTTCAAACCTATGACTCCCTCTAGTATAGTATTTCTCATCCTGTTCTCCCTCTATTCTACTGCCCACTCAACCTTCCTGTTCCCCCATGACTTACTCTCCTTCCCCCTTTTCTCCCCCTCTCTTCTTCCCAGCTCCCACTCCCCCACACACACCTCCCGTCGTGTTCCCAATCTGTTCAGGAGATCTTTCCTCATTCCTCTTTTCTGGGGTACTATGCATATCTCTCTTAGGTTCTTTCCTGTCTCCCAGACTCTCTGTCAGTGGCATTGCAGACTGGAACTATCCTGATCCATGTCTAAATGTTTTTTTAAGGTGAGCTTTACCAAAATGTGTAAGTGGGACACTTGGTGACAAGTAAGTACACTTTATTCTACTAACTCTGAAGCTACCTCCAATTCTAAGCATGGTCCACTTAGCATTCTTTCTTGCTTTCTTTAGGAAAATCATACTACTATCCCTGAGATGTTTTTCAGTTATATCATCATTTGTAAGTTATTCAGTATGAGCTCAGATTGCCACATGGGCACTTGTGGAGATCAGAGCAAGAAAGGGACTGCACAGTTTCTGTCCATTTAGAAGTGAGGAAAGTGATGGCTGGGGCATCTGTGATGTCTCTATCTGATTATCTCGGCGATCACTAGAGGCAAGCTCACGAGTTTTCAGGGACTGCTGAACATCTCCAGAAGACCCACGCGGCTACCAAGGATGACGATGATATGTTGGAGGGTGGACACAAAGGTTTTGTGCAGTGTGATTTGCTGAACACCTGTCTTGGACTCTGCATTTGCAGGAAAATGTGCAAGAGGTAAGTGGCATCCTGAGGGAACAGGTGGTCACAGCCATCTCTGCATTTCCTCTGCATTCTCTCTAGCCAGAAGGAGGCTAATGGCCAGCCCTGGTTGAGACCATGCAATTCACCAGGCAGAGTGCCATGAGCTGAGAGTCTGTGCCAACCCCCCTGCTCCACCAAGCTGCTAGGACACCTGTGCCTTATTTCCCAGCATCAAGCTGCTGCTGGACTCTCCATCTTTGTTTAGGAAGCAGATCCAAGTCCAACTGCTCTGGACTTGCTTTCATGGAGGAAAGCCTAAATTGTTCTAGGGCTTTTGTTTTTAGTTCTTTATTCTCAAGTAACCAAGTGAAAGAAAGACAGCGTTACTATGGTGGGGGCCCAATCTGCCCAGTTACAGGAGCAGATGGGCATGGATGTGGTTTAATCGAGGAGGGTAAGAAATGAAAGCACAAGAAACAGGGATCAGGAAGCCTGCATGTTAATCTTGACTTTTCGTTGAATTATCTCTGTAATATTTATGGAACTCACTCAACCTTAACTAAATATGCTCTCCTCTTTTAATCGTAAATAAGACTAGCCTCTCATATGTTTTCCATAGGGCTATAAAGACAGCTCAGTGACACTATAAAGCAAAACTGCCTTTGAAATTATAAAGCACCATTTGAGAACACAAAGACATTTGCCAGCATCTTAATTATTTGCACATAGGAGGGTTCAATAATTGTTAGAAGAATGTAGGAATCCCTGAATGTGTAAGTGTACCCTTTTGAATACTCTGCTGCTTAAGGGGCTTGTGCTATCTTTCAGTTTTTCAAATCCTCTCTTTTATGTTTTCTTGTTAACTAGGTGCATATTACCCTCCCTTTCTAATAATTGGCTTTCATTCTGAATAGTTGCAGGCATAGTCTTAATCTCCCAAACTAATGAATAGTGACCGAGAACTATTTGTGAACTCCAAAATTAAGCAAAACCTCCCCTTAAGAAACTCTAAAACATTGATGTCCTCTTCCTGAACAAATCACTCCATGCCATCCATCCTTCCACTGAGAGGCAAATTTATTTCACCAAGCTTGCCCAATAATGAAACATGTAGAGCACAGGCGAGCAGATTTATTGACTGAGAATCCTTCCAGTTAAGACCTTTGGCCCCAAGGTCCACCTTGCCTGTTCATAGATGGAGCTTCCAAGGTTCACAGGAAGAAGTCTGAGCTCTGCTGGTGCAGCCTCTCAATGTAGGAACCGCTGAAGTCCAAGGCTTGGGATTGCCAGGGAGCTGGTCTGCCACCTATAATCCTGAGAGAAGGCAGAAGGAACCCGAAAGGATGCTCTTTGTCACTTTGGGTTTTTTTTTTAGATGGAAAAATGAATTTCAAAGTCTGTGGTGTTTCAACCACCCAATTTTGAAGCCTTTGAAAATGTCCACAGTCTGTCATTTCATATAGGGCCGGGCCTAGACCCTTCCCCAAGAGTTCAGGGTGAGAGTGCACCTCACAGTCTAGTGATATCTTTGGGTGCCCTACTCTCTGGAAACCCAGTGTTCTTTCTTTTCACTTTAGGAGATGTGGGATTTAATGTCCTCTTCCTTACTGTGTAACCATTAAAAAATGTTTGATGTCATTAGAAATCAAAATAAGCTGATAGATTTCCTAGCAAGCTTATTGAGGAAAACCCTACACTGCTGGTTCTAGATAAACCAAACAATGTTTGAGGAAGTTGGAAGCAGGCTGAGAAAAGAATCTCATGTTATGGTTTCCAGGGATTGGAACTTATGAGTGTGCCAGTTAGCTCAAGGAACAGCCAAACTCTTTTGATGGAGTTTGTACCTCTGTTGTTAATTATAATCACAGATAACGTCTAAAAGCGCAGATGACTAGGGAACCACCCACTGAGAGGTGACCAAGGTGGTCAAGGACAACCTTGCCCTCTGCGTTAGGATAATTTATGCAACTTTTTGGTTTTCTTTTCACAATACAATGACTTGCTCATTGTATTACATGTATTCCCTCAGGAAGAATCAACAGATATATTGACTAGTTGCTCTGGAGTGATTTGAGGGAAACCAAAGCAGTTGTAACAAGTTGCTTGCCTTAGTTGTGAACGAAGGTAAATTTGCTGTTGCTTTTATGTGTGCATTGTAATATAAACTACAATGTATTTTCATGTTCGTGGTATCTCTAAGCACCGTTTGCCAATAATGTTTTTGAAAATAAGTATTTATCGCACTCCTTTTATAGCCCTGGCATTGTGTAAGTTCAGCCCCAGGGTGGCTTACAGGTGGGCTTACAGACTCAGGATTAGCATGTCTTGAATGTATGATAGAGGTTTCCTTTAGCGTCACTCCTTCACCCATGCCCCCTGGCAGGCAGTGTTCACAGAGGTGGCCTCCTGTGCTTACCTAGTGCCTCTCCTAGGGGAAGCCTGCTGCCCCACGATATTGTCACTATGTTAAGTGACAAGAATGAGTGGGGCTGGCCTTGAGCTCAGGTTTGTTGTTGTTGTTTACAGGAGCCATGCTCCCAGTGCCCTGTGTGTTGGAACAGTTGGTTCCCGGGAGGTGACAGTGTTTGAGGAGGTTGCAGAACCTTGAAGGGGGTGGAACCTTGCTGAAGGAAGTGGGTCATGAAAGTGGGCCAGGAAGTTCCATAGCACCGCTCTATTTTGTATATCCACAGTGCTTCTTTCTTTACCCAGGGTGTGATTAGTATATCTGGGTTGGTCTCAGTTTTGCCTTCCCCACCGTGATGGAATGTAGTTCCTTAAACTGTAAGCTGAAATAAACCCTTTCTCTCTTAAACTGATTTTTGTCTGGCATGTTGTCACAACACCTGGAAAGGTAACTACAAGGTAAGGTTGTTCCTTAATGTAGCTGTGGACTGCTGGGTCTTTATGGGTGACAAGTAGTCATCGGGCACACCCTCACAGGGTTGGTGATGGCTTTTTATAAGGATTCAGGCATTAGGCTGGCCTGCCCCTGTCACCTGGCAGAATGCACTCAGGCAGTGCCCTGGTCAGCCCAGGGTTCCATGGAGTCTGCACAGAGGTGCCAAGGACCCCTTTAAAAGAAAGACCCCGCCTACTTAATAGTCTTTTTGCCCACTCATCTCTTTCTGCTCTCTTCTCTTTCCCATTCCTCTCTTTCCTGCTGTTCCCCTGGGGCAGACTGGACTTTTCCTGTCTCCCCCCCCCTGTGTGTGTGTGTGTGTGTGTGTGTGTGTGTGTGTGTCTTTACCTCTTTATTCTTCCCTACCCCCTTACATCCCTGTTCTCAGGGGCCAACACCTCCCCCTCCCTTCACTCCCTTTCCTAATAAACTCCATGTAGGTTTGTTGAGTTTTGGTGGTTATGTTTCATAGCCCAAAGCCACACCAAAGAGCAACAGTTTTGATGACTGTTTTGGTCTTGCAGGAGTGAAGTAGTACTTGCAGAAGTGGGCTGTTATGGTAGAGCAAGCCTGGTCTCCTGAAACCTTAGTTGACAGCACACAAGAGTAGTAAAGTCTGTTGCTATTTGCTTTATATATGGGTGTGTGTGGTACGTGTGGTGCACATGTCCGTTGGCCCATGTGGGAGCTGGATGCTACTCATCAAGGGGATCCTGAAAATTGTCCAACGTGTAGCCGTTGAAGAAAGGAAGATAAATGAAAGAAAGATGTTTTAGGTGCTAGAGAGAATGTACAGATAAGTGCAATAAAAGTTCGGAGACAGAACTGTTGTTAGCATGTGGCAGGTGGGGAAATATGACAACATCTGTACCACTTATCTGATAAAGAGCAACTATAAAGTTAATTATTTATAGAGCTTGCATGAAGATGGCCCCATAGGCTCATAGGGATTAACACTGTTGGGAGATACGTTCTTGTTGGAGTAGGTGTGGTGTTATGGAAGGGAGTGTGTCTCCGGGGAAAGCTTTGAGGTCTCAGAAGCTCAAGCCAGGCCAAGGATGTTTCGGTTTCTTCCTGTTGCTTACATACCCAGATGTACAGCTGTCATTTTCCTCCCCATCAGCACGTCTTCCTGCAGGCCACCATGCTTCCCACCATGATGATAATGGACTAAACCCCTGAAGCTGTAAGCGAGCCCCAATTACATGTTTTCTTTATAAGAGTTGCTGTGGTCATGGTGTCTCTTCACAGCAACAGAACACCAGCTAAGACACCATCACACAGAAGGAAAGTTTCTAGCTGAAGTATTCAAAAGAAGACTACAAAATCCTACTCACCAGCAGTCCTCTGTCTGGCCTGGAATGAAATACAATGATCTCACGTTAGTGTGGTTTCTGCATATTTTCAGATGACTTCATATCTACCTTTAAATCTGATTCTTGCCATGATAATACTTCAGAGGTTAATATACTCTGCAAGGATTATTCTACATAAATTGATTTATAATTCATTAATATTTATAATACATATAAGCGCATTTAATACTCACAAAAAATCTTATAAGGCAAGGAGGTCGCTATGCCTGTCTCTTTAAGATGAACAGTAAAATAAGACAGCTGTTATATAACTTTCCTTAATTCACATAGTATATAAATGGTAGGCACAGACAGCATTCTTTTTTAAAAAAATATCTTATATACTTTTTTTCTTTTAAGAGGCAGGGTCTCAGTATGAAGTCCAGCCTAACCTTGAACTCCTGGGAGATCCTCTTATCTCAGCATCCCCAGTAGAAAGATTTGATGTGTGAACTAAAACTGTCAATTTTACAGCTAGGATTTGAACTCTTACTGTTACAGCCAGTGTCTGTAACTCATAGCCTCTTGCCATGTGACAGAGAAGCAGGCTCAGAGACATGCATAAGTGTTGTTAGCATCTGTCCATCCACGTAAGGCACCAAATCATCAGTTCCAGACATTAGTTGCTATGCTAGAATGTGTTAAATCTTCTGATTCATTAACGTTTTAGATGGCTTATCTGACTGTTTAATGTGACACCTAAGCACTTTTATCTTTACCATATATAGTATAAAACAGGGTGGTTTTTGGGTTGGTTGGTCTGCACTTGTGATCTCTAAGCTTGCCGAAATCTACAATTGTTCTGCTTCATTCTTTCCCAACACACAGGGAAAGGTTACATATTCATGTGATAGTGTCTGGTTTGCACTGAGCATAAGGAATGCTTGAATTTATCTTACTGTCTATTCTGCACCATATTTATAAGAAGGGGTGAAGTCAGGAACGGTAAGGGGGAGTCCTTGTCCCTGAATGTGGTATATACATCACCACACCCCAGTGGCACCTTTAAATGACAATAGATTCTTTGCTGCTTATGACACAGAGGACAGAGTCTGATTTGTTCACCTGGTAGAATTTGGCAGAGACCATGGTCTGCCATTTCTGAGGTTAGCATGAATAGGATTGCATCACCTGCTTAGGCCTCCTGACACAAAGCATTTGGGATACTTCTGAAACCTAGGCCACCTTCGGTGAGAAGTCCAAGTCACATAGAAAGACCACTTATCAGCCTGGAGCCACAGCTGGGACCCGACCGTATACGGTGCTGCCTGCCAGGCGTTCACCCAGGCTTCGGAGAAAGAACACAAGATATTTTATTGGATGAGAGCCTGCACTAGCTCCTCTAGCCCTCAGCTAGTCCTGTTTTACTCGTGGTTTAGAGTTCATCAGCCCAGTCTAATGTTTCCTAAATTACTCTACCTGGGAGTATTATAGCAGAGAAAAGCCAACCCTTTAAGCGGTTTAACCAGAAACAATCCCCCGGAGCTGCTCCTTTTCTCTACCCCTTAATCTTCAAGTTCTCTGGTAGGAATTTTATTTACTTCTGAGACCTCACACAGGCAATGGGTGCGCAAAAGTCATTTTTGTCAAGGATGACTTGGGAGGTTCTAGTTTTGTGCTGGATGCATCTGTAACCTGGGCAGAGCTGACAGGTAGAAAACCCCAACAAGGGAGAGACTGAACACAGGAGAGCATCCCCGGCTGCAGGGTTTCCCACACTCTCTCTGGACCTTTGGAAGACAGAGATGTGAGGACTAAAGAGATTTCCTTAGTGACACATGCATTGTAAGAGTGACCTGGAGTCTGTGTGGTGCCAGACACCTACTGACATTTCAGGTCGTTGTGTGCCAGAACTAAGATTTGTACTGGGGACGTATGGTAAGGTAATACAGAGACAGTTAAAAAAAAAGAGAAAGGCACTTTCAAGAATAGGCGTGGTTTGTTGAGCTGGGAAATAGCACCTGTTCAAAGCTCAGGGCCACAAGTCTCAGGGACCTTTGCAGAGAAGTTAGGGAGGACTCTGCTTTCCCAGGTTCCCAGGTTTGTATTCATACCCCCCCCCTTTCCCGGCATGTTCTGTTGCATGCAGCTCAGATAAGAAATGGTTTCCAGTTCTCCATCAACTGGCTCCTTTCATATGCTAATCTTCATTCCTCTCTCTAGTCTCTACTTTCCTGACACATTTGTTTTACACACACACACACACACACACACACACACACACAGGTACATACAGAGGTAGGGGAGAGAGGGAGATATATACATTTATACAGACACACAAGCATGCTTATAGACAGAGCACATAGTCATATGCATAAACAACATGCACGTGTGTACACACAGGCATAGAGTCCCAACACAGAGGCTCACACAGAGGCACATATGCCCACAGCCATGTGAGTAAATTGTCAGAAAATGGTTTTACTTTCTCCCACTATTTCCTTCCTCATGTTTTATCTCATTTTTCTTCTTTTCCTTGTCTCTCAATGATATTTTAGGCTGATTCCATAGATTTTTAAGACTCTTTTGTGACAACAGAAATCTCTGCCATGTATTTAAATGTCTAGTTCTGTCTTTTCGGATTTTAAAGGTTTAACCCATATTTAAGTTGAAGCTTTCTTTCTTTAGTTCAGGCTTAGCTCTTGCCAGGGACCCCAAGGTGGAAATCACTCCCTTCCTTCCTTCCTTCCTTCCTTTCTTCCTTTCTTCCTTTCTTCCTTCCTTCCTTTCTTACTTTCTTCCCTTCTTTCTTCCTTTCTTCCTTCCTTCCTTTCTTACTTTCTTCCCTTCCTTCCTTCCCTTCCTTCCTTCCTTCTTCCTTCCTCCCTTCCTTCTTCCTTCCTTCCTTCCTTCCTTCCTTCCTTCCTCCTTCCTTCCTTCCTCCTTCCTTCCTTCCTTCCTCCTTCCTTCCTTCTTCCTTCCTTCCTCCTTCCTTCCTTTCTTCCTTCCTCCTTCCTTCCTTCCTTCCTTCCTTACTTTCTTCCCTTCTTCCTTCCTTCCTCCTTCCTTCCTTCCTTCCTTTCTTACTTTCTTCCCTTCTTCCTTCCTTCCTTCTTCCTTCTTCCTTCCTCCTTCCTTCCTCCTTCCTTCCTTCCTTCCTTTCTTACTTTCTTCCCTTCTTCCTTCCTTCCTCCTTCCTTCCTTCCTTTCTTACTTTCTTCCCTTCTTCCTTCCTTCCTTCTTCCTTCTCCCTTCCTTCCTCCTTCCTTCCTTCCTTCCTTCCTTCCTTCCTTCCTTCCTTCCTTCCTTCCTTCCTTTCTTTCCCTTTTGCTCCATGTTTTCCCAAGTTCTGTGGTCCGAGGGCAATTCAAGATTTGAGTCAGGGGTTAGACACTGGACCACTCAGGGACTCAAGGGCTTTCATGGGTAATAGTGGCTACAGCCACTCCAGATGGGATGAGATTCCTGTTAATTGACTGTTCACAAGGTCCTGTTTCTCACTGTCACCAACATGAGCGTTTCTTGCTGTTTTTGATGCAAGATCCATGTCTTTTGTATAGATCCTTGCAACAGCCTTTGAATTCTTACCAACTTGGATGCAGTTGTATCAAGTTATCTAGATCTGGGACACTCATGAACTACCTGTGGCATTTTTGAGTGATGTAGGGACAAGGACACAGCTATTTACTGTCATTCTCAGTAACTGAGGAGTTTCCTTAATCTTTTAGGGACCACAATTCAGGAAACCCAAGATTCATGGATTTGACATACATAGAAAAGAATTTCAGGATGAGCCAATACAAAGCAGAGTTAGGGGTTTGTTGATGGTATTTTAATAAAGATTTTAAACATGGCGATTAAGAAACAGAGAAATTCCAAAGGGATGGTACACCTGACAGCATGGGTGTAGGAATCACCAAGAGTCAGAGTTTATTAGATTTTATGCAAGAATGTTAAGAAAAAGAAGCTGGAAAAAAGAGCAAGGCGTATATCAAAGTGTAGGTGTGTGCGTCTCAAGGGAGGCTCCGCGTTTCATTGTCTTACAATTATCTTATGTAGGATTTTGTGGGGTTGAAGCTATTGTCTTCAAAGGGTTGCTAAGGAGCTTGGATGAGATCACGAAGTGTTTCCCAAGGGGCACTTGACAGGATTATTATTGATAAGGCAAAGCTCTAGATCACAGGATACAGGAAGGTACAATAGTGCCATTATAATTAACGTTAATAGTCTTATTTAAGATTCTCAGAGACTGTTTGGGAGAGGATTGAGGCCCTACCCAAGGTCATGAGCATTTAAGCTGTGATCTCGGCTCATTGCCACTTTAACATATCTTTACATAAAAGAAGTATTATCTATGGGGCCTTGGTAGTAGCTCAGTATATATCCCTGGCATACAAATGGACTTTGGGTGCCCATCCAACAATGAGAGATGCTCTCTCAGCTTGGGCTCTTGGGGGAGGGTCTAGGCCCTACAAGGGAGAGGGACCCGGGATTGACATGTGAAGCAACCTTGTTTCTAATTTAAATTTAAAAATAAAAATTAAAAAAGTATTATCTCTGTGCTTTTTGTCTTCACAGCAAATGCTGATTTCCCTGGAAGTTTTGCTTCTTAGCTGGCCAGAAGCTTCAAGCAAACATCATAGTGGGGGCCTTTTTTTTCTATCTTGAGGGCTCCATAGTTTCCCCTGTCTTTATGTTCTGCATCTTTTCTTCTTTTTCTCTGGAATTATTATTTACATCTATAGATCTATTTGCTCCATCCCCGGAGACTTTCCGCTTCTGTTTCCAAGGTGACAACTAGCTGGCAGACAGATTAACTTGTGCTAAGCTCTCCATTGCCACAAAGACGCATCTCTGAGTAATCCGAACACTCTAAAGCTAAGTAGCAATCAGGATGTTTTTTTTCTGAAGTAAATTGATTTCATACCCAAACTACTGACTTCCACAAGTAAATCTTTTGTTTGTACGCACACACACACACACACACACACACACACACACATACATGCGTGTACAGGTGCAGTTGTATATATCTGCATGCAGAGGCTAGTGGTCAATATCAGTTGTCTTTCCTAAGTCTCATCTGACTTTTTGGCACAGGTTTTCTCAGTGGCCAAGGGATTGATGAGTAGTCTAAGATGGCTCACCATTGAGTCCAAGAAATCAGCCTGCCAATGCTTCCCCAGTGGGGGCATTACAACCATGTACCACTGTGACTGGATATTTTAGATTTCTAATGTTTGTCCTGGAGAATCAAACTTGGATCTTCACACTTGTGTAGTAAGTACCTTATGAAGTGAATTATCTCCCCATCCCAGTTTATGCAGTTTCTAATCATATTATGGTAATGATTGGTTCTCATTATTAATTTTATGGGAATTAAAATCATGGAAACACCCCTTCACGGGATGTCTATAAAGGTGTTTCTAGGGAAGGTTAACTAAACTGGGAAGATCTACCCTAAGTGTGGACAGCACATTTCTGTAGTTAGTGGGTTCCTAAAACCAATGGACAGGGGAACGGTACCTGGCACTTATATTCATTTCTCATTGTTTCTCGACTGTGGGTCAACTGACCAGCCGTCTCGTTCTGTCATCAGGTTCTCCCTGCCATCATGGGATTTATCCTCAGACTGTCACCCAAAATACATCCACTCCCTGCTAAAGTTGCTCTTATCAGATGCTTTGTCCCATCAATGAGAATGATAACTAATACAGTTGTTCATGTAGTCATGTAGATATGATCATGGCAAATATAGCTACTTGGTTTAATGACTTTAATTCCATCGTGGAGCATTCTGAGCCTTCATCATATGGTCAAGGATGGCAGGAGAGTAAATCATGGTCTTACTCAGGCTCTGAGCCTTTCAGCTAACACTGTAGAAAGATTTTACAAACCTCTTGGGTTGGGCATTTGGGGCAAAGACGGACAGCAAGTTGTTGACTCCACCAGTTATCAGTGGCCATGTCCAACTCTCCAGGAAGCTTCGAGCTTATGGGTACAGAAACTGTCCTGGACCATTGGGTTTCAGATTCCCATAACCGGATATTTGTTGTAACAAAGAAAAGCAACGTACAGAAAATCGGCACTGAGAGTTGGGCCACTGCTGTGAGATACCAGACCACACAGTCCCTGGTCCTTCTGCATTGGTCTGTGGGGGGAGAGTAGGGGTTTTTATTTGTTTGTTTTAAGAAGAGTTTAATGGCAGAGTTTTGGTGGCAATTCAAGAGACTGGGGGCATGAGGTTTCAGATCTCATGAAGGGGTCACTTGTGTTTCTATGAGAGAGAGCCTCGCAGCCACCCGCCCACAGACATGTTCTGTGACCACAATTGCATTTAAGGATAGCAGCTGAAATTTGAATTCTCTCTCTTCCCTTTTCTTTTTTCTTTCCTCTGTGCTGGATTTCAGAAATCACACAGGATCAACAGGTATGACTTCTGACTACATTCTCTACTCTATCTCTACCAACCAACAGCCGATTTGCAAAGAGCAGGCTGTGGCCTTTCCATGTTCAGAGTCTGAGTTTCCCTTTTTCATGAAAAAGTATTTTTTTCTTTGTTCTTTACTTTTTCTTAATTGGGTTTTGAGACTGAGCCTGAATTTCCCAGAAATGAAGGGAATTAAGGCCAAGCAGGAGGTGGTGATAATGAGGAACCTCATAGAGAAGGAAAGAAATTCGTGTGTGGGGTTGTGCACGATGCCAGCTCTGCCAGAGACTTCAAAGGCTGTACCCTCATGCCGACTTGTCATAGTCCATGCAGATTAGCTCCTTAGAGACCTGTGAACAGTCGTCTTTGCCTCCAGGACCTGACAGCTTTCTTTATGGAGTCTCAGAGTCATTAGATCAAAAGATGATGACCAACTCACCCAGCCAGCTGAGGGCCGAGGGTGGCATGTTCTGTGTGTGTGTGTGTGTGTGTGTGTGTGTGTGTGTGAGCACACTTGTGCATGTATGCGCACATGCACAGGCACCCATGTATGTTTATGTGTATGCTTGTGCGCACAGCTTTATAAAGGGCCCTGTCAGGCAGGTACATATTTGACAAAAGAATGCTGGGTTATCATAGTTTTTCAAGGACAATCACACATCATGGGAATCCAGAGTCAAATTGCGTCTGACACTTTATTTAAAGTCTAGGACATCTTGATGTTCAGCCCGAGTACACTAGTGCTAAAATGAAGGCTGCTCCATTTGAGAGTCGCCGTTTCTATTCCTGTCTCACCCGCATGAGTGCTGGGCAAGCACTGAGAGTCTTTTTCATCGCGATGACTCACTGAGAGCTCTCCCGCTGACATGATTCCAACTCCACCTTCTCTTCTCTCGAACAATGTGAAGGGCGCATCTGGAGGGTTTGGAAGCTGAATCGCAGATGGTACTCTGTAAAGCGCTGGTTAAGAAAGTTTACGTGGATTCTCAAGCAGGTTGACGAGATGTGGAAGGTTTTGTTTGTGTATGAGCAGGAGATTTGCGTAAGCATGACGTGATCAGTCAAACAGCAGTTCCTCTAGGCGCAGCAGAGTGGCTCAGGGCACTGGGCAGCCCGAGGTTAACTCTCAGAGGCAGTGACTCCCCACATCTCTCTCCTCTCTGTGAGGATTTTGTACTTCCCAGGTAGGTTTAAGAAGGAGAGCAGGGAAAAGGAAACTGCACAAGAGGATGGCTGGCTTATACCAATGTTTGCCTGATAATGTGGAAATAATGTATTCCCTACAACAAGATAAAATTAGGTGTAGCGCATCATCTGGTAGTTTATTAGATACTTTGTTCACTGCTGTCATCGAATCCCCGACAAGAGGCAGTCTAAGGGAAGAAAGGACTTACTTGACTCACGGTTTGAGGAGATCTAGGCCGCTGTGTGTGGAAGGGGTGCCAGTCTGAGATTTCCATTGTCACAGACCATGGAGCTTGGAGGCAACAATAAGCAGAGCAAGGCTGTAAACTCAGAACACACTCCCCAGCTGGATCCCACCTCCAAAGGTTCCTCTGGTGAGGCGGTGGTGGCGCACGCCTTTAATCCCAGCACTCGGGAGGCAGAGGCAGGCGGATCTCTGTGAGTTCGAGGTCAGCCTGGTCTAAAGAGCGAGTTCCAGTACTGCTACACAGAATCCCTGTCTTAAAAAAAAGAGAGAGAGAGACAAAAATATATATCCCAAAACAGCACCAATGGCTATAGCCAAAATTTTCAAACACATGATTCAGTGAAGGCCGCGTCACACTATATCATGCGCGTACATAGATTATCGATAAAGAAATACGAGATAATAACTTTTTGAAATTTTTATGGCATACGCAGTCACAGATGTCAGGAGATAACCAGCGAATAGCTTGAACTGATTGGTATTGCTATTAATTTTTTTCTTTTTTTGTCTCAGGAACTCAGGAGCAGCATCTTGTGATCGGCACCTAGGGACTTCCAGCCTGTAGCTGATGGCCTCTGCCCTTATTCTATAATCACACGGAGGAGTAAGAGCATGCTGCATGGCCAAGTGAGTTGCCGAAAGCCGCGAGTCTGCTCACGCCTTTGAATGTCATTTGCTTGTGCTAGGTTGCCATGCACCAGGGGTCAGCGATAGGGGGCACTGGGAAGACTGGGGACTGAGGGAGTAACAGATAAAAAGGCGCAGTCAGGCTTGAGGCTGAGGGGCACCAAGGGCAGCAAGGGTCATGCAGGCCGAGGAAGGCAGGGAGCTCATGGGGCTTCAATTTACATCACATATGAAACCTAACGGTAGACCCTAAGCAGGTTGTCATGGTCAAGGCTTCTTCAAGGATGGGACAGGCACCTTATTCCCTCCAATGTGGGCTGTTGTTCACTTCCCTGCCCCAAGGGATACGTTTTGTTATAAAATAGTACCCATGTGATGTCACAACCAGATGTCACAGTCCAGCAGAGGTGCACGGTGAGATCTTACAACAGGAAAAAAAAGACCTGGAGCAGCCGTTGCTGGCCTGCCGTGTTCATAGCGCTGGTACCTTGACACACACCCACATGTGCGTCCCGAAGCACTTAGAGCAACGTAGGAGTCTATTGCAGTGCCACCCGGAGCCTGCTATCTGACCTTGTGCCCATGTCTGCCTCCCACTACTCTGAACTGTTAACTCATCAACTATTGTCGCCGATGATGTGTCATGTGAATGTATGTGGCTTTCACAGTGACCTCCTCCAGCATCCATTCAGGACCATACCTATGCAGGTCGCCGATGATGTGTCATGTGAATGTATGTGGCTTTCACAGTGACCTCCTCCAGCATCCATTCAGGACCATACCTATGCAGGTCGCCGATGATGTGTCATGTGAATGTATGTGGCTTTCACAGTGACCTCCTCCAGTATCCATTCAGGACCATACCTATGCAGGTCGCCGATGATGTGTCATGTGAATGTAAGTGGCTTTCACAGTGACCTCCAGTATCCATTCAGGACCATACCTATGCAGGTCGCCGATGATGTGTCATGTGAATGTATGTGGCTTTCACAGTGACCTCCTCCAGTATCCATTCAGGACCATACCTATGCAGGTCGCCGATGATGTGTCATGTGAATGTAAGTGGCTTTCACAGTGACCTCCAGTATCCATTCAGGACCATACCTATGCAGGTCGCCGATGATGTGTCATGTGAATGTATGTGGCTTTCACAGTGACCTCCAGCATCCATTCAGGACCATACCTATGCAGGCTGTGTGTTTCCTAGACACAGGTGGGTTGCAGCTGGCTTATACCACACACGAGAGCATACTATTAAGTTTTTAAGAATTGTATGGCTTGGTATAACATAGCTAGCTTTAATCTGCCATGGTGGGAATACTTACAGCGCGGAAGTCAGCAGATACTGTAATTTGGATCTGTCTGTCACTGAGAAGGCAGTGACATGTTGCCAGTGTGCTATGCTCCAGCCCCTCATTGCCACGCAGTACCATTCTTGCTTCTGTTCATGATCTCAACCTGCTAATCGGTTGTGGCATTGCTGAGTTCATGCTTCTTTTATTTTTTACATGTGTTCCATGTACTAAAAAATACATCGAAAAGCTTAAGGATTTGGGTTAAGCATCTCTGGCTGGTTTTGGTGATTTTAGATAATGGAGTAAGTATTCCAGGATAGGAATGCCATGCCAAGCTGCACAAACCATTCACCTACTGCTATGGACACCAGTTCAAGGTCTTACCTGAGATAGTTAACTCTGTTAGAATTTCTAATGTATGTTTGAAACCCCACATTCTTTCTGTGTGTGTGTGTGTGTGTGTGTGTGTGTGTGTGTGTGTGTGTGTGTGTGTTAGCTGGTATTCCTGTGCAGAGAGGTTTCCCTCACTGGATGGACTGACTACTTTGTTATTCTGAAGAACATGCCAGAAAGGTAGGAAGATGGCTGAAGTTTTCCTACCATTTCAAAGGAGTTTTTTTTTCCACACCTACCTCAGATACTTACAAGTGAGATCTGTTAGGTTTTCTTTTTAAAACATCATGATGGACTCATTGGCTTTTTCTTAATTCAACTCTTTCAGTCCACTAGACCCATTATTCTTTTTGAAGTTCAAATGGTCATAACTCGGTCCATGGTAATTTCCCCACACTGGCTTCTAAGGTATGTCAGTGCAACCTCCCTGGCTTTCTGCCCCAAGAAGCTGCAACCTCAGTTTGCTCCTTTCCTTTCTGAGAATTGCAGTCATCACTATCAGTCTTTTCTCAAGGGGACTTTAGTTTTGTTTATTATGGGGAGCTGAAATATCCTCCCAGAAAACTAAGGATGTACACTCATGCTTTTTTTTTTTCTTTTTTTGGTTTTTACAAGACAGGGTTTCTCTGTTTTGGAGGCTGTCAGTCCAGCCTGGCCTCGAACTCACAGAGATCCGCCTGCTTCTGCCTCCCGAGTGCTGGGATTAAAGGCGTGCGCCACCAACGCCCGGCACACTCATGCTAAACTTTACATCATTTCTAGAGTTTTCCATTACACAACATTTATAAATAGAAATGTAAATTTATATTAAAATATCTTCACCTTAAATTTTTGTATTTGTGAATGATTTTTTACAGAAAATTTGGTTTCCTAACATCATAAAATTATATACATCTATAAAGCACTGTATATGTATATAATTGTTTGAAATTACTATGTAAGTTTTATAAAACTTATGAAAGAGGTTTGTGTATTGTGTACTCTTTCCTGCCAGCTGCCTGGGTTCTGCCGCTGTCTCAGCCCGCAAATAACACATGAGAGACTATATTATGATGCTGTTTTCTGTTTACTATGGTTTCTTAATAACCAGCTCTGACTTAACTATTAACCCATAATTACTAATATATATTTTTATAAGGTCTTATCTTACTGAGAACACCAGACTTGTGTCCTCTCCTGACTCTACTTTAGACTACATTTCCCAGAATCCTCCTCAACTCCTAGTCCCACCTGTCTTGCTTCCCTATTGACCAGCAGTGCTTTATTTATCAACCATTAGGACAAACATATACACAGAAGGGCTTCCCCCATCAGGTTTTTTTCTCCCTGTGGTTCTTTCTGGCCACAAAATAGTTTAGATTACATATCGATAGTCAAAACTTTTGCGTGGAAATTTTCAGTTACAATTTAATAGAGATGGTGTTCATTTCTTTCAACTCAGATTGTTTTATGTAGTTTATTTTTTAAAACCAATACATTATTCAAAAATTATAGAATGTATGCACATAAAAGTCTTGCTTTGAAAGTTTCTCACTCAATAGCTTTGTGTAATTATTTATTTTGTTTACACTTATAATATCTTCTCATATAATATATGCATGTCAGTAATGTATCTGTTTATCATTTATCACTTGTTTATTTATATATAAAGCATTTGTTTATCATCTTTATCTATTTATCACCTCTCTGTCTATTTTTTAATCTTCTGTCATCAAGCTATCATCTGTTTTAAATGCCAGTCATCATCATCATCATCTATCATCTCTCTCTCTCTCTTGCTCTCGCTCTCTCTCTCTGTCTATCATTTATCTTCTGTATACCCATCTATCATTTACCTACCTATCCATTTACCTACCTTTACATGTCTTACAAGTCTTCTTTTTTGCTCTTTTATAGTAGTTTTGGGGAATCTGTTCACATCAATACATTAATTTTTTTTCATTGATTTTTCACTTCCACTAAAGGCTTCTACTGAATCTGTACCATTGCTTGGGTTCTTCCCATTTTTGCCTTTTCACAGCGCACGGCTGTGTATTAAATATTATCCCATGTCCAGCTGTGTATAAGGTGCTATCCAACAGTGGAGTTGTCGGGCGGAAGGGCGAATGCCTTTGTCTGTTTCCTAGGTACCGCCTCCCTCTTCTTCAGTGCTGCTGTGCTACCCCACTCAACACATGACCTGCGAGCCCGCGTCTGACCATGAGCTTTATCACAGATGGTGCTGTGAGACTGGAGGTGAGCAATGTCCCAGCATGCACTCATCTTTCCTTTTCCTTTGTCTTTTTCTGTGTGTATTTGCCTTTGTGTGTGTGTGTGTGTGTGTGTGTGTGTGTGTGTGTGTGTGTGTGTGTGTGTCTGTGTTGTGAAGGAAAGAGGCCAGTGTCCGGTGTCTTTCTCCGTTGCTCTCCACCTTACTCTGAGACTGGCTGACCAGTGAGCCTCAGAGATCTCCCCGTCTCTACCCCCACAATGCTGGGGTTTCAGATGCACGCTTCCACGCTGAGCATCAGACGCGGCCCCACTTTCGTTCAGAAAGCACCTTATGAGCTGAGCTGAGCCCTCCCCCCGCCCCGCCCTCACTTGCATTTCTTCTCATGTATATGTGGTGCTGAAAGCCGTTTTTACGTGTTTGAAGGAAGATTCTGTATTATTATTTCTGTTTCATTCGCCTTTGTTCCTTTGCGACGGGGCTTCATTGGGTAGCCCCCGCCAGCCTTGCATGCTACCACGGCGTTCTTAGTGCTAGGATTGCAGGGGTGCACACCCTGCCTGGATTGGTACTGTGCTGCCCATTGTAGTCTGCGTTTCCAGTCTCGCTTGTGATGGACTTCTGGGAACCCTGTACTTCCAGGCCGAATTCTCGCGTGGTTGCGATCTCCCTTCACCTTGTCGGTGGTGCTTCTTGCTCCACAGACTTTTTCATTTCCACGTGTTCACATTTTCTTCCGTGGGCTGGGGTTTTAGTGATATAAGAGTGTTATGAGAGTAATATTACAAGGGCTCTGTGGTATTAAGGGGATTTGCTTTGCATAATTTAATTATATTTGTGCTTAGATATTTGATATATTTAGATTGCTTTTTTCAGTGTTGCTTGACATGTGATTTACACCCTGCTGATATTTTCACTGGCTTGTTTATCATACGCACTATGCCTGTGCCACCTCTTTGTTTCTTATATGTTAGCTCCTCTGCACCCTCTTTCTCTGTCCCTTCACCCCACCTCTCTTTTAAGGCCCCGAGTGAATCCCACCTTCATTAATGATGTAATTGACAACAGAGACAGTGACTGCCCATGAAACTGTGCATCTCACGTGGCTACTGGCATCATGGGTTTGAGTCAGACTCACTGATGTGTATTCCTGGTTGATGCCCATATAACATACCTAACAAATGAGAAACCTCCTAAAAGCAGGGGTCATATTTTATTTGTCTGTGTGCCTCTCAGCATCTGACAGAGCACCGGACTCTGTGCTGTCGAGACTTCTGCCATTTGCTACGCTTTCACGGGTAAGAAGCATCCTCCCTTGGTTCTTTCTAGTCTTCTGAGGAGTCTTCTAGTGCATTGCCTAGGGAAAAAAGAACTCATTGAATTGAAACTAGAGTGGTTCTTCAGCGTGAACAGAAACGAGCAGGAGGGTAGCAGGTGGGAACTGCAATCGGGACAGTCATCCAGCTCATGCAGCGGTTGGGTTTAATCTGCACGGATGCCATTGGCACTCGGCAAACCAGAGGTCCAAGATCTATCCACTGAGACACTGGGCTTCCTGATGACTGGGACCTCTAGGACTTGTTTCCTCCAGGCAAATAACTTCAAGGTGGCATTCTTTTTTCACTCAATCTTTATTCTGCAATCAAGATAGGGTCTGTTGTTGCCTAGGGCCTTGAAGAGCAACACGAATGGAAATTTGCCCTGTATTCGTCATGATCAAGGTTGGTCACCGGTGGAAAGGGAGAGGAAAAGCAGAGGGGAGGTTGAAGCCAAAGGGCTACTTACTACTTGGGTTTGGGGTATAAATCACATATCAAGAGCTTTGTAAACATCACTGAAGATAGTAAACCAGACAAATCAAATTTGTGAGCAAATAAAAGGAAATTATATAAAAGAAGAAGCAAGTGATTTACTTAAAACTACAGAACACAGAAGAGCTTTCTCATGTCACTCAGAAACCAGACCAAGGAAGAAAAATGACAAAAATGTGAACATGTGGAAAATGAAAACATCTGTGTTTCAAGAATCATCCCTTGTCAAAGTGAAGCTTTGTCTAGCAAGCTAGAGATGGGACAGAGTGGGGTTCATCTTGTTTACGGTGTAAGAGGGGGATGTTTTGGACTGAACAATAATTTCCTACACTATACAACTGCCTTTCTTTTTGAGGACTTAGTGCTTTCTTCTGCAACTGAGTTTTCCTCACTCCGTGTGGCAGATATGAGTCTGGCTGTGCCATGCACTTCCACCAATGGCAGGGCTGCCTCCAAAGGGTCCAGGGACCGTGGAGGGGCTGTTGAGTCCAGATATATCTCCTGAGTGCCTGGAGGCTGCAGTTTAGTCTCTCTGACGTCACTTCTGGTTGTCGTGTCTGGAGGTCTTGTGCCTACTTGGTGAAAACTCCCTGGTACCAGTAGAGGTGCACAGTATGCGTATTGGTTATCATTTACAGCTGCATTCATTAACGTACCCTGGATATACTTTTGTGGCGCACGCCTTTAATCCCAGCACTCGGGAGGCAGAGGCAGGCGGATCTCTGTGAGTTCGAGGCTGGGCTGGACCGACAGCCCCCGAAACAATACAGAGAAACCCTGTCTCGTAAAAACAAACAAACAAACAAACAAAAAGAACTCACGTGGATGTCCGCTGCACACCTGAGAACCAAACAAAGCATTGACAACCGGGAACATGCTATTCTGACTACTCCGTTTCTGTCTTGGCTTCCAGGAAGCCGGAGACACTCCCTGTACTTTGGATGAACTAAATCTGCTCCTGTGAAAATACATTGTACAGAAACCTCAGAATGGGGGTCCGAGTGTCCTGAACCCATATGTCAGGAAAATAGCAAAATACTGGTTCAGTGGGTCACATGTGTATCGCTACAACCCAGGGCCACATTTGCACACTTACTGCCTAGCGTCTCCATTCATGCTGTGTGTCACAGACATGAAGACACTTTGGAGAACGAGATAAACCCCACCAGGGCTAAAGAAGTGCGTGAGAACTGGGTCAGAAAGGGAGCAGTGTGATCTCCACATCCATGCCCCCTGGTGGGAAGATTGTGGGTAAATACACAGCTGCGTCTCCTAGTATCTGAAGACCAGCCAAGGATTCAAGGGCTCTGCCTACCCTCAACGTGTTATATCCATCCCCTCATTACTTCTGCCCCTTCCTCCTTCTCTTCCCCTCTCCCCCTTTTCCTTCTTTTTCCATGTTACCTTCAGTCTTTTCTATTTTTCACTTTGTTCATGATGAGCAAGTATTCTATCTCTGATCCTAAACCCATTTCTCCTTCCTTCCTTCCTTCCTTCCTTCCTTCCTTCCTTCCTTCCTTCCTTCCTTCCAGTATGTATTTAGAATTGCTATTTACCAACACTTGTGAAGAAACTGGTTGTAAATCATAGAGCAGATGGTCTGAGAAAATAGATTTATAGACTAACCACACACATAAGCAGCAGATAGCAAAGGATATATGGAGAAGTGTGGGGACGAGAGCTCTGGGTATGTGGCTGCTTCGCTCTTGCCTAGTTAAGAGTAGATGAATACCCTCATCAATATCCTCAGGTACTACTTCAGATGAGAAGGGACCATCTCAAGGAAACCCTGCCCAGCTGCCAGATGTCTCTTAGAACTCCAAACTCATCTGTCATCATCCTAGTGGTTGTATTAAGGCTACATATGCCATTTAATACAGCTTAAATTCGTTGCATAATTTCTGTCCCTTTTACTCAACATAAAGGGATGTCTTGGAGATGAATAAGGTTTCCCATTTGAAAGGTAGGGAAAGTAACTATGTTCTTCATGTGATTAGATGGGGAGGATCTTAATGGCTGTCTCTACAGGAAAGACATATGTAATAAAATACTGTTGTCTATTATTATGTTAAGATTGAAAAATCAAACAGAGGGTAAACCAAGGGCCCTTCCAGGCCCGCCTGAAGAGGCCTCTTATAGGTCAGGGGATCAACTCAGCACTAGCCTTGGCTCCTTCACGTTCACCAGCTTAACTCTGCATCAAACCTGAAAGTTCATTAAGGCCTCAGTACTTGAGACACATCACATAAAACCTGAATATTTATGGCAAGTTGGCATGTAAAGTTTCTACAAAGTGAGTCTTTCCAAACAGTATTTTAGAATAAAATGCTAGAATACATAACAAGAGATGTTTAAAGTATTTGTGAATGTGATTGGGAAGTCCTTCTGTGTATATGTTGTCCTACTGGTTGATAGATAAAGCACTGTTGGCCAATAGGGAAGTACGATAGGTGGGATTAGGAGTTGAGGAGGATTCTGGGAAATGTAGTCAAGAGTGGGGAGTCACCATGTGATCCTGGGAGGAGAGGGCACAAGTCTGGCATTCTCTGTAAGACAAGACCTTATAAAAATATATATTAGTAATTATGGGTTAATAATTAATTCAGAGCTAACCATTAAGAAACCATAGCAAACGGTCAACAGCTTCATAATTAATATAGTGTCTCGAGTGTTATTTGGGGGCAGAGAAAGCGGCGGGATGCCTTCAGCTGGAGGGAAGAACACGCATTACATGAATGGCTTGTATGCATCTTAGAACTATCCACTACAACTCAGTAATTAGACATCCTGATTTCCTATCTTCTAAAGAGGTTTCCTGTAAGAATTAAAAAAAAACTTTTAATCTCTTTTGAACTTGGATGGCAAACCTAAAGTCTAAGCTATTCCATACTTAGCAGTAATATAGTAATATCTTACTATAACCTACCAAACACTGTTACATTAGTGATTGACGCAGGGTCCCGATCTGTGGTTGCCAAGTCAATATGAGTTATGTCTTCAGAAAATAGCATGGCGCTCATGTTTCCACATGGAAGAAATTTGTTTTACAACTATGGCTTCAAGAGGAATATAAGTCAGCGAAATAAAATTGGTTCTATACCTCAAACCTCAAGTGCCATAATGTATGAAGAATTCTGAGGGTACAAGGCACTAACATCATATGTCTGGAGAAGGCCAGCTTCAGAGTCTATGGGGAGGGAGAAAATCCTTTACCTAAATCAACTAATGGAGCTCAAGTCTGGCAGTAGAGACTTTACATGTTTAAATATAGATCATGCTGTAGTTGAGCTTGGACCACAAGAGCAGGATGCATCACCACTAATGCATCACCATTAATGTCTGCTCAGAATACTACAGAGCACCCAAATATCTATCTTGGACCCAAATTCACACCACAGTCACTCAGGCCATCACCAGGTCTTTGCAGGTGAAGTGGGAGAAATTTCAGGATGTTTTGGCATTACTAGATGTTATACATTATGTATAGTCACTCCCCAACCCCCAAAGAAATCTTTGCAGTGAGGTCTCTGGAAGTTGTGCTCTAATGAAGAAATTGTGCTTTTGATTTTAGACTCAGTTGAACCAGGAGGCCCTATGTTCATCTAGGCATCAACATTTATAGCCCATGGGTAATAAAAATGCTTAGGAGATGACAAACTCAGTTCGATTCTGTTTGTATGTACAGGGTTTGTTTTGTTTTGATTTTGATTTCCGGTGCTGAAATTGAACTCAGGGCTTTACATTGTCTAAGCATGTGATCTGCCACTGAGTTACACCCAATCCTGAGCAATCCCCTTTAATAGCCCATCTCACGTTCATATTCATGTCTAATACTTTTCACAAAACCATTCTGAGAAGAATAATACAACTTTGATTATATTTCTATAAGTGCCTTAAGTCATTTACTTTTTGATAAATTAAATAATTTTGATATCATAGTAGAAAACATGTTATAAACAATCAGGGAACCTGCTGACAGTATTTAATGTTGGACTATGATACCAAGAGCACCAGAAGACCAGTGCCTCATACAGAAAGATCCTATGAAACAATGGTAGATCTTGGAATTGCATGTTCTGGGCTTCTCGATATTCTAGAGGACAGTAAAGAATAAGTACATTCTGCCAAAGTTCTGAGTGTGGGAGAGCTGTCCCCACTTCCTGTCGAGCATGTCCCGGTGTGGTACAGGGGAGAGATGCTCTCCCTTACTCCTCGCCTGTCAATGTCTGCCACAGATGGGAGAGCTAACCCTCCCCTTTACCATCTGCAGCACTCAGGAAAGTGGGCCCTGTACCTTGCCTGGGCAGCCAAGTGGACCTGACCCTATTGACTCAAGTGCAGGTGAACTTGCCCCCAGAACGTAAGCATGGGATATCTGGCCCAGGCCCTTGTCTGCCATGTGGTGGTGTGGGCGGGGAAGAGATGCCCTCTCCCACTGCCCCTCACTGCCTGTGGCAGGTGGGAGAGATGGCCCTGGGGTCATAAGAGCAGGAGAGCGGCCTCTGCCCCTCTCCAGCCACAGTATTGAGGAGAGTGGCCTCTGTGCCTCACCTGGACGACACAGTAGAGCTGACCCTGATGGTGTAGGTGTGGGAGAACCAGCCCTGAGGGCCAGGAAGCAAGCGAACTGATCTCACCCCTTGCTCACTGCTGCAAGGGATGAACTAGCCAGGGCAATGCTGGAGGGCTCCCCCTGGTGGTGGAGATGGTGTAGAGCTGGCAGGCTGACCAACTCTGCAACTACTCAGGCCCAGAACCAGAGTTGTGAGTTGGCCCACCCCAACATCCACCCCATCTGTGATCTGTTGGAGCATGTGAAGGGGCTGTAGGATCTCCATGACACAGGGCAACAACAGGTTATCCAAGAGGAGTCCCAGTGAAGGCCCAGCATCCATAGTGTAGCAGAAACCAGAGGCCTCGAACCAGACCAATGAGTCCTTGCAAGTAAAGATGTATGGATAAAGGAACCTGCTGAATGACACACTGTGCCACACTGCAGCTTCCATGACGAGGCCCCCCTCTTTCTTCTCTTTAAATTTTATTTTATTTTCGAGGGGAGGTTGCAAGGGCAAAAGGGTAGAGATGCATGATGTGAAAGGCACAAAAAAATAAAAAGAATGTTTTGTTGTTGTTTTTTTTTTTTTTTTTTTTTTTTTTTTTTGGTTTTTCGAGACAGGGTTTCTCTGTGGCTTTGGAGGCTGTCCTGGAACTTACTTTGTAGACCAGGCTGGCGTGCGCCACCAACGCCCGGCCCACGTGAGTTCTTAGTGCTGTGCTTGCTTCTCATTTGCTCACGACTGCCTGCGCCCTCCAGCACTTTTATCTTACTAAATGATTTTTATTTTATATTGAAAAATTTTCATACAATACCTTCTGGTCATGGGTTCCCCTTCGTGAGCTCCTCCCAGATTCTCCCCACCTCCAACTCATCCAACTCTACCCCCTTTCTTTCTCTCTCTTTCTTTCTTTTTTTTTTTTTTTTTATAAAACAGACCAGCTACAAGAAACAATGAAAGGCAAGCCTTTGCTATGTGGTTTGTAAAATGCCAATTCATTCAGAGGAGAGAGATGCTTCCCAGAATATCCAGATGTTTTTGTGACATCTTCAAGTCACAAAAGCTACGGGATTTGGAAATAGCCAAATGCTCTGGTCCTTCACTGTCTCACTATTTTGTCACCACAGATAGCAGATATTTAGCTGGTTTTATTTCTTGGTGGTGACAGTGGCGAGACTCTGCCACGTGTTCAGCTGAAGTGCGTTGTGAAGAGAAGGAACACGCCACTGACAACGGGACCAGACAGCGCTGTTTGAATCACTCTCATCCTCAATGTTCAAATTTTCAATCTTTCAGGGGTTTGGGTGCTGAGCACATCATTGTTTTGATCAAGAGGAGGCTTGGGGAGGGGAGGTGGTTTGCTGGAGGTCACATAGCACATGTGGCAGAATAATGTAGGGGAAACCAGAGCATGTGCTTAGCACACAGCTGGTGTGTGCTCTTCATAGGCTAGGTGAAACCGGTAGGAGTGTGTAGTACTTCCCCTGGCTCTTGGGATGGCGGCAGTAATTGCTGTTGTTGCTTTAACTAATCCTGTTAGTTAATATTTTGAACATACACTCCCCCTTTGATGTTTTACTTCTGGAAAAGTCATATGGAACAGTATTCAGCATTAGGGAAATACAAAAGCTTTTCTTTCCGAGCTGGGAGTGGTCTCTCAGCCCCTACCCTTCACCTTCCCCAGGTCATGTGGTTCATTTATCTTAATTAAACAATTATTTGGGAAGATTCCGATACTGCCCACTTATCGGAAGCCTCTGGAATGCACGCCACGCCTCTCTGATTAGGGGTGATTAGAGAAGCGTCTGATATCAAACTGTTTCCACATTTCCTTCCACATTGATTGTCCAGGGGTGAGTGCTGCAGCCGCTTGGCGGCGGTTCTCATTAGCGCAGCATTGATCAAGGGCTGGTGACGGTTCCAGATGCCAGGCTAAACGTGCTGCGTTCGATCAGTTGTGTGAGGCCCGCAGATAAAGAAAAGAGAAATTAAGGACAGTGTTTCATTGTCCAAAGTCTGGTCAAAATGCAGCCCTCCTAGATGTTTGACCCAGCCCCTGCCTCAAAGAAGGAGCGGCAATTAGTCTTCCTAACCATGCAGTCCTTAGAAGCAGTGCCCTTGATCTACTGAAGCCTGCTTTATTAAAATTATCCACTGTGCCTGTCCTTAATAAGGTCAAAGAAGAAATCTATGAAAGCTGATTCATCACAAAGACCCCAGGGATGCATGGCATAGAAGAAACCAATTTTATTTTCCTGTTGCAAGACAGAAGCCAGTTACAAACTCCCTTATCAGAAAGGCAAAGCCTAGAGAATCCAACATTAATTTGGAGCAAGGCCTAATCAGTCTCTCTGATGTGCTTTGTGGAAGGATTCCCGATGACCGGGCCACACGTGTGAGGTGGAGTTGGGAGACAGCGTTTTAACTCTGTAAGTGAGTGATAATTCCTCCTGGGAGATGCTTGTTTGTAAGAGATTTCCCTCCATGATCTCCACTACATTTCTTTAATAGTTATTAATGCCACCACGTGGGCTCTTCTCTCCTGGTGTGATAGAGCCTTCCCAGTGGGGCTGCTTTACAGGCTTTCGGCGGAGGTGGGAAAACACGATGGAGGAGGAACCAGTTTCCCTTTTTCATCAGCAGAGGTCAAAGACTAGGACGTCTTTCTGCCCAGTATCACGGAATCTGTGAATTCATTGAAAAGGAACCAGGTCTTGCCCTCACCCTCGACACATGCAGTCCCCCAGCATAAGCTTAATGTGTACTGTCTGACGCAAGTTTGCTTTCATTTCTACTAAAATTGACTATAGTTCTGAAATTTGTGTTATCACAGTCTTTATACTGTTTAAACGTATTACGAGTAATCGTTTCTGTGGTTTGCTGCTGATTTGGGAAGTCTTGTCAGATGCAAAGCTGAATCCCCGATGTGCTCCTTCCCATGCAGCGTCCACTTGCAGAAAGTATTTAGAGACCGTGGAGCTCAGAACTAGAGGCCCTGCCTGCTCTGCCTGGGTCAACCCACAGTCTCCTAGACTTCAAGACTTCCCACTTATGGGCTCTTATGTTATTATCTTCCATGGTGCTATCTGGCCATGGTGGTACACACAGGAGCTTCAAGAGTTCAGGGTCATCCTCTGTTCCATAGCAAGTTTGAAACTAGCCTGGGCTATGTGAGACTTCCAGCCAAGCAAAACAAAACAAATCAAAACTCCACTTTCTCCTTGAAAGCGTTGGGGTTATTAGGTCTCTCTTGACTTGAGTGTCATGGAGGTTTGATTTCTAGGTCATTTAGGGAGTTTACTACCCAACATACTGAAACAAATAGTCGATTTCTAAGGGTTTTCAGGTCCTTTGAGGTTAAGGGGGGAATATGGCTAAATAATGGTTTTTATTTTGTCAAGCCAAGTGATTAGTAAAATGTTGAGACATGAGGCAGATTTCTCAGAGGAGAGAGGTTTTGCTCTGACTGTGTGCACTTATGTGGCGGTGTTCTATATATATATATATCAAGGCGTAAACTCTGAGAAGACTGCAGTCTGTTCTAGGAATCAAACTGACCGTGGGGGCATCTGTCTTTCATTCAGTTATGAGGGAGGGATGCTTTCATATCTAGAGACATGGAGATAGGACAAATGAGCAGAGCATCCTAACAGTAGTCACAAAACCATGAAATTGATGTTTTTCAGGGATGCAGTTCTTTTGTTGGTAAGGTCAACTTTAATACTCTCCAGAGCAGCAGGTACACAGATAGCTCTTACTGTGCCTCTCAGGGCTGTGGTTGATTGTAACGTGTGTGTGTGTGTGTGTGTGTGTGTGTGTGCGTGTGTGTTCTAACCATGTCCTCCTACCTACCTAGCATTCTCTGGATCCCAGGACTCCAGGACCAGAGCAGGGTGTGGGGCACCCTCTTGACTTGTGTGAGTTTAACTCTATCACTGCCTCTGGCCCGATCTCTAAGCTCCAACAAAGCACTTTGAACCTCAGTTTATTTCTGTTAATTATGAGAATGGACACGCTGGCCTCATCAGTTTGCTGTATGAATAGAGTGAGGTCACAACACTGTAGCTCTGTAACTCCTTTCTTTAACTCTTTCTTTCACGGTAACCGCCTCCTTTCTCCGCCAGAGAATGGACTCAGCCCAGACTCAGCTGTATCCTTCTGATGTTATGTCCTCCACACCCACAGTCCGTAGCCTCCCTTGCTCATGCCATTCCCAGCTGAGGAACTTCTAGTGCTTGTGGAATCTATGTAGGGAATATCCGAAGACCTATGACTAGTCTGTGACCAGGGTGGACATAGACTCATAAGATCAACTCGAGAATGCCCTTCCTCGGGGTGTGTTGAGAGAGCTAGTTCTCAGAGTAAACAAAGTCAAGATGGAAGAAAAGAAGAGAGGGAGGGAGGGGAGGAAACCTTCAGAAGAAGAAAATCCAGGCGTCTTTGTACCACGACTCCGAGTGTTCAAGGGAACTGACTTGATGCTGATGCTGGTTATCATGTAGCATATGGCTTCTTTCCTCCATCAGTTAGAAAAACTAAAAGACAGGAAAATAGCTCAAATCAAAGTGGAAGAGAAGTTTGTAAGAGAGCATTACAGAGTTCTAAGGGAGACGAGGGGCCCTCTCAGGGCTGGGAAAAGCACTGCTCCTTGGGGACATTATTATAACTTTTATTTGGTTTCAAGTATCTCCCAGTGACTGTCTTTCTTCTGTTGGTCCTTGGGTGGGTATGTGCCTCTTCCAGTACAAGGGTTAGGTCTCTGCTTCTGTCCGTGAGCATGGGAACAACTGTGATAGAACCGCCTTGCCTTGGAGCATGAACATGAACTTGGAAGCAGCTGCAACAGGGTCTCTGGTCTTAGTGCATGGGGGTGGAAACAATTGTGGTTTGGCTAAGAAGCATGCTTCTAGGGAATAAAAATATCAAAGAAAGGGGAGTCATTTCCCCCTCTCCTTCTAGAGGCCTGCAGGCTCCATTTCCCAGGCAGTGGAATCTGTCTGGTTATAAACCAGGCCTATTTATCTTAATGTGGCTTTTCTGTAGGCCCTCCAGACAAAAGAGCCACCTCTCCTCTGTTCTGATCCCGATGACTCAGCATCTCACTGCTTTCCACCGGAAATCTCCTTTTCCATTTTCCCATTCCGGCTAGTCTGTGTGAGTGGTGGCCCATCTTAACCCATTCCCAGTTTCTACTTATCTTCTCTGTCGGCCCCACTCCTCACATACAGGATACAGTTACCAAGTTCCAAAGTGACTTACCTATTGGTGCCTTTCTTGGCATGACTGTAGTCAAACGTGCAGCAGAAGCAAATTAAAAGGGGAAAGATTTATTTTGGATCATTCTTTCAGAGGTGTCAGTCCGTCGTGGCAGAGCAGAGTAGCTTGCATAATGATAGTCAGGGGACAGAGGATGGGTCAGGGGGGAGGGGTGTTTGCAGGAAGAGGCCAGGAAAAGAGCAAGGCATGGGCTCTGTCACACTCTTACTTCAAGCACTCTCCAGTCCCCACTTATCTATTCCCGACATGTCGTGACTGTATGAAGGAGTTAACCAGCTGATTATGTGAAAAGTTCTAATTATTCTGTAGACGCCATCTCAGACACACTCAAGTGTGCTTTACTCTTCTCTTAGGTGTTTGTTTGAAGATGACAATCAAAGGTAAGCCTCTCAGCCATCCAGATGGTGTATAATGTAAACTATGTTCAGAGAATCTTTGGACCATATCGTTCACAAACTCAACCGTAAGCGTCACCCCAGCTCCATGTGTTTCTTCTCAGTGCTGATGAGAGACACAGGCAGTAAAAGCCATTTATTCAACAAAGATAAGAAAAATGGTCACTCTAAAGAGGCCAGAGGGGGCTGCCCCAACACTAGGGGAATGGCCTCTTAGGTCCTGCATGTACATTTTAAAGAAGTTTTTATGAATGTTTATAAGCTGGCTGGCGTATTCATGGTTTAAGGTGAACTGGATTTCCCCTTTGGAGTATTTCTTCCCATGGTTCTCATGAGGGGCCCCAGCGGTGGGGAAGGCAGCACAGACTCCCAGTGTAAGTGACATTAGAATGAAGCCAGGGGCTTTTCAGGATGTCTTTTGAAGAACTGCTCGTTGCAGTTAGGAAAAGTGTCATGGTGCCTTGGTTTCTGATACACTGGGAGCAACTTAAGCACAACTTTCAATGGCAAAGGGGCATATTGACTGTGAGGTGACACGGGGACAGCCTCAGGTTGTGGCTTCCTTGGTTCTCTCTCACAGAGCTCCATGCACTCTTGCTCTCAATATCATTGTCCTTGCTCCTGAGGAGAGCAAGCCCAATCATCTCTCCAGCCTTAACAGTGTGAATCCCACAGTGGGCTCGGAGGCGTTTGCACAGACAGTTCTGCAGGGGTGCGACAGTTAATATGGTGATGCCTTTGGAGGCACCGAGGACAAGCCGAGACCGCATTGCAGAGCAGAGAATGTGAAGGTAAGAAGAGAGCCAAGGCAAGTGCTTGTATTGCAGCATTGCGCAACAGGCAAAGGTTCTCAGTGTGCGTTAGAGATAGGAGCCACCAATCCTTCTCATTAGAAGCAGAAGCCATTGCTGGGGATGCTTCCGTGCCACTTTGACTCAAAGAATAATGCACAAGGATTGCCTCCTTGGAATGTGATGAAGCTTCAGAGGCGCCCCACACAGGCATTGTCTCCCCAGCTTCAAATGTGCAAAAGAAATGTCGTTCTATTATTTCATCTAGCTGCGTGCCATTTTGAGGCCATGCTCTTTCCTTCCTTCTTCTTACCCGGCAAAAGATCTTTCCATTTCTTTTCTGTCGATCTCGGAACACAAAGCTGGGTGTGGCTATCTTACTCTCTGTTCAGAAAATCAGTCTTGCCCTCTGCCCTCAGCGCAGTGCTGGGATTTAGCAAATCAAGAGGGAGCCACAAAGCATTTTGGTACCATAAGGTCTGGTCTGGAGCTTTCACTGGAAGGGTGGGGCTTAAACGGCACTTGCAGTGAGATTTGAGATGAGGTTCTGTGTGTCGAATCTGAGAAGTAGCAGTGTGTAAGGCAGACAAGGATCTGGGGAAATGTTAGCCACACCAGGTAGGAGAGAAGTATTTCTCATGATGATGTTGAATTTCAAGCACATCTCTGTGTATTAGATTTAGTTTTCTAAAGACACAAAGAAATAGCTGTAAATAATTATTTAAAATGTATTTTGGCTCAGAACTCAGTTGGGAAGCCCTCAGGGTGTCCATAACTCTACCTAAAGTGTTGGAGTAATTACAGGTTGAATATCAAGGCACGGAGACCACACACACACACACACACACACACACACACACACACACACACACACACACACACGGAATAGCTGGCTGGAGATGTGTTGCTAATGTGCATAGAATTAATTACACACAACAGAGGAAGGAAAAAAAGAAAGTAGCAGTTGAAGAAATTGGAAAGATGACAATAAACTAAGTTTCGTTCAGGACATAAAGTGGTTTTCTGTAGTAGAGGAGAGAACAGAGGAGGAATTTGGGACGGTATAGGAGGAAATACGAGCAGTGGTCAGAGCAGACAAGGGTGGAAAAGAGTTTGTTGTCTAGAGGGCAGGCAAGTGCTTGGAGTGGTGGTCAAGGATGTGATGAGGAGCGCTGAAAAAAGGAGGCTGGACAGTTGCAGTTGCTGTGCTGGAGCGAAGGGCATGGTGACGCATGTCAAAAGTAACGTAGTGGAAAATGGACTGTGGACGAATGCCCCGAACACTAGGTGGAGATCAGCACGTGCTAGCATCACAGCCTAGGCGTGTGGGGGAGGGGAAGAGTGAAGAGACAAGGGATGATGACAGCGATGAACAAACACAACTGATATCATCACCAGGACTCACTGAGGCTCTCCCTTTTCTCTGAGCATGGTAGGGACCTCCATTCATAATGTCTCCACTTCATCCAAATGGCTGGGCAGATGGGAGAAACCTTCTAACTATGAGGAGTCTGTGGTCCCTCTCCCCGCTTAGGAAACCAGACTGTCACCTCAAAATCCTTCTGCACTTCTGGGGCCCAAGCCTAGAGTCTAGAGTATTTTAAATTCTACCGCTGAGCTACATCTCCAGTCCAGCCTCTTTGTCCTGATGCAGTTAGATGGTCTACTGGGTAGGTGGGTGCTGAGAGTGCACAGGGTTTGTCTTCTCAGGTCTGGAAGGACTCAGAGCTCCCTGACCATCAGCAGCCTCATTTCCGTATCCCTCAAAATCAGAAAGGAAAGGCCTATCTGCAAGAGTCTGACTTGTGTGTGGACAAGAGCCTGGCCACTCAGCATCTGCATCTTAGAATGTCTCTGTTTCCTTTCTTGTCATTACCATCTGCACAGTAGTGGTTACTGAAGGTTAGAAGGAATACTGGACGGTTTGTTCTGTATAATTCAGTGTGTTGTGTTGTATATCAGAAATTATGTGCTGCGGTATTTCTCCAAATAGGTAAGAGTGAGAACCTTTGAACATATTTCTGAGCATCAACTGTCCAGCAGAATGGTCCTGGGGCTATCCTTGATGTTGCTATGGGGAAGGGACAGAGATGTCTGGAGAAGCAGAAAAGAGAATGGAGCTAAGGAGATGTGCAGGCTGGCTAGCAGGGTCAGCTCAGGGTGGCATTGAGGTCAGACGAGAGGGGCTGCTCTGCCTGTTTCCCTGTCCAGGACCACATCCTCTCTGTCCTCTGAGAGCTCCACTTTGGAAAGTTAACCTAGGGCCCACTGATGATGTCCCCAAAGCTATGCCACTGATAGGTTTTCTGAGCTGGTGACAGAGGGAGTTCTCCTTCCTTAGTGTGATCTGGGATTCCTGAAAATGTGAGACAGAAACTGAATTCCTAAATTCCCCCAGGCCACCTCCATCTTATTTGAAACCCGCAGCTTGGGCTGGAGCTTCTCAAATGGGCCTTTAACTAGAGCTCTGAGGCCCCTTAGCAATCATTTCCTCAGCTGGAGGAAAAAAAAAAGATGTATTTTTCCCAGGTGGGTGTGTGGCTGCCTGCAGCAGCCTCCTTCTAAATGAAAGCTTTCTCCTAGTCTCTGGGGAACTGCACCGACAGGATTTAGAATTTCCTGGGTTTGTTATTTGAGCCTAACAAAAGAAAAAAAATCCCGTCTTAGATGCAATTAGACCATTTCTTTCTTTGTCTCCCCAGAGAAAAGGAGAAATGCAAAGGGCAGAATTTTATGGCCGATATAGGTAATTTGAAGCCCAGTGTGTGTGAGATATTATCTGATACAAATAAGAGTTTTTGATATCCTTTCTGCTCTGTGAAAAGGCGATAATATGCCTGGAGAGTATTCTCAACCACAGACAGAACCTCAGAATAGTCAAGTGACAAGGAATTTTCTCACACAGAATGCAGGACAGAAAGCCCTGAAAGATAGAGCTTTAAGGCAAGGACTACAGACTGGGAAGGTCCCATTGACCCTATGGGGTGTGACAGCAGCAGCAAGCCTTCATTTCCCCGCCCCGTAAACTGCATCACTGCCCGCAGGTTACTAGGCAGCAACACTGGCACAATGTTCTAAGGAACTGGGTTGAGTTATAATTTACCTGCAACACAATTAAGCAGCTTAAAGGATGGGATTGATTGAGTTTTGACAAACACCTGTGATCCTGCTGTAATCCCCCATCACAAACAAGCCACTCCCCAATCTTGAGGCGGTCTCCTTGCCCTTTTCGGTCCCTCTGCTCGATGGCAGCATCCTTCTGTTTTCCCATCGCTGTGGCTTCTTCATTGGCTGCACTCTCAAAAACCTTCTGAGTAGTCAGCATGCTGTCACGTTAGCTGTACTGATACGACTGGTCTCCTTTCAGCCCCGCCCTCAGGATCTTGGACAGTTTTGGTGTGGTTTTACTTGGGTGACCCGAGTGTGAACAATACGTGTTTGGACTCAAGCCTTCATTTCTCCTCCTCGTTTTCAGGATTTCATTGAAACCTCACTTGTCCTCTCAAAGCTATTAAAGGAGACCCCGTATAGAGTGGGGTGAGGGCAGAGAGATAGAGGCCAGCAAGAAGAGGCAGTGGCAGATCTGATAAACAATCTGATAAGTGATCTGATACCTGATAGTGCTTTGATGGCGTGGACCATGGAAGAGGGAAGATGACAGACAGACCAGGTTGGCTCTGAGTTGGGGAGTGGGTGGTGAAGGGAGACATCTCTTCTTGAAGAATACCAAGTGAGGATAGGCCAGGCCAATGGGCTACCCCTGATGATGGTGATGCTAGGGGTCACATGACAGCAACCTGACTGGATAGTTAGGGACTCTGCTCAGTGTGGTGTAAGTCTGTAATTAATGGAGGAAAACAACCCAGCAACAGTGAAGGGTGAGGGCACACACACACACACACACACACACACACACACACACACACACACACACTACACAGTGGCTCCCAGGAGTCATTAGTACTTTATACTCCTTCCAGGCACTATTTGCTGAGGTGCTCTCTCGGAACCTCCATCCAAATTAAATTCACTTTCATGGATACTTTTTCATACCTATCAAATACCTATTATCATGAATTTTTCATTGTACCACCTAGGCATTCATTGTGATTCGGCCCATTGTTAAAACTCTATGACATTTGCTGTGTCACTCTGCCATATAAAGCATCACCGTGTTACCCTAATTATTTCTGGTGTCACTATCGTCTTGTTGAGCCATTTGAAAAACAGCATATACCGTGGCCTTTTTTTTGGTATGTACCTTCTGTACACTTTCCACAGCCCCAAAATGTAATAGTAATATAATAGCACAAGCAAATATGTAACCCCTATTCAGACTTACCCCACTGTAAGGGACTATGTTTTAAACAACTTTGTTGAAGACCGAAATAGTCTCATGACCCAAAATGGGATACATGCGGGGGCTTAGTAATTCCCGGGGTTGTGTGGGAAAAGAGCAGCGCCACTGATGACATTCGAAATGAGTCTTTTGAAAAGTGTCCAGTAAGTGTAGCTTAATTGATCTAAGGTGTTTGTATATTGATTGAAATTTATTTGCTTGCTTTCACTTTTTACTCCTGGCTGGGTGAGCTCTGCTGGTAATGAACCAGCAAGGCTGGGCCATTAGCTACCTGCAACATCAGCTCCATCTCTCCAGCGACTTGTAACCAGCGTGGCCACAGAGGAACGCCCTTTTACTGCTCTGATACATATCAATCAAAGACCAAGGGACGGATCCTAATATCTTTTAAAAATGTTTTCATTCATCCTAGACTTTAGTTGTCATAAAAACGGTATGCTTAAACTGTCCATTGGGTGCAAATGACCCCATAAACTCTTGTAACTGAGTGACACACGGGATAATGAAATTACCTTCACAAAGAACAACAGATCACTTTTTATTGTAATCATCAAACAGCATGCCCCAGGGTATTGATTGAATTATACATAAACCTGATAAGGAGCTCTAAAAGGGTGATAGCGTGCTGATTCCAAACAAATCATACACAGATTAATCTGAAGATAACTTAATTCTAATAATTTGCATATCATTTGCTGGAAGGAACACAAACAAAAGAAAAATATTTTTAAAATACCTCCTGCATGTATGTAGATTTTGGGGTACATTGTGAGTTATTTCATCAATCAGATATAAGAAATGTACATTCAAATAAGGAATAGGCATGATTATTTAGGCAAGACTAAATGATTATTAATGTGGTCAGTAGTCTAAGGAAGTACCTGGAAACATCACTCCAATCAGAATAGTGTTTAGAGAAGGCTGAGTTCTAAAAACATCTGGACAACACTAGTGTGAGCTAGGTATCCTGTGTATTTTCCATCCAAAATGGTAAACTTTTTTGTTTGGTTTTCTTTAAGTTGTGGTCTCACAATATAGTCTAGGCTTGCCTTGAGCTTTTGATTCTCTTGGTCTCCAAATTGCTGGGCTCATGGGGTATACTACCTTGCCTTGCTATTGAAATTTTTTAAATAAAAAGGTGTTTCTTCGATTTTTCAAGTTTCAGTTGACTGAATGAATATAGTGAATGGTATCTCTATGCCAACACTCACCCTTTCATCTTTCATCATCTTTATCTGCACAGTGTATTTTGTGGTGGAAGCATACCTTCTCTTCTCTGCTTGAGTTCTATGTTTGTTGTGTGATCACATTTATCTTTACCACCTTTCTCACTGATTCCACATCTTCTGGAATTCTTTTTCTCCTTGTTTATGTATGTTCAGAGACAAAATTCCCACCCCAACACCTTTCCCCATCCACCACATCCATTCATTAATTCAACGTGCTAAGTCTATAAAATATCACATAGAGAATAGAGGGGAAATGACTTTGAGTTTAACAAATTCTTCTGAATTACCACATAAATAACACTACCAGAAATTAAAGAAAAGGACTGCTGAATTGGTCTTCCTGAAGGTTTAAAAACCTCTTCTGCGAAAGACACAGAAGCGATCAGGCAATGCTTACTTTCATCAAAACAAAACATGGCAGATATCTACAAAGGACTTACGTGTACAATGTAGAAGATGTTCTTACAACTCAGCAAGTGGAACATAAAACATCAATGTAAAGAAAAGGGCTTTTAAAGAATCTTGACTGGGAAGTTGTGGGAACAGCAGGTAAATGTGCACAGGGTCTCAGTGTATTGAATACTAAAGAAGTACAGAGCAAAACCCTGAGCTGCCCATATACTCCCACACCAGTGACCAAAATGAAAAGACTCAGCCTTGAATTTTAGCGAGGAAGATGGACGGACACCTGGAGTTCCCATGTATGAGTGGTGGGAATGTAAAGTAACATTGCAACGTTGAAAAGCGGTTTCACAGTTTATTAATACATTAAACTGTTCTACTTCTAGGTGAGGAAGAAAGCATGGATCCACATGAGGTTTACATGTGTGGGGCCTTATTCTCACAGTACCTTTCTCATTGTCCCAGTGAAGAAAACATGGTTTCTCTTTGTTCTTATACACATTTGCGGGAATTGTACTCTTGTTCTTATACACATTTGCGGGAATTTTGTACTCCGGTTGTCACATCTGTATGTGCCTTTGCACAGTTTCTCTTTAATAACACCAATGTCTTCAAGAAATACAGCTGCTTCTCCACATCTGCTTTGATATCCCTGGAGGAACCAACAGAGATCTAATTGGGCTTCAGGCCCTCTCAATGAGTGGGAATAAATGCTTGCCTGGTACTGTAAACCTAGACTACTACCTGTGGCTGGTGAGGTCATGGACCTTAGAGGCAAACTTACTATTGCTATTTTTATTTTTATTTATTTATTTACTTTTGGTTTCTATGAGACAGGGTTCTCTGTATTGTTTTGGAGGCTGTCGGTCCAGCCTGGCCTCGAACTCACAGAGATCCACCTGCCTCTGCCTCCCGAGTGCTGGGATTAAAGGAGTGCGCCACCACCGCCCGGCCCACTATTGCTATTTTTAAAAACCAGGAAAACCCCCAAATATATTCTGAATACCTAACCGTGTGTCGACAAGTGAGTGGAACTCTCATCCCTCATCAAAGGAACTCCTTTCTTGTAGAAGGTAAAGATCATCACATAAATATTATACTCAAATTCAGAGAACAACTGACCATGTGCCCATCTGGAGTTGACACAACTATGATACAACTGCTTTACCCAAGGCTCAGGAAGCATTGCAAAGAGGGGCTGGAAAAATTATATGAGCCAGGGAATTACATGTCTGCTAAAAGAGAGTTGCTCCCATAAACTCTTAACAATATGGTATTCCAGCAAGGATGGGGAAATCCCACAAGGTCCCCACCTCTATGGAAGAGGAGAGGGTAACTAATGGCTGCTAAGAGTGGGAGAATGATTGTCCCCCAGGGATGAGTCTCCTGGGATTCTGCCCAATCCTATGTGTTCAAAGTGGCCAACTTTACTTCCATGTATGTCTATATATTTTTATATCTATACAACTATATCTATCTATTCACATGTATATGCAATACTAAATGGAATAAACAGGTTGTCTATGTACCTTTCTATTTATCTAGATAACAAAAGTTAAAGAATCCATGAATTTAAGAGGACATGGGGGATACATGGAAGGAGTTGGAGAGTGGAAAGGGTGAGATGGTATAAACACAGTACTTATGTGTGAAATTCTTAAAAATAATACAAATAATTTTTTCTGTAACTGTCTATCTGAGTAAGCAGACGGTCTAGGCTTCTAGGTTGCCTAGCAAAGTGATGTCATGGGTTTAAATCCCCAGCATCCTCCAAACTGGAAGAGAAAGAGCAAAAGTTGAAATTTTGCATTCATATACTGTTATAAGTGGACAAACTTGCCCCCGTGCAAGTCTCCATTCACTAATGACCTTAGCAAAGCTCCTCCCCTGACTTGCAGTGACTAGTTAAGACTGAATCATATTCATCAAACTGGAGACACTCGATCATGAGTATTTTGATGAGAAAAACTCATGTAATTATTCTGATAGTCTACTTATATGTATTGCCCCAATTATGCAGCATTCCTCTGATTAAAAAAAAAGACATGCAAGAACTCAAGCAAACACTTTCTTTAGGCCTCAAGAAACCTTGATATTAAATTATGCCACACATGGCGCTTCCTTCAAGCTGTTCCCTTTGCTTTCTCATTCTGGTATGAGAGCCCAGGAGGATACCGGGAAACAAGTGCAAGTGTCCTATTTTTAAATACTTTCAGTGAGGCCACAGGAAATCTCTGTGCTAGCCTGAGGCATTCTGACACTTAGAGGCTGTGTGTTCCCCAGGAATGATCAAACCAGACAGCAAAGCCCTCTCTACACCACCAGGGAACCAGCAAAGAGCTGCTGTATGCAATGAGCTGAGTAGGAGCCCTTCCTTAAAATGTGGCAACCATTTAAATAGTGACTGTCATCACAAAGCAACAGAGAAAATCTTCACACATTTGCTCTTGATTAATCTCGACTTCATATTGCTCAAATAGTTCTTGGACTGAACTTTGTGTTTGTTTGGAAAAATAACTTTTCAATGATTTTTAAAGCCAGAACTTGCTAGAATTATCATATAGGACTTTAAAAAAACTCATTCTTAACCCCTTCAAGAAATTGTATATAGTTTAAAATTTCTCAACCACTGGAGGCCCTTATACCTATAACAAAGCACACAGTTCAATTTCATCTTTCCTTAAAATATAAATTTTTGGTATTTTAATTAGTGCAAAGGAGACAGGTAATATATGAATAAATAAGTCAGTGTAGGACCCCATAAGTGACTTTGCAAATCCCCAACTGACAGCCCTCTGGCAATGTGCTTCTTATATTATTTTTACTCTCTTGCTTTCCCAAACTGACACCTGTGCTGGGGGTATTTTATCTGGCTGTTGAAGCCTTCTAGGATTATCCACAGAGCATTGTGAAATTGTCCACATACTCCTCACTCCCATTTAGATGGGTGGTCAAGCCCCCAGATCCTTCCCCCAGTGTGTGGGACATGATTAAGACCCATGTTCTGTTTTTCCTATTCTCTAGGTCAATTCAGCAGTGGTTGTCAGTGGCGGCATGGTAGTAACCTGAGGACACAGCCATGCCAGAGTTCTTTTGTTTCTTATGTCATTATTTCCCAGTGTTTCTTGGAATCACGTTGTGAATGAATTCTTGCATTTGGCTTCTCTAGGAATCTCAGCTAGGGGGGAACTGCACCCTTCTAGGCTTATATAGTTCTTTGTCTGCAGCCGCCTTCTGATTCCCATGCTCCAGAGAATGGGACCACTCTCTCCAAGTGTGTTGTGAGCCGCTTACCAAGTTTCAGGGTTTGTACTACTGAGCAGGATTTTTCATCGCACAGAGGAGAACTGGGTTACATCCTCAAGCTACTTTGCTCTTCTTGTAACTCTTTGGGTCATCCCATTTTACTAAGTTTGGGAACAGGTAAGTTTACTTTCAGCCTTGGCAAATGCTACTTGTAGTGTGTGTTACATGGGCACAGAGTGAGACTCCATCCACAAGAGACTCTCAGTCACCAGTAAGAAAGGGCAAAGGGGTTTTTCCTCACAGTATATGAAAGTTCTGCTTAAAGCTGTCCTCAGTTAAGGCACGCTGTCACATCTCTCTGTCACTGAGAGAGATGGAAAGCCTTGCTCACTTCAGTCACGATGCATTTGAAGCAAACACCACTGGTCCATTTCAGTAGGAGTCAGAGCCGGGTTCCCAGCCGGGTGCCCAGCGTCACATGTTCTGTTCCAGAGCGCCATGGCTGTGCACTGCTCAACTGTGTCCCCAGCTCCCCAGGCTGGGGAGGTAGGCCTCCATCTGCTTAGTGTCCACAAAATCCCGTGAAATAGGCGCTTCCTTATTTTCTATGTTAGCTCAGGAAATGTAGGTATGCATGGGAGCCAGGACCTCAGTGCTAGTTCTTAGCAATATTTTGTTCGGTTTTCTTTGCTTTGATTTTTCTCAGTGAAGAAGTGTTCTGACAGTCAATTTTGGTTCCAGCCTTCTGTACTCTCTCCTGATAATCCATTGTTTCTTGTTTGTAAGGACTTGGTGAGGAGACTTCTAGACACATATTCAAGCCATAAGAAAGTGTCCTCCATTAGCACTGAGCTTCACATTAAAAAAAATGTATCTTGAATGTATTTTATGAATCAGGGAAAGGTAGAATTTATTTAATAAGTGTTAGCTTTGAAGAAACACTCTTAGGAAGAAAATTGATGGCAATACTAAGGGGTGTAGAGTGTGGGCTTTCATTTCAAACACCTATTCTATCATTCAATTTGCTTCTCTGTTCTATAAGAATGTGCTACTTTCTTACGAGAATTTCTTCTGTGCCACACCCAGGCTGCATGTGAGTAAATAATGTATTTGCACTACTTTTTATATTACTATAGGCAGTAAGACACATGCAAATCTAAATGAAAGGGCTGGAGATAGCATGTAGTAAAGACCTGGGTTCAGTTTCTAACACTCATATCAGGTGGCTCAAGCTACCATCTCCAGGGCATCTGTATCCTCTGCAGTGGACACGCTCACAAGTTAAATGTACACGCAGACACAGACACACTCGCAAATGAAACAATTCAAAGCATGTCTAAAGAAAAGAAGATTCAAGACAAGAATCCAGATGGAAAATTAACCTCATTTTTTTATGAGATCCCTGCCCCAATCAGTATTTTAAAGACCCAGCTCTGTGAATACTGGGAACTGATAGTGGAAACCGCCTTCATGGTCACGTGAGCCATCCCAGCCCTTGTAAGATATGTTTCTGCTGCCGTATGCACTTCAGCCTCTGTTTGAAAACCTTGAATGTTTGTAAAAATAGCTTGAGACCAGAGGGAGTACTGAAAAATTGACCACTCACCTGGTATGCCTGGATCAGCAGTTTTCATTTTTCCCTCTGTGGTATGCTATCCATAGGTTTTATTACACACACACACTCTCTCTCTCTCTCTCTCTCTCTCTCTCTCTCTGTAATAGGAATCATGAATGTCAGATCCGAATTACTTTAGTAAACTTCTAAAATCACTTTTTTAAATATCTATAATTTGTTGTGATTTTTCAATGTTGTAGGATTTATTGACTTTAACAGATTACTTGTTATTTACAATATAGCATAGGTAATGCTGCAGTGAACCATTTTTTTAAAAAAATACTACTTCCTTAATATAAGACCAGAAACTATTGAGGTAAAATTATGAATATTGCTCACATCATCATTGACCTAACTTTACATATTTCTTTTGAAATTTAAAGCTTAAAACAATGTTGATAGGGTCTAATATCTCATTGAGAGGCTTTGTCGTGATTATTTTTCTAACTTTGATCCAAAATGCTATTGCACTATATTGTTAATTTGATTCATGGCGAGCTAAAATTTTATCTGTGTTTTCAGAAACACAGACCCGGTTTTAGAAATTTTCCTAAGTGAAATTTTAAGTTAACTACACACCAAATATTTCTGAATCCCCATTATAAATAACACTTAGGCTACCACTTGAGCTCCACCAATACAGAAAAATGAATGTTGCGAATGTGAGGTAAATTTTCCATGTCTGATGTTGTAAATGGTGAACCCCAGTCATGCTCCTGGTGTGCTGGGCTACACACTTCAACCATTTTCCCATGTCATTTAGATGTACCAGAATATCCCACAGGCTTGAGTGGAGGGGAAATTTTACTTTCTGTAGAGTGTAGCCTTCCCTGCCATCCTCCTGGGCCCTGCCACAGTTGCAGTCCCCAAATAACACACAGGACAATGTATTATTAAGCTGTTGGCCATTTCCTTGGTTTCTAACTGGCTATCTCTGACTTAAGTATTTAACCCATAATTGTTAATCTAAGTATTTTTCTTACTGGAGAAAGGGGCCGGACCTCTTCCTCCTCTGGTGGCTACATGGTGTGTCTGCATGTGTCTCTCTTTCTCAGAATCCTCCTCGACTCCTAGTCACACCTATCTTGCTTCCTTATTGGCCAACAGTGCTTTATTGACACATACACAGGACTTCCCCATCAACTTTCTATTTTACCAATGAAAGCGTCAGAATGGATTTTGTGTCCGGAGATGAAGACTTCTTTATCTTCTTTAGTCAAAGTGCTCTGCCCTTGCCAACTGTTAACATTTGTGTCCTTGTGAGAAACTGAGATAGTATATTGGTGGTCCTAGATAATTCAGTTCAAGATTGCTTTGTGTCAATTTGCAAGGGTTTCCAGTAATAGCATATTTACAAGATAAAAGAATTTGGATATGTCTTGAACTATGATGGTAGACCAGAACTCCCCCACATGGACATTTCCTACTAGCAAGGATATGGGGAAGTTGGTCCTAAGACTTTCCTATCTCCACCATGTGTTTCTGAAAGGCGTTTGGTTTTGAGTGAAAGAAACAAAGAGAACTCCTGTGTTAGAACAAGCTCAACCAGAGCCAGTTGCTAAGATACTACATGCCTGGGTCACAGGGAGAAACCAGGCTGGAACTGGCCTGGAAGCTTCATCCCACTGGCTGGACCTCACAGTGCTATAGGCGCTGTGCAGGCTAGTTGGGGGAAAATTGTTACCAACAGTCTTTTAACCTATGGGCCCTGTGTGCAGCAATACTGATAAGTCATGAAAGCTTTGCCCACGGGAGCAGTTGTTATAAAGCAAACCAAATTTTTTTCTGGCAGGATTTGAAGCCAATTCCAAAGAAAGGAATTCACATCTGGTACTGCAAACCCAGTCAAAAACCTGTGGCAGGAGAGGTCATAGGCCCTAGTGAGGAAGTTGCTGCTGCTGTTTTGCTGTGTGGTCATGATATGCCCATAAAATTTACTTCTAAATAATTCTATAATCTGCCAGCTTCAATCAGAGAAGCTTCCTTTTGCACTGGGCACTGCCACCTGGTCAAAGAATTGGGAATAAATGGCAATTGAATGCTTAGCCATAAGAGGTGCACCTGTATCACCCCATAATATAAGGAAATATCATAGAATAAGGAGCAAAAAATGTGTGAGAGTCAGGAAGCTGGAGAGTTGTGTGGAACACCAACTTGGAGACATGCGTGACCACGTACCATTGGACTCACAGGAGCTATGTCTGCATACACCAGGCTGGCCCACCAACATGTTGTGGCTGAGGGCAAAGGAGCTCATGCTCTTCCTCCTCCTTGAGGACTTACACACAGAAAGCAATGCTCGGGGAGGAAGAGACATTGCCTTCCGTGCTGCAGCCATTTATTTGTTAAGGTATCCTGTAAGTGACCCCTCTCTCATGCTCCTGTAAAGCAGGCATGAAGAGACATAACAGGTTATCCAAAAAAGAAAAGACAAGCCATGAATGTACATGGAAGGAGAATAAAGGGGACTAATTAAAATATATGTAAACTAAAAATTTTAAATTAAAAGTGTAATAAACCACAATATAATTATAAAGAGAAGCAAGAATTGCATATTAAAGGTGTGTTTATAGCTTAGATGATCGTATTATTTTTTAAAGATTGACAGCTTGAGTTTTCACACGTCTTAATCATTTCTGCCAGTTTCATAGCTTTTCATTTCAACAATTACTCAGCTGCTCTGGTATGATGATATGATAATGTATAATCTTGTTAGTGTTGACTCCTGAATATTCTTTCTGTGATCATGGTTATGCTAATATCAACAAGCCAAAAATAGAAAATGAAACTCTTTGCTTTTGAGATGTTTTATTTGAAAAACAGTTACTATTTTTCTCAGTTTTTATGGTAAACTTTATTGAAGTTTCATACCTACAGAAAAGCAAACAAGCATCTTAATTTGCAGGAAGTGAACATGCCTATACATTTCTCATGAGACAAAGAAATCAAAGTCAAACAGAAGTTAAACACACAGAAGTGCACCCTTATCTGTATTGCCAGGGATTACTTCTGGCTATTTGTAAAATTAATATGCTGCTGAAGTCCATTATGCCCTGTTTAGTGTTTGATTTAACATAGTAATCAAACTTTTCTAGGAGCACCAAATATGCACTATTAATGTATTTGGATATTACTTTATCAATAAAGTTTTATTATAGTATATGATCACTATAGAAAATTTTAAACTTTTCCCATTCTGTGGGCTTCCATTTTGTCTTGTTGACCCCACATCTGACAGAGGGCTGATTTCCAAAATATACGAAGAACTCAATAAGCTGGTCACCAAAAACACCAAATAATACAGTTAAAAAGTGGGGTATAGAACTACATAGAGAATTCTCAAAAGAGTAATCTAAAATGGCTGAAAAACACTTTAAAAAGTCCCTACATCCTCAGCCATCAGGGAAATGAAAATCAAAACAACTCTGAGATACCATCTTGCTCCTGTCAGAAGGACTAAAATCAAAAACACCAATGACAGTTTATGCTGGAAAGGATGTGGAGAAAGGGGAACACTCCTCCACTGCTGGTGGGAGTGCCAACTCGTACAGCCACTTTGTGATGGGGTTGCCCTTCTGTATATGTTTATCTTATTGGTTGATGAATAAAACACTGTTGACCAATAGGGCAGCAAGATAGGTGGGGCTAGGTGATGAGGAGGATTCTGGGAAACGTAGGCAGAGTCAGTCACCATGTAGACTGCTAGAGGAGTGACACCATGCTGGGCATTACTGGGTAAGCCACAGCCTCGTGACAATACATACATTGATAGAAATGGATTGATAATTAAGACAGCGCTAGCCAATAAGAAGCCCTAGAAAACAGTCAACAGTTTCATAATTAATATAGCATTGTTATATGTGGGAATTCTGTAACAACTTTGGAAATCAGTATGGCAGTTTCTCAGGAAAATGGGAATCAGTCTACCTCAATATCTAGCAATTCCACTCTTAGGCATATACCCAAAGGATGAACATTCATACAAGAAGGACATCTGTTCAACTATGTTCATAGCAGCATCATTTGTAATAGCCAGAACCTAGAAGCAACCTAGATGCCATTCAATGCAAGAATGGATGGAGAAAATTGGTAATTTACACAATGGAGTATGACTCAGAGGAAAAAAAAAACTGACATCTTGAAATTCGCAGGCAAATGCATGGTACTAAAAGAAACCATCCTGAGTGAGGTATCCCAGTCACACAAAGACAAGCATGGTATATACTTACTCATATATGATCATATATATGGATTTTAGACATAGAGCAAAGGATTACCAGCCTACAATCCACACCTCCAGAGAAGCTAGGAAACTAGGAGGACACTATGAGAAGCATACATGGTCCCCTGGAGAAGGCGCAAGGGACAAGATCTCCTGAGTAAATTGGGAGCAGGAGGGGCATAAGAGATAGAGGAGGGGAGAAGACTAGGGGAGAGGAGGACATGAGGAAACATGAAGATTGAGTCGGGGGAAGAATAGAGAACAGCAAGAAAGGAGATACCATAATAGAGGGAGCCATTATAGGTTTAATGATAAATCTGGCACTAGGGAAATGACCAGAGATCTACAAAGATGACCTCAACTAACTAACTAGCAATAGTGGAGAGACTATCTTAAATGCCCTTCCCCTATAATGATATTGATGACTACCTTAAATGCCATCCTACAGCCTTTGTCCAGTAGCTGATGGAAGCAGAATCAGAGACCCACATCTAAGCATTGATCTGAACGCCTGGAATCCAGTTGCAGAGAGGGAGGAGTGATGAGCAAAGGGGTCAAGACCATGCTGGGGAAACCCAGAGAAATAGCTGACCTGAGCAAATAAGAGCTCACAGACCTGTCTGATAGTTAGGGAGCCAGCATAGGACTGAACCAGGCCCCCTGAATATGGGTGTCAGTTAGGAGACCTGGGCAGTCTATGGGGCCTCTGGCAGTGGAACCAGTATTTATCCCTAATACACGAATGGACTATCTCAGCCTAGATGTATGGGGGAGAGCCTAGACCCTGCCCCAGGTGATGCAACAACTTTGATGATCCCCCATGGAAGGCTTCACCCTCCCTGGCGAGTAGATGAGGGTTGGGATGGGGTGGTCAGCAAGGGGCAGGGGAGGATGGGAGGGAGAGGGAATTGGGATTGCTATGTAAAATAAGATTGTTTCTAATTTAAATAAAATTTTATATAAAAAAGAGTAATTTGAAACTTTACTGTAGAAAGTAAAAACCGCAACAAAAATACAACAAAAGAACACCCTTGTTCTTACCACCCCAGGAGCATCCATTTTGACAGTCAGCATTGTGGCATCTTGTTCCTTCATCTATACATTTATTAACTATAAATTTGTGAAAGGAATCTGAAAGCTAACAGCATTAGTTGTTTTTGGACAGCACATCTGCGAAAGGAGCACAAAACAAGGAGTTATGAAGCAAAGTCCTTGCCCAGGATGCTCTTGTGGTAACTATAATGGAAAGCTGTCCTAGAAGCCACCTCAGAGGCAGCTGCAGTCTTGCAAGGACATCTGCTGAGCAACTGTCTTTTCAACTTGAGACTGACAGCATGCTTATCATATGCATAGTTCCATTGTGATGCTGGACTCAAAGAAATGTCACTATGCCTTGGAGGATGTCTCTATGATTTGTTGATTTTTATAGATTGACAGATATATGCATCAAATATTTATGGAATTTCCACAAAATGTAAAATGTATGCACTGTGCCGAAAGTAAAACGAAGTCCCTCACACAGCCCTGGTTACTTTTAAATGGCTGTAACAATGAAACACTTTGCATTTAGCTGTTCATTTAACCTTGTGCTATAGGTCCGTTTTCCATTTCCTGGTGTCTCTGGAAGAAGATATTTTGACCTTCACATAAGAATGTCTGTGTGGCGTTCTAGACCATTTTGAAGGGAATTTTCTCTGTGGCTTGGTAAAAATGGTTATTACTTTTTAAACGATGCATAAGTACAAAACAGCAAATACAAACATGGAAGAAAGTAATAAATATATAAAATATTTACAAAATTATTGGTGAATTCTTTTTATCTATTTTATAGAGAAAATAGCCCATGAACAGATCTCTTTACTACAAGGGTTAATGTTAAAAATGACTACATACAATTTTAGAGTTTTGAATGTCTTTAAGTTCTCTATGGTCTCTGTCAATAAAGAAATTTCAATGCACAAATGGTTTAACCAAAAACTTAAAATCCATTTTTTTTGCAATTACTTCACACTTTGTAACATTGAAAATTACATCTAAGTATATAACAGCCTTTTCTGTCATAGACTAATGCTAGCATTTCCTGCTCTCATGTGAGAAGATGCAGCTCTAATTGAACTTTCTCATGTCTAGAAATAATGATGGAGTTCTCTGCAGACTGAGAGCACACATTGTAAGTGCTATAGTCTGCATCATTCTGTGCATTCACTAAGGCTTCAACACGTAGGAGAAAAGGGATCCACGGCTCTTCTGGGTGTTTGTTGCACCATGTCCATGCATCTGGACCCCACCTCACCCACATCTGGCCCCATCTTGTATTAAGACAGAAGCGCACGATGGCGTCTCATTCTTTGGCAGCCTCTGGAAGCTCGTTTCCCCAGGAGTGCCGTGCACTGCCGCTGACTTCTGCAGTCACTCTGGGTACATTTAGCCTGACCAGGTGAGGGGCAGTGGCCGTGCCCCTGCTGCTCGCCCTGACGATGACCTGAGATTGCTCTTCTCCAAGTTGCTCCAAGCAGCCTCCAGGGCTTCTCATTCACTCTGGTGGCCTCAGCCCTTCTCGGTACCTGCAGCATGTATGCTTTGCCAGAAAAGATGCAGGTTGGGAGGATATGTTTGCTCTACCTATGAATCCTCAGGAAAATTATTTTTTAAGTGTTTGGCTTCCAGTCTTGCTGTTTTGACCCAGCATTTCACTGAACACACTTAGAAACAGCTCATCTGGCGAGACAGGAGGCAGCTCCTTGGAGGACAGATTCTTTCTGCCAGCCTGGCATGTTTCAGATCTCAGGCAGCTGCTGGCTGCATGCCTTGTGCACCTCTCCTCATCTGTGGAAAACAGGGAGAGTAGCAGCTCCATGTCCATAATACTGAGGGGGTCTCCACCGTGACAGTGCTCATTTCCTGCTTCAGCGCTGAGTAAATGTCCAGTGCTCATAATCTCTGATGACACTTGGATTGTGGTGATGGTTAACGCCACTACTGTTAAAAACTCGAAAACCTCCAGTTTTTTTTAATCTGTTTTCCACATTATATATTGTTTCTAGGTTCCAATATTCTCCCATTTATGTAGGTCTCTCAGGCATCAGGATGAATATCATACACTCTCTTTAGTTACCTATAACAGGATGAGAAACTATACATAAGATTAGGGGTGAGGTATGGAACAAAATATGACTGCTTTACCTGTGAGATCAAGTCTCATACCACTGAGTTTGCTAATGTGAACTATTGAAAAAAAACTCACCCAATACAGTGACTTAAAATTTAAAAATGCCTTATAGTCCCTAATACTTTTATGTAAACAGGAAATTATTAAATCCATGTGCATGTTCATGTGTTTACATGCTGCTGCAGGTGTTTGGAGAGCAGAGGATGACTTTTGGGAACTGTCTGTTCCATCATGTGAGTTCCAGTGCTGGAACTCTGGCTATTGGGCTTGACTCAAGAGCCTTTACTCACTCTACAACCTCATCCATCCACAGACTCCTCTTGACTGCTTACATACTGTGAACCATGAGCTTTAGAGTAACCAAAGCTTAGAATTTTAGTCATTTTTAAAAGATTATATTCAATAGAAAAAGAATATGTTTGCCTACAATTTATACTGATCATGATTTTTACTCACCATACTCCTCCCAGATCCTTCCCATATCTCCACCTACCCAACTCCATGACCCACCTTTCTCTCTCCACTTAAAATATAAATCACACATACACACACACACGCACACACACGCACACACACACACACACACACACACACACACACACACACACCCTATCAAATCAGAAACTGGTCAAAAGACCAGAAAGACAAAAATACACAAAGCTATGTGAGACAAAGTCTACAAAAATACTGCTGATTTTTCTTTGTTGTCCATCTACCTTTGGGCGTAAGGTCTACTGTGAAATGTGGTTATTATACCCAGTGAGACTCCATTGGAGAAAACAAATTTTTCCTTTGTAAGTGGATACCAGTTGTAGATAGATGTTTGATTATGGGTGGGGGTCATATCCACTTCCCATTCTCAGTTCAAAACCCCAGACGGAAACCAGGGCAGGCCCTGTGTGCGCCGCCTCAGTCTCTGTGAGCTCTTGACACTGTTTCCTTGGCATTATCTGCCACCTCTAGCACTTACAATCTCTCCTCCTCCTCTTCTGCATAGGTCTCTAAGCCCTGAGGGGGGTTTGAAGAAAACATCCCACTCAGGACTGAGTGCCCAGTATTTCTCATTCTGCAAATTTCCATCTGTAGGTCTCTGTGTTAGTTCCCATCTACTTCAAGTGGATCTTGTTTTTTAACCCAGTATGTAATTCTGTGCCTTTTTATTGGGGATCAAGACCATTAATATTGAGAATTATCAATGTTTATTGATTCCTGTTATTTTAGTGTGTCTTTTTCTTTCTCCCTCTATTGATTATTGTTCTGGGATTATTTATTTGTGTGTGTGTGTGTGTGTGTGTGTGTGTGTGTGAGTGTGTGAGTGTGTGTGTGTGTCTTAGGGTTTCTATTGCTGTGAAGAGACATCATGACCACAGCTATTCTTATAAAAGAAAACATTTAATTGAGGCTGGCTTATAGGTTCGGAGGTTTAGTTCACTATCATGGCTGAAAGCATAGTGGCATACAGGCAGACACACTCTAGCGAAGGATCTGGGTGTTTTCATCAGCAGGAAGAGAATGCCAGATGGGGCCTGGCTTGAGCATCTGAGACCTCAAAGCCCACCCCCAGTGACACACTTCCTTCAACAATACCACACCTATTCCAACAAGACCACACCTTTTTTTTTTAATTTTTATTTTCCAGTTTAAATTTAGATAAGAATCAAGGTTGCTTCACAAGTCAGTTCCAGGTCCCTCTCCCATTCCCTCCCTTCCTCCCGTGCCCTTCCCTCCCCCCCCCCCGTTATCCTCTCATTTCTCCAGGGAGGGTGAGGCCCTCCATGGGGGTGTCCATAGTGTGTCATTTCATATAGGGCAGGGCCTAGACCCTTTCCCAAGAGTTCTGGGTGAGAGTGCACCTCACATTGTTGTATTGGAGTCCAAAGTCCGTGTGTATACTTGGGATGGGTACTGATCTGCTGCCCAAGGCTCAATAGATTCCCTAGGCCTCTTCACTGACACCCAGATTCAGGGGGTCTTGATCAGTCCCATGCTGGCTTCCCAGGCTAATGCCTGGGATTCAAGAGTTAACCTTTGTCTGGTCAGCTGTTTCTGGGGGTTAAACCAGCCCAGTCTTAATCCCTTTGATCATCAGTCCTCCCTCTCTGTTACTGGCTTTCTTGAGTTCAGCTCAGTACTTAACCAAGGGAGTCTGCCTCTTCTTCGATCAGCCACTAAATAAAGTTTCTGTTTCCCAGACTCTTTGGCCATAGGATTGTAGGCTGGCGCTTAGTGCCTCTCCCAATGGGCCACTGGGGGTCATTTTCTTTCAAACCATCACAGTGTCTTGTGGGGTGTGATTAAACTTTATAAAGATTAAAGTTTTCCTTCTAGTGCCTTCTCAAGAACTGGATTAATAGACACAATTTTCTTTAAGTTTTGTTTATTTTAGAATGCATTTCTTTGTTTAGGGTGACTGATAGTTTTGCTGGTTATAGTAGTCTGGGATATCATCTGTATACTCTCAGAGTTTGTTGAACATCTGTCCTGGCCCTTCCAGCTTTCAGAGTCTCCACCTAATTTTAATGGGTCTACCTTTATATGTCACTTGGTCTTTTTCCTTTGCAGCTTTTAATATCCGTTCTTTTGTTCTGTATATTTGGTGTTTTGATACTTATGTGGCAAGAGGAATTTCTTTTCTGGTTCTGTCTATGTGGTATTCTTTATGCTTCTTGTAAAATCATAGGCACCTCCTTCTTTATACTGAGGAAATTTTCTCTTATGTTTTTTATAATATTTTTTGTGTCTTCGACCTAGGCTTCTTCTCCTTCCTTTTACCTTTTATTTGTAGATTTCATAGTTCCTCAGGTTTCCTGGATGTTTTGTGCCTAGAATTTTTGGACTTAACGTTTTCTTTGACTGAGATATCCACTTTTCTACCTTGTCTTTAAGACCAGATGTTTACCTTTCTGTATTTTGTACTCTGTTGGTGAGTCCTACCTCTGAGGTTTTATTAGACTTCCTAAATTTTTTGTTTCAGCTCGGATGTTTTTTACTGGGTATTCTAAAAAAAATTCTACTTTCATGTCTTGAATTACTTTTATCATTTCATTCAGCTATTTCTTTGTGTTTTTACTGTTCCTTAAGGGGCAGATGTGTGTGTGTGTGTGTGTGTGTGTGTGTGTGTGTGTGTGTGTGTTTGTGTGTGTGTAATGTCACTTGGCCCTTGAACATATTCATAGTTGCTATTTGAAGTCTTTGTCTCGTGCTTCAACTATATTTCATTTCTCATGGCTTACTATGGTAGAGTTGATAGGTTCTACTATAAGGGTAATTCTTGGCTGTTAATATTTGTGGTTTTGTCCTGGTGTCTAGACATCTAAAGTCATGATGATTGGGGTGTTTCTAGGCGATGATATCCAGTATTTTCTTTGTTGGGTGGGCTGGTTGCTATTGCCTTCTGTGGATCCTAGGGAAATGTGGCGGCTGTGGGATGCCTGGTAGAGAGTGTTTCTGCACATCAGTGAGTGGCAGAAAGAAATGGGTATGGGCTGGAAGAAAGACTGGGAAGGGCTGAGGAAAGGAGCTAGAGGTATCAGGTTTACACCAAGAGACAGAGTCCCTAGGGAGTGGAGGGCACAGTGGGTATTGGCTGTAGTAAGACAAAGAATAAATCTGGAGAGAAAGGGAATGAAAGTGATAGGGAACCCTGAGTCAGTACCAAGAGGGTAGGGTCTCCAGTGAATGAAGTGGGGGTGGCAGGAGGGGCACCTACAAGCAGCATGCCCTAGGGCTATGGGGCAGAATGGATAGGTCATAATGGAAGATAGTGGATAACACCTTCCTGAGCCCAAGTTTGGTTATAATTTTTGTCTTAACTAAACATGTATGTTGGCCTTGAAATTTAAATTAATGTCTACAGACATTGATGTCCTTCACATATTACAAACTTTGCCACAGAGAAGACAATACAGTAACACTTCTTTGTAAATAGACATTAATAAATGCCAAATTACCATCGAATCCCTATGGAACTCCACACTCCAGCTCTTTCACATTTGAAGATTTTTCTCATGATTAATGTTATTGTAATGAATACCAAAGAAATTAATAACCATTTGTCGCCATTTGCTGATTAATTTTATGCTATTTTTTTATTCTTGTTTGTCATAAGAATGAGGAACTAGAATTTTAATGTGAAGTATATGGTGTGAATTAAAGAAGAGGCTTTGTCATACTGACCTTTTCAATATTCTAATCTTTATGTTGCTGACCCTTCAGACTTCTCCTTAGCACCAACATGGTTCCTGAGTGGAGCGATGAGCAAACCTATTGGGTAAATGATTGTAATGAGGAAACACTGTAAGATGTGCTTTTGTATTTCACCGTCTGTACTGGAAATTCAGATTTTCAACTTTCCATTACCTTGACAAACATTGTAATGTGTGCAGAATGTGACTCCACATAAATGCATTCTGGAAACAAAGGATGTAGTAAGTGTGGGAAACAGCAAAAACTCAAAGCAATTCCTTCTCAGTTTCAATAGTGCTGGAGTCCCATTGGGTATCATAGAAACTCCTTTTGGCCTTTGCACAGTGCTTTCAGCAGACAGCACAGCATGACACCAGTACGTCCATGCACTCAGGATTCGAATTTGGATCTAATTACCTGGAACATGGACTCCATCCAAGTAGAACATCATTAGTTTAATGAATTAATGCTTCGTACTCTCCACGGGACAGTAATTATTGTTTATTTATACAGGGAATGATTTATCTTTGTTTTGATGAGAAATATACTTCTCAAGTATAACTTTTCATCTACTTGTTTATGTGACCCACTATTCAGTGGATAGTCATCAAACAACTAGACAGTGTGTCATTATAGGAACATAGCAGTCTAATAAGGCTACACGTGGACAAATGGACATCAACAACTAGCTAAGGAATTGTAAATAGTACATGTAAATTGGAGTGTGAAAAAACAGCGCTTGACACAGCCCCATCATCTCTTTCAAGGTAGAAAGTGTCTAGTACATTTGACTTACCACTACGTCAATGGTCAATGACTGGTCCACTTGAGAGTGCATGTCACCTGTACCACAAACAGTCTAATGACCTGATTTAGGTAGAAGGGGAGGTTGGTGGACCAGTCCTGTGTTTGTCTTCGGCTCAAACCAGTCCATATGACGAAGCAGCTATTTGGAGCAGCCCACCCCAGACTCCTTCAGCATCTGTCTGTGTCTCCTGCCAAGCCTCAGAGTCTCTGCTTACATTTCTTTAATCTATTTTCATTCTGTTCTTCACATTTTATAATTCATATTTTCCTCTATTCAGATTCACTCAGTTTCTTCTCATGTCCATAAATTTGCTGCTAGGGTTCATCTTTTGAATTTATTCATTTCTTTGTTTTGTTTTTATACTTTTCAGTGTCTCTAATTAGAACCTGTGTTGGTTGGTTTAAGATTGTCGCCTTTGTCTTTAAAGCAATGAGCAGATTTAAGGACACTGCATTTAAATGTTCATTTTAACACTCCTGTATTTTGGTCTTTTTATGGCCCTCATAATAATAAATGTTCTTTTCCTACGCATGAACTACAATTTCCTGACTTGTCCAAACTTTCCCCCATGTACTACAATACTTGATTGAAAACCACACATTTTAAGAAATGTAACTATTCTAAATTTGTATTTTCCCTCTGCCTCCTTTCCTTGCTTTTATTTCCCTTCTCTTTTCCTTTTCCTCTCAGCCTCTTGCCTTCCTCCCTTTCTTCCTGTTTGTTTGCTTCCCATTCTTTCTATCCGCCCCTCTCCTTAATTATCTTTAAAATGTCCTACACAGGCATAGGTTCTCAATCAACATGGATGCACAAGGAGTTCGCGTCTTGTGTTTTCAATGGAAATGATCATATCTGGAGGCAAAGCCTTTGCTCATGGACACACTGAGGTGGGCATATGGTTCGACCTCAGACAAGTTGGTAATGTGCTGCTATTGTTGTTAGGCAACAAAATAGAAAGTTTCTGTAAATAAACAGTTTGGCATTTGTTTCCTGTAACTGCTCAATTTTCAGACTTTTTTTTGACAATTTTGTTGTAAAATCCCCTTTGGGGTATAGGTATAAAGAGAATTTGCTGAGCTCTCCTTTCCTGAAAAATTATAAAATCCCTTCCTTGTGTTTTATAAAGGCAAAAGTTTAGGTAATTATACTATGGTTATAAAGAACTCATTGCTTCTAGTGCAATTACTTTTACATATACAGTATATAGTACATTACTGTTTACATCATACTTCAGCTTTAAATTTAAGATGACAGGTTTGGTGGTGGCCCACACCTTTAATCCCAGCACTTGGGAGGCAGAGGCAGGTGGATCTCTATGAGTTTGAGGCCAGCCTGTTATATAGAGAAACCTTGTCTCATAAAACCAAAATAAATAAATAAATAATAAAAGACAGTTTTCAAGTATAACCTTTTATTATATTTACATATGTACATATACATATGTAATATCTTGAGTTAGACATTTTGCTTCTTGGTAATGTTAACATATTAATATTTTCTCATTTAATTTACAATAAATATGCATGTGTCTTATAGTAACAATACTGATATATCAACAGAATATAGTTTTCTATAACAAGCACTGTATGTTTTATAATATAATCTTCATGCTGAGTTTTTATGATACGTGAATATCTTATCATAATAGTATGTGTGTGTGTTTCTGCTAGCTCAGAGAGGTTGAGTAGCACCTAGGTAGCCTTCTCTCCTTGCTGGAATCTCCCAGACAGAGTGCCCTTTTGATACAACAAACAAAAGAAGCTGTGCCACTCCCAATCCTTGTCTGTCTATCTCTTCCAGATGCCCTTTGATGCTCTATGATTACTTTCTGTTAACTAATTGCTAATTCAACCTCCTGACCCCAAGGTTAATTTTACTTAATTAATGCAAATGCAAACTCAGGGTTCATAGTGGGATAGTGTGATCGAATATCCCCCATACACTTCCTCCTACAAAGCCACACCTCCTAATATGCCATTCCCTATGGTCCAAACATTCAGATACATGAGTGTGGGGGCCATTCAGATGCACACCACCACAAAGTATGATCACATCTTGTGTATTTTCTAAACCCAGAAGAATAAAGCATCTGGAAACCTACCAACAAATAAATACATAGACCCTCTAAGTGTTCCTCCTTTAATAAACTATTATATTATTTATCAAAAATATACCCATAACAAAATTGACCTTAAATTTGTATCAGTAAAGCAAAATCCATACCAATGCAAAGCATTCATTTCTATATGTTATTCCCTTTTCTTTTTCTTTAGAAAGAGACTGACTGTGACCATTAACCACTTATAGCCAACTCCATTTAAATGAAAACAAATTTTTATAAACAATATTTGGGAATTTGGAAGTAGTTCTCTCCAAACTTCTTCCTGCTGTTTTGGGAAAGCTGTCAATCCCAAGGATATCCTGAGAAAACCCAGAAACCTGGCCAGTCTTGACTGTAGTAGTCTAAGGCTGCATCGTATCAGCTGTTTTGGATGTTGAATCATCTGGACCACTACTTCAGGGGTCTTGTTTGATCAACCCATGTTAGTCTGGAAGGAATCCACAGCTTTTCATTTTCTGTGAAAACAAAAGCAGAATCTTTTCCAAAGTAGCATCTTCTTAGACTTAAATTTTGAAGCCAAGGCATTTTCAAAATATATAGGTTGGATTAATCCAGCAGCATTCATACTCAAATGTCTTAAGCTGTTGCTCCTTCGTCAGCAGTCAAACAATTCAAAGACAACACAATAACATACAGTATTCAGACTCTCTGTATATTTTTCATCATTACCATCTTTACCTGGCTTTTTTTATTACTCCCTTCCTTCCTTCCTTCCTTCCTTCCTTCCTTCCTTCCTTCCTTCCTTCCTTCCTTCCTCTCTCTCTCCTCTCCTCTCTCTCTCTCTTTCTTTCTTTCTTTGTTTCTTTCTTTGTTTCTTTGTTTCTTTGTTTCTTTCTTTGTTTCTTTCTTTGTTTCTTTCTTTGTTTCTTTCTTTGTTTCTTTCTTTCTTTCTTTCTTTCTTTCTTTCTTTCTTTCTTTCTTTCTTTCTTTCTTTCTTTCTTTCTTTCTTTCTTTCTTTCCTTTTGAACTCACTCTGTAGACCAGGCTGGCCTTGAGTTTACAGAGATCTGCTTGCCTCTGCCTCCCAAGTGCTGGGATTAAAGGTGTGTGCCACCACACCCAGATACTCTATTTCCTTTTTAAAGGACTTTATCCTTTTTCTTTTTTCTCCCCAGCCTAGGTATATTTTTACTCTTGTTTAGATACTGTATATATACAGCCTCAAGAGACAGGTTTAAATGGGGCAAGAATTGGAGCAAAGGACAATTATTCAGTGCTGGTCAAGGTGTGATAACATTGATTATGTTTTCAGCTCCAGCTCTGCATGAGTGGGCTGGCCTCAGTCCTCCTCTATAATGCCCTCTTCATTTCCACTAGAGGCCACGTTTCCTCTGGTGACTCACTGATCAATTAGGAAGACCCTGGATCCAAAAAGCTGCTTTTTCTCCTGTCTTTGCAGGAGATACACTGAGACCATCTATCCCTTTGATAGCTGGAACGTAAACAAGTTTTGGGGAAACAGATTTTGAGTTCAGTTGCCTACAATAATTTGTGGTTAATGAATTGTCTTAAGGGTTTTATGTGTCTCCCTCCCATTGCTTGGCATGGTAGCCGTCTCATCGCCTTTAAAAGACTTTTCTCATGTGAACCATTTTGATGAATAAGGGCTCTTTCATTCTTCACAGCCTATTTTGTTTTATTGTCTTTATTGCATTTTAACAGGGAGGCAAATGACAGCACAAGCAGAGGTATGGGAGACTCCCTTGCCTTGATTTCATGTGTGCGAACTAACCTCTACCCATCCCTTAGCTGTGAAGACCTTTAGTGCAGGTCATAAAAAAATAGCCAGGCCTGAAGGTCTGTGGAAGAGCCCTCTGATTGGATGTAAATCATGCTATTGGAACAATATTTTGTTCTAAACGTGTCAAAGACGTTGAAATGACGATCGTAATAATGACAATTTCAATAATAAACATAACACTTAGCATGGGAAACTTGGATAGAAAGAAACATTTATGTATATTTCTCTAGCATGAAGATAATATGTACTTATGATGAAAATTGCAGGAGTGTATGTAATCTATGGTGATATTATCCTTATTTTTTCTCCCATCAGAGTAGTTACTAACAGTTTTATTGTGTGTGTATTTATAGATTCATGTTCTTGTTTGTCAATAATGTGTCCAACATTCAATATCACAAATTTAATGTAATTCATTTTTGCTTAGAATGTGATAAAAATTCTTACCACTGTCTTTGTATAAAATCTTTGTTTTTTTAGCGCTTTCTTATTGTCCTCAATTTAATTAGTTTTGTTATTGCTGGTAAAGTTAAGGTTGAACATTGTTTAGTATGAGTCTTCGCATAAGATACATTTCTAGAAGTAGAATCCAAGTGTAAAGGGATTTGTGCATCTCGCTGTTGCTTAGACATGACAAACCCCTCAGGAGCTGTATCCTTCAGGGCACACTTGGAGTGTGACTCCAGGCTCTTAGTGTGTCCTTCTAATCCCCAGGATCTCTGACAAAAGAAAACTTTAATCCTTATTTCTGCCAGCTGAGAATAAAGGCCTCAGATGTCTTAAATGAAATTGCCTGAGGTTACAGAGTGGCGATGTGGAAGGCGTGCTTTATCCAGCACAAAGACCCAGCTGTCCTGTAGCCAGGACATGCTGACACAGAATCCACACTGAGTTTTGTCACTCCACTGGCTTTGTGTCCTGAAGAAGCCAGGTTGAAAGTGGAGTGCTAAACAATGGGACCCAAAGAAATAGGATGTCTCCGGGAACCACACATGGTGAGAAGGCAACCCTAAAGAAATAGGATGTCTCCGGGGTGAGACGACAACCCTAAAGCCCTGGTGTCAGAGGGGGAACTTGCCTCCCAGGAAAGGATGCCACAGAGCTAAACCAAGTCAACACACGTGTGTTTCCTAGATCTTGTCTTGTCTTTTCTATCATATAGTAATATCGCCAAAGGAAAGACAAGAGTGCAAATAAAAGTCCCATAAAATTTTCCTTTGAAAATTTCCATTTTCTATAAAAGAGATAGAGATGTAACTATCCAGAAATAATACCATGTCACTCATTCTGCACAAAAGCCAATTCAAAATGGATTGAAGACCTCTAAATAATATGAGAAACCTAGACTCTGCTAAAGTAAACCATTGATAAAGCACTTCAAGATGTGGGCTTTCTGGAAAGCAGCAGAAGAAAGAAACACAGGAATTGTCAGTTAATGAAATTAAAATCTTTTGCACAGGAAAGCAAATAATCAGCTTAATAAAGAGGCAGTCCTCAGACTAAACAAAACAACAAAACCCCCTTTGGCCAATTGTGCGCCAAACAAGGAATTAATATTTGCAATGCATAAATAACCACAAAATTAAATGCCTCCAAAACAAATCATCCAATTTATAAATGGGCTAATGGGCTGAATAGAGAGTATTAAAAAAATACAAATAACCAACAAATACTTGAAAAGGTGCACAACACCCTTAGCCAACAGAGAAAGAGTCAACCTACTTTCAAATTTCAGCTTCCCCCAGGCAGGATATCTATCATCATCAACAATATAAAGGGTAGCAAATACTGGTGCGGATGTTTACTTTCTTTTCTGTTGCTGTTATAAACACCATGTCCAAAACCAGCTTGGAGTGGCCTGGTTGTTTTGTTTGTGTGTGAGTGTGTGTGTGTGTTTTGTCAAGTTGCCACATGCTAGAATCATCTGAGAAGAGACAACTGTAATTGAGAAAATGTCACCATGAGATAGATGGCATGTAGGCGAGTCTCTGGGAACGTAGTCTTAACTAGTGATTGATGTGGGAGGGCTTAACCAGTTGTGGGCGGTACCAACTGGGGGAGGTGGTCCTCAGATGTATAATAAATCAGGCTAAGCAGTTCAGCAAACGGCCTTGCTTCCTGGCCTTGCATCACTTCCTGCCCTGCCATGCTTGAGTTCCTGTGCTGAGACGAAATACACCCCAGACTGCACACGCCAAAGTTGTTTTTGAAACCTTAACTAAGACGAAAACTGATACCAGGATTGTGGGATATTTCTGCAACAGATCTGACCGTGTTGTTTTGGGAAGATGACAGAAGGACTTCCTTCAGAACTTTGGTCTAAGAAAGCCATCGAGTGCTCAGAGTTTAATGGGCAATTGTGGGAACCAGGAAGATGGGAAAGCTTAAAGATTCCTAAAAGCTTGGGAGAAAGACTACAGACAGCGGAGTTATGGCGTGTGAAGTCTTGGTAGGGAGCAAAGACTCTAGTAGTGCTCTTTACATGGTATTTTTAATTAAGAATTTGTAGTTCTGGCCATTTGAACATGAAAATTCACTGTAATTAATAAGAAACCAGAAACACTTACGGCAAAATCTTTGCTTTACTAGGACAGCTGACACTGGCCGGCCAGGGTAATGAATCAGTTGTGACTGAGAAGAGACTAGCATCTTTGAGGTAAAAATCTTCTGGGAAATGCTTCCCCAGGGTCAGCACACAGACGGTGTGGTTCAGGGGAGGCCAAGGCTGCACCTTGTGCTGCTGCTGAACTTTGTAGGGTGCTTCCCATAGCGGCTTCATATCAATCATCCATTAAGACAGTTCCTCACTGGCATGGCCATGGACCAATCTGACCAAGACAGCTCCTCAACTGAGGCTTCCCATTCCAAGGTAGCCCTAAATCAAATTGGCAACAAAACCTAGCCAGTCCATGATGAAAGGGGCACTCTTATCTACTGTTGGTGGGAGTGTAAACTGGCATTACTCCCATGAAAGTAAGTATGGAAGTTCCTCAGCAAACTAAAATTAGAGCTACCACATGATACAGCCACTGATCTTTGCCAGTCATATTTATGGTTACACTAATCATTACTAAAGAAGGGGATCTGGGTAGATACCCATCAACAGATAAATAAAAACCAGTGTCCTCCCTTGAACACCACGTGGCTCATTTGTTGCAAGTGTAAGAAACAATTTACATAACCATTTTAGTACACTGTAGGTGTCACCTAGTGCTGCTGTCTCGAAAGTTGTTGAGAAGGCCAAAAGTCCAGGCCTTGTACAGTAGCTACTCATTGCCTGCTAGCAGTAGTATTGTCACACAGTTAGCATCTGGCTTCCTCTTGGCCTATGGGTGTCTGTGTTCAGCTACTCTCCTCTGTATCCCCTTTTTATACTGTTTAGGGTCTGATGTGAGAAATAAGAAGCTAATCTATTAGGACTCTGATAAAGCCTCATCTCTGAGTCAGATACAACTGCTTCCCTGTTCTAGTTTTCAGCTTCAACTGCTTAAAGTCCCACTCTGCCTTTGTGTATGGCCTAAGTAATACACACTGCCATCAACTGGACACTCTATAGGTGATGGCTTTCGTGGAAATCCTGTGCCCAAGAACACCGCAGTTGGACTCCATACGGCTTTCTAAATAATAAGGTAGTTCAATCCCATAAAAGTCAATTTCCTACCTCTTCCCTAGGAGGGAAGCAGTGGAATGAGGTAGGACAGAAGTTTTATGCCATCTGGTAATTCTGGAGGTGAATTTGCAGAGTGCATAGAGCTCAGTAATCTAATTTCTTACTTCCCAGGAAAACAAGACATATTTATAATTACTAAGAGGGAAATGAACCTAGCTGTACTTTTTTTTTAACACAAAGGGCAAACAATTACATGGATATGTAATGCACTTTAGTATCAAAGGGTCATGCAAGGTAAATTAAATGCTACCGCAGTTTTCCTATATAGCTTAAAATATCAGAAATTGATTTTTTTTATTGTTGTTGATTTCTGTTTAGGAACAGGAGCAAAGGCCGTATCTGCACCTTAGTGCTTTATCCCTAGTGCAGGCCCAGACACATGGTGGACTCTCCTATGCTAATTAATTGTTGAAGGAATGCGTATTGAGGATACAGTAGAGTATAATGAAATCTGCCAAATTGAGAGTTTTACACCCCTCAATATCTGTGAGCATGTGCACAGAATACAATAGTGTTTGCTTTGCTCGTCGCCATTTGCAGATGGCCTGGTGACCTGTTCTCAGCGTTTTTAAGGAAGGGAAACACTCCAGCGCGTGAGTAGCAGCAGCTGCTCAAACACACGCCTGGTTACACCGTACTGATTTATTCATTCTGCCACAGAGACATGCAGAGTGTCCGCAACACAGCCGTCACTGTCCGTGTGCAAGGTATAGCCAGCAAAGAAGCCATGGTGGACGACAGACCGCACAGATTTTATGAAATGCACCCCTATTGACTTCATGTGCATGTATGTGCCTGAGTGTATGTATTGCACTACACACAAGCAGGACCCAACGGACATGAGAAGCGAGTGCCAGATCCCAGGAACTGGAGTTACAGACCCTTCGGAGCCACCATTTGAGTGCTGGGAACCAAGCCCAGATCTGTTGCAAGAGCAGCAGCATGCTTAGGCTTGAGCCGTCTCTTCAGCCTCAAGACGTCACAAACTTTCCTACAGCTGTGAGGATCTCAGACTTGGCCTACAACAGCTACCTGGCATGACAGTGTGCATACAGGGTGTTGGTTTGCGCGTGTGTTCATGAGCTATGTCAGCAGCTAGTAGTGCTGTTTCGGGAGGTTGTGGAACCTTTCAGATGTAGAGCCTTGCTGCAGGCAGTGAGTCACTGGGGGCAGGCCTTAAGGACTCGCCAGTCCACTTGCAGAGCTCTGCTTCCTGACAGCGGTGTAAGGGAGCCAGCTGCCTCATGGTCCTGCTGCCACAGCGTCTCTTGCAGGACTGTACTCCTTAAATCATTAGTAAAGACAAAGAAACCATCCCGTAAGTTGCTTGTAGTCAGGTATCGGGGCACGGTTAGGGTCTCTGTCGTCCCATCTTCCACAGTTTTAATTAAACTTTTAGACTTCTTTCTACCCCAGGACACAAGTCTTTAATTCACATCTTATTTCTGAAAAAGAGAATGCTCTTGACCACTGTGGCGGATGACTAACAGAAATGCTGGTCCACCCTACTGTTTGCCAGCTTCTGTTGTGCTTGGGTGGACATGTTTGCAAATACATAAACCCTCAACTGCTCTGACTAATGATGCTGAACATAATGTGGGTAGGCAAACTCAAACGTTCACAATATGCTCTGGGGTTTTGGTACATAGTCGGGTAGTACCAGCCACACTCCTGGCCCATGTTTCTCTCTCTCTCTCTCTCTCTCTCTCTCTCTCTCTCTCTCTCTCTCTCTCTCTCTCTCTCTCTCTCTCTCTCTCTCTGCCCCTCCTTCTGTTCTTACTATCTAAATCCTCTAAGTGTGTGTGTGTGTGTGATGGGGGAATGTTCTTCTGTATATATGTTTCTGTTATTGGTTGATGAATAAAACGCGGATTGGCCAGTAGCCAGGCAGGAAGTGTAGGCGGGGCTACCAGACAAAGAGAATTCTGGGGAGAAGACATAGAGAGAGACCATGAAGGAAGACAGGACACTGGAAGATCTCCAGTAAATAAAACCATGTAGAAATACATAAACTAGTAATTACGGGTTAATAATTAAGAGAGAGATAGCCAGTAAGAAGCCTGAGCCATTGGCCAACAGTTTATAATTAAGAGAAGCTTCTGTGTTCACTTGGGGCTGAATGACTGTGGGACCAGGCAGAAAAGAAATCCCGACTACAGAATGATGCTCAGACATGGGGCAAGGATGTCCACATGACACCTGACAAAAACTTAAAAGGGGATACTAAAAACAAAAGAACAAAGACAAGCACAGCTTCTTGGTAGCAGCATTTTCTCAGGTGGGCTCTGTTTGCTAGAGGCAAGCAGAGGCTCGGCTCCTTTAAGAGAGGCTTCCTGACTCAGCCTTGGTGCCAAAAACTACACAGCTCTTTTAAGAAGATCTGCTACCAAACAATTAAAATGTTTATGAGCATCAGGCGGCAGCATGCTTCTTGGTGGTGACATGAACCTAGAAACTCCACCATGAAGCCTAAACTCTCAGAAAGCCAAGGAATAGGGTGGGGGCCAGCTGCTGCTTTAATCTTAACCATGCAGATTAAAGACTCTTGTGGTCAGAAAAAGATAAAGATATACAGTAAAGACAGATTCAGATGAAGAAAAGCCTCCAAAAAGCCAGTTCATACCCCTGGGATATGTCCTGGTGCCACTGCCTGGGGTCTTCCCAACAGATCAAGTCACATAACTGTCACCCACATCCAGAGGGTCTAGTCTGGTCCCATGAAGGCTCTCTAGCTGTCAGTCCATATTCTGTGAGCTCCCCCTATTTCGGGTCAGCTGTCTCTGTGTTTTTCCCCATCATGGTCTTGACCCCCCTTGTTCATATGATCCCTCCTCCCTCTCTTCAACTGAACTCCAGGAGCTCAAGCCCAGTGCTTGTCAGTGCCATCGTTACTGGATGTAGGTTCTGTGATGACAATTAGGGTGGCCATTAATCTGACTAAAGGGGAAGGCCCATTCAGACACCCTCCCTACTGTTTCTAGAAGTCTTAGCTGGGGTCGTCCTTGTGGATTCCTGGGAATTTCTCTAGCACCAAGTTTCTCCTTAACCCCACAATGGCTCCCTCTATCATTTTCTTTATCCATTCTTTGGTTGATGGACATCTGGGTTGTTTTTAGGTTCTGGCTATTATAAATAATGCTGCTGTGAATATATTTGAGCAAATGTCCTTGTTGTACAATTGAGCATCCTTTGGGTAAATGCCCAAGAGTGATATAGCTGGGCCCTGAGGTAAATTGAGTCCCAATTTTCTGAGAAACACCATACTGATTTCCAAAGTGGCTGTACAAGTGTGCACTCCCACTAGCAGTGGAAGAGTGTTCGCCTTAATCCATATCCTCTCCAGCATAAACTGTCATCAGAATTTTTTATCTTAGTCATTCTGATAAGTATAAGATGGCATCTCAGAGTCGATTTGAATTGCATTTCCCTGATGGCTAAGGATGTTGAGCAGTTCCGTTAATGTCTTTTGACCATTTGAGTTTCTTCTGTTGAGAATTCTCTGTTTAGATCTGTACCCGGTTTTTAATTATCTTCTAATGTACTTTTAAATTCCACAATACTCCCCATTTCCCTCCCTACCTCACAGCTGTTTCACTGACAGAAGTAACTGAGAATAGAAAAACTATTGTGTTGATGGAATTCAGTCAATGCAATAATCATAGATAGATGAGAGACTTAAGTTCCTTCTTATATGAAGCTCCCTGCCAACTTAGTTGATGAAGTTATTCAATCTAGAGTTTATGTAGCATTCTCACATGACAGGGGTTGCTGTGACCTCTGCGCCCCTCAAGTGTGGCCTTGAATCCATGCTCTGAAGGCTATGTGGAGGACAGCAAATCTGCTGAGCATTTGGTATCAACTCTTCCTGTGCCCCCAAATTCATCTCAGAAAACTGACACCAGGTACAACATAACCAATAAAGATACCAGGCAAAATCGGATCTAATTAACTTCTCTCTGCTCTGATCACAAAGCTGACACTTAAGAATACACTGGTGTTGCTTCAGATAGCTTTTGGCTGTATGCTATGTCCTGAAAGACTTAAAGGGGTAGGTCTAAGAAAGTCTTTGTCTCAAACTTCTTCAGCCAAGTTTACTTTTAATACCTAATAAATTGGTCCAACCTATAATGATAACCTATATAGACTTCTAATATGTTAAGAAAACTGAGCTTACAGTGATATTTGGACTCTTAAATATACTAGGTATGCTTAAAGGGTTGTAATAAAATAATTTAAAATAAAAAAGAAAGTCATTGTCTCCAAAGAATGAGGTATTTCCCTTATTCCTCCCCTAGTTCTCAATCACAGGTAACAGGAATACAAAACTATTTGCTGTGTGTTTGTCGGTACATATTGTCAAATGTCATGGTTTGCAGAGGAGGTGGCTGGCATCTTGTCTTCTTGCTGTGGAGTTTCTACTTACCATCTTCTTCCCCAAATCCGAACCCCTTTGAGTGAAATTGAATGTACTGAATCTTCTGATCAGTGAGGGCCTTTTACAAATTACTCCACATACAACGTTGGAGAGCAGAGTAATATTACCAGAGAGTAATAATCACACATAATCCCATTTTCAGGAAGCATATACATCAGAAGAAAGTGAGGGAGAGAGAGAGAGAGAGAGAGAGAGAGAGAGAGAGAGAGAGAGAGAGAGAGAGAGAGAGAGAGAGAGAGAACTTTAGGTGAGTGGCGACATCAGAATTGAGCCCTGAGAACAGGTAGAAAGGGTGTGACCTGAAACAGAATGAAATAACTAATTTTCTGTGAAGAAACACCCATGAGATAGTCAATGATTAAAATCAAAGTTGGAAATAAAAATTTTCTAGGAAGTCTGTGTGCATCTTAACCACATAATTCTTTAATGTGGCCGTCTTCCTTATTGTTATTTGGCCCATCAAAAATGCTGTCATGTAAGGATTTAAACAGATATGACACTGAAGAAGAGAGCTAAATTATTAATAAACATGAGAAATATAAAGTTTGCAAAGAGATAACTAGTTCTTAATCCATAAATTGACAAAGATTAAAGTAGCTACATATTACTGGTGGAGATGCAGATAGCTTGCAGTTGAGTTTGGGCAGGAATGAGGAATTTGTCTGGTTCCCTAGAGCTCAGAACTTTTGAAGACCTAGCTGTTTACCTACCCACCCACCCCCCACAGTTTGTGGAAAGTCTGATTTGATTATTGAGAAACAGTTTGGTCATATGTGTCAAAGACTTAAAAGGCTTGATGTCCTCCAAGCCTTTAGTTCTTTGAGAATTTTGTATAATATGTTTTGACTTTACTCCTCTCACTAATTCCTCCCAAGTCCACTACTCTCCCTGTTTTGTGTCTTTTAAAAAATAATTCCATCAGGTCCAGTTTGTACTGCTCATATAGTCTTAGTTCTGTGGCCTACCATTGAGTTTTTGCTGTGTTTAGTCTTCTGAAGTTGTAATCTTCACATTATATTCACTCCTTGAACACATGGACTGGACGCTGACACTTGATTAGAAATTAGGGCACAGTAGACATGAAGCCTGTTCTTATGAGTTTATAACTCATTATCAAACCATTGACCCATTTCAAGTCAAGTCCTTTTGGGATTATGCACAGCATGAGCTGAAAACAAACCTCCATGGAAAGTTGCAAATATGTTCACAAATGCATACCTGGTCTAGTGTTAAGATGTTGATAATTGCACACCCTGTGTCCAGGGTGGAGTTGCTGATGTCTCACTTTAGACCAGCAGGGTCTGGACTAAAGTTTATTTAGAACTCATCAAACTCCATTGCCTTCTCTAAATGCTCTGTGTGCTGTTTAATCTCCATGACAACCCCAGGGAAACTGTGTTAGTAACAAGTTCTAATAGGAAAGTGCCATCATCATTCCCTTACACTACCAGTAAGGTGGTCTAGGTACCGAGGGGCCAGGAAACCTGCCCCATTAGTTAACAAGAGTCATTCTTGGGGCTCAGGCCGTTACACTCCATGACTGACTTCTCTCTATGCATAATATGATGCTTTTCCTAGGAAGAAAGCAGGGTGAGTCTTCTCTCATGGTGGTGTAGAGATGTTTGGAATGATGGAAATATGGCAGGCCAGCTACATGGAGGGTTATGGCTGTGACTTTCCAGGAACCTGGAAACCACTGAAATCTTAAGCAGGGAAGAAATGTGACCAAGCTTGCTTCCTAGAATGATCATGTGTTTGCCAGGCAACAAAGTTACGGAGGTATTCCTTCAGTGTCTAGCTGCTGACCCTGGGCCATGGCACAGCTACATGCTCCTTCCAATAAAATAAAATGGCTCACAAATGGAAACCATTGCTACGAGGGGTTAATAAAAACGCAGGAGGCCAGGAAAGTCAAACCACAATTTAAAATCCTCCCTTCACAGCTGGCAGCTGGGGAGTGACTTGTGAGCGTGGGCGCCTGGTAGCAAGCCCTTCCTTGGCAGTGTATTGCATTTCCTCCTCCTCATAACCCTCTCTGTTTATTTTGTGGGAGGGTAAAGTGCCTGACAGACCTTATGCAGCAGGAAGCCTTAAGTTTCATCAACCTATAAGCCAACACAAAAGCTATGACACTTGGAAATTTGGGGACCTGACAGGTCTGTGCCTTGCCTGCCTGTCTCCCTCCAGCCCTCTTTCCTCCTCCTATGACTCCCTCTCCCTGTCTTTCCCCAGAATCCCACCTCCCAAGGGTCCAATGTTCTCCCATCGCCACAGCCTTCTCGCTGCACCTCCCCAGGGCAGGTCTGCCCTTTGCACAACGCCCACCTTTCAAAATGACTTTCCCACATTTCTAGTTACAGGCATTAAACTTCTCCTGGGACTGAGCTCAAGTGCGTGTCAGAAGGAGGGCAATTTAATTAAATGGCCCTCCTATAAGGTATAAATAACTCACAGGGATACCCTGCCTTATTCATCTGATGGTTTCAGGTATGTGGGCAATTGAGGCGTCAGGTGAATCCCTATGACTGCATAAAGGAGTGTGATAAGGACAGCATCTTCCACATGGGGCCATGCTTTAGGATCCCGAACAGCATGCCTCCTTAGGTCCACTCCACAGTGCTGGCCACGTTCCTCAGCTGTGACCTTCTCAGCACTTGGGTCTGCCTTGTCTGATCCCTGCAAACCCAAGCATGACCATTTGTCTTTGCTCTGCAAATGGCATCATGTAACAGAACGAGTAAGAGATGGGGATAAGGAAAAGATTTGGATGGAAAAGAGGAGTCAGCAAGCACAGGTTGGTCTATGTCCAAATGACAGATGCAGCTCATTAAAAACAAAAAAGCAATTGTAGATAATTAGAGGGGAAGTGTTGATGGGGCACAGGACAGGATGCCTGTAAGGGACACTTTCATATGCTTTATTATAAAGACACATTTGAACTTCATATTGCATCAAAACATACACACACACACACACACACACACACACACACACACACACTCAGTTAAGAATTTGTTTATTCCGAGTGAATCTCCTCTCAGCCCAAATGCCTCTAAGAGTGATACAGTGTTGGTAGTAACCAAATCCCAACAGAATCAGCATTCCAGCTCATGCCTGAACTCAGACATCCACAGAATGAGGACAGAATATGGTGGGTGATAACAAGGCAGGAACATGCGTCACATGCCTCAGAAAAGTGGCTTACCACCTGAGCTGAGGGGGAGACTTAGGGCTGAGATGCCTGACAGCCTTTGTCCCTATCTTCGCCCGATATAATCTTCTGGGTAGAGATTAGACAGAAGACAGATCTTTAGGCTGTTAATCCACTGTCTGCCTGCTCTCTGAATGGAATGCAGCTTTAAAGACTCGATTCCAGTCCTTGGTTATTGACATCCACACTGAGCTCTGGGATTCTGGTTTCCCTTTGAGGAACCAAACAAACAAAGAGACCAAATTCACAGTTTGGCCTTGGGTTTGAAACAGGAAGGAGAGACATTAACATTCCAATCTTGTATAAGTTTACTGATGTCATTGGGTCTAAGTGTCATCACTTGTCACATTGCAGTTGCTGGGGACAGTTTGGGCTGCTGTGAGAATTGATTGGTCCTTACACCACTTTGGCTGTCATATGGAGAATCTGGGCTTGCGGGGGGTGGGGGGTCAGAACTCTAGTTGCTTTCCGCACATACTGAGGATCAGGGAATTTTGTCATTGGAGTAGAGAATAAAGGCCACCTGCACAGAGAGACGTGGTAGAAAGATCTCTGATCTTGTAGTCAAACACTTGGGTTGTTGCCCTGGCTCTTTCACTCCCAACAGCTGGACTTCGGTTCAGTAATGTAACTTCGTTGAAACTCAGCATCTTTGCTTGTAGACAGGGGTTAGAAATTTCCCCCTCCCCTACTTTTCTAATATTCCCGACCAGCTCCGGCTTGATCATCAGGGGTAAGTAGCCTATTGCCTAGTGGCTGCCAAGGAAAGCAGGGATAAACAGGGGTGAGGCTAAAGTTTCTTGACCTCAGACTTAAAAGAAATTGACATGTCAATGACTTGTAACAGGAGTTCTTGGAAGCTGTGTGTTGGGAAAACGCTGTTATATTTCTGAAAATACAGCTTTTATATTAAATCCTGGATGACTACAGTTACAGAATATAATAGCAGCCTTGCAGTTTCATGAGATAAATAATTCAAGTGTTTTTTCTTCATCTTACATTTCTAAGGGGAATGCTATGGAAAAATAAAGAGACAAAAGATTATCTAAGACAAAGACGATGACAGTTTCGAAAGTATGTAGATCCGGGTCTGTCAACTGTGTTAATGGCAATGGAGGTGAAGTTAGCAACATTTGTCTCATTTCCAGGTATGGACGATCTTTGATCTTTTTTTTTTTTTACTTTTACCCATCACTGGAAAGATTCTCTTAGACTGTATAGGCTTTAATATCCTCCCTGAGAGAAACACAAGACTGACACACACATTTTTCATCACAGACCAGGGTGCTGGTTTCAGGCTAAAGGATAAGGAATCTTGACCTCAGCCCCCTTCAGAGCAGGGTCCCGAGAGGGTCAGGTTTGTGCTGCATGACCCAGAATTGCTTAGCAGAACTTCTCCTTCAGCCACGTTTCACATTTCAGATTTTGAGTGTCACCTGCATGTGACAAAAGCACCTAGGTTGTCTGGGTGACTGCCCTCATTTGCACTGTGTTCTCCCTGGTTTACTCATCCAAAGCAGAAAATCATTTGCAGTATCGCTCTGCTGCTGTTCATGTGTCTGCGCCTGACGTTCCAAGTGTGTCTGGATCAGAGTCTCTGTACCCTACTTCTCTTTCACCAAGTGGTAAGTTTTCGAATCAAAACCTCAGGTGCGAGAGACGTTGAGAAAACGGTAGATAGAGACATGAAAGAAAGAAGATCCCTAACTACATTGCTATTTTAGTAAGTGAATTAATTGTCTGTTAAAATGCAAATAAATTAAGAGTTAAGAAAGGGGCTGCTACCCTAAAAGGCTCAGAAGCAAGACGTGCTGTGTAATTAATGTTTAGGGACTGGTGTCCAAGACAAACTCCACTTTGGAGTGAGTGATAAAGAATTACAGCAACATCTGTGTCAGCCACAACTGGGTCAGTGCCCATCATCCATCAGCTTCGGCTTTCAACTGTAATCATTTACGTAATTGAATAGAGCTCTTCTGACTTCCTCAGATCACTGGGCCTTTTAAGAAGTGATGCGTTTTGCTGCCATGAGCCTGCTCGTTTGAACTTCCTTTCCTTTGTAGTTCTTATTTATTAAGCATCTCCTATGTGCAGATGCCTCCCTGGGAGGTTTATGAGGCACAGACAATGAGACACACCCACTCTTCTGGAGGACAACAGGTCTAGCGAGAGGGAGAGAGATAAGTATCCATCATGGGATGAGGTTGTCCCTTTCACCCACCTCATATATTTAAATGATAACCACCAGTACTTCAAAATGTTCTTGTGTTTAGAAAGAGGATCCATAAAAAGACAATCAAGGTTAAATGACATCATTGGAGTAGACACTAGTCAAAGTGACTGATGTTTTTGTAAGAAGTGGAGATTGGGGCACAGACATTCAAGGGGAAAGGAATCATTCAAGGAGAGGGGTCTTAATGATGCCATCCCTGGCAACCCTGTAAACTTGGCTCAATGTTGCTTCTTTCTATTTTTTATTTAAATATGATTACATCATTTCCCTCCTCCTTTTCTACCCTCTAACCACTCCCATGAACCTTTCTTTGTTCTCTTTCAACATTACATTCATTGCCTCTTTTTCTTTAATAATAAAAATATAGATATAACCTGCCGAGTCCATGTAATAGTACCTGTATGTATTCTACGATTTTAGGGTTGAACACTGTATTGGCTATTAACCTTCCCTGGGGAAGACTTTTCCCCCTCACCCTCTCCATTCTGTAGTTGCCTGTAGTTCTTTGTCTAGGGTTGAGACCCTGTTGGATTTCCTCTTCCCTGTTAGGATGCCTATTGCTATCATCCATGTTCATGTTTAATTTAGTTAGCCAGGCTGATGAGACTTCATGGATGTAGCTTCTTTGACATTTCTAGAAGATACAATCTCACAGCAGACTTCCTGTTCCTCTGACTCTTACACTATTCTTCCCGGACTTCCAAAGTAACCCTTGAGCCTTATATGCAGGAGTTGTGTTGTAAATGTGTCATTTGGGACCTGGTACCATATGGTCATTTGTTGTCATCATTTCAGAGCTTATTGATGAGTAAATAAATTTCTGTTGTTGAAGTTGACCTGTCCATGGTATTTTAAAGAGCATCCCTTGCAACCTAATGCATATCAATTAAAGCATCTCAGAAGAATGGACAGTGAGGGGAAATGTCTGTGAATGACAGGCAATGGTAGAATAATGACCTTCCTTTAACGACTCACATAAGGCAGAAGCAACTGAGGGGAATCAATAAAACAACTTTATTGCTATTCTTACTTTGCAGATAGAAAACTGAGGCACAGAATGTTTATGCAAATTGCTCACATAGCAAAACTAGGAAGTGACTGTGCATGCATTTACATCAAGGCAAACTTTTTCCAGTTGCATTATGTTAGTGCTATTTAAAGTTGTGGAGAGTAGTAATGAACTGTGGAAGGGGATCAAGCTCATGCAGCCTTCCGGGAACTATACAAGTATGGTTTGAACACAAAGCCCCAGTGCTGGGTGGATCTTAGGGGTCTTATGGGTGACACTATTTGCATTTCATCTGGTATAAGTAGAATATTCTTTACATTTTACAGCTGTATCTTAAACCTTGATGATCTAAGTCTTCAACTTAGAGCATCTTCACAAACTGATTGATATTTATAACTGCTACATAGATTAAGACACAAAGTATTGCATGCCCTCATGTTTTTTTCCTATTCTTTTAAACATTTCTTCTAATATACACCAACTTCTGATATCAAAAACTTGATGTAGCTCATTTTGATCCATTGTATGAATGGAATCATATAGAATGTATTCATTTGTATATACTTGCTTTGGTCATTTTACTACTGTGAGGTTAATTGTGTTGTATATATTTATTATGAGTCTTTTCCCTTTGATGTGTAGTATTTCAGTTTGCATCTGCCTCAATTTCTGTGTCCATTATATCATTCACTGATGGTGGCCTACAGTGCACAGGCTAGCATGAATAAATTCAATGTGTTAATTTTTACATAACACACACACACACACACACACACACACATACACACACACCCTTAATGATTTGTAGGTCCTAGAATTCTCATGTGCTTAGCACTAGTGGATACTGCTAAATATCACATACATTTTATTGTCAAATACTGGAAGTTTACCACATTGATATTTTTCTATCATCAAAAGATGCAAAACAAGAAATTTTTAGATCACAATATGTTCTGTACCACCCTTAACCATCAACTAAGCCATCTTAGTGTTAATATTTCTGTGATGAAACACCATGACCAAGGCAACTTTGAAAATAAAGTACTTAATTGGGGGCTAGCTTAGAATTTCAGCGAGTTAGCCCATGACCATCATGTTGGGGAAGGTGTCAACAGGCAGGTGGCGTGGTGCTGGAGCAGTAGCTGAGAGTTTGCCTCCTGATAGGAAGGTAGCAGGTAGAAAGTTCAAGTCTGGGCCTGGGATAGGCTTTTGAAACCCAAAAGCCCTCTTCAGGTGATACAGCTCCTCCAACAAAGCTGCACCTACTCCAACAAGGTCACACCTCCTAGTCCTTCTAAATAGTTCCATTCACTGGGGGCCAAACAGTCAAGAATATGAGTCTACGGGAACATTCACACTCAAACAACAACATTCTACTCTCCCATAGGCTCGTAGTCATATTATATTGTAAGTGAATTTAGTTCAACTCCAGAAGTCCACATAGCCTGTCATGTAAATACCGTTTCAAGGTCCAAATTTCAAAGTCTGTTCTGAGACTCAAGGAAATTTACTAACTGTAACCTTTGGTAAAATCAAAATATTAAAGCATATCACAGATTCTAATATACAGTGGCACAGAATGCATATTAACATTCAAAAGGGAGGGAAGGGAAGCACAGTGAGTAAACACTGAACCAAAGCAAGACCAAACCCAGCAGGGTAAACTCCAAATTCTGTATCTCTGTGCACAATGTCAAAGGGCTTATTAGATGGTTCTGCATGTCTTGCACTCCTTCCGTCTTTGTTGACTTCAACACACTTCTTCCTTTGGGCTGGTTCTACACTCTGTCTGCACCACTGCTAGGAGATGCCGCCTTGTTGGAGGGGGTGTGCCACTGGATGTGAGCTTTGAGGTTTCAGAAGCCCATGTCAGGCCTGCTCTTGCTCTCTCTGCCTGTTGTGTGGGGATCAGGATATAAAATTCTAGTACCATGCACCTCCTAATCTCTCCCAAGCAGTTCTACTAACCGCGGACCAAACATATGAGCCTATGGGGGGCATTCTCAGTCAAATCACCATACTGAGTAAAAGATGTGAATTATTTGCATATTGAAAATTATGGAACATCATTAAGAAAAATCAATTGCAACTATACTGTCTCTGTGAATCAAAGACCCAGTATGAGAAAGACGTCACTTCTCTCATTTACACATGAATTTAGCACAGTCTCAAAGGGAACCATGAGGCAGGAGTGATTCTTGGTCTCTAGGGGGTTCAGTTAGCATTACTGTCCTCCTGACTACCAATTGTCCTTATGCCTGATTTCTCAGAAGAAGTGGAGCTCAGACACTGATCTTTACCACCTTAGGTGTAGTTAACACTCAGCCAACAATTCATATTGCAGCGGTCAGAGACAAAGTAGGAAGTTATATCCTGAGCTGTTGGAATTATGCTTCCATCAAACATGAAGTCTGAGCTCTAAGCACAGAGGATAAGAGTGTGGAGTATGTAGATGAGCTACCAGTCTAGACTAGCTATTGACTAGGTGGTCAACTGAGGATATGCATTTTCCCAAGTTAGAAAACACTCTTTAAATCAACTATTTTAAGTATTCTTCTTTAAAAATTGTGCTTTCATTTCTAAAAATAAGTGTCCCAAAAGAAGCTATATAAATAAAGTAATAAAAGCTATATAAAATTCAGTGTCTCAAAGACAATTGTGATCGACTTAACAGCCAACTTGACACTATCTAGAATTGCCTGGAAAGGCAGTTTCCTAGATCAGGTTGGCAAGTGGCTGTGTGTGTGTGTGTGTGTGTGTGTGTGTGTGTGTGTGTGTGTGTGTGTGTTTCCCTTCTATACCAGACAGATTACTTGCACCTCTACTGGATGGTAATCTATAAGTTAGTATGCAAAACAACAACATCTGGAATATCAATAGTAAGTCCTATTCCAAAGCAGAGACATTGTCTTAGGGAATTAACTATTCTCTGGGAGCATCGTTGTAACAGTGCTCTAGGATAATGTCTGAAGGATCTGCAACACTTTCATCTGTATTTCCAAGTTTTGGGTGATTTTTCCTGAGATATAGTTGCTGTTATATAGTGATATATTGAAAAAAATGGGTGTGGAAGAATGAGGCGGAGGATCTAGGGTGAGAAGGTCTATTTAGAAGAATGTCTGAGATGTCACATTTCATGTGTCCTGTAAAGGACAACATCAGGTCCTTTGTTACATCTGTTGATCCTTGATTTCCAACTCAGTTACAAAGTCTTCACAGGTGCGACTTGCATCTTAAGTTTCTCCTGGATTTGTCACAGCAGTTAAACAGGCTCACTGAAATGACCTGTTTGAGATAAATTGGAAGAAATTTCAATTCTCATTTAAAAATGTGGTTTTTAATGATGATGGGTGTGGTATTTCTCTCTACATAAATTGGTGAAATGCTCAGAGACCATTAAGCGTTGTAGAACAGGAAAGCATTCTCTTATGTGGCTGTCTTAGAACTGGAAGTAGTGATGTGAGCTTGTAACCTCAGCCCTTGAGAGGCTGAGGTAGGAGGATGAAGACCTCAAGGCCAACCTGAGATACCTAAGGAGACTCTGTCTTACTCACTGAAAACCCAAAACCAAAAACCAATGTATCAAATAAGTAAAGAAGGATTCAATGTTTTGTGTGGAAGATTGGGTCGCATGCTGGAACGCGCTTGGAAAAGCATCAGCCATCAATTTGCCATTGGCCCTTCATTCGGTCCTTAGCCAGCACTCTGCTGCAGTTCCCGAGAGAAATAAAGTCGTTTGCCAATTTTCCATCTTCATGTTTTCCCCTCCAGTTTTGTCTTAATCTTGGCTTTAAAATGAATCATGACTGGTTTACTGGAGTGAATGGCACTGTTATTGTGACTTGCCAACCTTTTCTTGGCTCCAGCAAAAATAATTCTGTCTGACAGCTGTTTCTCATGGTGCAGCCTGATACACAGCAGTCCACTCATAATGCCTGGGACCCATTTCTCAATTATTGATGCTATCCTCTCCAAGATCTTCACCTGGTCCATTTGCCTTCTCTGTTTTTCCATTATTTTTTTCCTGTTGGATGAACATTAATAAGAGATATCTTAAAGAACAACGCAAGTTGTTGAAGGAACATCACCATTCCTTAGCCAGGTGCTTTTCTTCCTGGATTAAGTCACTTAGGAACTGTATCATTGAGCAGGACAAGTGAGTGGGTAGACTGTCCCAGCTTATTTGTCTGCCTTGGAGTCTTGTGGAGGACTTACGCAGAAGACTCAAGGAAGTTTTCAACAGGCTCCTCTGCTTTGGGCATCATGGCAGCGCCAGTGCTCTTCCTTTAACGTTAGACATTTTATTGGATAATTCCTCGCATGCCTTAGGGATGGTATGTGGCTCCTTTTAAATTAAAGTAAGATCACATGGTGAAATTGACTTGCTGCACAGAGCCCTTCTTCCTGAAACCAACTTGAAGGAGAATTGTAAATGTTTCAAGGTTTATTTTAGAGCTTTATTAAAAAGGAAAGCATGCTCTATATGTATTCCTCAGAGATCAATATAGATTGAGGCCAATCTGCAATCATCTCTTCATTTCTGTGTGCAACAGAAAAGCCCATTCAAGCAGAATTGTGTGTGAGGCACTCATGAGCTAGCCCTGCCCATCATACTGGATTGACCAAAGAGGAAACAGCTGGGATGTTTTAGCATTTCAAATGAAAGGGTAAATGCAACACCTGAGATCAAATGACTTGAGAGTTTAGTATGAGAGACACAATTTTGGAAGAATAAAATCTTAGGACCCCAGAACCCCAGTGTCTTATTGTGGAAAACAAAGATGAGGATTTCACGGTCTCAGAAAAAGCATGGGTCCTTACCTCAGACTCCCTAAGTCATATGCACTGATAATCCCTTTCTTGAAGATGAGGTACCTTTTCCTAGCACCCTGAAGAAGCTATGAGCCCACGAAGGGTGTGACATACCACCACTGTTTGACCTCAGTGTGAACAATCTTGTTAGTTCTACTGTGGAAAAAATAATCTTCCCATATATGCATGAGTGTGAGGCCACCCAGTGGAACATGGGAAACCTACCAGTGGCTTTGTTTTTGTCTTTTCTTTACTGACAATTTAACACATGTATATAATGTGCTTTAATCAAATCTAGCCCCTGCCCTTCACGCCCCACCAATTCCCCCCCTATCTCCCCCACACTTTACTGTTTCTCCTCCCCCTACCCCCAGTAAGCATCAGTTGCAGAGTTTCTCAACTGTATGGGTGGGTGGACTTCATGAGCCTCTTACTGCCGATGCTGAGTTTTCGATTGGCTTGATCTTATGCAGGATTTACATACACGGTCACAGTCACTTTGAATTCATGAATGTAATGTCCCTATTTGATGTTATTTGTTAATGTGAACACTGTTAATGCCAAGCCATGCTCTCCCGTGAAAACATTTTAAATTCACAAACAGTTGTACACAGTTATGGTGTTATGTGTCTTTAAAAAGACATATTAAGTGCTTCTCTCAGGTCTGTGTCTAGCCAGGCTAGCCAGGCCGGCTGTCTCACAGGTAGACAGTCTCTAGCCATGATTTCTGGAAGCCAAAGAAACACACAAAGATGTGTCTCTTTGTCCTACAGAGTATGACGGCTGGCTTTATCTCTCTGCTTCTGAGTGTCAGGCTACTCTAATGGATGGCTCTGCCTGCTTCCCATGTTACAGGGCCATTCAGCTTCTTACTTCTGTGCCCCTCCCCCACAACACATCCAGGGAAAGACAAGACGGGATGAGTCTGAAGCCCATTGTTTCTGTATTTCCTCAGCTGTATACCTTGATGGTCTGTTTGGCCATCTTTAGATTAGTTCACTGCTTTCATGCCTAGTTGTAGAGGTAAGGCAGACATGTGTAGTTAATCCCTGTAAACTGAAGAACATCTGGACAATATGGTGGAGACCATTACCATGGACCCATCTCCTATAAGGACATCACATAGTCTTCCAGGATCTTTCTCCTATAAGGGCATCACACAGCCTTCTAGGACCTGCCTACTGTAAGGACATTACATAGCCTTGTAGGACCAGAGCAGTTTTTCTTCTTTCACCCCTACTTAGCCTAGTCTCCATTCTTTTGAGTTAGTTTTAAAGAACATCTGAAGATTGCCCGGGGTTGTCTTGGTTTACTTTCCCTTGTCTGTTCCTGTGCATGATGTACAGTTGTAGAAGATCACGGAGTGTCTTCTGAACTGAAGATGTTCTGAAATGAGAAGCAGCTATGCAGGAAAACAGGAAACCTGACTAAATTGACATGGTTCAGTAATTATTCTGCAGTTGCTAGTGATAATTAGAATAAACATCAAGGACTGATATCACAGGTCTGGAAATGTAACCACTTTCAACTAGGGCAGACAGATCAGAAGTTCAGTGTCTGTCTAGGCTAGAGTGAACTCAAGACCAACCTAGGACGCTGAGTGAGACCCTAACCCATTTTAAATATGGAAAAGGGACCAGTCATGGGCTGATTAGGTGCAGACAGTTTCCTACCAGCTGGAGAACTCACCTAACAAGCTTTGGGAGAGCCTCAGGGCCATTCTTCATTTTTGCCTCCGGATGAGTGGGCTCATCAAATCTTTCCAGAGACATGCCCTCAAGTGAAGTGCTGTGGACAGGCAACCAGGAGGAGGCTCCTAGGAGACACCATTAGAGCTTCCTTGGAGGGAGAGGACATGCATCAGGCAGGATTCCTGGGGCACACAAGAGAAAGAGGGTTCCCTGGTGAGGGCAGTTTGGGGGAGGTGACAGTCAGTGATGATGGTTCATGAAGCAATGTTTGAAACTGTAGCTCATGATGACAAAACCCCCAAAATTTAGAATGTTCTTAGAATGAGTGTCAGGAGAACGTCTTCCTGTCTCATCCCCTTGAAGACCAAAGAAAACCAAAATGTAACAGAAACCCACAGATGGGAGTTTTCAATTGATGGGTAGCAAGGAATGGCCCCAGCTTACCTTCCTGGAATTTTACCATCTCTTTAAAACAGACCTATTTGAATTATTATTTCCTTTAGGCAAATACGCACAATTAAGTAAACATATTAATTAGCCAGCGTTGGTAAATATTTTGAGGAGAAAGCCACAGTTCAGGAATGAGAGATGTGGCCTTGCCTACTGTTCCCTTGTGGTTTGTTTTGCAGCTTTGAAGCTCAAATGCTAATCTACATCAGCAACCAGAAATTATGACTAAGAATAATGGATTCATGAGAAATACGAAATCCATTTGAAGGTTTCCTCATTCCTTCCACTCTCTAATTAGCTTGTGTCTGTACATCTGCATTGGGGTGATTAGCTACTAAGATTTGATAACCAACGAGACCATCGTGCTACTTAGAAAAGGAGAATGGAGACTTCCTGTAAGCTTCAGAAGTACATAGCCTTAGGTGGGGCAGTGATTTGTAGTTTGGTGGCAGCTTTCACTGCAGATCACAGACAAAGTCGTATTGGTTAAAATTCTACATGGACTGTGATAAAAAGGAGGGGGGGAGTCGTCTTAGTAGCCATTTACAAAGAGATCCAGAGCAGGAAGTATCTGAGTAACAGATCATGTTTTAACAAATTAACCTAGAAATCACAAGATAGAAGAGATTTTCTAGTCTTCGCCCAACCTAATAAGGATGGTTATACCAGAAACAATCACCTGTCTCTAGTCTTGAGAATCAAACTCTAGGACCACTGAGAAGCAGCTGCCTGTAATGGAATGGCCACCTACTGAAGTGGGAAATTCCTCCTCAATGCAGTGTCCCCAGACAAGCCAACAGGCTGCCTGGCAGGGCAGTAACGGCACCTCCAGCCACACTTTGCAGACAGGAGATAGTTGCTAGAGCATGTCATGGTTTTTTCCAAATGGTTCTCGGGGTTTAAGTCACATATGGGATGATAACAGGAATGGGTGATGCTTGCTACAGTTTTCTCATGGCTTCAGGGACTCCAAAGCTTCGTGGGTTGAAACGGAATCTTTGTTGAGGTGCCAAGAGTGAGGAAACTAACACAACTCTGCTGTTGAAAGATGAGGACTTTGGAATTAGAGAGAGGCTTTGGGGTGGGGTTCTTACAATCTAGGAGCAGGTATGCTCTACAAGGGAAAGAGACTGTGCAGACACACCCATAGCCTGCCTCTGTAAACCGTGCCCCACATAACCTTTGAACTCTGCCAGCGAGATCTCATCGGAAGTTCCTTGACTTATCACCCCCCCAATCGCAAGCCAAAATAAATCTTTTATTTTTATGGAGTAACCTGCCTTCAGTATTTTATTATAGTAATACAAACTTGACTAATAGAGTGGAGACAGAAGGCAATGAACCTGACAACAATTTCATCACTAAGGCTGCTTTCTTCTCCAAGGGTCTGGCAAAGACTGTGAAAGCAAAGAATGCTAGTAGCACACTTACTTATGCTAGGAAATCATTTGTGAAAATAGAATGAGTATCGATGGCACCTTAATAATCCCCAGGTACTTCTAGAAACACACACAGTGTGCTAAAGCTGTCTTGAGTTAAGTTTATCTTCTGTTGTACCCATAAATTTTTTGCCTAAGTATTTTCCATTATCCTCTCTACAAGAACCAGATGACCCTGAGTTCTATTTTCCTTAATCATTTTAAGCAGAATTCAAAATACAGACACCCACAATTCTCTTCTCCTGATTACTGACTTGGATGCTCACCTGGGCACCACTATAATAAAGCATTGCAACTGGAACTAAATAATGAGTTCCTTCAGTTTAAGAGAGCAAGTTACCCCAGTTATCTGAGTAGGTCCAGCGGAATTACCTATGCCTTTTAAAAGGTACCTTTCTCCCTGCTGAGACTACGCAGAGCAAGAGCTTTGGAACATGATTAGGGCAAGAAAACTCTAAGAGTGATGCAGCTTTGACCTACCATTTCTGGCTTTGAAGATGAGGAAGAGACCCAGCTAGTCAAACAAAGTGAACAGGCTCCAGAAATGGAGAGTAACATCTACAGAGGAGCACCGAAGTTCTATAACATATCTGGGATTCTGCCCACAGCCTCATTTCACTTAAAGGGGACTTACTCATTGAGACTTCTGACCCACACAGAGCCATACAAATGCCTTGATGTTGGCTTCGTTAGAAGAAATACTGCCTCTGGTTTACAGACCTGTGAGACGGCAGATGACTATCATTAAATGGACAAGTCAGTGGTCAGTTATTATAACAGCTATTAAAAGCCGAGGTAGCATCCCGGCAATTCCTCCTAGATTCTGCAGGAAAACCAAACATAATCGAGATTCGGATGGGGTGGCCGCTCAGAACACCTGAGCAGCACATGTAAGATGCTGAATTTCTAACTTCAGTTCCTCAAAAAGCAACCAAACAAACGGGCTTTATTAATTAATGGGACTGGCATGGTAAAGTCCTTCAGTGTGAGCTGTGGTTCCTCCTGGTCTCTGTTTTCTCAGCTCTCTCTCATGCACATATATTCAGGGCCAGCCCTGCTTTACTTCCAAGACTAGATCCAGCTCATTCTAGATGGTATGGCTGAGACTTCTGATTCTCTCTTTTTTTCCCCCCCAGATTTATGTATTCTGTATAGTGTCTGCCTGCATGCCAGAAGAGGGCATCAGGCCCTATTATATATGATTGTGAGCTGCCATATGGTTGTTGGGAACTAAACTCAGGAAGCCTGGAAGAGCAGCCCATGTTCTTAACCTCTGAGATCTCTCTGCCAGCCCTGAGACCTCTGATTTCAATGGATATCAGTCAATGCCTTGATATCCCTCACCTTGGCACACCTCCTCACCTCTGTATTCAGGGCACACACACTAGAAAAACCAAAAGCTTCTGGGGACCATGTAAGCAAAGCCACTGACAACCTTGTTTGATCAAACAAACTGAAAAGCCAAACAAAGGAGAAGACTGGTTTCCTTTACAATGCTCTTCACTGTCTACAGCCTCTATAATGGCAACGCTTCCCGAGTAGACCTGCGTAGCCACTGAAACTGACAGCGACCAGAATCATTGACGCAGTGTGCCACAGTTGTACGGCCGGGTTTTGTGACAGCTCGAGACAAATTAAGAGTCATTAGAGAGGAAGGAGCCCCAGTTGAGGAAATGCCTTCGTGAGATCCAGGTGTAAGGCATTTTCTCAGTTAGCGATCAATGAGGGAGGGCCCAGCCCATTGTGGGTGGTGCCATCCCCGGGCTGGTGGTCCTGGGTTCTAGAAGAAAGCAGGCTGAGCAAGCCAGGGGGAAGCAAGACAGTGAGCAGCACCCCCCATGGCCTCTGCATCAGCGCCTGCCTCCAGGTTCCTGCTCTGTTTAGTTCCTGTCCCGACTTCCTTCAGTGAGGGAGGATTACAATGTGGAAGTGTGAGCCAGATGAACTCTCCTCCCCAGTTTATCCTCTGTGCATTACAGCAACAGGAACCCTGGTGAGTACAAGGGGAGTGAACTAATGCGGATTATTTTGATCTTTCTTTACCCCCCCCTCCCCGATTTAATTTTGTGGTCAGAATTCCAGGTCACAATCTTTGAACGTATGTTTTTGAGATCATAACATGATTACAGCACTTCTTCCTTTCCTTTCATACGTCAAGCCTCCCATACACACCTCCCCGCTTTACTTCAGATTCATGAGTCACTTTTCCATTAACGGTTCCTGGATTTAACCTGTTCAGTCTGAACGCAGCTAATTATACGTATGGCTCAGGGATGACCATTTGGCCCAAGACAACTGACTGGTGTGGTCTCTTCTGGGGGAAGACCATCTGTCCTGCTCCCAGCTTTCCTCGCTGGCCTGGAGTTCAAGCCTTCCAGACCTTTTCCATTCAGTTTGGCATGGCTGTTAGTTGTCTGCCTCATTCAGCTCACATTTGGGCAGTTATGTTGGTGAGACTTTGTGGGCATGGCTTCTGGTGTGGCTAGGAGACTCAATGTCACGGCTTCTTTGGGAAATCTGTACAATGTGTTTTGATCATAGTCACCTCCTCCCCCAACTTGTACCGAGTTCTCCTCCTTCCTGCTTATTTACCTGTCCTCTTTTTTTTTTTTTAAGTTAAAAAGCTCACCGAGTCTAAGTATGGCTGCCTGTATATTTCTGGATATAGGCCCTTCCACTGGGTGTGGTTGACTTCCTGTATATTCGTGGATGTGTGCCCTTTCACTGGGCGTGGTTGATTTACCATGAATATACTTTTTAAAACCAGAAACAGAGTTACATCAGTTTCTTTCCCTTTCCTCCCTCTACACCTCCCAGAGGCCCTCCCTCACCCCTTCTCATGATCCCATCTCAGGCTGATAACCACTTTTTATTTGATTATTACTGTCATGTAGATGGAGTCAGCAGGTGCACACAGGCGTATGCTCTTAGAGAAAGGCCATCCTCCCCTCCTGACAGCTTCATTTGACAACGGCTCCTCAGCTAGGGGGTGGGAAGCACATCTACTTTCCTTCTCCTTGCTCCTCCTTGGTCTGGCTTAAGCTTTAAGAATTCTTGTGTGAACTGTTACAACCATGATTTCACGTGTTCAGCTGCCCAGTTGAATCTGAGGACACCGTTTTCTTGTAATCGTCCATCACCCTTGGCTCTTATATGCTTTCCAGCCCCTCTTCTGCAATGATTCCTAGGCTTTGGGAAATAGGGGTATCACATAATTATCTCAGTTAGTTCTGAACATTCTTTGGGCTTCTAATTCTTTATACCTTGGCCAGTCGGAGGTCTCTGCGTTAATCACCATAGAAGCTTCTCTGATAAAGGTTGAGAATTGCATTAATCTATGGCTATAATGATAACTCATTAGGAATTGGCTTAATATACTATCCATTTAACAGATCATAGTAGGTTCTCATCTCAGGCCTATGGCCTGTCTAGACATAGATCATTGATCAGTAATGGTACCAGCTCTATATATTTCATCTTGTGGGGTGGGACTTAAATCCAGTCAGAAAATGTCTTTTTGTTTTTGTTTTTGAAGATAATTACAGTGACAAAATAAAAATGAAATGAAAACAAAAGCAAAGCCAGTAGAAAATATAAAATGTGTCCTTAGGCACACGGCTAGCGTGAACCCTGAGAGCAAGGGTGGGTGGGATGAGCCGATGGGAGCCGATGGGCAGTTCTCGCGGACACTTATGCTCAGGAAGGAGATGGACAGTCCCGAAGAAGCCGAACCACCCTAGGGAGCGCAGGCGAGAGTAGACGCACAGGGGTGTGCAGATGACCCGAGAGGACATCTGGGGACTCAGCAGGCCACGGTAGTGTTTGCCGCTCTGTTACTGGAATAAGGGGTTTGACCTTTTCATGTGCCCAGAATGCTACCACGTGCTCGATGTCACAACAGATCTGTGTCTGTCTCTTCTGCTTGTCCTTGCCCAGCGACATGCCTCTTGTCAGTTCTGACCCTGAATATTAATATGCAGTTGGAATCTGATTAAAATGAACAGCCTTCCAGCAAAAATGCATGCACCCAAAAGCTGCCTCCTCATGGGTGGTGCCGTGGGGGAACGTCCCACTGACCTCTGCCCTAAAGGAGTTGTTTCCGATGACTGTGCTTCTATGTTTACACCTTAGCTTGCCCTATGCCTACAACACTGCAATTTTGTAGCAACCTACGTATCCTCTTAACCTGAAGTCGTGCAAAGTACCCACCCACAGCACTAACAGCTATGAAATATGACAGAAGCGTCCAAGTGATTCCTACCTCTTCCCACAGGCAACTTGACCCTAAGCAGGGGCAAGGGGTTCTGACCACAGAACCCCTGGTCTGAAGGCTGGATTAAGCCATAAAATTGAATACTCCTGTCACAAAAAAGGAAGAGCTCTCACAGTTTTCTCTTCTACCTAAGGTGCCACAGTTGTTAAACAATAGGAGATTAAGCTCTTGTCAGGCAAGCTAATGCATTTTGGATTGATTTCTGTCTTCTGCAATGCTACTGATGTTTTTGACAGATATGATTTATAGGTCCTTCATTGAGTCTATTCATGAGAGCAGTTGTTTATTTGAGCTGACGGGCAAGCGCCTAATGTTTCCAATGAAAAATGCTGGGGGCCAAAGGGATGGCTGGGGCAAAGGTTCCCCCCGGCTGTCTGGGGCAAGCATCTCATAAATTTGTAATCAAGAGCCCAGAGAACTGATGAGGGCAGGCAGGCTTGGAAATTGTTTTGGTGACATTTGACCAGAGGAATGCATCTGGAAAATGTATGTCTGCTGCCACTGCAGGTCCTTCAAATGGAAGGTCCCACTCTGTGTTCTGTTTTGTTCTCTTTTTCCTTTTCCTGAAAGACATAAGTGATAGCTTCAGAGTGAGGCAAGAACTTCAACCAGCACCCACCCCCATGCCCCCACGCCCGCACGCCCCCACGCCCGCACGCCCCCATACCATTGTGCCATAAAAACAATGCTGCTTGAAGATTACAATTGCCTTTTATATACTTAAGGTGTCAAGAACTCATTATACTATACATGTATCTTATAATACAGGAACAGTTTAAAAGTTCGTAAGTAGAGCGCGTTCCATATTTCTGTTTGACAAAGCCATCCTCACAGATGCAATGGCCATGGGTTCCTGATAAAATACATATGGGCCTCTCAGTGAAAACTGCCCACTTTTGAAGAATCTTCTTGCCTTAGGATGCCCTCCCACTGTGGATCTATGGGCATTCTGTCTGGGAAAGAGCAGGAGAGAGGCCTTTTCCCCCAGCTGAAGATGCCTTTGCCTTGTGGTCTGGGATTCAAAGCTTCTCTGGGGGTTGGTTGAAGGCTCAGTTGAAAGTCTGTTTCTCCCACTGCTATGTAATGTATGTATGTATGTATGTATGTATGTATGTATGTATGTATGTATGTATGGTCTCATTCTCTAGCCCAGGTACACAATCGTCTGTCTACCTCAGCATCCCAAGTGCTGGGATCACAGATATGAACACCCACACTTGGCTCTTCCTTCCTTTTACATGGATGCTGTTCCTAACACTTCTCAAGTGGCTTCCTGAACACAGATCATGACTTACTGTTTGATTCTCAGGCAGTCCAGTCTACATCCCAGGAGGCAAAGATGGGAAAGATGACTTTCATGGAGGGAAGTGAGTAGGGTAGGGACATGGGATTTTAGGAATGAGAAGGGACACAATGACCATGTCTTAGATGTCCAAAACACAAGAACCATGAAGGTCGCTGCTGCCTTAGAATAAAGAAGTCCAGATATTCCCATTGATTGGCTCCTGAGGCTCTTGTGGAAAGTATCTGGCACAAGAATCCAGTCCCACACCATCTTTCCCATTAGGAATGCACCACAGAGTGTCTGGAATATATTCCCCCTATAATGAAAAGTAGGGTTGAGACACAGGGCACCTGAGAAGCAAAAATCAAGACTGAATAAACGCAACTAGTTTTATAAATCAAGTCTTGTGATAATGTCTGATGCTGCATCTATCCAAACATTCTACGACAAGGGGGTGGGGTGGGGAAAGGCGTGCTTTGAAGTCAACTGGAATAGCAATAAAATGAGCATGTCATTGTGTTGATCATGGCTGGGACCACAGGGTGCTACAGCGTTCAGGAGCTTAGAGAGTAGGTCTTTCCAGGGCTGGCAGGAGGTTTTCATGTCTTTGTTCCATATTTAATTGTGCAGGTTTTGTTAGGATCATTTCCTAAGTTTGTAAGAATTTATACTTCCTTTGCTTTTCCTTCTAAATATGATAGACCCTGGTTTTCTTTCTTCTGATTGTGTTCAGCACGATGCAGCTTTACTTCTCTTTGTTGCTGTGACATTAAATAGAGCTGAATTACAGGCGGCAAACCAGCAACTCGGGGCTGTGGAACAATGCATGAACATGCCTGCTCCAAAAGAGAGAAGCAGCAGCTAAAATTAATTGAGAGGATGTTTTTGTTACAGCTAGCTCATGTCTGGACTCCGTGTTTCTAGGTGTCTGAAATCTTAATGAAATAATTGAAATAAAGATGTATGCAAATTACAAATTAGCAAGAAAACCTTAGTAACAAACAAAGCCATTGTATGGAGACACAGTCAAGAGCAACAGCAGGCCACGAGTTATAAGTACCCCAGGGCCCTTAATGGGATCTCAGGGGAGGGTGGGGTGTTGTTGGTAATCAGTGCACCACTGCAGTTTTCTTTGTTGATTGACAGACTTGGTTAGTTCTATAAGTCATTGCTGATTTCACATGACTAATCTGATTTCAAGCACACACGTGCTTAGTTACACATAAGGCAAAAGATTGTAAATAGTGAATTCTCATGAAAAGTTCGCTCAGAGCACATGATTAGTTTCATTGTCCATGCACACAAAATTAGTTTAGTTTGTATCAGCTTCCTTCCTTCAGTAATGAGGTGTTTGGAAAACGGTTAATAGAGACTGAGAGGCGTACACAAATTGCAAAGTACGAGAAAACAAAAGGTTCTTCACAAGCGACGCAGACTGAGCAAAAGAGTTGATGCAGAGTCACAGGTGAGACTGTGATGGTTGTTAGGGAAGGAGAGACGTTTCCAGTGTTTGGAGTGGGATATACATGCCTTGTCCTGCCTTCCTAAGTGTGTTAGGAGAAGATGGGTTTGTGTGTTCTCCAAACCAAGTGCAGTTCCAGGTGTTAAAACCTCCCTATCCTTCCCTGCTTCATTTTCCTTAGTCAAAGAGTGGCTGCCTTTCCCAGGAAGTGCTAGATTTTCAACCATGAAAAGCTAAGGAGTACATGTCTTATCCAGGTTTGGTGTCACTCAGCAGTCTCCTGGAGTGCCACATGCATGTCGTGGGATTCTGAAGAGATATCAAAGCTCCCAAGAACTCCATTATTTACAACAACGAAGCTCAGACTCCTCTCCAGGCATGACTGGGGAATGGTGGGCTGAACCCACAATGTTCATTAGGTGGTCTCTCGGAGCACACCTTGCTGGTGATGTTGTTAAATTGGACTCAGAGGCTATGAGACTTTCTGCAAGCAGTATGATCAAAACATTTCAAACTCTAATGAATGAGTCATCAAAACTGTTGTAATAAAATACAGGCTCCAATTGGCCCGACCTGGTGTTCTGAGAATCTGTATTTCTAGCAAGCACTAAGACAACGTCAAGACCATGGACAATGAGCTCTGCTTCACAAGTAACGAAGAATAGTCAGGAAGAGTAATGGACAGTTTGCTGTCATTGGCACACGGCCCCTGGAAGTCACCATCCCATTTGAAAAGGATTGCTGGTGAGAATCTAGCCATTGTCTGCTCTAGGTCTGAAGTCTCAGCATGCAGACAGAAGGGGAAACAGGTTCACAGGCAGCAGATACCTGGCAGACTTGGGAATGAGCAATTGGAAATGAGCACTGACCTAGGGGTCATGCAGCCTGATTCTCCTCCCTGTTCTGTAACAAAGCTGTGTACTTCAGCTGAGTGTCACTGCCACCCAAGCCTGTCTTCCACTGTCACTCGCAGGAGGCAGAGAGGCGGCAGAGCAAACAGCATCCACACCATGACTGACCCTGACATTCAGGAGGCAGAGGAGCAGAGCAAGCAACATCCACACCACGAGTCTTAGGGAACGATATCTAGTAAGGTCAGGCCTCTCCAGACAGAGGTGCGGGGTGTTCTAAGGAGGTAGTTGAGAGGAGGGATGTGCATTTTTTTCCTCTCTGTACCCAAGGAATCTTCAGGGCTTTCCTCTAAGACTAGAATCCTCTTTAGCTGCTCTGTGCACAGAGCCACGGCCGATGGATATGTCGGTTTCTATAGCGTCCTTCAGTGAAGAAGCCAGGCAGCAAATTCAGTTTGTTTTCTCTAGCCCAGCATCTTTGGTACCACAAGAGGAGGATGCAAAGGAAGGAAGATGCTAAGTGGGGCAGAATTGTGTTAAAGTGGGTCAAGGAGGAAATGAAGCTGTGCTTTTCTTTCTGGTCTCTTGAGAAAATGCTGTTAAAATTAGACCTGCCACAGATAACAAGTGTTATAAACAGCTTCTCGTTTTCTAGGGAAAAAGCCTTAGCTATCAAGGAGCTTGTTTGTTGTACACACAGGAGCTAAGAACTTGGGTGTGTACTGGGCAAGGGATATTTTGTTCATTTTTGGAGAGAAAATGTCTATGTATTCATCCAGAGTAGATCCTTAGTGCAGTAAACACAGGCAAATCATTTGTAGAAGCTGCGTTTTCTTTTTGAAAATAGATCGATTTTTTTATTACTTTAATTTTAAATAGCTTGCTTCACATGTCAATCCCAGTTCCCTCTCCCTCCCCTCATTCCACTCCCTCCACCATCCCCCCAGTCTCCCAGCCTATCCCCACTTCCTTCCACATAGGGGATATCCAGAGTCTGTCATTTCACTCAGGGCAGGGTCCAGGCACTCCCCTAAGAGTGCTGAGAGAGCATCCCTCTTTGTGTTATGGACACACAAAGTCCATTTGTATGTCAGGGATAAACACTGATCTACTGCCCAGGGCCCTGTAGGTTGCCCAGGCCTCTTCACTGACTCTCACACTCAGGGGGTCTGGAGATCAATTTTATTGATTTGTAATGAATGTATATGTATCTGTGCAAATGTCTGCACATTGCACATGCATTTGTGTGTGTGTGTGTGTATAGACTATGACACACTTATTACTATTCCCTTTTATCATCCTCCCTCCCTCCCTTCTTCCTTCCTTCCCTCTGTCTCTTTCTCATTTTCTCTTTGTCTCTGTCTCTGTCTCTGTCTCTCTCTCTCTCTCTCTCTCTCTCTCTCTGTGTGTGTGTGTGTGTACAGACTATGACACACTTATTACTATTCCCTTTTATCATCCTTCCTCCCTCCCCTCCCTCTCCCTCTCTTTCTCACTTTCCCTCTGTCTCTGTCTCTCTGTCTGTCTGTCTGTCTCTCTCTCTGTGTGTGTGTGTATACATATGTGGAGGCCTGAAATCAACCTTAGGTGTTGTTCTCAGGCTCTGTCCACCATTGTTTTCCTTTTGTTCTTTTAGGTAGTCTTTCTCATTGACTTGGAACTTGTCAAGTAGGCTAGATCACTGAACCCCATGTGTTCATCAGTTTCTGTCTCCCCAGTGATACAATTACAAGTCCAAAACACTGCAGCTGTCTTACGGGATTCCTGTCTGGGTCCTGTCGCCACTTTAGCACCCAAAATAACACACTCTCTTAGTTACAATGCTGTCGAACAATGTACAGAGCTTCTCATTGGATAGTTCTGTCTTAAGTATTAACCCATGACTACTAATATATATTTCTATAAGGACTTATCTTTTCAAGGATCTTCTCTTTCTGGGATCACATGGTGACTCTGTACTCTTGACTACATTTCCCAAAATCCTCTTCGACTCCTAGTCCCACCTATCTTGCTTCCCTATTGGCCAACAGTGCTTTATTTATCAACCTATAAGACAAACATATACACAGAAGGACTTCATCACAGCTCTCTATTTTCTAAGATTGTGTGTGGCCTGGTTCTAAAGGTGGAACTCAGGTCCTCATATTTGCAAGGCATTTCTCCAGTCCATCTCAGTCTCTAATGGTGAACATTTCTTTTTGTTTAAACTGATTCATTTCATAACTGTTGATGTCTGCCTTTCCCAGGAATGTTTCCTTTTGTCTTGCATTCAAAAATTAGAAAGCAACTTACTTTTACTTGTTGTTTTCCTATATTCCTGAACTTACATTAACATACTGAAGGTAGGCTCATATGTTGTGTTGTTGGGCATGTAGATTCTGTTGATCTTTCTGGAACTATAATATCAGCACCCATATCCATTATGAAGGGCTTTCTTACCATTCTTCATACACAGAAATAAAGTTATACCTGATTTTAATGAAGTTCAAAAATGATTTTGTAAAGTCCTGTGTAGGTCTGAATCTGCCTATTCATTTTTTTTACCAACCTAAAAATCCCCTTCCAGGAAGCTTAACAGATGGTGGGATAAGAAAAGGACTAATTGAATCAAAGAGTACATCTCAAATGACAAGATGATACAGAGACATTCAGGATAATGTAACTACCAACAATAGTATATTCCACACGCGACTGTCAAGAAATAGCAAAGTGAGGGAAAACTTTTCACTGATGTGTATTTATTTCTGATCCTTGCCCCACTTGCCAAGAAGTAAGGTGATGCTACCAGGATTTTCTCATATAGCTAGGGGGATAGGGATGGCTGATATTTAACTTTCTCTGGTGAAGCTTCAGAGAGGCAGTGATTTGAAGATCGATTGGAGCTGAGAGACCTGTGGAGGTGAGAAACTGAGATGGGACAGTTCTAGATGAGTGTGCAGAAACCGATCATCTGCTTAGACTACCACAGAGATCTAGTATAGATACAGGTATGCCTTGGGGGGCCAAGGCATACTCAGACAGAAAGCAATCTGTCTCTGGAGGGATTTCTCTTGGTCTTACATAGTCATGAGTAGCAGATGGGCAGTCCCGGTGATGTATTACCTCTCAACTGGACATAGTCAAAATGAGGGTTAGGCTGTGGGCTTATCTGCGAAGGATTATCTTGATGGCATTAGTTGAAGCTGGAAGGCCAATCTACTATAGGTGGTACTATTCACTGGCCAAGGGACCCTTGATGGTGTTAAGGGCAAATAATTGAGCTGAGCTCTAGCATAAATTCATTAATTCACTACTCTCTGGTCTTGGCTGTGATGTGACTTGATGCTTCAGACTCATGCCATCCTGACTTCACCTCAGTGATGAATTATAACTTGGATTTGTGAATCCAATAAACCCATTTGTCCTTAAGTTTCTTTGGACAGGGTATTTTATCACAGCAACAGGAAAGGAAACTAAGACAGTCCCTGGAGGGCAATGTGTCTTTTGGTGACGTGTCTTTAAAGTGAAGACCTGATCCACTATGGGAAGTCAGGTGGTCTTCACTTCTTGTAACTAAGAAATTGTGCCAGTTTTACGTGTTAGCTTTTAAAAGATATTTTCTTCCTAGTGACATTTCTTTGTTTTAAAAAAAAATGAGCTATGTATGAGTCATCTTGTTTTAGAACTGGGAGATAAAATTCACTCCTGCTATAATTAAGCAATAATTATTATTCTTTCCTCCGAGGGAGGGCTCAGGGAGATAAACAACTCCCAGATAAATAAGGCTTAGAGACTGTGGGCCAAGACTTCTATTGATTCTCAGTATATTTATCTCTCTCTTATTCCCCAATAAAAAAACTAATGATAGTAATTATTTTTAAAAATGACTCCTTTTTTAATCATTTAAAATTTCTATTTTATATTCCATTCAAACAATGAGAGCTCTTATGACTATTGTGTATATTGTGGGCAGGACAAATCTGGATGAGAGACTAAGAAAACCTGTTCCCATTTTGGACAGCCTCTCTAAATGTGCAAAGGAAAACAAGCTGACTTGATATACAGTAGGGCTGAAAAAGCTTGCCTAGAGTATGGAGGCCTGGGTGGTTTATCTCGTTACCTGAATGTAAATTTGGCAAGTCACTTAATTTATCAGTATTTTGTTACCATTTCACGGGAGGGCTATGATTCCTAGTGTATAAGTACTTCACCATGTTTATCTCACACGATCTAACGTTGATGCCAAGTAAAAACAACTTCTCCAAAACACACAGGCTTGTGTCTTTGAGACTAGAAGCACTCAACAAAGGCATTATCAAACCCTGTCATTTTTACATTTTCCTCTTATAGAAAAAACCAATTCAACCCTGAAATTCTGTTTTTTAAGAAATTTGAAATTGGAGTGGCAGTGGGGATCACATATAGCCAAGAGCAGCTTTGGAGTTTTGAAGACTTTCCATGGCATCTCCCAGATCTACCACAAATGCAGGGATAGAAAAATCATTATGTAATTATATAAATGATGATGGTGATGATGATAATTATGATGAGTATGTAATAAACCAATAACCCTTTCATCAGAGTGCAAAGTGGTTGATCAGATCGTAGTGATCAAACACATGACCTGGAATGTTAGTCAACCTATAATTCCCTCTTGTTTAGAGAGACTATCAGGATGTCTCCCGACTATCTTATAAAATTGCCAGTAAAATGAGCTATTTTAGAGCAAGTACCAAGAATATTATAGCTGTCACATTTCTTAAAAGGGTGACTCTAGAAATTTTTGAGAAGTTCTATTGCTGACCTAAAGGCCTTGACAACTCTGTCCATACGCGTATTTCCTGCTTTTGCATTTTCCAATATTTTCCCTGATTTTGCCCCATTTTTTCCTATTTCCATTCTGTGAGAACAAGGTATCATGTACTCCAACTCCTTCTTTGCCTACACGTCTATTCAACCCTTCAGGTATCCTTGATAAATGCTAACTCCTGCTGTGTAAACGTGTGCTCAGTAACTCTCGAGAAGCAATGGTCTGTGCATTCTAATCCAAGTGAGGTCATGCTCATCTAAACTTCAAGTAATTGCAAAATAACCCATGTCTCCCAGGACTCTGCTATGGATTCAATGTGGTATCCTCCCTCATAGATGAGAGGATGGAGTTTTGTGAGGCAATTATATCAGGAGGTTGGAGGCGTACACTGGAGTTAATGTCTGCATGAGAAGGAAATCAGAGCTGGCCCTATTTGTCTGTTTTCTATCATATGTAAAACAGCACAAAATCCACTGGCAGCCAGAAAGTGGCCCTCACCAGAATTGTGGAATCTGGGCTTCTCAGGCACTAGAACTGTCACCCAGCTCATTCCCTTCTCAACCAGTCTGAACTGGTTAAGACAGACATAAACTGTACAGCACTTCTTAAAATGCAGAAACCCCCATTCCTCCAAACTCACCTGTGCTCCTAGACTACAAGATGGCAACCCCTGTGCCTTGCCAGACCCCTCATTCCTAATCTAGAGTACTGTCTTCACGTCCTTAGAGAACAAGAGGCCAAAACCAAAACAATAGAAACCAAAGGTCCCATTAAACTCACAAAATGTTTGAAAAGTACCACCCACACCAACATCAACCTTGCAAAATCCTGAATGTAAGAAAACAAGCCTTTACCTGCAGCGAGAGGGAAGCTGAAACCACCTAAACGATAATTTATTGGAGTTGGTTTTATGAACTGAAGAGCTGAATATTTTAAAATATTTTAATAAAGTCTTGCCTTTATACCTCAGCAGGAACTGTCATATGTCAAAATCATTTGAAAAATAATCACTCATTGCTTTTTGTCAGACAAATTTTTATCTGTATAGGCTGCTTAGGTAGTATTTTTTTACTTAGTATTTGTCATGAATAACATAGGTTTTAAAGACAATTCATTTACAGGACAGTGCCCAGCATAGGTTTTTCTACCATACAAATTTTAAAAAGCTGTTTCGATAAAGAACACATCATTTGTCTGTTGCAAGCAATTTCCCAGCCTGTGCACCCAGGCTGATCCCTGGAAGTCAGATCATAGTTGCAGATATCTTAATTAACTGAGGGAGCAAAGGGCAGTCAGTGATTGACCAAGGCTGGCCTTGAACACTGGATCCTCCTGCCATTACCTCCCAAGTTCTGGGATTGCAGGCGTGCTCCATCATTCTTGGTTTTTACAGCTCTGGATTGGCCCCTGGGCCTTGTGCACGCTAGGCAAGTATTTGACCAACTGGTCTACATCCCAAGTTCTGTTGGCATGGCTCTAAACACAAGCAACTGTCTGATTTCGTGTGGTTTTTCTGCTCCTGAGCACTCTGGACTCTGAAGGAACTTCTGAGTCAGCTGGTTTCTGATGTGCCTTGCGTTTACATTCTCTTGTCGTCTAAACCAAAGGAAGTAAAGATCCTGGTACACTGTCACCAAGCTCACAGTTTCCAGTATAGCAGCTGAGGATTATCCAGCATGTTCTATGGGCCAGTATGTTGTTTGATGTTGTAAACCGTACAGTTTCTAGAATCACCTAGAAGACAAAGTCACTGGGCATGTCTGTGAAGGATTAGCTAGGTGGGACAGAGGAGGGTAGCTCCTCCTTCATTGTGAGAAGCAACGTCCATGGGCTGCTGTCCTTGACTGAATAAAAAGGAGAAAGTGAGTCGAACACCGGTGTGTATCATTTTCTGCATCCTAACTGCAGATGGGCTGTGAGTTGGAGCTCATGTTCTTTCAGCAGTATGTCTTCTTACCACGATGCAAGCTCAAATAAACCCTTCCTTTCTGAAGTTTCTTTTGTCAGGTATTCTGTTGTAGCAGAGAGCAAAGTGAATGAAGCAGCCAACGTGCCCACCAGGAACCCTATACTTAATTATGATTGGTGATCCAGGCACAAAGGGCAATCACTCGGGGACTTGCTCTTTTCCAGGTGGTAACGAGCAGCTACCTGTTTCCTGACATCTTTCCAGGATGCAGGTCACATAGCCAGAGAAAGATCTCAGTTGTGGAGAAACCTGGGAAGGAGGCGACTTTCTCATGTTGAGTTGAAAAAATACTACAGTGAGGTCTTGATAGGGCCATGTGTCCACCTAGACCAGTGCAATGTCAGGAAGTACAAATGAGGTTTAAGCCAGGTTAGGTCAGGGGTCAGTTTGAGGAAATCTGTCATTGTGGTCAGGGTCCATGCTAGAGGAAATATCTGCCGTTCTGACTCCAGCCAGTGACATATTCTGGGCAAGTCTAACTCTCACTCCTAACTAATTTGGTCCTCTTCAAATCTTTCAAAGCTCTGATCATCTCATGTTTACAGATGAAGCTGGAAAGTCAAGAGACATTGAGACTCAGAAGTGAGGTCTCACAAATTCTGTTTAGCTGATTCTTTCAAGTCCTAAGTCCCACTTTCTGGTTCATTTTGTTCTTGTCTCTCCATCCCATACATATGTCTTTCTCCCTTGGACACCAATGGCACTGAGTCTGCATTTTCAGTCATGATTTTATTACACACATGTTTTTTTTTCATTTTAGCTACTGCCCTGCACTCTCCCCTAACCCTACCCCTGGCAAGCTTCTGGTCTCTGTCCTTCCAGGACCACTTGGCATGACCCTTCATTGCAAATAGTCTGAATTTATTAAGTTTTACACCATGACTCTGCATTCCTTGGTCACTGTATATTCAGGTCTCTAAGATGCATGTGTGTATTTGTACATATTTATATAGTCTCATGTGGATTTATTATGCTTAGAATATTGATGCAATTCAGCTACTTCCAATTTAAATGGTTTTTAAGCATCTTATTTTTATTGCATGACTTTGAGAATGATTAGCATCAAGTATTTTCCTTAATTTTTACAATTACAGCAAAAGCGTGGCACTGATGTTAAAATAGTTACCACTACTTACTCTGAGTCCAAGTAAATGAGATCTAGGTCAGGGATAAGAAAAGTCTAACATTATTAAAAGGTATTGAAAAGCTATTTGTAAGCACTAGAGCAAAGTGAGAAATCTGGGCAAAGTTTTCATGTTAAACTTCAGGGAAATTAAAATACTGAAGGTACATCTGTTGGAGTTATTTAGCAGGAACCATCTCCAATCTTCTTATCGTGGTTCTTAGTGGCCATGAGTTATTTTGGGATATACTTCTGTTTTTAAATCTGAAAGGTAAATGTTTTAAATGGACTGTGGAGAATTAATGGTAGGAACAACAACAACAAAAAAGCACAGTAAGCATGTTCAGTTTTGAGTTCTTGGTTTGGGACATTCTCGGGGCGCAGGTTTATTCCCTGTTATAGAGACTGGGTTGGGCAAGTTCTCAGGGTTGTGTCTTCCTACAATAACAGTCTTTAACATGATTTTCATTTCATTCTGTGATGGGATGCTTATATCTAATGTGAATACTACATTTGTACTTTGCCTTGGCAAATGTTATTTTAATCAAGTGCAAGCTATTCCATTGAAATTCCATTGAAAAATGATAATAACAGTTTATATTCTCACATGGATGGACCACGGAAAGAAGAGAACCTTGTATGAGTGAGGGTAACTGAATGGACTTCACAGTTTATGATAATAATCAGGTGCAGGGCTGTTACCTTGACACGGAAAATCACATTCTTGATTTTTTCTATGAAGAGACACCTGCCTATACAGGTGTGACCTACCTCCTTGGTTTCGTTTTCCAAGAACCTTTCAATATCATACAGATTTAATAATGCAAGACAGAAGAGTTTCACTGTTCTTGGAAAAGTGCCTCGTGAAACTCAATCTCACAAACTATGCTTAGCCCTGCACAGGAGTGGTGTAGTTCTACAGATGTGAGTTGTTTCAATAATATCAAATCAGCGAAAACCCTGATCACACTAGACTGGGTTTTGCAGCATGTAAGTTGGCATGAAAATAGAGGTTCACATTCTATATGGTGAAATACGTATAAATCATAGTTCATGCCAGTGAGCAGTCTCTTACATCTTCTTGGAGTTTAGAATCTTGAACACTACCTAGACAAGACTAAATATTAGGTCTGTCTTCCTGACAGGTCCCCGTTCTTCAAGGTTAAGGAATGTCTGTGGTCACCAGCAAATGTCTCAAACTGAGTTCCATCTAAAGTCTGGCCACAGTATCCCTCAAAGCAACTTGGGTGAAATAGTGTCTATCACAGTGATTCAAGCAGAGGGGTCTAGGGATGGACTCACACTGGGGATTTTGGTGGATGTAAACTTTAAGTTAGATGTCTCCCTTGGCATTTATGGAGGATGTAGCCAGATGTGGGCTTGCATAGCAAAAGAGGTGTCTCTTTTTTTTAGCTCATACTCTTTTAGCTAACCAAGAAGCCTAAAGGATAATTTCTTTCAAGTTCACTGGGGGAAACTTGACTGGAAAAAACTTGGTCTTGGGACCCAGGACTAGATATTTTTCTCTGTTTTGTTTAGCCACTGTGCTAAATTTGCCCAACCCTCAGATGTTAGTTGCTGTCTACATGCCTATCCTGTTCTTATGTGGGCAGCCAAAGGTGTCTTTTTCTTCCTTGGCTAAATTCTAAGGTCTATGGGCAGTGAGTTGGCTTTCAGGCCCCTTTGTCTGTTCTCAATAAATTGTGACAAATTGAATAACCCATACAATTTGTCTTTGCGTTCTGAAATTCTGCATTCGTGCATTTATGCAGAACAAAGAAATGAGGTAACTATTAGCATCCAGAACTAGGAAGGGTGGACAGATGGAGGCTAGGCTTATAAAACGTAAAGATGGAAGGAGCGAAGCATATAAGTGGCTGGCCTATTAATAAATATCTCAAGGCGATTTCTTCCCTATGGAACGTCTGACTGTGGAATGAGAAAATACATCAATGCATTTGAATGACAGTAGAGTGAGGGTCTGACAGCCTTGCCCATTTGGGTGTGGCTTTGCATGCATTGCAATCTTCCTTGTATACCAGGAACTTCCCTCTAGTCTGCAGTTTTCTGTTTCATAAAATGAGACTAATTATTCCCCTGAAAGTTTCCTGGCACTAGTGTTTTCTTAATAAATGGAAACTATTTGTTTGAGACCCAGAAGCCAGTTTAGGGTTGTATAAAAACATGCACAATTAAAATGGCACGTAGTACATACTGTAATAACAAGAACACACAATGGGCTTTCAACAGACTCCAAGCAATCCCACGGGGGTTGGGGGACAGGCAGGGCTAGGTTTCCTGTCCAACAGTGCTGGCTGATTGCTGAGGCACAGCAAGGATTCTTCACATACAGAGGGTGAGCAGGTGCCGATGAGAGAACAGTCTGGACCAAGACCCATTGAGAAGAGGGGCACAAATGATAGGCAGAACTCAGAAAGGATGGAGTCAGAGGCCAAAGCAGCAATCAGCAACATTTCTTAGTATTCCTATTTGTGGGACAAGTGAATTTCAAATTATAACTGTCTGTAGATAATCAAACGTATGAGACAATTACCCCTTGGGTTATATATAATATGTGAGCATGTGACCATCTCATTTACCCAAAACACATTGAACCGTTTAGTTCTTCATGGCTTTATTAGATCATGAATAACATATCACCACAATTCCTATTTTTGTCTAATACAAAGAAAAGAAGGCTATGACTAACATAAGAAAAATTATATACAATAAGTACATAAAGTATATACAGGCAATAAATATATCAACAATGTTTAGTCCATTTGCACTTGAAAAATTCAGAATTATCTATCCTATCTTAGTGAGTCCAAAGTCTTATGCCTAATTTACCTTATATTCTAATTTGAATTATCAAATTATTTTTTAATCTCGCTCAAGCTTTTACACTTTACACCTCTTTAGTGAGTTTCCTTTCTGAGTCTGGTAAACAAGGAAAACTATAACTATACCTAGTCTTCAACTTCCTCAGAGGCCCAAGAAGGAAATAATATTAACTGACTAAGCAGGAAGCTCAAGCAAGTGACTTCCAAAAAAAAATGTGAGAAATAACAAAAACCTTCAAGCATCCATACTTGAGTTTAGGTCTTCTCGGCTTTCCAAATCATCTTCCAACCTCACATTTGAGTATTTCTACGCTGTGTCTTTAGGCGAGCTAACCATTAATTTCATTTTATACATTAAGAAACTCGGGCCTAGATATGTTAGTGGTTTCTCCTAAAAGCACATGAAGTACAGACCTAAGACTGGATTGGGGTTCTGGGCACAGAGCTTATGTGTTCTTGTTTCTTCCTTGTATCTCTCCATCTCTGCATCTGTCTCCTCTTCCTTTTTGAGTCTGACTTTTGCTGTGAACTTCCAATCCTGCTGTCTCTACCTCCAGAGTTCTAGGATTAAAAGTACTTGTCACCACGCCCAGTTTATGTGGTACTGGAGATGGAATTCAGGGCTATAAGCACTCTAGGCAAGCTATATTCCCAGCTGAGCTATATCCCAGCCAGCCTAGCTGCTGCTTTTGCAGCAAGGGGCAGCAAACTTTTCTCTGATAAAGACAGGACTGCTCACAGCTTAGGTTTGTGGACTATGTGGTCTCTTTCATGACTCATCTCATTGGTTGCAATGTGGCAGTAGGCATGGACAATACAAAGGTGTAAAGAAAGAAAATGACAACTTCCCTTAGTTGCATTGGGCTCAGAGATTATTGTTGCCAGTCCCTTCTCTACAACCCACCACATCTTTGTTTCTTTAGTAAACAGTGGAGAGTTTCAGATCCAGTACATTTTATTTATCTCCTTCCAAGGCTGGTCCCTCTGTTCTTCTTGATGTCTCTGCCATCCTTGCTAGGCTGTCACTCAGCACTCTCCTAACATTGATGCTGATCTCTGCTTTAAATCTGGATGCTCCATCATCTCTTCAACTCCTGCAATACTGACTTCCCAGGGAAAGCAGGAGACGTATCTAAGTTAACTCTTTCTCCTGAAGCACCATTGACTTAGGTTGACTGTAACATTTTGAGATATGGGTTTAGCTGTAGTTAATTGCAATGCATTATAGTATTTCCAGAGAATAAGAATGTGGGGGTTGTAGAAAGACCACATTCAAGAGTCAACTCATGTATGTACTTCAATTCTGTTTTTTTTTTCCTGTATTAGGGTCCAAGTTCTTTTCTCCTAGTTTGGCCTCTTGTATCCTTTGCAATGGGCAAATTTCACTTTTTCTTAAGGAAAGCACTCCTGGGTGATTTCTCAGTTTCATCTAGGACTTGCTGTAACTGACACCCCCCCCCCCAGATCTGGGAATGAGGCACACCAGGACTTGCTGTAGCAGATGCACCCCAGATCTGGGAATGAGGCACACCAGGACTTGCTGTAGCAGATGCACCCCAGATCTGGGAATGATGCACACCAGGACTTGCTGTAGCAGATGCCCCCCAGATCTGGGAATGATGCACACCAGGACTGGGTTCCTGGCTGTTCACTACTCTCAGTGTCTTATTAGGTAGCGAATTCCCTTCATCTACCTGCATCTAATTCTCTACATGATTCCCTGCACCATGTCTAAGAGCTGTTATCACGGATCCATCTCCCATACTCTTTCTTGGAATGCTGTCTCCCTCCCGGTAGTGTTCTCATCATCCAGGGTTCTCAACATTTCAAAGCCCCAGTCACAGCGCTAGCCGTAATTTGTCACATCGCTGCTATTTAAAATTTCACTGTTAGCCCCTCTCACCATAGGACACAGAGTAGGTGCAGTCAACCTGGCCTTATACTCCCTCCCTTACATCTCTCATCCCTAAACAAAACACTGCATTCCACACGCAGGTATGCATATACGCATGCATAAGCGCATACATTCTTGCATGAATTCACATACATGTGAATACACATACATACACACACTTACCTCATTTAGATACCAGACTTGCCTAGGGTGTATGATCCACACAGCACATGGCATTTAAAAGGAAATCTGTTGCATAAATGACCCACACATATGCTAGCTATAATGATCCTCATTAGATAACTCCTCAATTCTGCTGCGATCGCCTAGAAACAAATTCTCCCTGGTTATAAAAGGGTTCTGCAATTGCTGTCTGTGAGGTTTTTAACACAAAGCTAGCTACTGGGTTTATTTTTCCCTCCTGCTTTACTTCCTTCCTGGTTTCTTAGTCCACCCTGCCTTCTTCTCCCTTATCTCTGCTTTATCTCCCTTATCTTCTTTGTTGCATTATTTTTGAGTTTCTACAAGAGGCACGGCACTGTTCTATGAACTGTGAAAGATTCTTGGGAGTTGCACAGGGGCAAAAAGATAGGAAAAGGATGGTTGTGATCACTGTGTATGTGTTAGAGTATGCGTTAGAAGTGGGAAGGAAAGAAAATGCACAGGAGGCAAGCTCAGAACATGGAAGCTTGGAGCAGCAGCCAAGGGAAAGAATTGCATTTCCGTCAGTAGTGGCATGCGCCTGCATTAGAAATGGGGGCCCTCGTACGGGTGAGTGATGTAAGGATTTGTAATATAATCTGTGAGGAAGGATGCAAATTAGAATCTACCTGAAATTTCCATAGTAAAAGGTATATATGTTTCTAGACATAAGCATACCAGGAGAGACTTTTCTCTCCTTTTAAAAATATAGTTATGTTGCTTTATTAATCCGTTGCTGGTAAGTAAATGTTTTCCTTAGTTTAACCATTAATATTGGTTCAGTGCCCATCTTTTATAACATGCCATGCCTGGATCCTTTCACTAAAGACTGTGCATCAAGTTTAGAATTTATGGATTTTGTAAGAGATTATTGATCAAATCTTGGAACCTGTGATTTGTATTTTATACAAGTGTTTATATACTTAAAAGTTTCTGGTTGAAAGTGTTCTACTCTTGAACTCATTACTACACTGACAAAATATAGAGCCCCAAAATAGTCAGTTATTTTTTTCACTGTTAGTTGTTAACTGAATTATTATATGAACATAGCTAACATCTGTTTTTAGCCATTCAGAATAATCACTGTTATGTGCGTATAAGTGTCACATTAATTTTGCTACAGCAGAGGCCATCAGTGAACTGACCTGCTAATTCTCTCTGGAGTTTTCTATAAGAGACAGACTTATCTGTTCCTTCCCTGAGATGCATTAGCCTCATTCTTTCCAGGTACCCTAGCAACGGCCAACACAATCTAATAATGGCTGATTGTTCCCCACAGTGGATGATGCTTGTTCACATCCTCAAGGCCCTTGCCTTTACTGTACACTGTCCAGCATGATTCAATTATATTTCTTCAATTAAAAATACATTAAAATGCTTTGGAGGTAATCATATGGTCTAGGAAATTGAGTGTGGAGGAGAGTGTATGTGAGTGTGTGTGTGTGTGTGTGTGTGTGTGTGTGTGTGTGTTGATTGCAAAGGAATGGTTCCATTATTACCTTGTGCTATAGAACTTTGAGCTAAGGTTATATATCTTCTACTTAGTTCTGCCTTCCACTTGGCTAAAAACCTGTCTGGGGCTGGGAGAGCCTGGAGAGACTGGGGTACAAATGAGACTGGGAATGATTGAGTATGAGCACCTCTTGCTACCCCCACACACTTACAGAATGGCACCTGGCACACTAAACAGCATTATTTAACCAGAGTGAAATCCTTTCTGAGAAATGCATTACTGTTTTTCATGTGCAGAGGAAGAAGTCTAGATGGCTAAGTGACTTGCCCAAAGTCAGAGAGATGACAAAAAGAGATGGAAATGGTCTTTACAGAGTCCTGGTTTCCCACATGACCTCAAATAGAGGATTCCAGAACAGATACAGTGAAGGCCTAGTTATAGGACTGGTTTTGTGACTAGCTGCATACAGTAAGATGGTTGCTGTCACTCTTGGCTTTGGGGATTGGGTTATATATGCATAGTAGGACAGCTGTTGACACCCTTAGACTTGGGGGTTGGGGGTTGCTATGCCCAGTAGGGCAGTTATCGATACTCTTTGGTAGATTGGAGCTTGCTGTGTGCTTTAGAGCAGCTGCTGACACTCTCTGGCATAGCAGTTTGGCGCTAGCTGTATGCAGTAGGTCAACTGCAACCATTGATACTCGCTGACATTCACTTTCCTTTAAAAAAAAAACAACAGAACTGGATTTTCTTGATTTGAGGCAGCAATAAATGTCTGCCATGGTTTCAGAAATGTCAACCTCTTTGCTTTTGAAATGATGCTAATTTGGGCAGACCTCTACTGAAATTTAATTTTGCTCTATGTTTGAAAGGGAAAATTTCAAATCAATGACAGTTTTAATTAAGGGAGGGAGAGAGCCATTTGTTTTGAACCTTGGCATCACCTCTTCAGAAGCAAGTGAGTGCATTCAGGGAAGATATCCCAGGGGGAGCTGCTTGGTATTCTATTGATCATACACTTCTACCCATTGGGCACATTTTTATTGAATCTCCACGGTATTAAAAGCTAGGGTAGGTTCTTCTGGAATTCAGAAATGAATAAATGCAAACCCTTTCCCTCTGTGCTCTTACTGCCTACAAGCAAGGATCACAAACTTCTCAGCAGAACCCAAGGCAAAACTGCATGCCAGTGAGGTACATCAAAAGGCAAGGACAGAGACAGCGCCCCCCGTGAAGACCGCACAGAACTGGGGAGTCAGGAAGTATGGATTTGAATGCTGAACTTTGTCACTTGTGTAGATACAGTGCATTCCAGCTTGGTCATCTGCAAAGTGAAAGTGCATATTTGGTGTGTATATCATCATCTAGAAAAAAAATCACATATAGAAAGGCATCGGGGTCTGGGAACTAGGAACGATCTAGGTGGGGTGGCTTTTGAATGAAGCTTGGAATATGAGATAAGTAGCAACAATGAAAGGGAGCAGTGAGGAAGAGCAGATAAATGCTATCAGATCAGAGGGCTGGCAGCACACAGGGACAGGGGAGCATGGCGGGTGAGGGCCCTCTCGGTAGAGGAGCTCCCAAGGCTGCTGTGGAGGGTGGGTGGTCTCTATCAGCAACTCAGCAGTCTGCTGGGCCTCAGCTGGCCAGGCTACAGCTTTTAAAATGCATCACTTCTTTTTTTTTTAGTTCTTATCAAATAATTCACAATTCTCATCTTTCTGTAATGCGGGTTGCCCTCACATACAGAATGAGCAAGAGCCCCAGATATTTTATCACATGTAGTGTGGCTATGACATTATAAAACAAATTCTCATGTTATCTTCAAACCCAGCCATGGGCAACTTTCCAGTCACAATTGTAAGGAAGTATTTGGTAGCCTATATATTGACTTTCAGAAGTTTCTGATTCAGTACTATATTTCCTATGTACCTTGTGGTGTTTTCCTACCTGTCTAGAGGAAGCACCTTGAGGAATTTAGCTTGTTTCGTTTCTTTCATATGTAAATGAGGGAAAGAAGTATTTATACTTAGAGTGTTTTTGATGGGCAGAGTATTAAAAGAGTATGTTAGAAATATTTTTTTGATGGGTGGTAGTGGTGCAGACCTTTTATCCCAGCATTTGGAAGACAGATAGGTGGGTCTCTGTGAGTTCTAGGCCAGCCAGATCTTCAAAGCAAGTTTCAGGACAGCCAGAGTGGTTATACAAAGAAATCCTGTCTTGAAAAACAAAGACAAAATAAATAAATAAAAATAAATTTCTTAAAATCTAAGGACCGTCATGCTTGACAGTTGCTTTGGGCAATAGACGTAAGTCCATTATGTGATCTAGCAATTCTGTTCTTAGCTGTCTATGTCCCCACCCCCTATAAAAACAGGTCCCTGCAAAGATGTGAGTGTCTATCTATATTGGAACACTCTTCAGAAGAGTCCAAAGGAGAAATAAAGTACCCACCATCTTGTGAATATGTAAAAAAAAATATGGCATGTCCACACGAAAGGATATTACTTAGCAGTTTAATGGAATAATGATGCATATTACACAATGATGCAGAGTACGAGGTACCTAAGTCTCAAAAACATTATGGTAAGTGAAAGAAGGCAAATACAAAATACGATATATTGTATAGTTGTATTCCTGTGAAATTATAAGAGGCACCTCTACAGAACCAGAAAGTCACTTAACACAGCTACTGGATAAATGGGAGCCAGTCCTATACACAAGATTTCATTTTGGACCAATAAACATGTCCAATTTAAGTTGTCTGATAGACACACTGCTCCATATTTATTAGGAAACAAATTTCCTCGTATATAAACTATATTTCAATAAAACTGATAGAAAATGTCTGGAAAGACAAGATATGCTTGAGGCAAAATATGAGCATTAAACTTTAGCAATACGTGTGAGTGAAGACCATAACTTAATATTTAACATATTAGAAAAGAGGAGTGTCACCTTTGATTGGGTTTGATGGAATTCTTTATGGAAAAAAGGTTTCCCAAGTGACTATGAGTCTTCATTTGAGTTAGATGACGAGAGATGGGGGATTTATTTAAGACTCTAATAATCTGATGCAAACTAAACTGCCTGAGGACATAACCTCTCTATTTTCTGATGTTCTTCTTAGTGTTATTACAAGTCCTCATTCCTTTGATATTTCCCACCGTATCTCAGGAGTTTTCCTTTCGGAAGTCCCTTCATGAAAGGGATGTTCCCCAGCAAAGCAGAGAACATAGTACACGAATCAGTTTGTACCGAATAAAATTAGACTTTGGATGCTTGACAGAGCAGTTGGTTCCATGTTGGGAAACAGCCAGCAAGGTCTAGATGGTAATACTGTGGATAGTGAGTCTTGCACAGGACAGAGGGCTGGATAATTAATTAGGGTTCAATCAAGTATATCCTAGACTCCAAGTAGAGGACTTAACAATTGATGTGGGTAATTTGGGCGCAATTGAGTTGTTGGCTCAGGCTTATTTTGCAAGTCAGATCTTTCAGCAATGTGAGCACTGGTTTGATAAGGGAAAGCTATGTATCAATTAAAATATAATCTCTAGGGTGGGGTAGGAATGTCCATCAGTTCCTAGATACTTGCTTAGTACGCGCAAAGCCCTAGGTACAGTCCCTAGAACCACATGAAAACTAAGCTCGGTATCTGTAATCTCAACCTGTTGGAGCCAGAGACACGAGGATCAGGAGGCCTGGTCATCACTGGCTATATAGCAAGTTTGAGGCCATTCTGGGTTATATGAGATCATGCTTCAGGAGAAAAGAAACCCACCACCTCATTTTTATTTTTATCAAGCATATTAAACTTACTTCACTCACTTGACTTTAAACACTGGTTTTTGAAAAGTTTCTTTGTGGCTTCTTTGGTACTAACCTGAGGGGCAGTGATGCCTTTGCGAAACACTCTAACTTTAGTACTCTTTGTAGCAAAGTAGCTACTCTTGTCCTCCATGAATTTTGTGATTTTCTTTTCTGTTATCGTTGCTTTGAGAAGCAGCAATAAAAATAAAATTATTTTAGGAATACCGATCTTTAATTGTCCTTCCTTCCTTCCTCCCTCCCTCCCTCCCTCCCTTCCTTCCTTCCTTCCTCCCTTCCTTCCTTCCTTCCTCCCTCCCTTCCTCCCTCCCTGCCTCCCTCACTCCCTTCCATTCCTCCCTCCCTCCTTCATTCCTTTCTAGTAGGAAGCCTCTTTGTTTCTGATAAGCGTGTTCACTCTTGAGACTTTAATACCATGTCCATAATATTTCGTTTCTTGCTGTCCCTGGAAAAAGTCTTGCTGTGAGGAGAGCCTGGTGATGTGCCATGTGACACACCTGACATCAACGTTATAACCTCGGCTCCTGGGAGCTGCTGACCAAATGAAATGCAAGCCCAAAGTCAGTATCAATAACCACAGTACAGGATCCCAAAGATAGAATTTCTCTTCATTTTCCATATGAAATGGTGGGTTTGATATTTTTATATTTTGAAGGAAATTGAGGTTCACGGAACAATAGGGCTATTAATGCCACACAAATCACACTGATATTGCAGGGGATGGCTCCTACAACTTTAGCTGGAAGTCATAAAGTCCCTGAAGTCTTGGCCTTCATAAGACCATAAGGTGAGAAGATACACATTAACCTCTTTCAGTGTGAAGGGAAGAAATGCTTCCACAATGGCAGGGGCATAAACCAGCGTCCACGCATACACTCCATCACAGAATCAGACCAGATTTTAAGACTGATTGAAACAGCCTACGGCAGAGTCAGCTCTGTTTAAAATGCACATGGGGGGCACTTGAGCCAACTGTCCAGTGAAGCATTTATGTCCCCAGTTAAAGTTTCAAAGCCACAGAAACAAGGGTCAGTTTGTTAAACTGAGCCATCAATTAGAAGTGTCTGTCTTGGGACACTCTGGTAGCCCCAAACAGAATTAAATCTTGAAACATTCAAGGACACCCTATTGATTTTAGTTTCAGGAAATTCTAGTAGTTTAGAGTCATACTGAGAGACAACTTGTCATCTTTAAGTGTCTTGTCCAAAAGTGTGCTAAAGCCGATATCAAATCATTTCTACTGTTTCACATGGTAAAGATGTTTTGTTTCGTTTTGGGGCGTGTAAAGCTCAAATATAGAAACAGATTCCCGAGAAATTATGCTGCGGTATCACCCGCCACGGGGATCTTATCTCAGGGTTGCAAATGCCTAGCTGACACATGGAGTCCCTCAAGGGACAGCAGAAGGAAGGCTCTCAAAGCCCAGTTGACGGGGGAAGAAAGTAACCACTGAAATGATGTGTGGGGGAGTGTTAAATGGTTTGGTGGCCAGGTCCAAGAGATTGTTCTAGAAAGCACAGTGTTCTAACTGTCAAGTCTCAAGAACCCCCCCCCCCAAGTCAGGGCTAGCAGCTGCTGGACAGTGATTCAGACACCCGGTGTCAACATCTGGCCTGTGCGGCTCATTTGATTGGCTTTCGTCACACAGCTTCAAAAAATCATTTGTCTGCCTTATTTGATGTCCAGCAACGATACTACAAGAAGCCGGCTGATTTTCCTAGCTTTTCATTCCTGCACCCTGGCCCGGCAGCCGATGACGGTGGCACACAGACCCCTCCCGCAGCTTCCTCCTCCAAACTTTGTATTCCCCGATGGCACTGCTCTTACACCTTAATCTAGCTGGGATGATAAGCTCTACCCTGTGTGGAACCGACCTAGGTCTTCTGCGTGTAGGTTGTGGAGTGTAGCTTGGTGTTCTGAAGGGACTCCCAACAGTGGGTGTGGGGACTGTCTCTGACTCATTTGCCTGCACTTGGGTCCCTTTTCCTGCTACTCGGTTGCCTCGTCCATGCTTGGTGTGAGGTTTATGCCTCGTTATATCATTACTTGTTGCGAAGTGCTTTGGTCTGATGACATCATGGGAAGCCTGCTCTTTTTTTCTTGTTTTTTTTTTTAAGGGAATTGGAGGTCTAGGGGGGAGGAGGGGGTGGGGAGAGGGACTGGGAGTGATGAAGGGAAGGGAAACTGAGGTAGGGATGTAATGTTTGAGGGAATAATAAATAGCTTTTTAAAAAAGAAGGAAGGAAGGAAGGAAGGAAGGAAGGAAGGAAGGAAGGAAGGAAGGAAGGAAGGAAACAACTCCCAACACACCGGAGTCCCGCGTCCAGACACCAAAGTTGAAATCCCAGAGCCGTAGGCAGCCAGAATGAGACTTCCTCCCAGTTCCTTCCCCCAATCTCTTCTGAGGTTCTGGCTTGAAATACTTATATAACAGGAGCCAAGGCTTCTGCGATTAAAACTGACACACGGTTACCGAAACTGAAAATTTCAAGCGAAGACAGAAGCCACAAAAAGCGATCAACAAACCTGCCCTCTTCGGCCAGTCCTTATACATGCACCACAAGATGCAGCCTAAGTCCGAGTCAGCGGCCGATTCTGTGAGAGGGACTGAAAGATTTGCTCTGAGTGTCAGCCAGGGTGCCTGTTCCCAGATCTCCTGCTGTCTTGCACAAGCTGCAAAACAGTTGGAAATTTCCACTCACTTGGGCTCTCGGGCCAGCAGATGGAGCTGTTTCTCAGTTGTTCATCAAGATGTCAGGCTTGGGGCCTTGAGAGCAGGGTGTTGTGTATCGCAGGGCAGTGGAATCAACACACATCTGAAAAGGACGAGGGATCAGCTCTGATTTAGTTATTTTCACGTGCAATTGATGAATTCAGTAAGATTCCATGGCTGGGAACCGAACACTCCTTGTGCTGGGGTTGGGAGCAGGCCCAGCACCTAGAACTGTGGCTCTTTCTGGCCTGTTTGCTGTTTTAAAAACGACATTTTTATTTCTTTTCTTGAACTGCCTCCAGGCATCCTGGGAGTTGTCAGGGACCAGGGGCACTTGGTGGCAACTCTGTGCATAATCTTTTCCTTTGCTGTAGGAAGGGATCCTCTTTACAGGCTGGAGGCCGCCTCCCATGAGGGACTTGGGAACCCGGATATGGGGGAGAGGGAGGGGCTGGCTCCCAGGCAGATTCTCTGGGCTATGCTGCACCCCAGCCTGTTCTCAGGGTGTGAACTGAGACCAGAGGAACACCCACTTACCGTTCCCCAGCCCCAGCAGCCGCTGCACCAACAGCCTGGTCTCCTAGGAAATAGGCGGATGCATTTTGGTCAAAAAACGATAAGGAAATGGGGGCTTTGAACTACTGCTCCGTATTTGTGAGCTTCAAGGGAAATGAGCAGCTGGGATTGGGACGTTTGGTGTCTGACTTTGAAGTGCCACTGCGTGGTGCTGACCTTGATCTGTCTACCTGTAGCGTGAGCCCTTTGATAACACCCCCCTCCCACACACTGTAGTTAAGCTGTTTCCCTTTGAACTAACCACCCTGCCTGTGAAGGAGACCCTGCTCAGAATGGGGACTGGCGAAGAAGTTGGAACCCCTGGGGGTGGAGCCTCCATGCACCTTCTTTTTAGGCTCTCCAAGGTTGATTTTCGTGTGTAAACAGGCTTGATCGCCTTCTCTGATCAGGAGCCCTTGGAAGGAAGAGCCCAGGAGCAGCACTACCTTTCCCAGCAAATGAAAGTTATCAGCCACCATGGGAGAAGAAGAAACTTTGAGAAACAGGGAGGGTGGGTGGGGGGAGGGGGTGAGGACCTCTGGGAGCATCTAAGTGATGGGGATGCTGGAATGCATGCTAAGGGCTGAAGTCTGAAGCTGGGATGAGACTTCCCCGTGGCTATTCCAGCTAAGCGGACCCAGTGGGCTCCCTCTGGCCAATGGGCTGTGAGCACAGGTGCTGACTCACTTCCTGACCTAAGGCTTTGATGCTCGTCCATGTTCTCTGCCTGATAGACTGTAAGATGCTAATTAGGGAGGAAGGGAACAGCAAGATGGCAATACTCTCAGCTTGGACCACAGAGTGGCTTCATGCCTGTAATCATCATCAAGAAAGAAAGCCTTTTTCTGCGTGACTGAAATCTTGTCGTTTGTTACTGTGTGTAATCTGGTGTACTCAAGGCAGTTCTGACTGTTCAGTTGGGTTTCCACCGAAAGGGACGCACGCAAGGGAGAGGGTATGGTCTAGGTACATCTAATGGAACTTGAGGTCTTAGGGGGAAAAAACGTGTGATGTGACTTGGTGCGTAGCTCAGGCGTCAGGAAAGAGAGGCGGCCAAGATGTGAGGAAGACGCAGAACCGGAATCGTCAAACCTGCCCATCACTCCCAGTTACCAAGCCAAAGTTTTATTCACTTCCCATTTCCGACGAGAGGCTATGTTTGGGTCTGTCCCACTAGGGCATTTGAGAAACTTCTTCTGTACTTTGTAGGATGCACATGGTAAAAGTGGGGATGATGGTAAAAAAGTAATCCGCTTTACTCCCTCAGGTTTGTGGGAATCTGTACTTGGTATTTCATGGTATGGACAGTGGGATCAGGGCTGTGTCCTTGTATGCTCGTCCCGTGTCCCTAACTTGTCATGGTGCAAGCTTGTGGCTTAGATTGTTATGGCTATAAAAGCCCCAGTGTGGGAAGGCTCCTCGCCCCTGGCTCTGTGCCAAGCAGACTGCTGCCTCTTTCTTTGCAGCAGAATGGGAACACACCCTGCTTGCCCTGATGGACTGTCCCCGGGGCTGCTCTCTTTGTGTATTTATAGTCATCCCCACATTAGGGCGGCTTCACCAGTCTGGTTCCCCCTAATTCCCACTTGATATTCACTAACAGAAAATGCCCCAGACTGCAGCTTCATCCTTTTTGCCATCAATCTTTCAGTTATTGCTGACTTCCCTTGTCAGCGGACTATATTATTGTCACTGCAGTTGCGATGGCTTCCATCACGAATACTGCCGTCTGAGTTAGTCCTTGATGAAACTTGGCTGCCAGTGAAGCCTGAGCTCCTCACTGACTGAAGTAGCACATGCTCCACCTTCCTGTGTTCCCAGTTTGTGAGCGCTCCCCTGCCTTGAAACCACCACCTCCCTCCCCTCCCCTTCCTCTCTCCTACCTCCCTTCTGTTCTTCTCTGTGTGTGTGCAAGTGTGTGTGAGCGTGTGCATAAGTGTGCATGTGTGTATATGTGTTTGGTGTGCTTGTATAAGTGTGCGTGAATATTTGCACTTGTGTGTGCGTAAGTGTGTGTGCATATACGTTGTGTGTTTTTGTGTATGTCCACGTGTTTATACGTATTGTATGCATTGTGTGTGTGTTTGTGTGTATATGTGTATGTATGCATTATGTGTGTGTGTTTGGGTGTATATGTGTTTGTATGCATTATGTGTGTGTGTATGTGTATGTATGTATTGTGTGTGGGGGGGTACATGTGTAAATGCATGTAGAAGCCACAGATCAGCCTCAGTTACTTTCCCTAGGAGCTGTGCACCTTGAGTTTTCAGGCAGAGTCACTGGGACCTGGGCTCACCGATTAACCTAGCCTATCTTGCTAGTAATCCCCAGGGACCCACTGTCCCTGACTCTCCAGTCTGGGATTAAAAGCCTGAGCTTCCGCACTTGACATGTTTTCCTTTTGAGATCATAGTACAGTTACAACATTTCTCTGCTCCACCCCCAGCTCCTCCCTCCAAACTATCTCATATATCTCACATCAGCCCCCACCTCCTGTCTGCCCACCTCCTGTCTGCCCCCTCATGACATTATACATGGGTTCTGGGGACAAAACTCAGGTTGCTATGCTTCTGCAATAAGTCCTTTTCTGAGCCATTTCCTCAGCCCCGCCTTCTCCATGCACCAGTGAGCTAGAGTCCTAGCTTGGCCAGGAATCCTTCCTGTGTTTTTCGTTCCTTCCTACCTTTGGGCATGCACTCAGAATCACGCTGTTCTCTTCTTGCTTCTGTGAGGTATAATCTTAGTAATGTGGTTTGCAAACAGTGATTTCTCTGTCTTAGCTCATGTTTAAGTCAGGGGAGCTCAACAAATCTGCTGTTATGCTCCCATATGAGTTTCCCCTCTGGTGCTGAAGATATCCTGAGTTGATCTGACTGGGTCATTAAGATGGATGAAATAACCATATTGACTGTTTCCTGGGCTGGTTATTTCAGTCATCTTAATGAGAGAATTACATCGACCTAAAGGGACTCCAAATCCTCATTTGATGATTGACTTAGAAGCAATCAATTGTCCATGCTGATCTATAGGAATTCTCCCCTTCACTCAGCCTGTCTTATAATGCCCACTCCATCAAATATGAGAGCACACACATACACATGTGCTTATATCTATGTATATATTAACATGTGTGATATGAGTTCATGTACATGAATATAAGAGAGAGAGAGAGAGAGAGAGAGAGAGTCAGTTGTAGTATCAGTTGGTAAGGTTTTGATCCTGCCTTTTATTATTACATTGACTGTTTCATGCTTGAATTTCCCCACAAGCATGTGTGAGAAAAGTGACTAGTGTTGATCTTTGTAGCTTAGTGATCTTATGTAACACCAATGCTAAGACCTATTGCTGTATCTTTGCTCAGTCTATGCCCTTGGTTTAGAATATTCTCTCAACCTTTCTGCCTGTCTACATGCTCCATCCCTGTATTCTCTCTTGATCTCCAGTTCCTGCTGCAAAAAAAAAATATTTCTCCTTCCAAAGCTAACTACTGTATTGGCCTTTATGTCTTACTATGGGGTATTATTTTTGTATAACCCATTACACCACTGTTTTGGTTGGGGTTTCTATTGGCTGTGAAGAGACACCATGACCATAGCAACTCTTTTTATTTATTTATTTATTTATTTATTTATTTATTTATTTATTTATTTATTTATGGTTTTACGAGACAAGGTTTCTCTGTATTGTTTTGGAGGCTTTCGGTCCAGCCTGGCCTCGAACTCACAGAGATCCGCCTGCCTCTGCCTCCCGAGTGCTGGGATTAAAGGCGTGCACCGCCACCGCCCAGCAACCATAGCAACTCTTAAAAAGGAAAATATTTAATTGGGACTGGCTTACAGTTCAGAGGTTTAGTCCCTTATCATCATGGCAGGAAACATGGCAGCAAGAAGACAGACATGGTGCTGGAGAGGTAGCCAGGAGTTCTACATCTAGATTGGCAGGCTGCAGGAAGAAAGAGCCATGATGGGTCTGGCTTAAGCTTCTGAAGCCTCAAAGCCCGCCCCTAGTGACACACTTCCTCCAGTAAGGCCACACCTACTCTAGCAAAGTCAGACCCCCTAATGGTGCCACTCCCCGTGGGACTATGGGAGCTATTTTCATCCAAACCACGACAACCACTGTATAGATTCTGGGAACATTTAATATGAGGAAGTTGTGCCATTTCATTTTTCAAACAGTAAAATCAGGCCACACAATATATGGGTACAACAGGGGCGCACATACCTTGGAGGTAACCAACAGCTATCTAATTAGACTTTGGTCTTCTCAGCAAGAGGGGAACAATACTTGGTAATGGTTACCTAGACAACTACTCAGTGCTGGTGAAATAATGATTATTGGAGGAGAATCTACAACCTCTAATTTACTAGGGTAGTATGATTCCTAAAAACAGTATATAAACATGTACCCTTATACTCACAGATAAGTGTAGTGTCCAACCTTCAGCAAGGACAATTTTCTTTGCAGCAGTTGGAGACCACTACAGAAGACCAAAGCCAATAGAGATGCAGAGTTGTGGTGAGCAGTTCAAATGGTCGCATCTGTAAAACACTCCCACAGCTAAGGCTCAAGGATCATTGCAGCAGAGCGGGAGGAAAGATTGTAAGAATCAGAGGACTGGGGATCTTTCTGTGAAATTCTGTAGTGACCCCAGAAGCAACACTCATAAAGTCTCACCATGATGCCTGGCCAAACACAAGCTAAACAAGAAGGATACCAATGGACATACCAAACTGGAAGGGGAAAAGCCCACGAGGCTTTAACCCTCCACACCAAAGAACCACAGGCAACCGAGGAAGCAGGGAACAGGAGAGATGCTCTTCCCTAGGGAAGAGCAATGGGTTGTTCAGTGCCAATTGGTCAGCCCTGAGAACATATGTATGGATAACATTATATAGACTTAACAGATTATGTTTAGGAATATCTATGTATATACATATATACATGCGATAATAATTAGTGTAAAAAGAGGCCATGAATTTGAAGTAGAGTGGGGAGGGCTTTGTGGGAAGGTTAGGGGAGAGGAAAGGGTATGGGGGAATGTTGTAGTTATATTACAATATCAACAAACAAACAAAACAGGACGCATATTTATCATTGACTTTGTAAGCAACCACAGAGGAGACAAATCAGTAAGACTTCCCTAAACCCAGGGATTTGGGAATAGTTACTGTCAGTTTGTTGACATTTCCTTATACAGTTAAAAGACCCAGCAGCCACTGAAGCAGTGGACCATGCCAGATTCATGAAAGTGTCCTTTGGTGTTTTAGAAGAAAAGAAATAAATAATACTCCTCTCTTCCCCTCCACGAGTCCATGAGTATCTTGAGAATGGGAAAGCAGATAGAAGGATACACTTTATAAAGATGTGTTGAAGAATGTGGTTGTTTCGGGAACAGCGTAGTATCAGTGGCTACATGTTCTGATCCTGGTGTGACCACATCACCTCACAAGACACGGCCAGATGTTTGCAGACGTGTTTGTGAGCGTGTGCAGCAGAAGTTCTTCTACGACCTTCCTGCTTCATCTCGGTTCATCCCAGAACCAGTTAGCAAACTTAAACCCTTACCCGGCTGTCCTGGAACTCCCTCTGTAGACCAGATTGGCCTCAAACTCACAGAGATTTGCTCTCCTACCTCTGCCTCCTGAGTGCTGGGATTAAAGGCGTGTGCCACCATTGCCCGGCTGTATGTTTACTGCTTCATGGCAGAAAATCGAACTACTGAACTAGCCATGGCCTTTAAATACACTGTTGTATTTGCAACTTTTGCCAAGTTGAAGGCTTCACTTATGCCAAATTGTAAGTCACGGAAGACAATCAAGTTCTATCCACTTCTCTGCCCTGCAGGCAAGTTACATTTTGCTGTGTTGATATACTCCACACTCCACTCCCTCTCAATGTACCTGGGTATTTAAAGTTGTCAGTCCTCCAGTGGCAGCACTGGTGTGAATGTTTGCCTGGCTCTCGTGTCCAGTCGCCTGCTCTTAGAACAGTGGAGATGGCAATGCCTTGCTTACGTTTCTGCAGGTGCTTTGGGGGATAAACTTGGGAACCCTGGAATTAGAATTGTGCTTCCATCCCCACCATAAATGAATGTGGGGGCTCAGTTGAACAAAGATTGACCTCACAGTGTCTAATCTTATTTTTTGCTAATTGAATGTGTGGCCGGTGACTGCTCTTCTTATGTTTTTTTTTTTTTTTAATGTGCTCATCTATGAGCACAGTTGATATCTTTGTATATGGCTGGTGACTATGGTGTTTTGGTTTCTGTGGCTATTTCTTTAGTTCAGTTTTCTGTTTTGTTTTGTTTTTATCATTTTTCCCTCCATTTCAAAAGGTTTCAGTGTGCTAGGGTGTTCATCATCTCCCTGGTGTACAAACATCAACTATATTCATGGTTTGTCATTCGTATTTGTCTTTTCATTGTTCTCACTTTATCTCATGATGTCAGGGCCTTCTCATCTCACCCGGCACGACCAGAACACTGTGTGTAACCAGCAGTCCAAAATCATAGCAAATAATCAGAGCAATGGGCTTGATTATTACAAAAAAGTAGTTTCCCATTTTTCTTTCAACTCAGATTCAATTTGCAGTATAGTAATTTAGTTTTATTCTAATGGACTAGCTAAAAATCAACACTTGGGTTAGAAACACTCATAATTACCTCATACAGACTCATTTAAACAATTCCAGTGTAAAGTTACAACATAACGTGTGTATTTTCATGTTCAGTCAGTGTCACTAGCTATCCCAAGAAAGAGAAGAACACATCTGTGTCACTCTGTGCTCTCTGTCCCCAGATGTAGTCAGTTGGGTGCAGTCACAAGAAGAGGCAGGTGAGAGATTGGGGCAAAAGAAACATTGTTTATTATGCTTGGGTCAGAGAGCCAGTTACTGTCTGCTGAGACACTGAATGCCCAGGGAGTGGTCCAGCCGGGCAGATGACAGCTATTGGGGAATGAGGACTTATGGTCAAGTATCGGAGTAAAATATGAAAGCAGAACGGTGTAAGGGAATGTGCTAGAAAGAGGAATAACAGGGATCTGGGGCTGGGCTCACCTACAATGTTCACACCTGCTCAGCCGCTGTTGCTGGGGACATTGAGAAAGCAGGAGAATTTGAGCTTTGAAATTTACAGTATACTTAAACATTTGCCCAGCTGTAACAAAATACCATAGACTGGGTAACTGGGAGAATCTTAAGTTTATTTCTCAGAAGTGTTGAGGACCTGTCTGCATTGCTTGAGACCTGAAAATGGTTGCCTTACTCAGTTAGCATTTATGTTGTTGACCTGATTTATGCTGTGCTGGCCTGTCATATCCACCAAATATTTATCTTGTGTATACATTACGTCCTGGATTCTCCCCAAAGAGAGGAATAAGTAAAAGGCTGTGTATGTCTGTAAGCACATATACTTGTCTCTAAGGGAGCAGGCTCTGGGAGTGTGGGAAATCTTTGAAGGAAACAGGGAATTCATTTGAATGATCCAGCAGCTAAAGGGCTCACAGCTTTAGTCTGCCCTGGGAAGATTCTCCCAGGGAGAAAGAACAGAGGTGAGAAACGCCCAGAAAATTATCACCCAAACCCTGATGTGAGAATGGAATGCCAACAACTCTTGATGTCTCATCTTCTAGAAGCCCTCCTGAATTGAAAATAAGAGAGAATTTTCCCACCATAGCTATTTCATAAATTGGTTCAATCTCTACCTCAATACATTCATATCCTGTAAGCAGAAATGCCATTCTGTGACCCTTAGCCCCTGCCACTTAGGACACAAGTCATGCCTATGCTCCCCGGAGATGTGTCAGGTCACCTTAATGCATTGCCTTTGCACGGCAGAGTTCTATTATAGATTTTAATTAAACTGTCTCATGGGTTATCACTATGAAGACCTCTGATTTAAGAGGCTAAAATCTGGAAACTTCGGAGGTTATCAAGTTGAAACCTACTTTCTACTCACAAGGACACTGCAATGAAGGAGTTGTGTGTCATTCAAGTTTACTACTGTGTTTCTGATTTAGCAAGGCTGAGGAACAGGTGGCTTCAGCCTACACATGTATCCTCACCCTTGAAAGAATGTGCTGGATGCCTTCACGCAGTTCTTGTGACCTCTCTCTACCTTGGCTTTCTGTTTAAAAAATGGGGCTAATATAAACCTCAGTCATTTCACCTCATTTATATTTTGTAGACCAAAGGGGACACATGAATTCACATTTATGTGATGGGACCTAAAATCATTCTGAAATAACAAAAAGCACTCATAATGTAATGCCTTGCTCTATGGGGACAGCCACAGACCAAGCTTATGTGGACTCAATATCACTTGGCAGTAATGATATTGATAATGAAACCAAGATGCCTGTGTGTGTGTCCCATCCTGGATTTAGCCAAGGAAGGAAGGAAGCTTTAGAACTGGAAGGTGTGAGAAAAATGAAAAAGAAAAATAACAAATCAAAACCCCAAATAACATCAAAACAACAATGCAAATGAGAACACCTCCAGGTGATTTCACAAAGACTCTAGCAGTATGTGACTTAAAGAAATTCAGTTAAGAGGAAGTGAAGGGATGTATAAAATGATAACTAATGTAGGGCAGGTCACAGATCGGCAGTATACAAGACCTGTAGTCTTTACTGCAGTTCAGGCAGTTCCTCTCAAGAAACACTTCACAAGAATAAAATAAACAGCACGGCCATGGAAAAACAGAACACATTAACCCATTAATTTAAAGAGTTTCGATCCCAGTTTTACTTATATTTAAGCTTTTAATACTAGGATAATTAGTCATTGCCAGGATTTAATGACCGGCTGGCTAATTGTCTGTCCCAGATGGAGCCGCCTGCCACTCCTACACTAAGAACCTGGCCATCAGCTGTTAATCAGATCTCTAAGATTATGAAATTACAAGCCATAATTAACATTTTATAAACACTTACTTTTTAGTGGATAAGATAATCTTTGAAGGGAACGTAACTTGAAGTTGAGACAGAGTGACTCCTGGTTTCCTTGGTGCCACCCCCCCCACCAACTCCTTGGGAAGAACAGCTTCTAGATGCATGCTGCTTTCTTAATCATCATTAGGGGTCAGCAAGTGAACTCCAGTTCTGACTAGCTGATCTAGTGAGCCTGGTTCTCTCTTTATGAAGCTTACAGGGTTTAGACTTAGACCACATGGCCTCCTGGCCACAGCGGGGAACTCCATTGGATCTTTGAAGGACACAGTAAGAAACTAAGCCAATGTACCCATTGCAAGTCCAAGGCAAATGTACCCCCCAAGAAGAAAGCTTGCCCTTCATGAATACAGGCAGATCCTAAGCTGTGCTGGTGAAAATGGTCTTCACCATAACATACCCTTTCTTCTGCATGGGAACCTCATGTTGCCTTCTTAAGCTCTTTCCAAAATGAAGCTGATCAGCTGTAGGTGTGAATGATAATCTCCAAACCTTTTCAGTATGCTGAGTCCTGGAGAAAGGGCCAGCTTTACCTTGGCTGTCTGGGAGGCAGTATCTACCATGGGTAAGCGCTGGGTATATTAGAAGGCATATTTTCGTCCTGAACACTGTCTTCAGAGGTTACGACTCCAGTGCACATAGTGAAACATTTTTGCTCATTCTGATTCTACCACCCCAGTCTCCTGGACCCTGTTGCACTGTCTGAACCCCCAAGTAATACACAGGACACTATATTAATTATGAAGCTGTTGGCCATTTACTGGCTAGCTCTGACTTAAGTGTTTAACCCATAATTGTTAATCTAAGTATTTCTCTTACCGGAGAAAAGCGTCCGGACCTCTTACTCCTCTGGCACCTAAATGGTGACTCCCTCTGCCTCTCTTTCCCAGAATCCTCCTTGACTCCTAGTCCCACCCATCTAGCTTCCCTATTGGCCAACAGTGCTATATTCAACAACCAATAAGAGACAGAATTACAGAATGATACCTCCCATCAACCACCTAGTGGTTGCTCTCAGCACTTTATAGTTTTTATCCTTCACTTATAGTATAATGAGATAAGCAAGAAATGTGTGTGTCCCCCCACATATATGTGTGTACATGTGTGTCTATGCTCGTGTGTATATGTGTGTTTTACATTTCTGTATGTGCTTGTATATATGTGTACATGTGTGTGTATGCATACCTGTGTTTATTTGTGTAAGTGAGTATATATGTGTGTGCTTTTGCATGCATATGCACACATGTGTATATATCCTTGTATGTGCACATGCATATATATGTGTGTGTGCACATGTGTACGTGTGCATATGTATACACATACTCCAGCATGAGTGAAGAGATCAGGAAACAATTTGAAAGAAACATGTTTTCTCCTTTTACCATGTGAGTTCCTGAAATTGAATGCAAGTCACTGAGCGTAGCAGAAAGTGCCATTACTAACTGAGATATCTCCTGTAACCAAAAAAATATTTTTTTAAATTCATTTCCTGATTTCCAGAAAAATCTTTATTAGATATAAAATATCAGTGCGAGAGCCAGAGTTACATTTTAAGTCTTAATTACTGTGCCTCAGAAACAAAAATGTTGAGCTGTTCCTCAGGCAGCATCAGGTAAACAGGCCTGCTTCCCGGCCTGTGCTCCAGTGCCTGCAGATCACCTGGGACCTGCACAGAGCTCCCAATCCCGGCGGGAGCCAAGCACCCCAGACTCCAGATCTTCTCTCCCGCCAACGAGACCAGGAAAGGAGAGGAGGCTAGGAGTCCAGGGAAGCAGCTGTTCCTCAGGCAGCATCAGGTAAACAGGCCTGCTTTCAGGCCTGTGCTCCAGTGCCTGCAGATCGCCTGGGAACTGCACAGAGCTCCCAATCCCGGCGGGAGCCAAGCACCCCAGACTCCAGATCTTCTCTCCCGCCAACGAGACCAGGAAAGGAGAGGAGGCTTGGAGTCCAGGGAAGCAGCTGTTCCTCAGGCAGCATCAGGTAAACAGGCCGGCTTCCCGGCCTGTCCTCCAGTGCCCGCAGATCGCCTGGGACCTGCACAGAGCTCCCAATCCCGGCGGGAGCCAAGCACCCCAGACTCCAGATCTTCTCTCCCACCAACGAGAGTAGGAAACCAGAGGACCCAGGGAGACCAGGGGAGTAGCTGTTCTGGATCAAGTACAACAGGACCCAGCATAGGGTCCAGGGGACCAGGTAAGAGGATAAGCGCCCCAGATTCCTATTCTTCTTCTCCACCCACGGGACCAGCATTCGGACAAGGAATAGAAGAACCACCAGATTATTGGACTTGCTAGCACCCACCAAAAGGGAACTCTGGTCCCCAGACCAGTAAGGGGCTCTTTCTGCACCCACTAGAAGAAGAGATGGGAAAGAGACAATACAAAAACACAGTTAGCAACAGAAAAACAAATATGACACCGCCAGATTCTAAAGACTCCACACCAGCAAGAACCCAACATTCCAATGCGAACGAAGCAGAAGAGAACGACCTTAAAAGCACTTTCATGAAAATGATAGAGGCCCTAAAAGAGGATATTGGAAAATCCCTCAAAGAAATGGGAGAAAAAACAAACCAAAAAATGCAAGAAATGGAAGAAAAAACAAACCAAAAAATGCAAGAATTGGAAAAAAAAACAAACCAAAAAAGGCAGGAAATGGAAGAAGAAATGAAGCAAAAAATGCAAGAAATGGAAGAAAAAACAAAGCAAAAAATGCAAGAATTGGAAGAAGAAACATACCAAAAAAGGCAGGAAATGGAAGAAGAAACAAAGCAAAAAATGCAAGAAATGGTAGAAAAAACAAAGCAAAAAATAAAAAAATGGAAGAAGAAACAAACCAAAAAAGGCAGGAAATGGAAGAAGAAACAAAGCACAAAATGCGAGAAATGGAACAAAAAGCAAACCAAAAAATGCAAGAAATGGAAGAAAGAACAAACCAAAAAATTCATAAAAGGCAACAAACAGACGAACAGAAACAGAAAATTGCAAGAAGCAATGCAAACACTGCAAGGGTTGAAAACTGAAATAGAGTCATTAAAAAAACACAATCTGAAGAAAGGCAGAAAATAGAAAAGCTGGACAAACAGTCAGGCACTACCAATACAAGCATTACCAACAGAATAGAAGAGATGGAAGAGAGAATCTCAAGTGTTAAAGATACGCTAGGAGAAATGGATTTATCAACCAAAGAAAACCTTAAATCCAACAAATCCTTAACACAAAACATCCAGGAAATATGGGACACCATGAAAAGACCAAACCTAAGAATAATAGGTATAGAAGAAGGAGAAGAAATCCACCTCAAAGGGGCAGAAGGCATATTCAACAAAATCATAGAAGAAAACTTTCCCAACCTTAAGAAAGACATGCCAATGAAGGTACAAGAAGCCTACAGAACACCAAATAGAATGGACCACAAAAAAAATCCCCTCGCCACATAATAATCAAGACCCCAAACATACAGAATAAAGAAAGAATATTAAGAGCAGCTAAGGAAAAAGGTCAAGTAACATATAAAGGCAGACCTATCAGAATTACACCTGATTTCTCCATGGAAACGCTGAAAGCCAGAAGGTCCTGGATAGATATTCTACCTACACTAAGAGACCACGGATGCCAGCCCAGACTACTATACCCGGCAAAGCTCTCAATCACTATAGACGGAGAAAACAAGATATTCCATGACAAAACTAGATTCAAGCAATATGTGTCCACTAACCCAGCCCTACAGAAAATTTTGGAAGGAAAACTCCAACCCAAGGAAGCTAACTACAACCAGAAAAACATAAGCATTAGAGAATCCCTCTCTACCAACAGCCAAAAGAACGAAGGGGTGAAATTCCACACATAATTCCACCAACAACAACCATCGCAAATTGAAGAAGGATGAGCAATCAATGGGCATTAATATCCCTCAATATTAATGGTCTTAACTCACCCATAAAAAGACACAGACTAGCAGAATGGATTCGAAGACAGAACCCTTCCTTCTGCTGCATACAAGAAACACACCTCACCCTTAAAGACAGACATTACCTGAGAGTTAAAGGTTGGGAAAAAAATTTTCAATCAAATGGACCCAAGAAACAAGCAGGGGTAGCAATCCTAATATCTAACAAACTAGACTTTAAAATAAAATCAATCAAAAGAGATGAAGGGGGTCATTACATACTCATCACAGGTGAAACCCACCAAGATGAAGTGTCTATCCTGAACATCTATGCCCCAAATACAAAGGCATCCACATTCGTTAAAGAAACATTATTAGAACTTAAACCTCATCTAAAGCCCCACACAGTTATAGTGGGAGACTTCAACACACCACTCTCACCACTAGACAGGAATACCAAACAGAAACTCAACAAAGAAGCAAAAGGTCTAATAGAAGTAATGACCCAACTGGGATTAACAGATATCTATAGAACATTTCATCCACATAAAAAAGAATATACCTTCTTCTCACCACCACATGGAACCTTCTCAAAAATCGACCACATACTTGGCAGCATATCAAACCTCAGCAGCTACAAAAAAATTGGAATAACTCCATGCATCTTATCAGACCACCATGCTTTAAAATTAGAATTCAACAACAACACAAATTGCAGAAAACCTACAAACTCATGGAAATTGAATAATGCTCAACTGCACCATCCCTGGGTCAAAGAGGAAATAAAAAAGAAATTAAAGACTTCCTCGAATTCAATGAGAATGAAGACACAACATACCCAAACCTATGGGACACTTTGAAAGCAGTGCTACGGGGGAAGTTCATAGCACTAAGTGCTCACATGAAGAAACAGGAGAACAGTTATACCAGAGAATTAACATCACAGCTGAAAGCTCTAGAACACAAAGAAGCACACTCCCCAGGAGGAGTAGACGCCAGGAAATAATCAAATTGAGGGCTGAAATCAATAAAGTAGAAACCAGGAAAACAATACAAAGAATCAATGCAACGAAGAGTTGGTTCTTTGAGAAAATCAACAAGATAGACAAACCTTTGTCCAAACTTACCAAACAGCAGAGAGTGAACACGCAAATTAACAAAATTAGAAATGAAAAGGGGGACATAACAACAGATTCTGAGGAAATCCAGAGAATCATTAGGTCATACTTTGAAAACCTGTACTCCACAAAATTTGAAAACTTAAAGGAAATGGATGACTTCCTGGACAGCTATCAATTGCCAAAACTAAATCAAGAACAGATAAGCAATTTAAATAGACCTATAACCCCTATGGAAATAGAAGCAGTCATCAAAAGTCTCCCAACCAAAAAAAGCCCAGGTCCAGACGGCCTCAGTGCAGAATTCTACCAGAAATTCAAAGAACAGCTTATACCAATTCTTCTCAAAGTGTTCCACACAATAGAAGCAGAAGGGTCTTTGCCAAACTCTTTCTATGAGGCTTCAATAACCTTGATCCCCAAGCCACACAAAGATACAACTAAGAAAGAGAACTTCAGACCAATATCCCTCATGAACATTGATGCAAAAATACTCAATAAAATACTGGCAAATCGGATCCAAGAACACATCAAAACAATCATTCACCACGATCAAGTAGGTTTCATCCCAGGGATGCAGGGATGGTTCAACATACGAAAATCCATCAACGTAATCCACCATATAAACAAGCTGAAAAACAAAAATCACATGATCATCTCACTAGATGCTGAAAAAGCCTTTGACAAAATCCAACACCCCTTCATGATAAAGGTCTTGGAGAGATCTGGGATAACAGGGACATACTTAAACATAATAAAAGCTATATACAGTAAACCAACAGCCAACATCAAACTAAATGGACAGAAACTCAACACAATTCCTCTAAAGTCAGGAACAAAACAAGGCTGTCCACTTTCTCCATACCTTTTCAACATGGTACTTGAAGTTCTAGCTATTGCCATACGACAACAAAGGGGGATCAAGGGGATACAAATTGGGAAGGAAGAGGTCAAACTTTCACTGTTTGCAGACGATATGATAGTTTACATCAATGACCCAAAGAACTCTACCAGGGAACTCTTACAGCTGATTAACACCTTCAGCAAAGTGGCAGGCTACAAGATCAACTCAAGAAAATCAGTAGCCCTACTATATACAGATGATAAAAAGGCTGAAAGAGAAATCAGAGAAACATCACCCTTTACAATTGCCACAAACAACATAAAATACCTTGGGGTAACGCTAACCAAACAAGTGAAAGACCTGTATCGTAAGAACTTTGAATCTTTAAAGAAAGAAATTAAAGAAGCCCTCAGAAAATGGAAAGATCTCCCATGCTCTTGGATAGGTAGGATCAATGTAGTAAAAATGGCAATCCTGCCAAAAGCAATCTACAGATTCAATGCAATCCCCATTAAAATCCCAGCACAATTCTTCACAGACCTTGAAAGAACAATAATCAATTTTGTATGGAAAAACAAAAGACCCAGGATAGCCAAAACAACCCTGTTCAACAAGGCAACGTCCGGAGGCATCACCATCCCTGACCTCAAGCTCTATTATAGAGCTATAGTCCTGAAAACAGCTTGGTATTGGCACAAAAATAGACAGGTAGACCAATGGAATCGAATTGAAAATCCGGGTATTAACCCACACACATACGAACATCTGATCTTTGACAAAGAAGCTAAAAATATACAATGGAATAAAGAAAGCATCTTCAACAAATGGTGCTGGCATAATTGGAGACTGGCATGTAGAAGAATGCGGATCGATCCATGTCTATCGCCATGCACAAAACTTAAGTCCAAATGGATCAAAGACCTCAACATAAATCCAGCCACACTGAACCTCTTAGAAGAGAAAGTGGGTGGTACCCTTGAACGAATTGGTACAGGAGACAGCTTCCTGAACATAACACCAGTAGCACAGACAGTGAGATCAACAATTAATAAATGGGACCTACTGAAACTGAGAAGCTTCTGTAAGGCAAAGGACACAGTCAGCAAGACAAAAAGGCAGCACACAGAATGGGAAAAATATTCACTAATCCCACATCTGACACAGGGTTGATCTCCAAAATTTACAAAGAACTCAAGAAGCAAGTCTCAAAACAGCAAAGGACCCAATTAAAAAGTGGGCTGCAGAACTAAATAGAGAGTTTTCAATAGAGGAGTCTAAAATGGCTGAGAGGCACTTGAGAAAGTGCTCAACATCCTTAGCCATCCGGGAAATGCAAATCAAAACAACTCTGAGATACCATCTCACTCCTGTCAGAATGGCTAAAATCAAAAACACCAATGACAATTTATGCTGGAGAGGATGTGGTGAAAGGGGGACACTCCTCCATTGCTGGTGGGAGTGCCAACTGGTTCAGCCACTTTGGAAATCAGTATGGAGATTCCTCAGAAAAATGGGAATAAACCTACCACAAGACCCAGCAACTCCACTCTTAGGCATATATCCAAAAGATGCCCATTCATACAACAAAGATGTCTGTTCCACTATGTTCATAGCAGCTTTATTTGTAATAGCCAGAACTTGGAAGCAACCTAGATGTCCCTCACCCGAAGAGTGGATAGAGAAAATGTGGTACATCTACACAATGGAGTACTATTCAGCAGAAAAAAATAATGGAATCATGAGATTCGCAGGCAAATGGATGACACTAGAAGAAACCATCCTGAGTGAGGTAACCCAGTCACAAAAAGAGAAACATTGCATGTACTCTCTCATATATAGATTTTAGACATAGTTCTGGGGAGTGCCAGCCTACAATCCTATGGCCAGAGAGTCTGGGAAACAGAAACTTTATTTAGTGGCTGATCGAAGAAGAGGCAGACTCCCCCTTGGTTAAGTACTGAGCTGAACTCAAGAAAGCCAGTAACAGAGAGGGAGGACTGATGATCAAAGGGATTAAGACTGGGCTGGTTTAACCTCCAGAAACAGCTGACCAGACAAAGGTTAACTCTTGAATCCCAGGCATAAGCCTGGGAATCCAGCATGGGACTGATCAAGACCCCCTGAACCTGGGTGTCAGTGAGGAGGCCTAGGGAATCTACTGAGCCTTGGGCAGCAGATCAGTACCCATCCCAAGTATACACACGGACTTTGGACTCCCATAGAACAATGTGAGGTGCACTCTCACCCTGAACTCTTGGGGAAGGGTCTAGGCCCTGTCCTATATGAAATGACAGACTATGCACACCCCCATGGAGGGCCTCACCCTCCCTGGGGAAATGAGGGGATAACGGAGGGGGGGGGTTTGGGGGGAGGCCACGGGAGGAGGGGAGGGAATGGGAGAGGGACCTGGAACTGACTTGTGAAGCAACCTCGTTTCTTATCTAAATTTAAACTGGAAAATAAAATTAAAAAAAAAAAGAAACAAAAATGTCTCTGATCTGCAAGCCCCTTGCCCAAGGACAGATGGTTCCTGAAATGATGGAGGGTATTATTTGTGGGAGATAACAAGTCACATGTTTTCACTTCCCTAAACAAGTTTGTTTGACCCACCTGCACAGATGTGCTTGATCACATGTGGGCGATAGATATGTAGGCAGGAAATACAGTCAAGATACATGCTTGCCCCTGATTGGACCTGATGGGCAATACAATGAATTATGGGTTTTCCTTCTTGAAGGATCAATGTAAACAAACCAACCTTGCAACGAAATGGTCAGTGCCAGGAAGACTTTAACAATGAATAGAAAAGTTGACATTGTTGCTCACATCTGTAATTCCACCACCTGAGAGGTATAGAAGAGAGAATTAGGAGTTTAAAGGCCCAGCTTTTGCTACATAGAAAGTTCAAGGTTGCCAGGCAGTGGTGGCGCACACCTTTGATCCCAGCAATGGAGAGGCAGAGAGAGGCAGGCATATTTCTGTGAGTTCAAGGCCAGCCTGGTCTACAGAGTGTGTTCCAGTAAAGCCAGGGCTGTTCCACAGTGAAACTCTGTCTCAAAAGATACACAAGTTCAAGGTCAACATGAATACATGAGTCCTGCCTCAAAAAACCAAATAAAACAAAATAAAAACTGAACTAAAAGAAGTAAAGAGAGTGACACACTGCTCCAACTTTCACAGTTCATCATCATAACCAGACGGCCACTGAACCTTGAGGCTTCTGACTCTAGTTAGGATGCCGCTTATCCTCTAAGAGGGCTGAAGTAGTTATGGACTGACTAGGAAACACTCAAGGCCCTTAGCTTCCCCAGCTCCTCCCAGCACACCTCCTGGGTGTTCTCACAACCTAGTCATTAAAGCCAAAGTTATGATCAGGGGTGTGCAGCCTGCTTCATCTCCAGACAGAGGTACAAACTGTCAATACTTTACGCCTCTGCAACAAGTTGGAGAGGAGGTTATGTGGCAAATACCTTTACTTACATTTAGCTTACCCTGATTTTAGGAGATACAAGAAAATAAGTTTAATTGGCATTTAATATTAAAGAGTTTATCTAGAGAAAAAGTAAGGATAATTTACATAAGGTAAGCAAGCCTAACAGTACACATTCTGTGAATCCAGAGTGTAGGGGACCATTTAAACGGGGTGACTATGGAGGCTGACAGAGGCCAGGCCAAGGGAAAGTAAAAGCATCAATGGGATTTCTCCTGTGTGGAGCTTGGATGACATTGCTAATCACGTGACGCTATGATTCAGTCCCTCTAATTTTTTGCCAATAATTCAACACTGTTTATTTTTCTCAGCAGTGGTAATTGGGGAATTTTTGGAACCAGAACATAAGAAAGCAGATGGGCCATCAGTGATCCTAAGTTATGGCAGTGATAACATCACTGGGGTAACTTTTTATTAAATTATCCCCAATAAAATTTGGAAACAAGTGTATGCAAATAATGACCTAATTCATTCACTTAAATAAATTCACTAGTTTAATATGAATTGTGATCAGTTCTTAGAAGCAACTTACATTATGGTAGCATGTTGGATATTAATTCTACTCAAGACCGTATATTTAATTTAGAATGAAAGTAATAAAAGCAAACCCATGAAATCCAGAATATGTTGGAATAAAACAAAATGGGAGAAGATTCAATTATGCATACTTCCTAAAATTTAAGTGTTTCTAAAATCTATTCATAACGGTTTAGCATTTTTTAAAAAAGAAACAGCTTAATGATGTCACTTGTCAAGGAACTGATAAAATGAGATATAGCAGAGAAAAAATAAATAAAATTTCCAACCATTTTAGTCCATCAAAGCAAAACAAAATGCTTAATTGGGTGTCATAATGGAATATTTCACTATTTTACTGCCCAGTAAATAAAAGCTGTTTTCAAGTCAGATAATTAGGTGTCAAAGAATACAATATCTGTTTGAATACCAGGGAGAAAAATGCCAACAAAGACATTCTTCCCCCAAAGATCTTCGTATGCACAGGGAAATTACCTCTAGAAAGTTCTGGGAAGCATGCTACAGAACTAGGAACATCAATGTGCTCATGAATTCGTTTGTAAAAGTAATTATTTTTCCTTTTAATGCCAGGGAAAGTCACAGCTGGTAACAAAACTCAGAAGAAAAAGACTTGGTTATTTCTTATCAACCTTCCAGTATAACTTCTTCATGTATGTGAAGCTCAGCAGGTCCAATGTTGTAGAAGAGCCCACTCACCCATGAGTGATGCAAGGGATGCTTATTAATCTGACCCATCTCCTGCTGTCATTAAGAGGAGGAGGGCCTCCTTCAGTAGGATGTGCACAGTTGGACTTATATGGCAATTTGAACATGGAGTATCATGGCTCAGACACTTCTTTTTCTTCTTGTTTTTTTTTTTTTATTTCTCTTGTTACTGGCAGCTCACCAGAGATGACCATTCTGACATAATTTACTACCAACTGAAATTCTGTTCCAGGGGGCTGGGACTTGCGATGTAGGTGTGGCTCTGGTGTCTAGAATACCGGGCTTTTGGACATAAAAACCATGCCCTGGCATATTGCTCTATTGGCAGCTCATGGGTGCTGTGGGTTTCACAAAAGTACAGTTAAACAAGAGCTAGGATACGCAGTTAGCTGTAGGGGATTCTATACAAAACTGGCACATTCTGACCTTGGGTTCCTAGAATAGAGTTGGGTAATCTTCCATGGGAATTTCCACCGAGGAGATCAAATTCTAGTTATGCCTGGAATGACCTCAGCAAGAAGGAGGAGCCTTTGCATTGTCTTGGCCTGTCATACCATTGCCTGCAACATGCACAGACACTTTGTGTCTTGTGTCTGATCCACAGGCAGTGACCCTCTGTGTTTCCTTACAAACACTTAGACTTCCTACCCTCAGGCTATCAGTAATCTGAAATAAAAGGGACAATGGCCCCACTTCTTGAATGACACTTTGTTTGCCTAGGAAGTTCTCTGAGGACCCTGGGCTGGGTCTACACAGTCATTCACACAGACATCAGTTTCCTCCTCCTCCGTATGACTGGTGGATTAGCCATCCCTCACATGCCCCGCCTGAAAGTCACTCCCACGCCCATTGGCTAACATCCCTGAGTGAGTCTGAAACAGGGATGGTGATATTTACTAAACATCACAGAACATGTGTCATTTTTTCATAACGTTCCCTCCAGCTTAGGTTTAGTTGTTAGTTTATATTCAAATTGAAGATACCTTTTTTTTTTCTCTTCTCTGGAAGACTCAACATGAAATACCTGCTAACCCTAATACTACAGCTAATTATTAATTGCACGGAACCAGAATAAGATCACTACCAGAGTTTAACACTAAGTTTGGAGCAAGCTTTAATTACTGTCCAGGTAGATGGGCTCAAGCCAGATCCATAACCAGTTTCCTGGGAAATGGCCCAGAATCAAGCATGGAAAGGAAGGAAAACCCATAATTCATTGCATTTCGCATCAGGTCCAATCAGGGGCAAGCATCTATCTTGACTAGTTTCTTCCAACATATCTCCCACCAACATGTGATGAAGCACACATGTGCAGATGGGTCAAACAAACGTGTTCAGGGGAGTGAAAACACGTGACTTGTCATCTCCCATAAACAACAGCCTCCAGCATTTCAGGAACCACCTGTATTTAGGCAAGGGGTTTACAGGTCAGGGCATTTTTGTTTTTAATTAAGACTTAAAATGTAACTTTGGCTCTCACAACGTAGTCTAGGCTGTCTCTACTGCTAACAACTGTTCCCTGTTGTTGCTGCTGCTGGGCAGCGGGGCAGCCATCTGTCCTCAGTTGGCCAAGCTTCCTACTGGCCTTTGCTTTGAGTGGGGCCAAGGGTTGCCCATGATCCTACCCAGTGACTGCTGAGCACTTCCTGGTGTTGATAATGTTTTATAGAAAACTTAAAGGGAACACGGACGGCCAGAGTCTGGAATATAGTGGGACACTTTCCAGCATCTGTTAGTTGTATACTTCCTTGGAGCAATCTGCAATGAGCTCCCTTGCTACCCAGCTCTAGCTTGTGGTAGTAACCAGTGGTTTCTGATGAGGTGACGTCAGAAATCAAAGTTCTTTAGTCTCTGAAGCAAAGAAGGAAGTCTTTCTTTGCCTCCTAGAGCAAACATGCCTATTTCCCCATCAACATGAATATTCTGCTAAGCTTCTTCAGTTTCCTCCTTGGAGCTGCTAGGTCCTCAGCCACCCATCGATGAAACTGTAGAACTCAGTTTTGGATTAGTTTGAGCCCAGCTTTGCTCTGTCCTAATTTAAATCTCTCTAGCTTGATACTGTAAGAAGGTAAGGATGGAATATATTCATTGCCTTTTTATAGTTTCTCTGAATTTCTTTTTAGCAGTCACTAAACAGCAGACCTTCTACACATAACTCAAGAAAACAATAGCCCTCAGTGATAGTGAGTTAATTAGACCTAGCGGTAATAGAATTAGTCAGAGAGTAAGATTTCACGATTCTATAAAAGTTAAACCTGCTCTAAGGAGCTTAAAAACAATGCAGGATACAAATCTGAAGTGCCAGGGTTTGCTCCAAATTGTCAGTTTGTCTTTAAAATTATGGGATGTAGGTTATCTGGGATAGGAATAAGTCATCCATCAGAGTTACCTATATCACTTTTTTTTGGTTCACTTTTGTCAAGAAGAAAATAATTTCACATAAGAGGGAGGGAAACCACAAAGTCCAAATGATAGGCAGGGGATGGCGTAACTGAGTCAAGATGACATGTGAGATGTTCTTGGTTTTCTGCGTAGGAAATGTTGAATCCGATTTTCAGTATTTCTGTGTCTGTCCTTAGCCACCATTGTTTAGTTCTTGGGACAAGATGGCTTTCACAGTTCCAGTCTTTGACCTCCTTTATCAATTCCCACTTTCTCATGATGTTCTCTAAACACAGTTCAAAACCCAGTCATTGCTTAGCAATGTGTAACATCGCCAGGTTGGTGAAATAGCAGACAGAAGATGCCGGAAAGCCTGCATTCGTGTAACGGGACCATGGATCTTAGAGTGGTGTGTGGAAAGCCTTTTTCACAGAAGGAGAAAGTTTATATTTTCACGTCTTCTTGAGGCCATTGCTGCATCTGTTGTGCCCCCTACTGTGTGCTGCAGTCCTGTGAGATTAGACGCATGTGCAGCAAATGTTTTTAGGAAGTCAGGCGGCTGCTCCCTGTAGCTTTCCTAATGGCCAGCTTCCTTGTGTGGGCTGGCAGTGCATTGTGGCAAGGGGGTTACTTAATTCAATGCAACTAACAGGTCTGGATTTGATTTTCTTGTTTTTGTTTTTTTCTCTCAGGAAAGCTATTTCCAAGCCTATCTTAAAGATATATTCTACTATCCTGAAAACAGATTAACATGGCAGGTCTATCAGCCCCCCTCCCTTCCAGATTCCAAACTGTATTTCACTGTGTTGTGTGTCATGTATAGGCTTTAGCTTTCCTTAGATGAGACGAACACACAGAGAATTTGCTGTTGTACAGTTCTGGGTTTCTTGAGCTATGTTTTCCAGTGTCTGCTGCAATTCAATATTCTTGACCACTAAATATGGTTGGTGATGTCAACTGCATAACCAGTGGACAGTGTTAGCCTAACCACATCCTCTAGCAGACAGGGCAAGAGACTATGGAATGGGCCTTTTCTGGCATCAGTGGCTGGGGTTATTTTCCAGATATCTTGTCTTGTCCTTCTAGGACATGATGGAGATGCTGCACCAAGTTCTAGAATCAGCTCCCTGAACTATTACCTGGAAATCCAGAGACCTTGAAAAGTGGCAGAATCTATACATTAATATTACCTCTCTTTTGTGCATTTCCCATCATCTTTTCCAATTTCCAACTGTTGCATTAACAACTTTATAATAGAGACTAGGATAGCACAAATCAGTTAGCCAGATTCCTCATATCATGGCAGAAGACACTTACCAAGGACTAATGAGCGGTGATAAGAGCCTGCCTGACTTCAGTCCATGCTCTTTCATATCATCCTCTGCTCTGGGCTAGCACAGTGTGTAAATGACTGGAATTGAGTCAAATCCATTAGTGAAGCGCAGGCAGAGTCTGAGGCTCACAGAATCTGTCAGAAATGTCTTTGTGTTTTACATGGCAAACCTTATCACTGTGCATAAACTAAAGAATTCAACAAGATGCTTGGAATGTTGTGGTTCATGCCGTTAAAAGGTGTGAGGTGCCTCGGATAGAAGGAGTGACTTTGTTCCCATCTTGTTTTGTTAGCAGGCCTCCACCTCATGCTGCCTCTGTTTCCTTCTCTTACTCCCTGAGCAATGCTTCTGCCCGTAAGCACTGTCTTCTTCATACTGTGACCTAGACTGTCACTGCTCTGTGACCTTTTGAGAAGATGCTGGTAGAAGCTAGAAACACCAGGTGTCTTGGCTCCTGTAGTAGCATTAAAGGAAGTAAGTTTACATAGCCATCAGGCAGGCTGGTCAAGTAATTCATTTCCTGTTCAATATGATTTCACCAACTTAAGCGATGTTGTACAAGGAAGGGAAGAGGGACAGAAAGCTATGAGTCTGGAGTGTGAATGTCATTAGAAAGAAAAGGAGGAACGGGCTGTAGCATCCAAAGATGTAGTCACTTTTGGAAAAGCTCCTAGAACTCCTAGAAAGGCTGTCATGCTTCAAAAGAAACTAAATTCAGCAGCACTTTAAAAAGTCAATTGGAGTTCAGGGTAGAGGTACAAATCTGTAATGCCAGAAATCTAGAGGCTGAGGCAGGCGATTTGAGCCTGAACTACACAGAGAATTTAAGGCTAGCCTGGTCTATTAGACCACTCTTTTTTTTTAACCCTGAATTTCCCCCCAAAAAAGTAAATCAGTGAGGCCACTCTGCAGCTGTAGACCTAACTGAATGAAGAAACTACAGCTGACTACTTAAATTTAAATTAAGGAAAGCAAAGCTAAATTATAGTTCAGTTTCTTAGTTGAATTACAGTATCTCATATGCTCCATACTTGTGGCTAGTGACTCAGAAAAGGACATTGCATATATAAAATGTTGCCTCCCGTGCTGTTCTGGACAGTTTGAACAACTTCACCCACACAATAACTTCTTAGAGTACCCAATATACTTTTTTTTCTGGAGCCATTTGTTTTTCTTAGATTTGTAATAATCAGCTGCTGCTCAGTCAGATTTCGTGATTATGGAGCATCAACGGAATGCTTCCTTACCTCAGTGCTGACAGAAATGGGAAAGGAAATGTGTTGATGTTATCATAACACCTTCTATTTTTTGTCAGACATTGTTCTAGATACATCAACTCTACCTTCCGCACACAGCAAGCCTGTGAGAGAAGCTGCACGATTCTCTCCATGTCAACAAGACTTGGGCTGTGCAATTTAAGTGAGGAAGAGAATCTCAAATTCAGTTTTGTCTGGCACCACACTTAGCTTCTTGAACCATGCCCACCATGCACTCTGCAGACTCACGTGCAGACACACATGCAGACACACAAGCACACCCAAATCTGTGCACATGTGCGCATGTACATGCACACACAAGCAGCCCACACATTTGTGCCTATGTGAGGTTACTCCACCTGGAGTGATGGCATCATTAGTACTTGCAAGAGCATAAGTAAGGAGAATTAGATACAGTTTTTCGTGGCATCTATAGATCTAGGAAGGGAACACAGTATGAAATTTCAGCCAATTTGCTAAAACGTCTTGGTAGTGACAGCTTTCCTATGCTGATCACACAGGAGCTGGAGAAATTCAGTTCTCAAATTATGAGATGAGGACACACAGGGAAGAAAGAAAAACTCGGCTTCAAATGATTAAATGCTGAGATGCAAAAACCAGAAGTGCGTGGCTGGTCAACCCTTTCTTGTGAACAGAGTAATGAATGAGTCTTCCACTGTAAGATGTCAGGCCATAGCTCCCAAGCAAGGCTATTTCTGCAGTAGCAGAGTGTTTTTTACAGATTCTAAATTCAACATTTTTGATTGCTCAAAAGCTGGGAGACAGCACAACAGTGTGGATAGAGACTGGGGCTCCAGAGACAGCTTGATGGCTCTAAATTCTGACTCAGAATGGGCTTGGGCAAGTGCCTTAACTGAGTGTTGACATTTCAATCTCCAGATGTAGCTAGTGTCACTGTCACACTTCTCTTACAAAGTTGCGTGAAGAGGTATCAAAGTTGCAGAGGTACCAAATAAGTGACTACATATATATTTTCATATCCTAGTGTCTATAAACTCAGAGTTAGCTACTAGAATTAACAAGTGTTTTCCACTGGGGTTGAATTCATTCATTGGCTTAGAACTTAATCAGTTGTGAGCCATTAGGAGTCAGAAAGAACAAACCAGCTTTACCGTAGGGTTACCAGTCCAACACAACCCTCAGATATAGGTCTCAATCATACATCGTACGATGGAACTTTCAAACATATGATTCGCAGTTCCCTGATCTTTTCTATATTAATAACTAATGTTCACTTAGGAGTATGACTCTGTACATGGTGTCTACCTCCTCAGCCATAGTGTAACTGTCAGTGTACTATAGAACCGTCACTGTGTGGGATCTAGAAGCATAATCTGTTTCTTTGAAAATGGCTTTTTCCCACACACAATACATATCTATTATAGTTTCCCCTCCCTCTAGTCTTCCCTTTTACATCCCATCGCCTTGTCCACCCAGATCTATCCCCTTTCTCTCTCTCTCATTATAAACAAATAACCTTATAAGGCATAATAGTATAATATATGATATAAAATAAAACCTAGCACATTACAATAGAAAAAAAAGCAAGCAGATAGAAAAGAGCCCAAGAAAAGGCACAAGAAACAGACACAGAGACCCATTTATTTGCACACTCAGGAAGTCCATAAAAGTGTTAAACTAGAAGCCATAGTATATACACGAAGGACATGTAAGATAAAAGGAGAGAGAAAAATAGATGAGTAAAATAAAATAAAAATAGAAAGTAATGTTAAATTAAAAAGAAAAGACGATCCTTGACAGGCCATTATGAGACAAGTCACCTCCAGAGATGCCCTTGACTTAGTTTTCTCTTGGTCCCCTACTGCTGAGCTTGCAGCCTACGCTTAAACAGTTTGTTCCCTCAGTGAGACTCCCTGGGGAAAAACTACATTTTCATCTTTTGGAGATTGCTTCTGAGTTAAAGATGGGGGATTGCTTCTGAGTTAAAGATGGGGGAATATGGCCACTTCTCCTTTAGCTCCAGCACCCAACTAATGCAGATGCCCTGTGCATCTTGCCTCCGTCTCTGAGTTCATATGTGCACCGATCCTGTTGGCTTAGAGAGCCTTGTTTACCCCCTGGATCTTACCCTCTTTCCACCTCCCCTTTCACAGGGTTCTCTGAGACCCGAAGGTAGGAATTTGATGGAGACCTCCCCTTTAGGGTTGAGTGCCCCTGTTTTCTGCAATAATGTCTGGCTGTGGGTTGTAGCATGATAAATGAAAGACCCAGAGACTGATACTGGGGTTAAAGCTTCAAGTTGAAGACCAGAAAAGCAAAGCTGCTGGCCACTGGCTCTTACCTCTACCTCAGGCTGAGAGGACTGATCCTTCCCCCAAAGAATGCTACTTCTCCTCAGCATGGCTTAAGAGAATCCTCAGACTGAGCTCCTATCTTTTATACCTCCCTAATGCTGGGATTAAAAGCGTGTGATACCAAGTGCTGAGATCATCTTTGTGTGAGCTGTTTCTCTTAGCACTAAGTCAGTAGTCAGTGTGGCCTTGAACTAACAGAGATCCTGAGTCCTGGGATTAGAGGCGTGTACCTGGCTTCCATAGTTTGTGGCTGCCTTTGCTTTCCGAATCCTCAGGCAAGCTTTAACAGATCCTGAATAATATATCAGCGGGTCTCTCTATTCATTTCCATCTGTTGCAGGAAGAAGCTTCTCTGCTGATGGCTGAGCAGGGCATTCACCCATGAGTACAGCAGGTCAGTAGGAGTCATTTGATTGCTATGTCCTTCTTTTCTCTTCTTCAGCCAAGTGGCAGGACACCATTGTAGATCAAAGGGTTTGGGGCTGGGTTGGTATTTACTTTTGTCTTCCAGCAGTGTGCCCTAGTACTTTCCTGTACCACAGACACTAGTGAGGTTCTTTTTAGGCACCGGTGCAGCTTCTCCATGTTCAGTAAGTTGTGTAGGATTTGTCTTAGGCAATGCATCTTTGCTGTCAGTTTGTGAACAACCTATAGTCTGTACAACAGCCTAGGTTGTTTGTAGGTTCTCATGGGACCTCTTTAACCAACAACTCAATTAGATGTAACCAAATCCAGCACTGGAAAGTTCATTTTCTGACAAGAGATGTCTAGTTGGGACTCTGTCTTCTTCATTATTTTGCAGTTTAACTCAGAGCGTCTTCATATATGTATATATTTATGAAACTTCTACTGTACTGTGTTTTCGTGCTACCCCTCAGATGGCCTTTAAGGTTTTCTGCCTCTTCCTGTACTCCCTCCCTTGCCCCCCTTCTCTCCCCATTTGATCTTTCTGTTCCAGTTGCCCCCTCCCCCAGTCCATCCATAAGTATGGATTCTATTTCCTTTTCCTATCGAGATCTGTGTTCACTAGTCGTTTACTCCATACCTGACTTCTGTGGTTCCATGAATGGTGGCTTGGTTGTTATTGACTTAACAGCGAATACATACACACAAACAAATACATACCATATTTGTCTGAGATGCCTTACTTGGGTTTTTTTTTTCTAATTTCAACCATTTGCCTGTGAATTGCATCATTTTACTCCTTTTTACAGCTGAGTAATACTCCGTTGTGTAAATGTGTCATATTTTCTTTACCTATTCTTCTGTTGAGGGATGTCTATTCTATTTTCTAATTTTGGCTATTGTAAATAGAGCAACAACAAACATGGTTGAATAAATGTCTTTGTGGTAGCATAAAATGCCGTTTGGGTATACACCTAAGAGTGGTATAGCTGGATCTTGAAGTATTTTGATTCCCATCCTTCTGAGGAACTACCACACTGATTTTCATAGTGGCTGTACAAGCTTACACTCCCACCAGCGACGGATGAGTGCTCCCCTTAACGGCATACCTTCACTAGCATCATCTGTCATTTGTTTTATTGATCTTAGTCATTCTGACAGGTGTAAGATGAAATCCAAAAGAAGTTTTGATTTGGATTGCCCCATGACTGAAGATGTTGAACATTCCTTTGTTTTTCAGCCATTAGAGTTTCCTCTTTTGAGAATTCTCTATTTAGGTTTTCACCCATTTTTAATTGAGTTGTTTTCTTTTTTTGGTTTTATGAGACAGGGTTTCTCTGTATTGTTTTGGAGGCTGTTGGTCCAGCCCAGCCTCAAACTCACAGAGATCCGCCTGCCTCTGCCTCCCGAGTGCTGGAATTAAAGGCCTGCGCCACCACCGCCCGGCAAGTTGTTTTCTTGATATCTGGTTTTGTGAGTATATTATATATATTTGGACATTATCCCTTTCTCATACTGCTTCCATTTAACTAAGAATTGTGGTCTGTTCAAATTATTTATGTGCTCTTGATTTAACCTATGATTACTATGTGTCAAGATGTTTTTTGTCGACCAGTTTATTTGGCAGTCTGTATGCTTCTTGTACCTTGATACGCATCTCTTTCCTTATGTCAGGGAAATTTTCTTCTATGATTTTGTTGAAGAAATTTTTCTGTGCCTTTGAACTATTTTTCTTAAATTTGGTCTTTTCATAATTTCTCAGATTTCCTGGATATTTTTTTTGCCAGAAACATTTTTTAGATTTGGCATTTTCTTTGACTGAGGTATCTGTTTTACCTAGCATGTCTTCAATGCCTGAGCTTCTCTCTCCCATCTCTTTAATTCTGTTGGTGAGGCTTGCCTCTGAGGTTCCTGTTCGAGTTCCTAATTTTTTATTTCCTGATTCCCCTCAGTTTGGGTTTTCTTTATTGATTCTATTTCTATTTTCAGGTGTTGAACTGTTTTACTCATTTCCTTCCACTGCTTGAATTTTCACGGATTCCTTTCAGGGATTCATTTATTTCCTCTTTAAGGACCTCTATCATATTACAAAGGCCGTGTTACAGTGTTGCCCTTGTGCTTCAGCTATATTACAACACTCAGGGTCTGCTGTGGAAGGGTTTCTGGGCTTTAGTGGAGACACTGTCCTGGTTGCCATTGATTGCATTTTAAGGCTGGTATCTAGGCATGTAATTCTACATGCTGACAGCTGGACGTGTCTTTGTTGAGTGGGTAGGTGTGTTTTCCCTTGGTTTCTATTGCCCTCTCTGGTTCTTAGGGGGAGTACCGTGGGTGTGTGTTGCCTGGTAGGAGATTCCTCTGCGATCCTCTAGGTGCGTGCATTCACTGAAGATCCTGGGCAAAATGTGTTTCCATGTATTTAGAAGTGGCACTTAGGAATGGGGTTGGGCTGTGGAGTATTGGGGTTTATTTGAGAGAGGGTTGCTGTGTGTTCCCCCAGGATCTGCTTAGTCACCTGGGAATGGGGGCAGAGAGTGAGGAGAGGCCACAATAGGTAGTCGGCTGCGTGGCTGGGAAAGAATGTGGGGAACTGATTCTGGAGGAGAGGAAGCTGAGAGAGGACCTGAAGCTTTCCTACCTGCTTCCAGCTGGCCAGCTTGCTTCTCCGGTAGGCATGGCGCGCAGGTTCCCAGGGAATGCCTGCCGGCGTGGGCACCTGGGTGAGTGGGGAGGAAGGTTGGAAGAAAGTATCTTCATGATCTTCAAGACACGGGGGTAAAGAAGAGGGGAGGCAGCAGCAGGTGGTCTGCTATAGACCAGCGTGGGCCTGGGTGTTTGGGCATGGATGATAGGGAGAGAGGATCTTTAGCTGGGACCAAATGGGGTTAAAAGTATGGAAGCCGATTGATCCTGTGAATCAAAACTAAGAACACAATGGTATAGTTACTCTGGTAAAGTATACCCCAAGATAAAGTTAATAAGATATAAAGAGACTACTACATATGACTTAAACAATGAGTTAATCTGGAAGACAAAGCAGTTACAAATATAAATGCATCGAACATTAGGCTTCCCAATTTCTTCAAACAAACACGAATGAACAGACTGTTCTTGATAAAATAAAAGTGGGTTCCTTCAACACTCCACTGTCATCAATGTGTAGGTTACCCAGTGAAATAACCGTAGAGTTAATCTCTATTGCGGATCCAGTGAGTGAATAGACATGTGTAGCACATTCCATCCGATTGTAGAAACATATAGAAGCCTGGAGGCATGGGTGGAGAGTGGGGGCCTGGGGAAGCTGGATCTGGGTTCAGCATTTTGCAGAGCTTCTGTGTCTTCCCATTTTTATTGTCTTCACACTTAAATGCTTGCTCTTGTGCTGGGCTGTATCTTCTTCATCCCCCCCCACGGGAAACAAAGGGTCCCTTGTAAGAAGCCCATCCCTGTTTTTCTTCCCTATCACATCCTTCTAACTTACCCTCACTCTCATGAAATTAATCTGCTCGGAAGGATTCAAAGGTCACCCAGTAGTAGTCCAGTACCCTTCCTGCTAATCACAAGCTCTGGGTACTTTTGATGTGAAGGACCGCATTTCCCGACTCTCCCGACTCTCCCCACCGCACGCACTGCTGACTTTGTACTGGTCTCCAGGTAAGCTCCCTCTCTCATCATTTCAGCCTCTTTACAGCTCTGACAGTAAGACAACACCACCCTTCTACACTGCTCTGTTTGCTTGAGTGGACTCACCTCAAGGATGATAGAATACGCGGCTCCTACTGAGAAATCTTTCCGAGTACATATGGTAGCAAGTATTGCTCCTCTCTTTCCGAGTACATACGGTGACAAGTATTTCTCCTAAACTCACGCAGCCCCTGGTTTGCAAGTCTCACCATAACCTCCTGTTTCCCATAGCTGATTATGTACTCGCGTGAGCAGAGAGCAACTGTCCCCAGAACAAAGATGAAGTGTCCTCTGTGTCCTATTCCCAAAGGCAATGCTGATAAACTCTGAAGAGAAGGTCAAATAAATTAATTAGTGTAATAAATATAGGAATTCATATGGGAGAGGCAGCAATGTAATTACAATGGTAGTGAGTTTTATTATTACTTTTATTCCCCGATAGTCATACACCATATTTGTGGGGCTTTTCAGAAGAAATTTGAGATCTTCCTAAGACTATTTGGAGTCAAGTATAACCAAAATCCTGCCATCAGCTGAATGTATTCTTCACATTACAAGACACGATTGGGCTTTGTGATTGGTTTGAGGGCACAGCACAGCTGCCTAATGTTTTATGGGACCACTTTATACAGTAGGGTTTCTCATCTTCAGAGAGCCTCATTAAAAATCTTATTAAACTATTAAGTGTCTACAAGGTGATTTTGCGGCTGTAATTACAAGCGCTCATTTAGGCAAGAACTATTCCCACCTTCTCATGGCAGATTTTTCTTTTAGTTTCCTTCCTAATAATTGTCTAAGTTTCGACTTCTTCATTATTAGGAAAATGTTTAAAAGACTTCAGAATGCTGTTTGCCATACGTTACAAAAAGACCTGGCTTATTCAAAGAGATAACTATACCTTAATACACACTCCTGGAATGCGCTGCCTGTTCTTTCTGCCTCCAGGCTCTGAGGTCTTGCTGAGGGCTCTCTGTGTATGTGGGGATAGGTAGTTTCTGAAGTATTTCAAGTCTGTTGACATCTATGCTGACTCAGTGGTGCAAACTGAAGGCAAGTGGAAGAAAACTCAAGAGGCACGCTGACTTCTGCATGACCCTCCCAACCGGGCCTCCTGGGGACAGACTCCAACTCTATTTCAAGCAGACTCCTGCATTGGGATCTTTTCACTTCCTTGTCTTCCCACTAGATACCCTTCCCTTGGACGTCTGCGTACTCAGCTCCCTTATTTCATCCTGATAACTGCCATGAAGTAACGTTATCACAGGGGGTTGTATGACTACCCAAATAGATTAACCTCTTACCTTCCACCCAACCTCTACTCCCACAATCACTTACTTCCTTCTGCTTAACCTGCTTAATTTCCCATTGCATCTCTTCCAGCATCCGGAATGATATAGAGGTACTTGTTTGTTTGTTTGTTTTTTCTGTCTGTCTCTTTCTACTAAAAGGTAAGCTCCAGAAAAACCAGGTCTTTGGTGTTTGGTAGTCTTATTCCTCAAATTTAGAGCAATGCCAGTCTGATAACACAATTGTGCATGAAGAAAAAAGTATCGAATTTAAACGTCTCATTTAAATTAATATCAGGATCTGTTTTGGAAAATATTTACTTTCACTATGAGCTTAGCAGTGCTGGCCTGCATGTGCGCGTGCACACACACACACACACACACACACACACACAAACACACTATGTGTGTGTGTGTGCGTACCTCCTGAGGACCTGGTGCCCATAGAAGTCATTAGATGACCTGGCCACGTAGGTGATGGGAACTAAACCTGTGTCCTCTGCAAGAACAGCAAGTGCTCTTAATTACTAAACCATTTCCAACTCCAAGAACAATATATTATTAATGAATAGGTAAAACTTTAAAAATAATATAGTGCAGCATTATTCATTTACAGAGGAAGGAACTGATGGTCAGATTGGTGGTGCCACTTCCAAGGAAACATTGTGGTCATTGCTAAGCCTGGGATGCATGCCGCCCTGCTGTCAAACTTCCAGAGCGTGTCTTGTACTTCATCTGAGGGACTGCCCCACATTTTAAATGTTTCCACGAGGAGGACTAAAAGGAAGAAACAACAAAGCTTGTGTTTGAAAGTCTGGAGTCAAGGAGAGGACTTGATTACTTCCAAGGCACAGAACAAGTTCCATACTGCTGTGTGCCAGAGAGGAACCTGTATCTTTTCTGTGGGTTTAACATACACATTTCTGTTGCAACCAGAGCAATTGGGCAAGCAGGAAACACACTGAGAAGTCAGTATTCCTCACTGCTTAATAACAACATATCATTTTGTCAAATGGAATGTCACAGCGTGGTCACAGCTATGCCATTAGTTCTCAGCAGTGGCATTCTGTGCAGTATAAAAACACATTATGCATAGTGAGCAGCTCCTCTCTGGAGTCCTTCCTAACAGGGTGATAAAAAAAAGCTTACCTAGAAAACATTGTCTGTGTGTCTGCATGTCTGCGTGTCAGCAGAAGCCCCTCAAAGGCAAGGCTCCATGGTTTAGCCTCACTTTTAACGTGTCTTGCTTTCCTTTGTTCTGGCCTAATGGTTAACCCTGCCCTTGGTGTGTGCTAAGCCACACTGATGCTGGGTCTAGTTTAAACTCTGCATCCTCATCATTCTACTAGTGAGACCCTTTCTTTGCCATCAGTTGACTGTTTTTCTTCTCTCACTGCTCATGAATTTAGTTTCGTGTTCTTCTCGGCCCATTCACACTTACACCTCAATGGGGAGTTTCCCTCTTCTCTGCTTTCGTCACAGCGATCATCTCCCTCGTGAAAATCCTCAGCATGCTTATTTTGAAATATTATTGTACTTTTCATGTTCTTGCTTTCCATAAATGATGGAAAAGTTAGACGAAAATGACAGCATAGCACCCTGCTCCATAGAAGTTTACAACTCCTTGAATGGAAGTCTGACATCATCAATCAGTGGTACAAAATCAGCCATTGTCCCCTGCTGAAAGCCGATAGTCTTGTAATATAGCAGTAGAAATATGAAAGTTTGTATTTATCTCAGATTCCAACATGTTACATTAATTACTAACAAGACTCTTTAATAATCTGTTTTACCCAAGAGACAATATAAGCTCAGTGTTCAAACAGCTCCTTAAAATAACATAGTGCAACCTTCTCCCTCTACAGAAAGAGAAGTTGAAGGTCAGTTTAGTGATGCAGCCCAGGGAACCCCTTGGTTATAAGTAACGCTGGACTCACACCTGCTGTCAGCCTTCAAGAGGAAGCCTTGTACTTGATCTAAGGAACCTTTTACTTCACCTGACTGTTGTGGAGTCTAAATTTGCAGAGTACAGTTGTCCCACATAGGGTGTAGAGTCTGTTGTTGCCATTGTAACCCTCTGAAGATCCCAAGTTCATCTAGAGCAGGATTTCCTGAGAACTTTTACCCAATTCTCACCAACACTGGAACAAGGGGTGACATCATGATGTAGAAGAAACATCATGAACGTCAAATAAAGAATTGGGAGTGGTTTCTCCAAATCAACTCTTCTACTCAGCATACAGATGTCTTTGTCCATGGCTTGATCCTTCTTGTCTGCAGAGCTCTGTAATGTGTGTGTGTGTGTGTCTGCATGTCTGTTTGTCTGTGTGTGTCTACGTGTGTGTGTCTGTGTTTCTGCACGTCTGTGTGTCTGTGTGTGTCTGCATGTGTGTGTGTCTGTCTGCATGTCTGTGTGTCTGCCTGTCTGTGTGTGTGTCTGTGTGTGTCTGCATGTCTGTTTGTCTGTGTGCGTCTGCATGTGTGTATGTGTCTGTGTGTCTGCATGTGTGTGTGTATGTCTGCATGTGTGTGTATGTCTGCATGTCTGTGTATGTCTGCATGTCTGTGTGTGTCTGTGTGTATCTGCATGTGTGTGTGTGTCTGTCTGCATGTCTGTGTGTCTGCCTGTTTGTGTGTCTGCCTGTATGCGTGTCTGCATGTCTGTGTGTGTGTCGGTGTGTCCGCATGTCTGTGTGTCTGTGTGCCTGTGTGTATTTGTATGTCTGTGTGTGTGTGTGTGTGTGTGTCTGTGTGTTTGTAGTAGAGGAAGAGGAGGAGCATAGCATCAATAGCCTAGGAAAATTCCTCTAGCAAAACTATCTGTGATCTCTTAATTCACAGTTTCCCCCCAACCCATTGCCACATATGGGAATTGTTTAGAAAAACACATGCCTTGTTTATACCCATTTATAAGGGTAAGAAGAAATCTATGTGTACCTGAAGTGTGAACTGTTTATAACAGGCACATTTATTGTTTATAATGACTGGTTTCTGAGAAATAGTCTGGCGAGTTTTCCCTCAAACTTTAGAAATGCCAGCTTTGCTCAAATGGAATCTGCAAACATGACACAAGAGAAGCATATCCCCAGTGTTTAAGCTCTGCTTCCCTTATAAAATAATCATCCACAGTCAACACAGAGTGTGAACATTATTCAAAGGAAAGCGTGTGTCGTCATGCAGCATACAGGGTGATAGTGTTAAGACTCGTCTGAAGCTGGCACAGGCTGACGGACCTGCATTTGATGCCCAGGAAGCCTCCTGTCAGTCATCGTGATTAAGTTACAATGAGGCCACATCATTACTGAAGGTGCCAGGACTCCTTCACCTCTGCCCTCTGACTCTCTGCCCAGGGCAAAGTGAGGACTGGATGTGGAGTCATGTCCTAGAAAAGAAGGGTGGGGGAGAGGAAGGAAAGGATGGAGGAGAAAGGGAGAAAGGAAGAAAGAGAGGGGAGAAAGGGGGAATTATGGGAGGAAGGTAAGAGACCTTGCTCATAAGGAGGGCAGCCCCTGAGGAGGAGAATCACCTGAGGTTGTTCTCCGGCATCCACACACATGTGCATCTGCATACACTTCATGGTGCGTGCGTGCGCACACACACAAACACACACACAGACACACACACGCACACACACACATGATCCACATGGGCTATCGGATTATGTGATAAATACAGCTGCATTGCGTCCATGCCATTTTTCATCTCTAAGAACTTTGCATGTGGACAACACCCCAAGCCCTTCTCCAGCACCTCCAAGCTCCCTGCTAAGGATCCAAAGACAGAGCAGGATGCTGTCTTCCCAGTGTTACACAACCAGCACCAGCAACAGACTGCTCAGCTCTCAGCCAACATAGTCACCACTACAAGCAGGAAAATTAATTATGATGGTTAGTGGCTAATTGGGAAGGGGGACAGGGACATTCAGAATCCCAGGCAAAGAAGGGAAAGGAAACACCATATTTTGAAAAACAAATAGGCAGGTTATTTGCACTCACAACTGGCGTCTCTGCTGTATACGATCAAAAATAAAATAGCACCTCATCTGTCATTATGAGAACTCTGTTACTATTGAGGGTCACTGGTCTGATGGCCACAGTTCTGTGTCACTGGGGAGTTATAACATAACCATATTCTAGTGAGGGGCAGAGTCCAGGTTTCCTGGTTCTCCTTGGGTGTTCTCAGGATCTTATGAATACTCCTGTTTGCCCCCAGACCAAGACACTCCACTGGAAGATAGTTCACATCTCATGGGGAAACCACAGACCTGTAAGACAAAGAATGCAGTTCTAATCCTTGCTTATGACTCTGAGCATGTTACTGTCCCCTGTACCTTACTTTTATTATCTGTATATACTGAGGACTCACACTTTCCCATCAAGTCGTTGTTGAAAATGTTGAGTGAGCAATTTTTTTAAAGTTTTGGGTGCTCAGAACATTTTAATCACCACGACTAAGTTGAGAATGAACAGGCTTACTTGTCGTTTGTCCCAGTGGGAAAGACAATTCTAGGAACTCATGTCCAGGCTTCTGAAGCAGCAGCTGTGTTAATTGCATAGCTCGTGTGTGTGTGTGTGTGTGTGTGTGTGTGTGTGTGTGTGTGTGTGTGCCATCAGCAGTTGTAACATCAAGTTTCTGGTGTAAAACACATATGGAACCTAGTGATGTTTATTATTAGCCACATACTGGCTGACATAACAGTTTCTTCTTTATCCAGGTGGAAATAACATCCTTCAGTCTGTTTGTTCCTTGAGGAAATGCTAGTAAGTGTTGTCTGTGCATCTGTCTGTTTCCTTCTTGAGATCAAGCCCTGTCCCCTTAGGTTTACACAGAAGGCGTGTAAAGGTGACCAGCCATCAGGTACTGCTCCACACATGCAGGGCATGAATCATCTCTGTGGACTCCTTAACCCAGGGTTTCGTTTCCCTCATTGGTTCCCTCCGTCCCAGGCTTGTTTCCATCTGGCCCTGAGTGCAGATATGTTTATAAATGCACCGTTCTCAGTGGGATGTTAGGAGCTACCTTTCCACTCATACTTCTCGCCTGGTTTGCAGCTTCAGTGCCAAGCAGTTTCTATTTCCTGATCTCATCTGAACAGATTTTAGTTCTAATCAAGAATGGTCCTCTGCTTTCCTCATGGTCCCCTTGTTTTAAGTTGTCAACAAACCTGCCCCACAGATGATGTGGTCTTGAAGGCCACTCTGCAGAGGCAAACCTGTATACTCCTGCACAAAGCATTTACTTACCTGGCCCCCAACTTGGCACATCTCAAGGGAGCTCCAAGTAGCCTGGTTCAGTTTTGCTACCTTTCCCCATGCCAGAGATGGGAAGTTTACGGTCACATCAATGTATGGCCCTTGCCTGCCTTCACAGAGCCAGTAGCTTCAAGACAGAGATGAGATGACACTAATGTGGCCACCAGAAAGGTGCACAGAGGGGACAGTTGGTTCAGATTCATGGTATGGGGCTAGAAAAATGATTTCAGCAATGATTTCTAGATGCATAGCTGGACAGACAACTATAACACAAGTTGTCATTTGCCCGGGAGCAAAGGGAAACCTGGGTCCTGGGGCTGAAGATGCCATGGGTGTCTCCACAATCCAAGGTGTGACACAAACACTTAGCCAGGAAACCGGAAGGGGCAAACAGAGGGGAGCGGTCATACAGCCTGAGGTCTTAGTAAGCAGAGTTCGTGAAGAGTGGCTGGCTGCCCGACAGTGTGCGTTGCATTGATGCTTGCTGTGGGTGTAGCCTGGGTGAGAGGTGGGGTTATGGAAGCAGGTTTGGACAAGGGTAGGATGAAGTGGGCTTGGCATAGTTTCCTTCTCATCTCTGAGTGAGGGCGCTGTCTCCTTGGAGGAGCGTCAGCCTTCTGCTCTCCAAGCGTCTCTCCAGACCTAGTTTACCCCACCAGGCAGGGTGCTTTTAGTCTTTTGCTTTATGCTGTTGTTGTTGTTGTTGTCTTGTTTTTCTCTGCACAGAGATAAAAGCCTCCTGGGATTACTCACACCATGGGAGTGGTCACTGGCGTTGCTTTCTCTACACATAGTTTGTCTCCTGTACTCTTTTCGTCTTAGACTACCATTTCCCTTTCCACCTGTGGGGACAGAGATGGTTCTAGTACTTACATCATGCGCTTTCCTTACAGGATCCTCTGATGCTCACCCCTGACATACTCCTCAATTCCTTTCTAGAATCTTCTCTGGCTAACTAGAGGGCCTTCTAATGTGGTATGTCATATCCTTCATGTAGGGGTTTCTCTATAATTTATAGGACATTATCGACATTTACATTTTAGTAGCACAGGGGAATCAAATTTAATGCTTGGATGTTTCCAGTCAACCAGAATGAAAATTAACTTTGCAATTAAAAGCCTGCTTTGACACTTGAATGAGTTCCCGCTGCAGGGATGCCTTTGAAAAGAGAGCTAACTCATCATGACTGATGGGAGGGAGGGGCTTCCTAGCAAGTTCCTTCAGTCAGAAGTTAATGGAGAACGTCTCTGATCAGGGGTCACTGTGAACTGGTAATTGAGGCAATCTGATGCTGCAATAGGTGAGCTGTGAACAAATTAACTCCTGGATGACAGCAGGGGACAGCATGTGGCTTCAATATTTATACTGCACAGCCATGCTCTCTCTCTTTTAAAATAGAAGACACCATCATCACTGGATGAAACTGGGTTTAATAACAGGCTACCGTGTGTGCACAAGCCTTTGAACCGAGAATTTTTCAAAGGAAAATCAGAGAAATAAACGCAGTCAAGCCATCTCTATAGATTCTTGAGCTCTCCCTGTCACTTCCTTCATTTTCTTTCTATTTTGATATCTTTTGGGGAAATTAGATGTCACAGGATAGTCCCAGTGAGATGATTACCCATACAAGGGAGACTGCACCACATATCCAAGGCCCTACAATCTTCTTTCCCAACTTAGCATGTATTAGTCTTTCCTTGTTCTTAAGCGTTCCTTAGATTCAGAGCTAGGAAGATTATTTAGTAGTGACATTTTGGTGGCATTTTAACAATGGGAGTGCAGAATAGGCCTGGTTATTAAAAGATTACTATAATATGGAAGCAGGTAAATACAAATAGCAGCCCTTCACTGGTCTGATAACTCAGAGACTTTCCATGAATTTGGAATAATAGCCTGAGTCACCCTCTTCTCTTCCTGGGACCTAGAGGAATGCCTTTATATAAATGTTAACTATGCCCAATCTTCTCCAGGCACCTCAGTTCTTTCACCAGTATCCATCACTCTAGACTTCCCTGTATCAAACATTTTGAACGTTAGCTATGATTGTTTCCATGGGGTAAGGGCTGGTGTGTCATCCCTACTTAATAATCACATGTTCATTTTAGTCTTGAATGCAGCTGTGGTCATGTCTAAGGCTTCGCATGTGAAAATGCTAAGATTTGGGATGCTCGGTGAGGTGGAGTGCCTTGTGCCAGCTAAGGCACAGACTCAGTTCTGATGAGTGTGTGATCTTCCATGAGCCTTAGCAACTATGACATGGTACTTCACTAGATTTTCCTAATACGTTTAGGTAAGTTTCTGTGATTACATTAAATTCCCCAGGGTAGCTGGGTGTTTCTTGTTTTTTTTTTTTACTTTTGTGTCTTCTGTGCTGTATTCATAGCCTTTAATGAGTGAGTGCACTGTACATCCTTAAGAGATTGCTTTCTTTGGAGGCAAAGAGATGCAACACCAGTCTCAACGTCCCTCTACTCTGCGATATGTCCAGTTACCTGAGGTGCAGCATCTGTGGATACAGCATTTGTTCTTAGTTCTTGCCTTCAACAGCAAATCTGTTCAGCTGCACACATACTTTGAGCATCAAGAACAAATAATGAAAAGAGCACAATTAGAACTGTATCAGGCAGAATAATAGTAGTCACACAAATAAAAAATCCCAAGGAGTAAGATAAAGAAACTTTGAGTAACTCAAAACTTCCCGACAAACATCAGGATCTTATTTTTATTCTCAGTAGGTTTATTTTCTCCACTATTTTTGCTTAATTAGTATTGGTACATGTACACACACACACACAATCACAGTCACAATCTGCTGAGTCCAAAAGAGGACAAATTTGTTCATTATGTAATATCCAATGAGAACCCGTAAAGCTGTCCTTACAGAAACCCCCAGAAGGCCCTTTCAGACAGACCTTGAATACACATCTGGACCTTTAATCCTTAGCAGCAGCCAATCCTCTTTTATGAAGTCAAACCTTGGACTTCTAAAAATCTTATTATGAAAACTGAACTAAGCACAGCCCTGTATTCTCCATCTGTTAGAAGCTGGAACATTGCTGGTCTATTTACAAACTGGCTTACACACTCTTTGTCATTGGTATACGCTTTAGAAATAAAATACATACATGTTTTCACTGTTGCTTGCATTAAAGCATATTGGGTGACAATATGGCATTTGGATTGATCAACATCTAGTGCAATCAATCAGTAGGAAAACATTTGCTTTTTCCTGGTGACTGATCTATAGGTATGTTTGCAATTTGTAAGCAGCAGCCAAATATCATTTTATATATAGTGTTTGTGTGCTATGGGATCCACCCAAGCTATGCTCAAGAACTAGTTCGAATGAAAACCCTAGCCAACATATATACGTGTTCAGCTGATATAATTAAAGTATCCTCAATGGCAAGTTTTCATTTTTTCCAGGAATATTTACAGTAGAATATTGTGATCACCTGGGAATGCTGCTCAGTCAAACCCATCACCATATGTGAAGAGTATCACTTTCCAAAGAAAAGGGCAGAACAGAACCGAGCAAACACTGTAGTCTATTGGGGTTGACAACATGACTATGATTATAAGCATAGATTTAATTAATAGAGTCTTAGAAATGGGGACATTGTTAGAGCTTCTAGGGTGTTCTAAGATACATTATTTTGCCACAGGAAATTTGTCATACTCACGTACTAGAATTGATTGTAAGGACTAAGTTATGCAAGTACAGAGCCAGTTCAAACATATGAATTCAAGTTCAGGCAGACAGAATTAATGAGAAAAAATTAAGCTTTACCTTAAGAAATCAGTGGTGCAGACTCTAGCCAGAACCCTACAATAAGATAGCAGGATTGTCTCTGTATATAGGTGGCTTGGGGTTAGGAGTTTCTTAGACTTGAACCAGGGGCCTCATACTTGTTAGGCAAACACTCCAGCACAAAGTTAGCTTTATCCTGAGTTTGAAGATTGTCCTCTGTGGTCATAAATATGAATAAGTGCAGACATACACATATGTAACAATAAAAAGAAATGTGGATACCAAATGGAGAGCCAGCCCAAGACAGGGACAATAGAGGGGTTTGAGGGACAGTAGCTTGGAGAGGTTCAAAGGAGGGTATCTGGGGAAGTGGTGTGATTCTATTCTAATTTTTAAAATGAATATAATAATCCTGAAGTTTTTTTAGGTCCATCACAAAGAGCTGTTACCATATTGTGTATTTTCTACAAGGAAAAATGAGATGCATCACAGTAAGGAATGATTCCCATTTTGTCTCTAGATTCTATTTTATTTTTACTTTTGAGATTATAATATAATTACAATATTATTCTTTCCCCTTTCCTCCCTCAAAACCCTCCCTTTTCCCATTCTTGCTCTCCATCAAAGCCATGGTCTCCTTTTTCTCCCCTCAAAATGTCTCACAGGTTTTGTTGTGTTCTTTTCATTTTCATTTAGTTCCGGGAAACTTTTTATTTCTTTCTTGAATTTTTTGCTGCATGTGGGACTAAGGCTTGTTCTGGAAGGCTTAGGAAAAGGCTTGGATGAGGATGTCAGGGAGACTCAAGTGAGCTAGATTCTGGAGGAGGTCTTGGGAAGCCTGGTTAGTAGTGGTGGTTGGAATCTGTGCAGAAGGGACCTGTGGTGGTGGCAGGTAGGGCAGTGGAGACAAAGGCTTAGTGACTGGCCTGTGGGAAGGTGGTGCTGGCCAGACTCTGCCACAGCACTAGACGTGGAACCCAGGCTGGTTTATTCAGCTTCAGAAAAACTGTGGGCAGCCTGACTCTTAAAGTCTGCTCAATTCATCTTCTCGGGGTAGAGCACCACAATGTTCAGCCTTTGCATAGGTGTCTGTATAGTGCATTTGAAGACCTGTGCGATTATTTGAATAACGATATCTAGGAAGAGTAATATGCCACTTTGGCTCCGTAGAACTTCCCTGTCCTTGCTTTCATTTTGCTGTGTAACTAACTTGTGATGAAATGATACAGACTTGTAATTCACTTGTACCGAATTCCTGAATCCAATGCAAGTAGAGAAGTATTTGGGAGTATATCTAGTGAGAAAGAGGCAAATTTATCAGAGAGAAAATAATCACATGGTTATCATTTCCTTAATTAATCAAAATAATTGCACTGGACATTAAAATACATTCATAATATTAGACAAGCATGTGTTGTATTTTCTTTTTTTATTTCTCAATATATTTTTTATTTAAATTAGAAACGTGACTGCTTCACCCCTCCTCCCATCCCTCCTCCTTTACCCCTCTACCACCCCCCCAACTTCCCACCCAATCTCCAAACCATTCCTCTGGGAGGGTGAGGAATGGGGGATCTCCAGAGTCTGTCACTTCATTCAGGGCAGGACCTATGCCCTCCCCCATGTGTCCAGGCTGAGAGAGGTTCCCTCCATATGGAATTGGCTCCCAAAGTTCATTCACAAGCCATGGTAAACACTGATCTACTACTAAGGCCCCAGAAATTGCCGAGGCCTCCTCACTGACACTACATTCAGGGAGTCTGGATCAGTCTCTTGTTGGCCTCTCAGCCCTCAGACTGGGGTCCAAGAGCTCCCCTTTTCAGGTTCTCTGTCTCTGTGGGTTTCACCATCATGGTCTTGTCCCCTTGGCTCATCACTCCTCCCTCTCTGTCACTGGCTTCCAGTTGTTCAGTTTGGTGTTAGTTGTGGGGGTCTGCCTCTGCTTCCATCATCCACTGGATGAAGGTTCTAGGATGGTATATAAGGTAATCCTCAGCCTCATTATCAGGGAGGGGCAATTAAGGTAGTCTCTCCACTATTGCTTAGTTTGCCAGTTTGTGTCATCCTTGTAGATCTCTGGAAATCCCACTAGTGTTATCTCTCTTCTTAAACCTATAATGACTCCCTCTATTATAGTACCTCTCATCCTGGTCTCCTCCATTCTTCCCCTGACTAAACCTTACTTCTCCCCCATATCTTCCTATCCTCTCCTCTTCTCCCCCTCTCTTTTTCCTGGTTCCCTCTCTCCTCCACCCATGCTCCCAATCTGCTCAAGACAACCCTGTACAACAAAGCAACATCTGGAGGCATCACGATCCCTGACTTAAAGCTCTATTATAGAGCTATAGTACTGAAAACAGCTTGGTATTGGCACAAAAATAGACAGGTAGACCAATGGAATCTAAATGAACACCCTGATATTAAACCACACACCTATGAACACCTGATTTTTGACAAAGAAGATAAAACATACAATGGAAAAAAGATAGCATTTTCAACAAATGGCTGGCATAACTGGATATTGGCATGTAGAAGATTGCAGATAAATCCATGTCTATCTCGATGCACAAAACTTAAGTCCAAATGGATCAAAGACCTCAACATAAATCCAGTTACACTGAAACTCTTAGAAGAGAAAGTGGGAGGTACCCTTGAACAAATTGGTAGAGGAGACCACTTCCTGAACATAACACCAGTAGCACAGACACTGAGACCGACAATTAATGGGACCTCCTGAAACTGAGAAACTTCTGTAAAGGCAAAGGACACAGTCAGCAAGACAAAAAGGCAGCCCACAGAATGGGAAAAGATATTCACTAACCTCACATCTGACAGAGGGCTGATCTCCAAACTTTAGAAAGAACTCAAGAAGCAAGTCTCCAAAACACCAAAGGATCCAATTAAAAAGTGGGCTACAGAACTAAATAGAGAATTCTCAATAGAAGAGTCTAAAATAGCTGATAGACACTTAAGAAAGTGTTCAACATCCTTAGCCATCAGGGAAATGCAAATCAAAACAACTCTGAGATATCATCTTGTTCCTGTCAGAATGGCTAAAATCAAAAGCACCAATGACAGTTTATGCTAGAGAGGATGTGGAGAAAGGGGAACACTCCTCCACTGCTGATGGGAGTGCCAACTCGTACAGTCACCTTGGAAATCAGTATGGAGATTCCTCAGGAAAATGGGAACCAATCTACCACAAGACCCAGCATTTCCACTCTTAGGCATATATCCAAAAGATGCCCATCCACACAGCAAGGACATCTGTTCCACTATGTTCATAGCAGCATTATTTGTAATAGCCAGAACCTGGAAGCAACCTAGATGCCCCACAACTGAAGAGTGGATAGAGAAAATGTGGCACATTTACACAATGGAGTACTATGCAGCGTGGGAAAAAACAATGGAATCTTGAAATTCGCAGACAAATGGATGGCTCTAGAAGAAACCATCCTGAGTGAGGTAACCCAGTCACAAAAACACAAACATGGTATGTACTCACTCATATATGGATTCTAGACATGGATCAGGGGAGTGCCAGCATATAATCCCACTGCCAGTGAGTCTGAGAATCAGGAAGGTTCCCAAGAGAGATATGCAAGATACCCCAGAGAAGGGGAATGAACCAAGGTCTCATGAGCAGATTGGATTTTCTTGATTTCTTATTTATTTATTTATGTATGTATTTATTATTAGTTAACTTTGTTCTTTGACAATTTCACACATGTGTATAATATAGTCTAATTACTCTCACCCCTATTCTTTCTTTCTTTTTTTTTTTTCTGAGCCCTGGTAACACAGGCAAGACTTAGTAGGTCAAAGGCCAAATCTCTGCCTCAAAGAGGCTCCTAAAGCAATTGCCTCCCAGTGAACCATCAAGTACAATTCAATGGCATGTTTTATGAGAGGAAATAAATTTTCTGATAGACTAATTATAAAATATATGCAAGTGCAGCTTTTTTCTTTTTTTCTTTTTCAGTTTAAATTTAGATTAGAAACAAGGTTGCTTCACAAGTCAGTTCCAGGTCCCTCTCCCTTTCCCTCCCCTCCTCTCATGCCCTCACCCCAACCCCCCCCATTATCCCCTCATTTCCCCAGGGAGGGTGAGGCCCCCCATGGGGGTGTCCATAGTCTGTCATTTCATCCAGGGCAGGGCCTAGACCCTCCCCCCAAGAGTTCAGGGTGAGAGTGCATCTCACATTGTTGGATGGGAGTCCAAAGTCCATGTGTATACTTGGGATGAGTACTGATCTACTGTTCAAGGCTCAATAGATTACCGAGGCCTCCTCACTGACACCCACCTTCAGGGGGTCTTGATCAGTCCCATGCTGGATTCCCAGGTTGATGCCTGGGATTCAAGATTTAACCTTTATCAGGTCAGCTGTTCCTGGGGATTAAACCAGCCCAGTCTTAATCCCTTTGATCATCAGTCCTCCCTCTCTGTTACTGGCTTTCTTGAGTTCAGCTCAGTACTTAACCGTGGGAGTCTGCCTCTTCTTCCATCAGCCACTGAATGAAGTTTCTGTTTCCCAGACTCTCTGGCCATGGGATTGTAGGCTGGCACTCCCCAGATCTATGTCTAAAATCCATATATGAGAGAGTACATGCAATGTTTCTCTTTTTTGTGACTGTGTTACCTCACTCAGGATGGTTTCTTCTAGTGTCATCCATTTGCCTGCAAATCTCAGGATTCCATTGGTTTTTTCTGCTGAATAGTACTCCATTGTGTAAATGTACCACATTTTCTGTATCTACTCTTCGGTTGAGGGGCATCTAGGTTGCTTCCAAGTTCTGGCTATTACAAATAATGCTGCTATGAGCATAGTGGAACAGACATCCTTGTTGTATGAATGGGCATCTTTTGGATATATGCCTAAGAGTGGAGTTGCTGGGTCTTGTGGTAGGTTTATTCTTTCTTATTACCTTCTTACGCCGGACAAACTTCTTCCTTCCTACTCAGATTCATGTCTCTTAGCTTTGTTTTGTGATCTATTGAATTTAACTAGACCTGTCTGTATTATCATTGATTCGGAACTATCTACCAGAGCCTAATAATATCATCAGTGGGTGCGTGAATGAGAATAATTACTCCTTCCCTCTTCCATGAGCTATCAACAGCCAGTACTTCACCGGGCATGACCAACCCTTCAAGCTCCTCCAGGAATGAGCAGGACTTTCCAGCTGCTCCCGGTGTAAGTCTGATTGTTTGCAGACTCATCTTTGTGCAGACACACGGAAGACAACCTCAGCTGGTGGGAGTTAATGATTACAATGCCAGTGCCATGCCCAGGTAAGGCACTTGGACACTGTCCTACCAATCTTTTAGCTCTTATCTTCTTTCTGCATAGTGTTCCCTGCCCCTTATAGGGTGTGGCATGAATGTCTTGTTTAAGGATCAACACTCATTCACTACTTACTCTCAGCACCCTTCAAAGTCATAAATCTCAACATTCATCACGTCACTCACCTGAAAGACAGGCCTAACTGGTGAAAATTGTATCATTTATTCCTAGGCATGAACATGATTATTTCGAGGATGGTTTGACTAATTTGACTAAAGGACAAGTAGTAAGTCCCCTTGCTGGGCTCAAGACTTCCTCAGACATGGATTTTTGACTGAATTTACAGTACCAGATGTGGATTCCTTCCTGTGACACAGGCCTGGATTCTAATCAGACAGCGATTGGTTGCTCCTAGAAGAAATTGCATCACTATTGCACAAGTATATGTATCTTATTTGGCAGATTGTTGTTATTATTAGATGGACCACTGGTACCTTTTCCCTCTAGTAACCTGACTTGCACCTTCTAGCACCATGAAGAGTATCCACCAGGGAGAAGGCTGCAGCCTAAGTTCTAGATAGACGGCTATAGATTTTGAAATCAGGGCATGTGAGATCTTTACCAGTATGGTGTTGCCATCCAGTTCTAGTGGGAAATCAAGAAGATGACAGGGACTTATATTATTTTGGGGGCTCTAGAGTCTCCCTGACCAACAACTCATAAGGACGTATAGAAAATTTTTGTTTAGTAACTCATAGGTCTACAGGAGCAGCCTTATCCAGGCTTCATGGCTCCTCCCTCCAGACTCTCTCGGCCATACTTTTTCATCAACACTTTATCAACCACATCTGATCATGTGTCTTTACTGTCCTGAGGCTTGTTGCTGTTACAGTGGGAGGGTGTTCTCGTACCCACCAGTCGTGAGTCTCAGAAAGGAATTGCTCTCTGCCTCTGTAGCTCAAGACCATGGGATTCCTGGGGGCTTTGTGAGAATAAATAAAAATTAACAATGAAAGGTTTGGATCTCTTTGTGGAATATAAAGGACAACCCACCTTTCACCTCTTTTGTTAAAATACTTATTTTAATTTGTAAGGGAGATTTATTATTTGTTTGTTTGGTTTCTCAATTTTATTTGAGATAAGGTCTTATTGGAGTAGGTTGTAACCCTCCTGCATCCAACTCCCAATTGCTAAGATTACAGGTAATCACCACTATGCCCTACTAAAGCTTTGTATTTTAGACAAAAAATTAACTTAGAAGTTACTTATCTATATCCCTTCAAAACAAATCAGTCCTCTGTCAACTTTATGACCCAGGGAAGTCTTTCTAGGGACCTACTTGTTAGAACTGTAAACATGGGGAGACATCCCTCTCCTTACTCCATTATCTCAGGGGTTGCATTTCTTCATCAATCCTGGCTCCTGGTTGCAAAACCACATTTTGGCAAAAGATAGGAGTTTATTTTTTCTTTGTATAAAACCAATTAAATAACACAGATGGTCACCCTAATTAACAGGTAAATTTAGGATAAATTACATGAATAAATGATGCTGTCAAGTCCTCTTACTGGATAACTAATCACTGTCTATTTAGAGATGCTGGTAATGGGCTGACTACAAGAGAGTAAGGTCTTTTTTTCTGTCTTCTATTTCTGACAGAAGTAACCTCCCTCCACTGATCCCAGTGTTATGGTTGAATGCTAGATAAACCTCTCTCCTTTCCCACTAGTTTTTTGGAGAGGCTCTTCCAGGCTTGGAAGTTTTTGTTCTTCATTGTATTTCTATAACTAATCTGTGACATCAGGATGTTGTGGGCATCATATTCTAATTAGTTTTCAGTTCCAGCTCAGAACAGCCGCATCTCTCACCCAGACTTAGATGAAACTCATTGACTTTGGGCTAGCCATGGGTAAAAATTCCTAGCTCCTATTTAAATGAAGATGCTTGTCCTGCATTGAATTCTTCCTTCCCAGTGTGGCCAGTCCTGCATCCAGCAAATATCCTGTTCCCAAACTCTCCACTCAGTCTGTTCTGTAGGTGACTCCCTGGCCACAGTCTCTCTTCCAGAAGGATCTCCGTTGTTTTTCAGATTTGGGGACCATTTTATCTGGACTGGCACTTACTCCCCGAGAAAGCTTTCTTTTCTGTAATTTCTCAACAGATCCAATTTTGTTCACAATTAATTGGGTGCCCAGGGGCACACGAACAAAAGAAAATACAAATGCCCTTCTCCTGCCCAAACCGCAGCTGTGTAACTACTAAAGGCAAAAATGGAGGACACTTCAGGATGGTGCCACAGGCAAAGACTTTCTTCATAGGAACCCAAAAGCACAGTGAAGAAAACTAAACTTGACAAATAAGATTACCTTTAAATGAAAGGCTCCTGCCAAAAAGAAGGAAATAATCTTAACTCAGACACAACCTACAGTGAAAGAAAACAAAATGGCCATGTTGTTACAAAAAAAAGACTTTTTTTTTGCTATTGTGTTTTTCAAGTGCATTTACACTCTAGAAATTAATCCCTTATAAAATGTATAATTTGTTTTCTTTCACTGTAACAACAAGGATTCCCCTGCTTTTATATGACTTGACTATCTGATATGCCCACCAACGTATTAAAAGTGTGTTGATCTATAAAGTTCTTTGTTCTGCTACTATAAAATATTTTTGAAATTGCTACCTCATTAGAACATGAGATTTAATGAAAATCTAAGTCTGTGTTCCCTCAGATTTGGCTCCAGAATAAACCATCTCTTATCTCCTTCAAAAAAAAAAAAAGAAAAGAAAAAAATGATGATTGCCCAGGGCACACTGATCATTGGCCTCTGTCTTGTGTGGGAAATCATAGACTAAGAGGAAGAGAGTTCTAAAATATGTGCTGTCCTCGTGATTGGCACACCTACCTTCCTTATATTTTGCTGGCGATGGGCGTGTGACAGTTCCTTGAGACCAGTCCTGCTCTCTCTTCTTTAATTCTTTTTTACTTACTACTGAAAACCTTGCCTGAGAGTTCATGAGATAGTGGACAAATGATGTAAATACATTTCTCAGAAGGCAAGCAAGTGGCCAACAGATCTGTGAGAAAATGCTGAACATTGCTAATCATCAGGGAAAATCAAATCAAAGCCAATAAGATACCACTTCATATCAGTTAGAATGGCTATTGTAAAAATGAGTTTAAAAGATGACACAGATCGGTTAGTGAAGACATGGAGAAGAGGTTGTGTCTTTTTTTTTCCACATTGTTCATGGGAATGGAAACTAATATAGCTATTATAAACGTAGTGCAGATATTTCTCCAAAACCTGAAATAGAGCTATCACTGATCTGAGCACTATGTATATATATTACCAAAGAAAATCAAATCAACATGTTAAAAAAAAACCTATACTTCCATGCTCAGTGAAGCACTCTTCATAGCAGACTGTGGGGTAAACCCACATGCCCATTGATGGACCAATGAAAAATGTATACACTATGGAACATTATTTCTCCATTAGAAACCATAAAATACTGTCTGTGACATGTATGACTCAGAGGACACTGTTGTAAACGAAACAAGTCTCAGGTATAGAATGACACACAAGCATGGCTCTTTTGAATGTGGAATTTGCAAATGGTTTCAAGTTGAGAGTAAACATTTTTAGTGGAGGCTGAGCATCATAGATGGATGGACAGGGGACCATGTGGGTCATAGAGACAGTATACTACAGATCATTGGGAATACGGAGTTCTTTCCATAGTTTGCGGCATAGTGGAGTGGATGCAGATTGAATGTCTCAAAACCTAGAAGAAAGGATGCATAATGTGGTCCTTATGAGGGATAAACACTTACGTTGTTGGGTATAGTAACCACCTCAAGTCCATGAATCAAAATATCACATTATGCCGAATAAACACCTACAAAACATTATGTGCCATTAAAATGTAAATTGATTAACTTTAGAATAACGGAAGTCAAACCATGACTTATTTGAGTCTGCCTCTTTAAACACAGTGGGAACTTGAAGCTATTGTGGTACTGTAGGGTTGATAGTGAAGATAGGGTAATTTCTCCAACTACATATTTAATAGCATATATATATATATATGCAATATCCCTGTTTGTTTAAGCTAAATGTCTCAAGCCTTTCCCCAGTGTGTGCTCCATGTTAGTGTGTGTGAAACTGCAAAGAGTGTCTTAGAAGTGGGTTTCTGTGCCTGGCAATTCACCCTTCTCTCCTATGACAGTACCTCTTAAATCAAGGCAAATTTGAATATTTCCTTGCCTCACTAAAATTACAGCTGAACATTAAAGGCCTATGAATTATTTAAGCGATATTTATATTGCTTATGTAAAGTTTCATTTCATTAACTGTTTCTCATTGAGACGTTTTATTACTTCTGTTGTTTCAGTGTGATTCATGCCTCTTAAGCAGAGGACTTCTCCACTTCTCCCCTGACCTTTTTCCCCCCAAATTCAGATAACTTGACTTTTTCCTAGGTTTGGCTTTGATATTTTCCTTGTTACAGATTGGCATGTACTTCTAGATATTTTTATTACTTGTAGCCACTCTGGGTATTGTTTTCCTATCATTTTTGTACTTTTACATGGTTTAAAGAATGAGGTCTGCTTATATATTAAAATTTTTGACTTATTAAAACATATTAAGTAGAAGTATGTCTTATTTATATTATTAATGCCAAGAAAAGAAAACAGAGCATTAGTAGTAGGCAAATTGCCAGTATTTATTGAACTTTGATTCCATAGCTCAATCCAAGTTGTTATACTACGGTCAAGTGAGTATTTTTTTTATTTAGTTAATAACCTTGCATCAAATGGAATTCAAGATATTACTGCTATTTCATTAGTCAAAGAAGAGGATATGCATCTCATGACAGTTTTTTTATTTGTAGAATGAGTTAAAAATCACAGTATACCAGCCTCAAAAAGTCAAGTACCATATATTACTATGGTATAGATACTGTGTCTGGTTGTAACTGTCCCACAAAGTCATGTATTAAATGATTGGTCTCTAAACAGCAGAATTATTTTGGGAGATTCTGGGATGTTTAATAGTGGAGGTATGATTTAGGAAGTTATACTTGTTCACTCCCTGTTTCCTGATGAGCATGAGGTGCCGTTGGTGGTGAACAACAGTTGTCATTGTCCTCCACGTGTTTCTGCAATTGTGGGATGTCTACCTCGGCAGACCCAGAATCTCTGTGATGAATGATAGCGAACTGGTCTTTCTGGAACCTGACATGTCCTTCCCATTTTGCATTATGTATGTCTAGTAGCTTGATACAACAATGAGAAAAAGGATGGTTGTCTGCTTGTTTATTCTCACATATGTGATCTAAGAAAGGAAAGGGAGTGTTAGGGGTCTTACAGCGAGGAAGGGGAAGAGGGTGTGGAGATGTGGAAAAAAAACAAGAGGAAAGCTGACTGTTAAGAGTTAACAATACACTGCTTGGAACATGGCAGTACTCTGGGGGATGGCTTGATGATTGTTCTGGACAAAAGTGTCCTTGTACCCACAAAAGCTACCAACCTGAGAACAGGCTGTCATATGCCTCTAGATGCTTAAAAATTGTGTTATAGGGTCGATAAGTAAAAATGTTTATGAAGGTTAACTGTTTATCAATGATGTCAAAACTTGAGGGGAAATGACTGGAAATAATAACTCTGTTCTACAATAGTTTATTAATGATGACTAAAAGATGAGCAAAACCAAGTGAAACTTCTGTCCAAAAACAAAAGTGATATAATCTATGTTTTGGAACAACGTAAATATATCCCTACTTACTAAATTCTGCATAAATAAAGGAGGAATCTGGCTGCTAACAAAAACAAAACAAAACAAAAACACAGGAGGAAAGAACGTGATCAGCACGCATTGTCTGCTTTTGTGAGAGCGGCACAAGGACTCGCTCTGCTCCGGACAGTTAGCAGACAGCTGGGAAAGGAGACAGTAGTCTCTTCCACTGCCGCTCCCCACACAGGATCTTCCCACTCCTGCCGCACTACCGTTAACAAGTCAGACAGCTAAAACCTTCATGCATTGTGCTTAGAGAACATTTCCAATGCAGATCATGGCTCCTCTAACTCAACACACACGTCCTCGGATGGATGTAATGAATCCCTACTGTGCTTCAGACTCTGCTGTTCCCAGGGATCTCTGGGTTCGTGTGTCTCATCTGTAGACTCAGAATGGGTACACTCTGCAAGTCTATATGTATGATCAAAATGTGAAATGAGTTGAAAACCGTATCATGTATAATCTTTAATGAAATGAAAGCACTATGTGGTTTCACTTAACATGTTTGCTTCCACACTGTAGGCCTTAAAGAACTCACTACAGTGACTTGACATGACATTTCTTTTTTTAAAATTTAAATTAGAAACAAACTTGCTTCACATGTCAATCCCAGCTCCCTCTCCCTCCTTTCCTCCCCATCCCCCAACCCCCTCCATCCCCCACCCAATCCCCACTCCACTCTCTAGGGAGGGTGAGTCGGGGGAAGAATAGAGGAGAGCAGGATGAGAGAAACTATAATAGAGGGAGTCATTATAGGTTTGAGGAGAGAGCTGACACTAGTGAGATTTCCAGAGATCTACAATGATGACACCAACTGGTAATCTAAGCAATAGTGGAGAAGCTACCTTAAATGCTCTTCCCCGATAATGAAATTGACAACTACCTTATATGCCATCCTAGAGCCTTCATAAAGTGGCTGGTGGAAGCAGAGACAGACACCCACACCTTAACACTGAACTGAACTCCTGGAACCCAGTTGCAGAGAGGGAGGAGTGATGAGCAAAGGGGTCAAGACCAGACTGGTGAAACCCACAGAAACAGCTGACTTGAACAAGAGGGAGCTCATAGACCTCAGACTGATGGATGAGAGGCCAGGATGGGACTGATCCAGACCCCCTGAACGTGGGTGTCAGTGAGGAGGGCTTGGCAATCTATGGGGCCTTGGGTAGTAGATCAGTATTTATCCCTGGCATCTGAATGGACTTTGGGAGCCCAATCTACATGGAGGGATGCTCTCTCAGCCTGGACACATGGGGGAGGGCCTAGGCTCTTTGGAAATCCTCCATGAAGAGCTTCACCCTCCCTGGACACTTCATTTTTAAGATTTGATATATTGCTTTTTATGTGTATATCTGTGTAAGTGAGTATGGGTGTGAGCATGTGTATGCAGATGACTAAGAATCTGGAAGAATGTGTCAGAGCCTCTAGATCAGTGGTTCTCAACCTTTCTAATGCACTAACCCTTTAACACAGTTCCTCATGCTGTGGTGGCCCCAGCCATAAAATTATTTTGTTGCTACTAAATAACTGGAATTTTGATACTTTTATTAATCATGATGTAAATATCAGATATACAGCCCCTATGAAAGGTTTTTCTGACACCCAAAGGGGTCACATCTCATAGGTTGAAAACAGCTTCTCTAGAGATGGTTGTGAGTTGCTTGACATGGGTGCCCGGAAGCAAACACAAACTTGGGTCCTCTGTAAGATCAGCACTTTTAACTGCTGGGTCATCTATCCTGTCTCTTCATATGCTATTTTCAAGCAATTAATTCCAAAGTCAAAATATTTAAATTGTAAGGAAACAGGAATATTGAACAACATCTAACGTGCTATTACATACATCTGATACATGAGAGGAAAACGTCAAAGTGAGAAAATAAAATGTAAATGGAGTTTTTAATTGGTCTAAATAATTAAAAATCTGGAGTCAGATACAGAGGAAAATGCTGAGAGATCAGAAAGAAAAAGGAGCAAGCCACAGTCACCTTTACCTCATTAGCTTCCCAGTGGAGAAGAGAGTCAGTTCCTGTTTCTTCCCGCTTATACCCTCTCTGGGGCCAGCCAATCTCACTTCCTGTTTCTGCCCAGCTATCTCACTTCCTGTCTGTCTATACAGACATCCAGACCTCTATGGTTAGCTTGAGGCAAGTTGCATCCTCTGATTTTTTTCACACGAGCTTCATTTGTACAAGGAAGGTATCACCACAGTAAAAGAAAACTGTGGTTTCAAAGGAAGGGAGTTTATATCACGTGGACAAAGATGAGACTTGTAGTCTCAGTGCTGAGAAGAAAAAATAGTAGAAGGCTGAAAAGGAAGGAAGAGACAGAGAGGAAGGAAGGAAGGAAGGAAGGAAAAGAAAGCTAGCCCCTATATACATGATTATAGAATCAAAACCAAGGGGCATGAATCTTGGAAAGGTACCATAAGGAGGCAGCAGTGGTTGACAGGAATAGGGAGGACAAAGAGAGTAAGAGGCGATGCATTATATAAATACACATTATATAAATACACATGCATGCATGAAGCTATAAAAGCATTGTTAATTTCCTAAAGCCCCCTCAAAAAGTCAAATCAATCAAACAAAATGAAGCATATTCTTGTGGCTGGGTGTGATACTTACAGCAGCATCTGGAGATGAGGCAGGGGGTTGCCACAAGTTTTAGGCTATGCCAATACTCTGTCTCGTAAAAGAAAAAAAAATGATACCGTCCATCAGTGTTAAGAAACTGATTTTAACACTTAAAATAAATAAACTATGTATTAGCCAGATGAAAATAACCCCTCTGATGGCAGCCACACATGTGTCATATCTTGATTTTCTGTTTGTGTGTGTGTATTTTTCATCCTTTCATATATTAAATCCTGACCAGTTTCCCCTCTCTCCTCTCCCCAATTTCACTCTCCCAGTCCCAGACTCCCACCCTCCCACCCCCATTACTCATCCCCCACCCTCTACCCTCTTACCTCCCCCACCCCACCCCACCCCCACTCCTATCTCCTCTCAAAAAAGAGCAGACCAGGGGCATCGACTAAACAAGGTATAATGAGCTACAGTAAGACCAGGCACACACCATCACATCAAGGCTGGTTGAGGCATCCCAGTGGAGGAAAGTGTCCTCCAAGTAGGCAAGAGAGTTAGAGACTGCCCCCTGATAGGAATCCCATAAGAACACCAAGCTACTCAGCCATAACATATATGCAGAGGACATAGGTCAGCCTCCTTTGGGGTCCCCGATCTCTGCTATCCCCCATATGTCCCAGTCAATTGATTCTGTGGGTTCCTCCAATCCATCCTCACCCTCTTCCACAGGGTCCCCTGAGATCCACCTAATGTTTGGCTGTGGGGATCTGCTTCTGCTGCCATCAGTTGCTGAATGAAGTCTCTCCCATCTCTTTAATGAGGATGCTGCTAGGCTCTGGTCCCAGAACACTCTGCAGGCAGAACCCACTATAGGACTAAGGTTCTGTGATGTCCCCATGCCCCCACCAGAAGTCATGCCTGGCTACAGAAGATGGCCAGTTCAGGCTCCGTGCCCCCCATTATGGAAATCTTTGTAAGGGTGATTCTTATAGATTCCTTGGAGTTTCCGTGGCACTAGGTATCCGCCTCACCCTGGAAATGCTCTTCCCACCATCCCCTTCATTTCTCCCAGTATTTTCTCTCTCCCTCTCTGCCACTTGATGCCTCCTGTCCTCAACCCTATCCCACCTGAAACCAGTCCACCCACAAAACCTGTAGACTGTTGTTGGTAGACTGACTACCATTATACGTTAATCCTGCAGGTCTGTGAGTATGGCAGGTCTTTCCATCTTCGGACACCTTCTTGAATTTCTGTCTTCTGAGTGGTGTGATCTGCACCTGTTCTGACTGGCATGGCCTGTGTCTGTTCTTTAAACTGCTATGGCCTGTGTCTGTTCTGACTGCTGTGGCCTGTGTCTGTTTTTCTGAGTGCTGTGGCCTGTGTCTGTTCTGACTGCTGTGGCCTGTGTCTGTTTTTCTGAGTGCTGTGGCTTATATCTGAGCACTGGAAGTCTGCAGATGGTGAGGTGGGAGGGGGCAGGCTGTGGAATGGGTCTTTGGGAACTGAATTGAGAGAGTGGGACAGATCAGCTGGCAGGGGTGTCCCTCACCCGTTCTTCTGAGTTTTCAATGCCATGATCTCTTTTGGTGCCACATATGGTTTTAATATACTACATTTGAAAACTTAAAACAAACACACATCATGGGAAAGGCATATATTTAGCAAATCTGCTTTTAATTGAGAACTCCAAACTTTCTCTGGTAGGTGCTTTCAAAGCTGTTTATCATCAGCACAGCATGAAGCAGTTTCTGATTGTGCAGTAAGTTTCAGACTTTTGCTGGTGGGTATCACATTGGACACTACTGTAGTGCTGTACAATGCCATGCAGCCAGCATGTATGACAAGGAGGAGCCTGTGGGATGGAGTTTGGGATGCATCCTGGAAGTCCAACAACCTGAGTGAGAACACTTTTTAAGTTGACAGCTTTTAAAAATATATTTATATTTGGAAGGGGAAAATAATATGTACTGGTAAATAAGAGAAAGATAACCTAATGTGTAAATAGAAAAATTATCACAAGACTGTTGAAATGCTCTCCCTCGATTACCTTCATTTCTCCCAGGATTTTATCCCTCCCTCTCTGCCGCTTGTTTGTGTATGTATGTATTTATGTATGTATGTGTGCATGTATGTATATTTATATGTGTGTGTGTGTGTGCATTTGTGTGTGCAAAGCAAAGAGACTAGCAGAAGAGGAAAGTCACTGAATGAATGAGAAGGTTACAAGGGGTGAAAATAGTAAAATTTCTTAGTATACATGAAATTGTCTTTATGAATGAAGGTATATTCTCTCTCTCTCTCTCTCTCTCTCTCTCTCTCTCTCTCTCTCTCTCTCTCTCTCTTTGAGACAGGCTTTTTCTGTATTGTTTTGGAGTCTGTCCCGGAACTCTCTCTGTAGACCAGGCTGACCTCAAACTCACAGAGATCTGCCTGCCTCTGCCTTCTGAGTGATAGGATTAAAGGCATGCGTCACCAACACCCGGCTGAAGGTGCATTCTCTAATGAGAAAATTACCAGTTGCTATTTCTTGTCTTCTTTTTATTCAATGTTTCTGTGTTAGTTCTTAAAACCATCCTAAGAGTTCTTGGGTAGAATTGAATTTTCTGAATAAAACTGCTTTAAGTTTATTTGAAGTTCACCCTGAACTCCATATCAAGTTCCATGCCAGGATGACACCATGCAGTGAGACAAATTTTTTCAGCAAAGTAAAGCAAACAAACAAACAATAGCAGCAGCCCTCAATAAGTCTGCAGTGATCGGTGATCCCATGCCATCTCAGACAATGTGTGAGCAGCCCTCAATAAATCTGCAGTGATTGGTGATCCCATGCCATCTGCAGACAATGTGTGAGCAGCCCTCAATAAGTCTGCAGTGATTGGTGATCCCATGCCATCTGCAGACAATGTGTGGAGACCATGCCACTAACTCCTGCTAGACCTGTTTGCTTAGACCTAATTTTATACTCACCATTAAGAGTTTTAGATGTCCTAGAGTACACCAAAATTAAGTGCTAAGCACTCCCAAATATTCCGTACCTCTTCTTAACCTTTCCTCTAACGCAGCTGGCAATGTTGCATACATCCCAACAGACTGTAGGAATGAGTAACCCACTTTAAAGTATGAACAGTGTGAACATTTGTATTGCAGACAAACCAACTCCTGGATGGATATGAGGGGAAACAAAGCAAAAACAGAAACAAAACAAACCTAAACTCTAGATTTGCGTATCCTCATTAAAAGATCATTAAAGGACCAAACTGAGAGAAAATGTGCTATTTGGAAGCAAGAGACAGGACTGCGAAGCAAGAACTTAAGGGAGCTTATGGAACCTGGGTCCCCTGGAGCTTCTGGGGTGATGCCAGCAGATGGCAGTTACTGTCCTTGGCTCCAGCTGCTCTATAGAACTGAGCCTTACTTTCCTGTAAAACACATCTCCAGATAGATTTCCGTTGTTTTAGGAGGGACATTTGTGTGTCATTCTGTCCCCCACAATATAAGATAGAGTTCTTAGATCCTTGAGGGAGAGTTGTTGACATTAAGACAAAACCGCAGTCGAATTGTGTCGCTAGGGCTGACTTGCAGAAATTTGCAATGGCCACAGGAAAACCTACTACCACCATTGTACACACATGAGATATATATCTAAATGTTTATCCACAGGTAGCATGTGATTTATAGTGTATTTCCAGATGGGAGATACGTACACACTGACAGAGAAATGTTTCTGGGTTAAATGTCTACTGGTGTCACAGAGGTTCAAGCAGACACACACATGCTGGAATTTGTGATAAAAGGGTTCATGCAAGACACAAGTTCTGTGTCATGAGTAGATGATATAATAAATTGGGAGATAGACAATAACTTCAAAAAATAATTGGAATGCTTACCTGTCTCCCACAAACAATGGCCTGCTTCCCAAAAATAGCTCTGTCATTTGGTGTACTCTGGGGGTGGCAAGAAGCTGAGCTGTTGGGCATTGTGTCTGCAAACCTCAGTTACATTACGTACAGTATTCAGTAAACTCTTAATTTATAGGTAGTGCAGAAGATACTATTTTAGGATAGTGTATATTTTCCATTAGCAAAATAATCTGAGAAGACTTCAAATCAGGTGAATTGCCATGAAATGTTCTATGTCAATTACTCAAAGCCAGTCAGTCCTCTGTTAGCTGTGTATTATGCGTGGACTGTGTAGCAGCAGGGGTTCGGGTGTGTCTACATTTATCCCAGGCTGGAATAGTAATCAGTGACAGAGGTCCATTCACTGCTCCTCACCAGACTGTAACTTGTCCTACCCAGACTTATAATCCTCCGTGGGATCACAGAGATATTTCCTACCAAAGAGTCAGAGCTACCAGGCAAGTTTAAAGTCAGCCATCCTTACAATTTATCTATAGTCTTTAGGGCTTCATTAAGTGTAATTAATCTACATTCATTAAAGGCAGCAAAGATTGTTATGTTAGGCACTCCCTTACCAAGGAAAATTAACAGAGTTTATGACTCAGGCAATTACGTTTTCATTTTAGAATGTAACTTAATCTAACACGTTAGAATGACAATTTTAGAAAAGAAACAAAAATCTAGGATAAAATAGTGCATCCCCCCCATGAAGTTACCATTGTTATTTAACCAAATCTTTAAGCATTACAAGGTTGCTATTATTTATTACCTATTACAAGTTTTACTGCCTTGAATTTAATTTGGTTGTTTGTAATTAAAACATTGAACACTGAAATAGACGTCAAGTAATAAGAGTTCATTGAGCAAAATCTCTTGTGAGAAGTCGCAAAAGAGTACCTTCCAGTCTACCTGTACCTAAATATGCAGTTCAGTGTCACAGGTCTTTTTTTAATCTTCTTCATAGTTTTCTGTTCATGTCATGAAGTATGGTTGATGCAAAGATAACTCCATCCCAAAGCAGTGTTCAACCCAGGTTTGGAAGGGAAATGGGGGCAATTTCATGGGACTGTTTTTTAACCCATCAGGAAGGGCTATATTTCAGAGAACCATTCAGGAATATTCCTCTGAGGTCTTATTTCCATTCCTGGGGAACACTTGGAAGAATTTTCAAGGATCTGGGCATTTCCAAGAAGTGAGGAAGTCACAATGAGGTGTGACCAACAATTAAATTACAGCACTTACGGAGACTAGTAGATGGCCATTTCCATTCTTCTGGTCTTTGCTTTGAAGTTAACACATCATAGCTGTAGAGAATCAGTAAGGGGATGGGATCCTAATGTTAATGAAAATAGGTCCTCGGTACCAGCACCTACTGTCTACTAGTTACTCTGCTACTTCATATCTTTATACAGATCGTGGAAAACGAAACAAAAATCATCTTAGTTTGCAAATGAGAAAAACCAAGGCTTAGAAAAATAAAATCATTTGCTCAATATTTCTCAAATGGAAAAAGATTTAAACCCAGATAATCTATTTTTAGAAAATGAATTTCTAGTGGCTTTCCATCTTAACTCTCTGTGAAATAATTGTGTTCCTCTCAGAAATTACTGAGAAAGAAATATAGGATTTAAAAAGTGTAAGTTTAATGATATATAAGTTCTACACTAAATTCATTTTTTATTCAAATTAGAAACAATCTTATTTTATATATCCATCCCAGCGCCCTCTTCCTCCCATTCTACTATGCCTCCCACCGACTCCCATCCCATCCCTCTTCTGCTCCATGGAAAGGGTGAGGCCTTCGATGGAGGATCATCAAAGTCTGTCACATAATTTGGGGCAGGGCTTAGGTCCTCCCCCATGTGTTTAGGTTGAGAGAGTATGCCTATATGGGGAATGGGCTCGCAATGTCCATTCATACACTAGGTATAAATGTTTTTCAATTACCAGGGGCCCCATAGTCTGCCCAGGTCTCCTAACTGACACCCGTGTGCAGGGGCCCTGGTTCCATTCTATGCTGGTTTCCAAGCTGTCAGTCTGGGGTCCATTCTTGAAGAGAAGGTGTACCTGAACTCTGTTCTCTAGGGTCAGAGTCTCCCAGGAGACAGAAATTCATGGGCCATCAGCTTCTGATGTTTGAGAGGTTCCTGGAGAATGTATAAATTCTTTAGATGTACAGGATATAAACCAGCAAAAGATATGTCTCATTCCAAAGTAATATTTTAATATCTAATGGTAGACATGTTTTTATTCATTACCAGTTACTATTGCTCTGCTATTTTCATACTACATGAAGTGAAAGTTGCAAACATTTTGTTTAATTCTGTTTTGGTTGAGACATGGATTTTCCACATTTCCCAAGAAGGACTTGAACTCATGATCCTCTCCCAAACATGGGTATTACTGTGTGCATCATCGCACCAAGCTTATGTTTTTTAAAGTGATAATAATTACAAAAATGTTATCATACCATTAATAAGCCAATTAGATACAAGATAGTTCATTAGAAGTGTATGTTTCTTTTCATTGAGACCTAAGACATAAGCTGAGCAGTAGTTGAGGTAGTTATGGAATAGAAGCAAAGAGAGGTTTAAGTATATTTATAGTAGAAAAACTGTATACAACAAAGACATTCTATAATTCTGAGACAATGCTCGAATTCATCCTTCTCAAATAACCAGAGATAGTAAGCAGGCACCCATGTGACCAGCCTCTGACCTATTCATACTGGAGGGCTAAGATGTGTATCTAATGCTAAGGATTTAACTTAATCACATATAGAAAATTATCTGCTTATAAAAGATATGTTCATAGGTTCAGAGGATGAAAAGAGGGAAACTTTGGTGAGTATTAATTTGCCTGCCTAGGTGATTAAAGTCTTCCAGAGACTTATATTTCTTCTGTATTAGTATAGGTTTTGTTAATACAAGAGAAAACATGGTATGTATTCACTCATATACCGATATTAGACATAGAGCAAAGGATTACCAGCAAATTCTTTTTAGCATAACTTTTATTTAAATTAGAAACAATCTTATATTACATATCAATCCCAGTTCCCTTCCATACCCCACAATGATCCCCCATCCACTCCCCAGAGAGGGTGAGGCCTTCTATGAGGGATCATTAAAAATGTCAAATCATTTGGGGTAGGTCCTAGGCACTCCCTTGTGTATCTAGGAGGGCTGATTTCCAAAATATACTAGTCACAAAACACCAAATAATTCAACTAAAAAAGGTGTACCGAATTAAACAGAGAACTCTCAATAGAGGAATCTAAAATGGCTGAAAGACACTTAAGAATAGTGCTCAAATTCCTTAGCCATCAGGGAAATGCAAATCAAAACAACTCTGATATATCATCTTATACCTGTCAAATAAAAAAACACCAACAATAAGTTTATGCTGGTAAGGATGTGGAGAAAGGTGAATACTCCTCCACTGTTAGTGGGAGTGCAAACTCCTAAATCCACTTTGGAAATCAGTATGGAGATTCCTCAGGAAAATGGGAATCAACCTACCACAAGATCCAGCAATTTCACTCTTAGGCATATACCCAAAAGATGTACACTCATACAATAAGGACATCTGTTCAACTATGTTCATATCAGCAGTGTTTGTAATAGCCAGAACCTAGAAGTAGCCTAGATGTCCCTCAACTGAAGAATGGATAGAGAAAATGTGGTACAATTACACAATGGAGTACCACTCAGTGGAAAAAAACAATGGCATCTTGAAATTTGCAGGCAAATGGATAGAATTAGAGGAAACCATCCTAAGTGATGTACCTCAGTCATAGAAAGACACACATGGTATGTACTCACTCATATATGGATTTTAGACATAGTGAAAAGGATTACCAGCCTACAATCCACACCTCCAAAGAAGCTTGGAAACAAGGAGGACCCTAAGAGAGACATACATGGTCCCCCAGTGAAGTAGAAAGGGACAAGAGCCCCTGAAAAAATGGGGAGTATGGGAGGAGAGGGGAGGAAAGTAGGAGAAAGAGGAGGGGAGAAAAAGAGAGGGGAGGAGAACACGAAGGATCAGGAAGATTGAGTGAGGAGAGGAATAGAGAGCAAGAAGAGAGACATCAATATAGAGGGAGCCACTATAGATTTAAAGAGAAATCTGACACTGGGGGATTGTACAGAGATCTACAAGGATGACCCAAACTAGGAACCTAAGCAATAGTAGAGAGGCTTCCTACCTTAAAGGCTCTTCCTCTATAATGAGATTGATGACTACCTTAAATGCCATCCTAGAGTCTTCATTCAGTAGCTGATGGAAGCAGAAGCAGAGATCCACAGCCAAGCACTGAGCCAAACTCCTGGAATCCAGCTTCAGAGAGGGAGGAGTGACCAACAAAGGGGTCAAGACGACACTGAGAAAACAGGCAGAAACAGCTGACCCAAGCAAGTGGAAACTCATGGACCCCAGTCTGACAGCTGGGGAACCAACAATGGACCAAACCAGGCCCCTGAATTGTGGGTGTCAGCTAGGAACACTGGGCAGTCTACGGGGCCTCTGGCAGGCAAACCAGGATGTGTCTTTATTGCACAGGGATACATGGAGAGATACTCTCTTAGCCTAGATACACAGGGGAGGGCCTAGGCCCTGCCCCAAATGACTTGACAGATTTTGATGATCCCTCATAGAAGGCCTCACCCTCATCTGGGAGTGGATGTGCGTTGGGGGTGTTCGGTGGGGAGCATGGGAGGACAGAAGGGAGAGGGAACTGGGATTGATATGTAAAATAAGAGTGTTTCCAATTTAAATAAAATGTATAAAAACAAAAAAAAACCCTAAACAAACAACAAAACAAATGCAGGCTAGCTTTATAAAGAAAACCAAACGTTAACTCCCAGTACTATAGGCTCAGAGTTCAAGGAGCATTGCATAGGTTCCGGTGAGGGTTCCCTCTGACTCCATTGTAGATGGCAGTGATGGGTAAATGCAGGGAAGAAGAGACTAAACTGCAAGAATTGAAGCAGAGGTCTGGGGGGCTAGGCTCAGGCTTCTGATACTTTTGAGTGAGAACTGCTGAAGGTTGTGCTAGAAGTACTCTGGTAAGTCTCAGGGATACATTAAAAGACTCGCGTTACACATTTCCCACACCTTCTACCTCCACTAGGGACCCATCGCCCAACAAAGGGAACATCAGAGGGACATTCAGACATATACAAACTCTGGCGAGTCCCTGCACCATGTTCTTGTAAATATCTTCTGGTATAGAAATCTAACTGATTTAACCAAGCATCTTTTAGAATCAAGTATATTATCAAACTGGGCAGGCTATGTGGAGTAAAGATCAGGGTTGGCTACAAAATGATAAGATGTTTCTTCTGGAGTTACTAGTCTGTTTCTAAAAAAAACATTTCCCAAAGAGGTAGGAAGGAGAAAATGCTACAAGAAATAACTGTAATGTTTCAAACGGAGTGTTTGGAGTATTGGACAGCCTTGCAGACATGCTTGAACCCTCCAATGGGAATGTCTAAATCCAGGGAGCTGTTTCCTGCAGCATCAGTCCCTAGTACAGGCAGATATAACCTGAGACCAGTGAGTGGAAGGAGTGATGGTAAAATTTCCTAAAATTAGAACCATCTTTTTTGAGTCTCTCACCATATTAAGTCTGTGAATCTTGGAGTGGATAAATTCTATCTGAAGCATTTCATTACTGCCTTGTTTCTTTTTAATTGTTGCTGATTAAAAAAAAAGAAACAATAACAGTGAGGGTTCAACTTTTGAGTGTCTGCTTTCCCATTTAAACCAGATTTTACAGCAAGTAAAATCTAGCAGCCTTTGAAAGGAGGAACAACGGGTGCAGTCCTGGGTGATTTTAATCATTTCTCAGCTGCCTTCCTAAGCGAGCCCCATCTGCCCCTCAAGTCCATCTGCTGGTTTTTAACACTTAGTCAGTTACTTGGAAAAAAAATCAAAATCAGAGCGGAGGTGGGGGAGGGCCTGTGATATGCTTTTAGGTTAAATTTTGTGACTGACAAACAGGGGCATGAATCAAGATGCTTCTCTGCAGGCAGAGGGGGACTGGGCTTGTCTGCAGGCTCTGCTTCAATGTGTCCTGGGGCTAATCTGATCCAGGAATCCAATGTCTGCATGGCAGAGGGGCACTCGGCTTGGATGCAGGCTCTTGGCTCTGCAAAACATTTTCTTGCTCACATTCCTTTGCCATGGACACCGGTGATTAAATTACTTGAATTTCTAATAACTGTCACTGCAATAAAAAAATGAAATAGCATTTGTTCCATTTTCCCGGTGGAAACTGTGGCCTTTGGAATTCTTAGGCTTTTTTTTTTTTTACACCAGTATCTGTCGTGTTTCAGAACAGATTCTTACACAGATGGTTCAATACACTCAGAAAAGAAAATGCAATGGGGCTTCCACTTGAAAAAGGACATAGTAATTAACCCAGGCAGAATCTTTCATGCAACAACTAGGAAAGCAGAAATCCAGGAAGGACCTGAGAGTCAGTGAGAGGGATTGAGGCTCCTCAAACACTGTAGCTTCTTGTCCACTGGGCAGAGCACAGCCTCTCAAAATGTCCTCAAATCTCAGGCCACATGAGCTGTGGGATTTACACTTAGGTCCTAGCTGATGGCCCCTCTCCATGACAGATTTTCACTTACGTTTGAAATTTTTGTCAGTGAGACACTGCCAACTTCAGGATGAACTCCATCAGGGCTGAGTAGTCTCTCAAAGCACAGCCTTTTCATTTCTAAACAATTAGAATTGTTAAAAACAATACATCTTTAGGGTACGTTTTGTCATTTAAACATGGCTTCTCACTTGCTTTTCCATTAAGAGATAATTATAATAAAAAACCGTTAGAATAAATGTATACTCTGTCAGTATCTATGTGTATCAGGACTGGTAACAACAACTGATTAGAAGAAAATACTCCCTTTTATATCCACATGGCTTTATCAACTTTTCTTCCAAGGGGGTAAATTTATGTATCATGTCTTATGTCTTGAAAGGCTTATTAGCAGAATATCAAAAGAAGCAGGTCAACCAAAACCCACATGGGCTCATGGAGGGCAACGTGAATGAGAGAAAGTGCTTTGTGGAGGCTGGAGGAAGCCCTTGCTGTTGAGTACAGATCTCCAGCACTCACGCACAAAGGCAGCCATGGCAGTACACACATGTAGTCCCAGTGTGAGGCAGTGGAGACCGGAGGGTCCCCCTAGGGCTTGCTAGCCATCCGGTGTAGCAAAGTAGGTGATAACACAGGTTCACTGAGAGGCTCTGTCTCAAAACACAAGGTAAATTGTGATATTAGAAGGCACCTGACATTGACCTCTGGCCTCCCTCCTCACAACCATGTACACACATGCACATATATAATATAACACAGAGAGAGAGAGAGAGACAGACAGACAGACAGACAGACAGACAGACTACTTGTGGAGTACTCTTCAATTTGACCCAAAATCATGATGTCATATTAAAGCAGATAGTATGAATTTATTTTTGTTACTAGATTCAGCACGCTGCCTTCCCTTGTACTGTGGACTGGAGGATGACACGCAGAGTATCCTGATTTGGTCTGAGGGTTCACGGAGTAACAACCTGTATGAAGGAGTCCTATTATCTCTTGTGGGCTTGCTGGGCTGCTTTCTCCTGGAGGGCTAGCAGGGCACCTCACAAGCTTCCAATGTGATGTCCTCTTCACGTCGTCCTGCTGAGGAGAGGACAAGTATCTCCTGAGGAGCCCTTAGCTTTACATTCCTAGATGATCCATGGTCCTTGATGACTGCTGCGGCATGGACAAGCTCCCCCGAGGACAGCTGAGGCAAAGAAGCATTTTCTAATGCTGTGTCTGTCGCTCTGAAACTCCTAGACGTCACCTGTCCTGCAACAATGAATTTTCTGGGCATTGTGGAATCCAAGGCGTGGAGGGTTGGTCATGGTACCCTTGGTCAGTTTCTACGCAGGTGAGAAAGCATTTGAAAAAAAGGTTTATGTTACACCTCTTCAAATCGCTATGCCAACCTTCTCCACAGCTACCCATTTGGCAGTTAGCAACATCAAAGAGATCTGTGTGAGCCTGGAGAAGCCCACGGTGAAGTGGAGCAGAGGAACCTTCTCGAGAAGCCTGCTGTGATGGCTCAGACCCCATGCCGACCCCTCAGTGGGAAGCCATCTTCAGTAAAATAGTATCTGATGCCCAGGAAAAGAGGAGCTCTTGACTGGCACATCTTCCAATGCTGTGAAGTCCGTCTCATACCACCTCTGTGACACCGGTGACTTTTGGTGATGTGAATACCCTCAAGTTGCCAGTTCTGTATGCCAGGGAGAATTTGGCATGTGCGGACCTTAATGACCATCACAAGGTCTTCATGTAAGAGCTGACTTGAGTGAGGCTCAACGCCCTGGCAGTGACCTCTGAGGCCTCCTGTCTCCTACTGTGCATAGCTCAAACCTGTAAGAATTTTCCCTATCCCGTGGAACCATCTCCCAAAGCTATTGCCCTGAGCCAGCTCCAAGGCATCACCATGGAGAAGCATGCTGCATATCACGTTCTTGCTGGAAGGCTAGTCGCAGGAGCCCATAAACCACCTTAGCCCCCGATCAGAGATGTGGCATATGGGGCATGGTAGTTATTACTGTTTGCTGGATAATGTTGCAATTAAGTTTAAACAAATGAAATTCAGATTCTTGAGGAAGACAAAGGAATGTCTTGGGTGTCGGCTACCCATATCACATGGAAAGTAACAGAAAGAATGTTTTACTTGGAACAGAAGCATCTGACGAGACATCCAAGCCATCGCCTCCGAGCTGGTGCGGTGCTCTCAGCTGAAGGTCCAGTGGCTTCAGTGTGCATCACTTCTAGACATAGACCTGAGACCTTCAGTTGGAAGGTTCTAGAAAGATGTTTTTTTTTTTCTTAGTGCAAATAAGAAAGGACCCTGCTAAAGAGTAAAGTACCTGGGGCCTGAAGAGGTGACTCAGCATGGAAGAGCCTGGCTTTTCTTCCAGAGGGTTAGAGTTAGTTCCCAGCAGCCACATGGCAGCTCACAAGAGTGTGTACCTCCACCCTGGGGACTCAAGGTCTTCTTTTGGCCCCCGCAGACACTGTACACATGTGATGCACAGACATTCGTGTAAGCAACATGCCCATACAAGTGAAATTTTATAAAAAGGAAAAAAAACGATCATTCTCAGCATATCATTTCAATGCATCAAATAAAAAAAGGCCAAATAAAGAGTGGAGGAAACGTCTTTTAAGGAGAGACATCTTCAAAGTTTAATCCATTTTAGTTATGGCAGCATGGAATTGCCACCAGCATACTATGTAAATTAGGTAGCTAGAGTCTGTGGTGTTTCAAAAAGATGTACACCACAAAGTTTATTTCTTTAGATGCTTATTCTGTACTTCAAGAGTTAACACATAAAACCATGAGCTTCTCCAGTATAATAAATCCTTTGAAAAATGCACAATGTCCAGTTAAGAGTATTGGACAGTCACAGCTGGGAGGGAGAGTCAGAAAAGGGTTCACAAGAGACATATTAGCAAAAGAGAAATGGTAAGGTAACGAGAGAGGGGACCTGGGAACCGACAAATGGCCAAGTGGGGATGCACGCTCTGTGATGAGTGACTTCTTCATCTATGTTCCTGAATTTTTCAGGAAGACTTGTGAGCACAACAATGGGAAGATGATTGGAATCGATTGCGGTATTACTTAAACGTCATCTCTTAGGAGTCTCAACTTCATTGTTATGTGTTTGGGAGCCTGTTGTGCCTTTGTGTGGCCAGAGCTGGAATGATAAACATGGCATTGAAAGAGAAAAAAATCATAAAATTGTGAAAGAAGGAGCAAGTGGAAAACAGTCTGTGGTTTTGCAAGGAATGGAGAGGCCTTGGGAAGGCAAATGCACCAGGGTGACTCTAGTCACTCCAGGCATCAACAATAGCCTTGAAACTCACTTAGCAACTTGTCTGTGTCAAATAATGAGAGTCCTACTTCAGAGCCCTTAGCAAACAGCAAGCACAGAGCTGTGACAATGTTGTTTATCACCTCCTCGCCCAGACTAATGACATGGTTCTGCTATTTCTCAGACTAAATAGGAAGAAAAAAAAAACTTTGTTGGCATAAACAGGAAAATTACATTTTTTAAAACGGACAAGGTTATTAGCCTCCTAAGTCTGAGGATTCGTTTTCATCACTAATTAGTTTTCAAATTGTCAAAGAACACATGTTTTGCTACTCCACTGTTTTGCAATAATTGAGTAAAATTTACAAGGGCAAGAAATAAAACATTTCTTTCTGTTAATAACAATGTTTGTATAGGCAGAGGAGTAAGTTTTGAAGGTATTTCTGTTGGAGAGAAAAAGATCACCTAAATTCCGAAGATGGTCTAGTGTCCACCTTACTTACTGCGTTTTCCTTCCTTGTTTGGAATGCAGTTTTCCACTTGCTGTAATGCATCATATACTTCCAAGATTAAGTCTTTAAAGTTTTTTCCCTCACTCTATATTCACAATAATTCCCCAAGGGAAGCAGATACAAAGAGAAACGGAAAGGGGTTCTGACCTTGCTTTTCAGCTTGCTTTCTACACAGAATTCAAAATTCCAGCAAATGGGGTGTTGCTGTTTCTAAGCACGGTGCTGAGGGAGAGGGAAAGAAGACAGACCACCATTTTGATGAATGTTATATCAGTACTCGCCATTGCTATATGTCCCAGAATTAATTCATTACAAAGCAGAGGAGGGGACCCTGAAGTCTTTTCTATTTCTGTACACCAATGACAATAGCTAAATCGAAGTTCTTGTGACTTCACATTTGAAGACTGAATACCGAACACACTGGACAAGCCTACGAACATTTACAGAGCAATGAGACACATATTGAGCTGCAATCATGAAACAATTACATTATATCTTAACTATATTTTCACTGAAATACAACAATATACAAGTAAGTAATCTGTGATTAAACACCAAGAGAAAAATGGTAACAGGAGAATCTGAGCTTTGAGGCTTTACCTGGAACCCAGGAGCATGTTGGGATCACAAGAATGGGCCTGTTGTATATATAGAACTTCATAAAAAAGAACTTACACCAGTCCCATAGTGTATAAGAGAGCAGCCTGAGAGAGCCAGGGGGAGCAAGCAGTAAGCTTCTCTCCTCCATGACCTCTGCATCAGCTCCTGCCTCCACATTCCTGCCTTGCTTGAATTCTTGACCTAACTTTCCTCAGTGATGAACTGTAGTGAAGAATTATAAGCTGAAATACATCATTTCCTCCCCAAGTTGCCTGGTCATAGTGTTTATCACACCCCCAACTAAGACACCGAACAATGAAATTTCAGGAGCATGTAAAGGAAATATTTTAAGAATGGACCAATTACTAACAGACATGCTAGGGAAACCTCTTGGTCCCCATGGGAACCTAACATGTCTTTCTCTTTTAGTCATTCTTCAGGGTTAGTTCTCTCTCCTTTTATAGCTACCCCTCCATCCTCTCTCTGACATTTCTTTCTGATGAAGGCATAGTTATAGTAGGCTACCTAATGGAAGGGAGAAAAACCCTTTTATTTTTTAGGAAGTATCTAAAATGATTTAGAAGAATGAGTGAATTTCTGCATCCGATACTTTCTTCTTTTATCAATGAGTAGCTCTAGAAATTTGTTAGTTTCACCATTGATTTATCAATATAATCACATTTATAGCATAAAATTATATCAATGCTTTCATTTCATATTTTAGGCAAAATATGTATATAATCTGAAGAGAAAGCAGAATCTTCATTTCTTCAATTATGTGGCCATCAATATAATGAATGACAGCTGATTCCATTAATATTTTGTGATACAGGAGTAAATGAAGACTGTAAATCTTCCAGTCCTGTTCTCTGCCACGGAGCCACTTCTGCAGCTTCAGTGGTGATGTTTAGACATCTATGCTCTGTTTTCCTCTGTGCGATTTGCTAGCATGAATAGCTGATTGGCTAGATTTTAATAACTAGTCGACATAGTCCAAACTAAGTAGGCTACGATGTTTATTTCATTACGACACTTAAATTTTATAGTAAATTACTCAAATTTTGCTTGTTGCATGCTTGTTAGATTTTAATACAAGAAGGACAGAATATTTATGAAACCATTTACTTTTGTAGTCACTGTGATTAAAGAGATTCACTGGTGTAAGGTAGTCCCCTGGAAGGTCCTGAGGCCCAGCCAGAGATTCCTTCCTATGTGGTCTCTTTAGCAACTGACATATTGTCAGCAGTCATACACTCATCTCTTCCTTCCACTGTGATTTAATAATTCTTTTTGGCACATGTGCGCAGTCCCTTTCTAGGACCTTAGAAGTTGTGGTTGTGAAAGTTATCATCAAATGTGGTATCTTAGTTTTCTTGCTGGCATAATAAAAATACATAAGAAGCAGATGACGGCGTGATGAGTTTATTTGAATGTGGAGCTCCTGGGGTATACGGGCCACATGGCTGGGACAACATGGTGACAGCAGTGGGAGACAGTTGGTAACCACAGCTGTAATCAAGGAGGTAAAGCTAGAACAGGCAGCGAGATTTGAATATAAAACCTAAAGGCTGCCCCCAGTAACCAGTTTCTACAAGCAAACTCCACATATAAAGACCTTTTCAGACAACACTGTCAACAAGGCGTGTTCATACATCTGAGCCTATATGAGGACACTGCAACATTTAAATATTTATTTATACAATGGTAAGATGGAGCGTCTGATGGCTAATGGCTCAAACTGAGTGAGGATTATGTACTTAGTTATATAGGAATATACTGTCTGGTCATCAAATTATATGAAATTAAGGTAATAGTTCTGAATAAAAATAAATACACCCTGCCTAATGGAGACTGGAGCTCTTGGGGAAGAGCGAGGTTCTGACTAGACATTGACGATGTAGAGACACACAGAAGTGGTAGAATCAGGTGTACACAATAGCCACAGAGGTGGAACAAGGGGTAGGGAGTTCAACAAACGCTTAGATAAAGCCTGTACAAGTACTGAGTATAACGCCACCATGATCTTTTGTATTAGGAGAACAAGGATGCTTGAAGAAAGAAATGGAAATATTATGGGGCTGCAGTTAATCAAGGAACAAAGCTTCCAGAGGTGTTCTGGAATCCTCGTTATGAGAACAGAGGAGGTTAGATTGGAAAAAGGCAAAAAATTGAGTAGAAATAAAGTTGAGGTTTAGGTTGGAAGGGTGGGAAATAGTCAGGGATTAGTATTTGGAAATTAAGTTTTTATGCTCTTTAGTAACACTCTATAAAAATGCAAATCCTTTTTGGGAATAATAGGATGCGCTTGCAGCCAGTAGCTTAGCAGGGGTTTCAGCTGACAGCCGAGGAGAAGGTTCTTGGAGAATGGTGGAAGGGTAACTCACTGGTGGGAGCATCAGGAATGAATGAAGATAGCTGTGGGCATGGGCAGGATGTGGACCGAAGAGTCTTGGAGCTTCAAAGAATAAAGTGCATCCCCTAAAAAAAATCCCTTCACCTGCAGTCATCATGCAGTACTTACAGACCCAGACATTGCTTATTGGAGAATTTCTCAGGGAATGGGTCTTCGGTGTTCCTAGTACACAGACACACACCAGAAAGGGTAACTACATGTGAAAATTGGCAAACCAGTTAATCTGATAGTGCTGATCATTCCTCAAATGCATATGCGTATGGAATGGCGACATTGCTTTCCTAAGGCATATACAATTTTATTTTTAACTATGTCTCAATAAAACTGGAAAATAAATACAAAACAAAACAAAAAATCTTTTCAAGAGCTTGTTCCAGTTCACGAGAAAGAGCATTATCTGTCCTACCATGCTCTTAAAGATCTAGGGTGCTGGTCCATGTTGGGAAACATGGTTGTCCCAGAGACCCTCATTGGAGGACAGGAGCTAACAAAGATATGATTGAGAGAACTACAACCAGTTTGCCTTATCTGAGATTTCTACTGATGCTAGTCTTTTAAAAGCTTAAAATGTGATAGGAAAAATGTGATGGGGCAAACCATTGTGCAAATACTTAAGGGATCAAGCAGAACTTGAGAGATGCCAAACACCATCTACATGGAGAAGGATTCTATGCGCAAATTTCAGACTTTATGTAATCTAAAGATGGGTGAGTAAGTTGGTAACAAAAGGATACATATGACTAGGTGTGAGGAATGTCCCTCAGCTGCTGGGGAGTCTCAGTTGGTGTTCTTGGTTTGTGAGTTTCACTTTTTAAGCTCTTTTTTTGGAGGAGAAGAGCTGATTGAGATAATGTATCTCTAAAACAGTAGTAGTGGTAGTAGCATTTTTTGCTTGAGACATTTAAATATTTTTGTATCACATCTAACACATATGTGATAGAAATTGTCAATCTTATGCTTAAATACCACCAGAATTCATATTCTGTATTTAAAAGTCATGTTTGTTTTTAGTATAAAATAATGCTTGTTTGTTATAGTTTACTGCATTAAACACAGAAAAAAATGAAATGTCTGTCACCCAAAGCCAAAATATTCAAATGTGTTTTTCTTTAGAGATTTCTCCTGAGAATTTGTAGTTTGTTTATTTTGCATAGTTGTGTTAATACTTTCCATAATTTAGAATTCTGACTTTAGAATTCTGACTTTTTCACTTAGCACTGAAACATAAGACTATTTACATTTGTAAGATTATTGTTTCTGCTGACTTCATAAAATTATAGCCATTGAATGTCATAGATTGCTTGTGATTTTCGTAAGAACTTTACTGGTCTATGAATTTAAATTATTCATCAGTATCGGTAGGAAATTCATTTCAAGGCCTGCCACATGGTACCCAAATGTACAAATACTCAGATCCTTTCAAAAAGCTGACATAGTGTTTACTTTTGATCTATGCACATTCCCTTGTATATATTCAATCATTTCTAGTTACCTTCAATAACTAAAACAATATCAATGCTGTATAAGTATAGGACACTGCATTGGGTAACAATGATCAAACATATCTGAACATGTTCAGTATTGACACACTTAAAATGCTTCTGACTCCTGTTGATTGGTTCCTCAGATGTAGAACCCAAATATGGAGGCTCATTACATTCTGTTCCCATGTCATAGTGTTTGAAATTATCCTTGTTTATTATATATCTCACTGTTCATGTGTATGGCTTAGAATGAAATCAACAGGAAGAGTAGAAATGAGGCTCGATACAAAACTGTCATCTTTGTTCTTTGGAAAAGTGTAGAAGTTCCATTATTAATGGAGGGATTTGGAGCAAGAGTCAGTATCCAGACAATAAACATTTTTTGGGCTTTGCACATCAAACTCAGTTGTATCTCAACGATTTTCCCTTTGCTGCTGTTGTATGAAAGTGCCCTTGGTAGCATGTTTATGAATAAGTGTGACTGTGTTCCAATAAATCTTTATCTATAAAAAGAGACTGGTCTGAATATGATTTCTACTCAGTAGATGTTGACTTACGCTGCAGAGCACAGCTTCTGAAACATTTTCCAGGTGTAGCCTCCTTTCTACCTGAAAAGTTTTAAGGTAACTCCATATCCTACATGTAGGTGTGTGACAGGCATGTAAGTGAAACATTTGCTGACAAGTCATAAAGAAGTTTATTTAAAACAATTTTTGTTTTATAGATAATTTTGCTATTTATTAGATATGGAAGCAAATTAACATTCTATCGAGAAGGATATTATTGCTTTTACGTGATGCTTCTTGACCAATACTTGATACTAAAAAGCCATAGGGCACCTCCCCGTTTCAGAGTTGTGATTTTGTAATCATGAGTGATGAGAGTGACACTTTGCATATATGAAGTATAAAATGCCAGAAGTATGTTTAGGGCCATTTTAGTAACTGTTGGAAATTCTGTCCTAGTCTCTGGCCAGCATTAATCCAACAATTTTTTGAAGCTCAAGTCTTAAACAAATTTTTAGGTTAATATTCTAACATATGCATACCCCAAATAAATGTGCTGAGGAATGATGGTAGGAAAATATTAAGTTTTGTTTTCTGTAACTAAACTGTTATATTCCTATAAGAGTAGAAAACTTTGTACCTACAGTGAAAACACTTACATTCGCAGCATCCAGTAATCTAGAATCTGTGCCAAGGTGTTTTCAGCAGCATTTCTTGGCATAGCATGAAGTGGTGGCATGCCATTCAAGGTGCAAAATGGGCAAGTTGTGTGTTCAGAATCAGCGCTTCAGCAAAGTCACACAATGTGATGGTATGGTGAGCACTGCCAGAAACACCTCAGATGCACGGCATGTTCAGTCATGAATTAATGTGTGGTCATTGCACCATCAAATAATCTTTACTTCTGTCATCATCATCATCATCATCATTGTTTTTTTAAGATCCCCACATTTTGTTATGTGACCACATTTTCGGTTACAACTCACAGTTGAAGAAACTGGATTCCAGATTATAATCCCAGTTATGTGTATTTTGAGTATTATTCTCCAATGCCAAGGCTCAGAGCTAAGGTAGTGTTTTCTATAAATCTTATAATGTGAATTTCAAGCCAGACTGATGTTTCACTTAAAGGCATAATTAGGCAGGGGAGTTCTTGGAGTAATGGCCTCACTGAAACCTCTCCCTAGAGGAATGTGTATACAAGTAGGAACATTCTTCACATATTTATACTATGTAACAAATAAATAGACTTTATGTGTGCTTGACATAGTTCTAAATATGTCAACTATTTATTCAATGGAACTTGGTAAAATTATCGTTTGTTCAATGTTTCAATTTTATAAATTTACCATTAATTTTGTTTATTATTTATTTTTATTGAAATTTCATATAAAGTATTCTGATTATAGTATCCCCTCCTGTTTTCTCTCCTAGATCTCCCCCACCTTCTTACCCATCCAACTGCATGCCTTCTTTCTTGCTCCCTTTAGAAAACAAACAAAACAAAATGCACACAAACATGGTGAAAAAAGCATACAAAGCACACACACACACACATACACACACATGCACACATACACACAAACACACACACATACACACACACACATACACACACATGCACACATACACACAAACACACACACACACAAAACCTGTAAAGCTAAAAAAATTAAAAAACAGTAATAGACAAACAATAGACCAGTTAACATGAAAAAAATGTCCAAATGAAACAATCTGATCAAAATATTCTCAGAAATTACCACTGAGTTCATTTTGTGTTTACCATCTACTATTAGGCATGGGGTCTGCCCGTAAGTATGCTTAGCCAGTCAGGGTCTCCTGGAGAAAACTGATTTTTCTAGTTTTGTAAGAAGTTGTCGATTGGTGACAGCTTAGTTTCTAGTTTTGTAAGAAGTTGTCGATTGGTGACAGCTTAGTTTCTAGTTTTGTAAGAAGTTGTCGATTGGTGACAGCTTAGTTTCTAGTTTTGTAAGAAGTTGTCGATTGGTGACAGCTTAGTTTCTAGTTTTGTAAGAAGTTGTCGATTGGTGACAGCTTAGTTTCTAGTTTTGTAAGAAGTTGTCGATTGGTGATAGCTTAGTTTCTAGTTTTGTAAGAAGTTGTCGATTGGTGACAGCTTAGTTTCTTGGTTAGGGATGGGACCTCTTGTCCAGTTTCCACTTTCAGTGCTGGGATCCCATCTGGCTCGAAATCCCGCTGGCCTTCCCCAGTGCACTAGCAGACTTGCTCGCCCCTCCTCCCCTAGACCTCTCACGAGGTCAGGGCTACACAGGTCATTTGTTCCTACTGCTGTGGTAACAAGGAGCAGAAGAATTTTAAGATATTTTACTTTTGCCAGAAGAAGAGTTTCAAGATGTCTTATTTTTTGCCTCCAGAAAAAGTCAGTGACTTGACTTTTTTTCTAATGGGATGATAGGGCTCCCTCAAAGAGCTAAAGACCACCTAACAAAACCCCAATACCAGACATGACAAGCCACCTTTTAGGTTGCTGGCCAAGGTTGTGCAAGAGACTCCATAAACACTGCTGAAGACACTGTGCACTTCAGAAACAGGCCCTAGACACCCCTGCGCTGGAACTGACATGAATGCCTCCTCACTGAGGACTGGCTTTCACAGTACCAGAAGGCACCATGCAAACTTCCAAAGGAGGAAGGCAACCAACATTCCTATCCAACCATGAACCCTGTCGAGCACATCAGGACCAGTGTGGCCCTGTAACCTTAAAGGTACAAAGGGTTCATGAATGGCTCGGTGGTAACCAACATCATCAGGACCAGTGTGGCCCCGTAACCTTAAAGGTACAAAGGATTCATGAATGGCTCGGTGGTAACCAACATCATCAGGACCAGTGTGGCCCCGTAACCTTAAAGGTACAAAGGATTCATGAATGGCTCGGTGGTAACCAACATCATCAGGACCAGTGTGGCCCCGTAACCTTAAAGGTACAAAGGGTTCATGAATGGCTCGGTGGTAACCAACATCATCAGGACCAGTGTGGCCCCGTAACCTTAAAGGTACAAAGGATTCATGAATGGCTCGGCGGTAACCAACAGCTGCCTAATTGGACTAAAGGCGCGCTCAGCGAAAGGGATACCGTGCCAGCTACTGGAAACCTAGGTAACTATTTGATGCTAGTGAAGTCATTGTTGGAGTAGAAACTACAACCACCAATTTACTAAACCAACATAGTCCCTAACAACAACCTGTAACAGTTTGTCCTTAAGCCCATAGATATGTGTCATCTTCACCCCTCATCAAGGAAATTTCTCTTTGCAACAGATGGATACCACTACAGGAAACCACACCAATTGTCATGTAGCATTTTAGAGACCAGTCCCAGTGTATACATCTATGAAACACTCCTACACCTAAGGCTGAAGATGGTACCACTTTCCTTCAGCAACAAATAAGCCCATGGACACTAGATTAATTTATAATCTGTTGGCTGATGGCTATGGCTTCTTATCAGCCAGCTCTGCCTTAATTGTTAACCCATTTCTATTAATCTGTATATTGCCACGAGACTGTGGTTTACTGTAAGTCAATATGTTACTCCTTTTGCAGCATGGAATCTCTTCAAGACCTTTCTCTGCCTTCCTCTCCCCAGCCTTCTCCTGGTCTTATAGCCCCGCCTCTCTGCCTGCCTACCTAGTGGTCAATCAGTGTTTTATTCATCAACCAAGAAGAGAAACATATATACAACATATATACAGAAGGGCATCCCCCCATCATATGGCTCAAGGAACATTTTGGAAGAGGGGAATGGAAAGATTTTAAGATATAGATGAATAGAGAGTTTTCTGTGAGATTGTGTTTCCTGGTAACATCAGAAGCTACACATACACAAACTCACTGCCCAAATGTGAGCTGAACAATGATGACACTATGAACATAGCAAACTGCATGGAGGAACGTCCAGGAGGCCTCAACCCTATACAAAGAACAGAAGGCAACGGAGGACTGGTAGAAGCAGGAATTATGCCTCTTTGCTTGGGAAGTCGCATGGACTGCTTGTCCAAGACCTAAAGGTCATCTCTGGAAACATACATACAAGTTGGCGCCATATGGCCCATGAGTATGGCAGAATTCCAGTAGGAGTCATTTTATTGCTATGTACTCTTAGTAGAACAGTAGCATTTCGTTCTACACTAGGTTCCTGTGCTCTGTAGTCTTAGGATCTTTGTCACCCAAGCTGTGTCAGGTATGGGTTCCATCTTGGGAAGTGGGCCTTAGGTGGCTCCGTGGCGCAATGGATAGCGCATTGGACTTCTAGAGGGAAGTGGGCCTTAGGTGAAATCAGTTCTTGGTTGGTTAAGCTTTGGGCGACCGTTGCTCTAGCGTGTCTTGCTGGTAGGATGCCACTGTAAATCAAAGGGTTTATAGCTGGCTTGGTGTTTGTATTTTTCCTTTTGTTTTCTCCTTTGGTAGAGGATAGGGTGCCTTCCTGTACCAAAGATAACTAGCATGAAGGGGTGACGGCTCAACTTCTCCATGTTCAATGAGTTGTGTGGTTGTGGTCTTCAGCATTGGGGTCTGCCATCAGTTTGTGAAGACCAAAGGAGGGGCTTCCTTTACATTTTGGATGTTACTGTGGACTAATGCAAACCCTTGTAAATTCAATAAAAAGTTGTTACAAACTCCAAATAAGCATGAGTGTTATTGATACATTCCATAGGTGATAGCCTGTTATAATTACTTTTAGTTTTTTAAAGTAATCAATGCCCTTGCACAGGTTAAGTGATTTATTTTAGGACTGGTGAAATGATTTATTGAGGTATTTGAATGAACATCATGGGTTTGAGTCAATTTATGTAAAGGATGGTTTGCCATTATAGCTAACTTGGGAAGAAAACCACATGACCCACTAGAGTTGTGAAATCTTATTTGGCTGCTATCCTTCTGTGTACTATGGTTGGGAGAACTCAGCTAATCCCAAGTGTTCCAGTCTTACTTCGAGAATTTACTTACTAATATATATATATATATATGCCAAGTGATATGAAAGCAATGACGTAATGAAGTTTTCTGCTGCCAAAATTCATTTTACTGATTTCGTAAAATAACTTCAAATGCCTACAGAATGGTTAAGCCTTATATGCAAATATTTTGTAATGCTCTATTGTATTATAAAGGAAGATGTAGCAGTTAGAATGCTCCATTTGTGTCGGCGTACACAGCATTTGAGACTGTCAAGCATCTTCTATCTTTAGCTCTTACTATATTCAGTTACCACAAAATTATTTTAAAAAGAAGACTGTAAGTACCATAATGAGTTCTTTTTATGTAACTAATTTGAATCATATAAAATAGTCTTTGTAGAAAATGCTGGCAAAACAAATCTTAAAGATAATCACTTCTAAAATTTCAGGTATAAAATATTTTTATAGAAAACTGAATCACTCCATGGGCATCTACTCAGAATTTTCATTTAATAGCATGCCATGAATATGTTTCCATATCTAAATATAGTTGCAACATGATAATGCCTCGTACCTATTATGTGTTTACACTAAGATTTATTTAAGCAATTTCCCATTATAAGTCATTTAAATTATTAAACATATTATTCACTTCCTCAACTTAAGTGATTATAACTGGGAATGATGAGTCAAAACAAATTTGTTTTCAACTCTTTGAATATAGTATGTAAAGAGCACTTGGCATATTTGTACTTGTTCTGCATAGAAATACCTTCTCTGTTTTTGTTTACACTCTTACACATAAGCTACCTTCATTTTCCTATGAGTACTTATAGCTATGTATTTTTATATAATTTCTGTTCCTATGCTCCCTCTTTGTATTTGGTGGTTTTATTTATTTTTATTTAATAGAACTCATTGTATTTATGCGTCACCAACTGTAGCAAAGTCCTGGGTGCCCTGCCTTTTCTATCTATCTGTTTGTCTGTCTGTCTATCTATCTATCTATCTATCTATCTATCTATCTATCTATCATCTATCTATCTCTCTCTATCTATCATCTATCTCTGTCTATCTATCTATCTATCATCTATCCATCCATCTATTTGTTTTACATCCCAGGCACAGTTTCACAGTTTCCCCTCCCTCCTGCCCTCCACTGTCCCCTCCCACCCATCCTCCTGTGTCCCCACTCCCCAGTCCACGCCTCCTCTATTTCTGTTCAGGAAAGGTCAGGCTTCCCATGGATATCAACAAAACATGGCATGTCAAGTTGCAGTAAGACTAAGAACCTCCCCATGTATTAAGGCTGGACAAGAGTCCCCAAAGCCAGCTCTTACCCCACTGTTAGGAGTCCCACAGGAATATCAAGCTACACAACTATAACATGTTTGCAAAGTGCCTAGGTCATTCCCATGCAGGCTCCCTGGTTGTAGATTCAAGTTCTGTGAGCTCCTTTGAGCCTAGGTTAGTTGATTCTGTGGCCTTTCTTGTGGTATCCTTGATTCCTCTGGCTGCTACAATTCTTTCTCCTCCTCTTTTGCAGGATTCCCAGAACTCTGCCTAGTGTTTGGCTGTGGGTCTGCATCTGTTTTAATCAGTTCCTTCCATTCCATCCTCTTACTGATCTCAGCGATCACAGTAGATGGTAGATCTATGTAAGTTCAGATCTTCAGGGGGAAGACACAGCAGGTTTTTCTGGCCATATCTAAGAGGATTCTTCAATCCTGGATGCTTTCTCAGGTAGTGGGGGGTAACTCTTACCCAATAGGGAATGGGAAGCCATGGATCACTGCCCAGAAACCCCATGTTGGATGGCTAGATCTGGGAAACAAGCTTTGTGCCTCAGAGGCTTGAGCACCTGTGGATTTTGTCTCAGACTTTGACAAGGCACCTCCCTCCTGTTTCCAAATAATGCCTCCTACATGAGCTACTGGACCAGTCCTTATTTCACACTGTTTGGGAGAGCTCAAATGAAGACACTGGCTATGACTTAGGCTTTGGTATTTATTTTAAATTTCTCTCCAGCTTGGGCCAAGAAAATATCCTAATCAAATATGCTTTCACAGTTCCTGATATTTCTTTTTAGATCTCTGGGTGTTCTTTTTCTATGGCAAGTGTACTTCTTTGTTCTGAATGCTGAAACAGGACTTCAAATTTAGTGGTTTAAAAATAGCATATATGGACTACATATATACTGTAACTTAATACACACATATGTATATAATTCTAGAGCTGAGAAGTTTAAAATGGGTGTTACTGGGTTGAAACAAATTTTTTTTTGAAAAACTGTATTCCTTTTTACAAGCCCTAAGAGGAGGATCTTTCTTTTTTCTTTAGATTTATACATCTTTAAAATGCCTCTGCATGTGTTGGCTGATGGGTCCTAAACTCACATTAGCATCAGAAGCATAGGGTCTTTTCTTACTCTGGCCATGTTGATACCCTGGTGTATGGTCTACTGTGAGTGCATTGAATACATGGAAATAATGTAAAAAAATCTATCTATCTTATTACTTAACAGTCGCAATGTCTCCTTTGCTACATAGGATGGCATTCTGGGGACTAAAGTATAGACCTCATGGGGAGGACATTGTCGTGACTGTCATACAGGTGCACACTGTGGCTTTCATTTTCAGTGTTGAGTTCTGCACTATAGGCCACAATAACTTTGTGAGTCTGTAATTGGCAGAATTTACTCTATGAAAGAAGTTATTTCTAATCATATTGGCGAGAAGCACATGGAAATTTCTAGTTGGGTCTCTGTCTAGTAGCCTAGATCTGTGTGGGGCACCATGGCCATGCCAGCATTGACCTCTTTTATATTCTATGCATTCAAGTATTTAAAATTCACTATTTCTGGATGGATGTTAACGTCTTCACTTGGGTTTAAAAGGAAGCTATTCCCTTTGGGAAGAGTAATATATGCACAATAATTTCTGAGTCAAGCCATTTAGCTTTTCCCTGCTTGCTGTATCTCAGGAGTTTTCAGTTTAAATATTTTATATCCACTAAGGTAGGGTGGGATTGGGATTTTATTCACCAACTTAGCATCCCAAAGAGGGTTTAGGTTACTTATTTCTTTTAAAAATAAAACCCATTCTTCCACAGGTTGCACACTGAGCTTAGCCTGCAGAGAGTGGTATCAATATTGGAATTGTGTGAACTGGACTCCAACAGGAAGAAAAGAGAGTCAAAGGTGGGTCTGAAGTTGCTTCTGGGACCTGCTACAATAATTCTTCCTCTTCCTGGATTATACGAACTGTTGCTTAAACCGACAGAAAACAGACACATCTAAAAAGCCTGTCACTCGAGTCCTGTGTTCACCTTAAGATACCTCCCGTTTCTTAGCCTCTTTTCTCAATTCTGGTCACATTCTTCAGGGAGCGGCCCAGCATCCTGTCACCCAGTGATCTGCCTTCCCTTAGTAAAGTCTGCTCTATGCACCAGAGGTTTGCCCAGTTTTGCTCAAGTAACTCAATGATTTCAATGAGCAAGTATTTAAAGGGGGGGTTCTTTTGAGTGCTGGAAGGGACAGTCTGGTTCCCTAACACTCTGGGCCACACCCTCTACAGCATTAGTCCTAGATGCAGATTAACCTTGGCATTAATTTCTGTACCATAGCCCTAACATCTAATCATCGTCAGTGGCAAACTGCTGCGGAGGACCAAATTCCAGATCTTTCCTAGAAAGGTAGAAACAGGTCAGAGGGCAATTTATAATCCAGAGCTGTCCCTGGGAGCCGGCTAAGGCCAAGGCATGCTGGGCTTTTCCTGTCTCCTTTCTTCCTTTTTCCTCGGGATGCGTCTTCATAAATCACTTATGTAAACCCTTTGCTCTGAGGCTGCTTCGGGGAGAACCAGGCCTCAACAGATGGCCAAATGTCAGAAGTGGTCACAGCTACAGGCAAGATTTATGCTGAAGAAAGGTAAGGAGCCTGCAGCCATCACAAAATGGCAGAACGACTGTGAAGCAATCTGGCATGGTGAATTTGGGGACAATTAGGAGCTGTAGGGAACACTCGGCTTGGCATGAGTTCTGTGGACTGGACATGTCCTCCCAGTAACAGTGAAACCAAACAGCAAATCACCTCCCCCTACTGCCAAGCGCATCAGCTCTACTAGGAGCCTTGCTTTTTTTCGGTCCTAACGCCATGCTATATTAGTTCATGTTGCCCAGGCTACTGATGCAAAGTGATCTGCCACCACCTGCCCTGGGACAGTTTCCAATGCCACCCCAGTGTTGCCCCATGCCGTATGAGTGAGTTCTTTGGGACTCTGAGATCACCACCATTAAGGTCTCTTTCCCTCCCTTGGCAACTGTCTTTCCTGACCTTAGCTTTTTACAGGTGCTAATTTTAGAGAGTTTGAGATGGCAAGTCATACACATTTGAGTTCAGCTTTGTGTTGTAGGGGACAACACAGAAGGAAGCAGAGGAAGCGAGCTTCTTGTAGACTCACATTCAGGAGGGAGGGGCAGCATAGGATACACCTCACACGGAAGGGTGGCCCCTGCCCTAACCATCCCAGTGACTCAGGTGGACAATCGTGGCCGTTACTCAACTGCAACTAGGTCATTATGAGGTGGGCTGAAGAGGCCCTAAAGCCCAAGGCTTGAAAATAATCATTCTGCATCCATGTGTATGGGCACATAAAGAGATATCACTCAACTTTATGTGATATTCATTATAAAAACTGATTATATTATGGCTTTCAGGTTTTTTCCCCTGCTGTATTATGACAAAGACTGTATTCCTCAATTATCCTTATAGAAACTTGTAGTTTTGATTCTTTTCATTAACCACTTGTGTTTCATAATTATTGATTGTATGGATTGTATGCTTATGATGAGTTCACCTGTATATAGAAGCAATATCTGAAGATCACACTTTTCAGGTCTTGGGACAGTGTTCCCTCTGACTTGCTAGCTGTTAGCTATTTGGAATGGGAAGTCAGCAATACTTTAAAATCAAGAAGAAATCCTTAGTTTATTTTATTTCTCCACTTTCGGTACAATCTTCCTTTATGATGCATAATTTAAATATTGATAAGGAGAGTCCGTGAAGTACATGGGGTTGGAAGACTGAGGTGTAATCCTGTTCTTTCTACAATGTGTAATTCTGGGTACGTTCTGGATAACAGATCTTGGTACAGCACAGAGATGTATAAAATAACCCGTAATTCAATCCATTGCCTTTTATAATTAATAAATACTACTAAAACAAAACAACTCGCAGCACCCACAGTGCCGTTCTCCTCCTGAAACCATTCTGTTTGTAGCTGGCTCAAAAAGAAGCCGTGTAAGCACGCAGCAAGTAGTGGCAGGGGCAGGAAGAGAGGGAGAATACGCGGGTGGCAAAACCATATCTGAGCAGGTGACATCCGGCTTCCCGTTTTATCTGGCTGCCACGCTTGCCCTTGTCCGTCTTCCCGCCGCTTCTCCTGCATCGGGCATCTCAGCACTGTTGGACTCTGCAGGCGGCCAGCAGACCGTGCATCCTTTGCCTGCGGTTAGGCCCCCAGATGTCTCCTTGACAGACTAATGCTTAGCTGAGACGAGCAAAGGGCATTCTGAGCGCAAACTTTCCTTCCACGTCACGTCACCCTTCAGAACGTGCAGAAGATGCTGCAAAGGGGAGCGGATCCTGATGAGCTTGGGGCCAGGGGGAGGCAGGAAATGTATCATGTCACTGTGCTTCTACAGATGCACAGTCTGGAGACAAGCGTTGCGATTAGCGATGCAGGATGTCACTAGTCCCCACCGCCTCCACACGTGCCTCGGCTTTGCTCTGCTGAAACGTTAAGTATTGTTTGTTTTGTTGTGTTTGCCGCCTGTAAAAGGCCACTCTTCTTGTGCCCTGTCCTATCCACTGTGTCCCCGTGTTGCTTTCCCCACGGCAATCGCTCATCATCTCTTTTGAATACTTTCAATTGTTGTCAGGGATGGGACACAATAGCAAAAATAAGATCCCAGTTTCCCCAATCAGGGAAAAGCGGCAAAGAAATTATCTTCCCTTTGTCTTCTTCCATAAGTATACTGCCAATTTCCTACATGTGTTAACTCATCTGGTTTTCATAATAGCTGCATGCTATTTTCTCCATCATTACAGGCAAGCGAACCACTGTGGTGCCTGTGATCTAGCATTCCTGGGCTAGTCCACTCATCCCTGCTGTCTCCCAACTGAGATCTGATACTTTCTGAGAAAGAGGGACTCTTTGTCTCACCAGATGACCCAAAGCTTGTGATAACGCTTAAGCAGGAATTCGAAGAGATGAGGATGATATCTGGGCGTTAGAAGACCAACCCTGGTCTTTTCACAAAGTGTATTTCTGGGTAAATCTGGATAACAGATCATGGTACAGCACACAGACATCTGGGAAATCCCATAGTTAAATACATTGCTTCTTAATAAGTGCTACTAAAATGAACAAAACAATTTGTTACTATGTAGTTAATTAGTATTTCCTTGTTTGAAGATTGTTTTATGTTTAATTATGTGTATGTTGGGGGTCATTATGTGCCTGTGAGAGGGTGTCCTTGGAGACCAGAGATACTGAATCCCTAGAGCTGGGGTACAGGATGCCGTGAGCCACCTTTAACGGTGCTGGGAACTGAATTCAGATCCTTTGCAAGAGTGGTACACATGCCCAATCCCAGAGCCATTGCTCTAGTACTTTCAATTAATATTTTTAGTTTCTGTTCCAGTACCTGGAAATAAGGCTGTCTGGATTCTAGTGTAAGCAGGTTCAGATGTGTCTTCAGGCTCATCCCTGGCCATGATGATCTATTTCACTCTTCAGCAAACAGCAGGGAAGATGCTCTTGGGAACAGTAGGTTTCTGTTGGTTTCACAGGTGATTCAGTAGCACATTGAAGGCTGTATTATGGTCCCTATTTCCATGCCAAACTGAGAGCCACTCAGAGACGGATAGTGACAGCACCAGGACCTTTAGGCATTCTCTGTGCATAAGGCTTTCTACCTGTATTTCCTTAGAAGTTGGAAAGGTAAATATGATCTGAACTTGAGAAGCATTTTGTATAGTATAATATAATAATATGGCTAAATATATATATAGTACTATCTTTATACGAAATGGAAGCTGAACTGTTAAGTGTCCCAAGGAATTCAGAAAAAGGGGCCCTTGGATTTCTATCCTTAGTATAGATATATCTTAAGGGTCTCATTACCTACTGTGCAGTGTGGAAGAGGCTGTGGGAATAGTATACAGGAATGCCTTGGAAGAACTAAACAAATTCTCTTAGAAAAATGTGGCTTGCTATCAATTTCTCTCCTCTTACGACCACTCATAACAACCTGTATATTATGGTTCGTTGCATCTATGAGCAGACCAAACATGTTGTATCCACTTAGTGAAAATGGGTCTAATTCTCAAACAGCTTCCTTTTCTTTGAATGTACAGGGCCAGCTGTGATGATCAATCTTCATCATCACCTTGACCAGAATTACAATCTCCTAAAGAGCATTTCCAGAGGGGGTTAGTGGGGCGTGGGTAAGACTCATTGCTGAAGGGGGCAGCACCATCCCATTGGAAGGGGTGAAAACAGGAAGTGGACTGAGTGATAGTGTTTACCTAGATGTGAACAAACAGACTCACAGTACTGCTTACAGAGCCACAGGTTTCGCCTACCGCCAAGACTCCCTTTGCATGATGGAATATTCACTAAAACATGGGCTAGAGTCCTCCCTTGAGTTGCTTCTGGTCAGATATTTGGTCAAAAAAAACCACCTTAATATTCCATCTATAAATAATGTTTGGAAATTTCTTAAACTTTGATTCCTACTTTGGAAATTTACAATTTGGACTATTTTGTTTGTTTGTTTGTTTGAAATTACTGCATTCACTTATACCACTCTGCACTAATTTCTGTTTTCAGGGATCCCACACTCACTTTTTGCTTTCCTTCTTCTTTTTTTTAATTCTACTTCTGCCTTTTATATCTGGAAGGATGGGAGGAAATTACCTTATTTCAAGGGGACTATATTACATTTGGCAAAAGGAGAGCCTAATTGTAGAACAAATCAGTAGCAAGAGGTGAGAGACTGGGTAGCAGCCCCCAGGTCACCTAGCAGAAGATTGCAATCCCTTAGGCCCGTTCAGCATCCTTCGAGCCGAATCCTCACTGCTTACTCAGAAGGATGGAGTCATACGACTGGAGTGGCAGAAGTAGGGACCAATCATAAAATGGAAAAACACAAGAATAGTACCCAGTTGCATGTCTGATGAAAGTCACTCACAAGAATACCTTAAAGAAAAAAAACCACACATGGTTTTTACAGAGGGTTAGATCTTGGCTTGAAGGTATCTGGAAGACCATGGTTCTCTGGAGACCTTCGGTGCGGTCGCCTTAGAAAGGTGTTAATGGCTTCTTTTAATAGATCCACACATGTTTCTCCCTACAAAGAACGCTCACCAAAGTTGTGTCATTTTTTTTTATAGGTGACAGGGTGCTTGTTTCTGCCCTACTGTGCCGGGGGTCCACATGATCTGATCTATGAGCAGACACAGTACTCAGGGCACTGGGGTTTCGTTGGTGTGTTTCTTTATTTGAATAGGTATAACTTCTACTCAGAAAAGATGGTCTGAAGAATGGGGGGTGGTGAGTAGTTGGCCCAGGATGTTACATCTGGGTGTCTGTTTTCCGATGAGCATCAGATGGAGGTAGACACTAGCCAGGCACATACCTCACTAGCTTGCTTTGTCTGAGACAGCCTGAGAAGCATGGGTTTCGGCTCTTAGATCAATCAGCAATACCCACAAAGACATTTGATCACTGCCAGCTGGCATTTCTACCATTGTTGATAAAGTTTCCTTTGCTTCTTTTACCTTTTCCCGACAAATAGAAAGACTGAGTAACTGGATCTTGCATATTCTAATACTGTTAGAGGGCCTGGGAGTTGTACAACTGTACAAAATTTGGCAAAATAGAATAAGTCTGTCTCCCATACTGTCACCACTGTGGTGGCTATGAACATTGCTGTACCTGAAGCAGATGCCCAATGTGCTCGAATAATATTGATAAGATCCTTCTTTCCATAAAACTGCCTTCAAAAATTATCTTCTTTTAAAATTTCAAAACCTTTCCTTCCTTTAAAATTGCCTTCTTCCTCTAAAATTGTCTTACTTTGAATGTTAATTTGTATAGTCAGTCTATTGATAGTGCCTACGATCCCTTGTAAGACGCTTGTCCTCATACATGTTCCCAGTGAGGTCAGAGTGTTTCACCAAATCCTCTATCCTATTTGATTTCCTTCCTCCCTACTCTGGCAGGTAATAAATAAGGAAGAAAATGGCCTCTCAGGAACAGTTGTCAACTCTGCCTCAGCCGTCCCCACTTTGAGGTGTTTTGGTTGCTCTACTTGTTCCTAGTCCCATCACTCAGGCCTTGAGAGCAGACAGATTTCTGATTTCTTCCTTGAAAATGACATGATGAATCAGACTACATGCTTTTGTGTAAGGGCCCGGGAGAAAATGTAATCAGAGGATGCCCTCTGTTTTGGAAGTATTGCGTTATTGACCTCAGCATGGGGAGAGGCAAGAGCCTGGTGGGACGTGATGGCAGGAGTTGAAGAGAAGCTTTGCTGCATGGATCACTCCAGAGACCATTCTAGAACTGCGAATAAAACACTCCCAAAAAAACCCGAGAATGGGCTTATATTATAAAAAGTTCTGAAAGAGGGAATTCTACGACTTGTCGAAACAATAATTTTAGGACAAGAGTGGAAACCCTGAGCTCTTCTCCAGGTCACCATTTCTTAGTTGCAAGGCGTATGTCTGAGGTATGGTGATCAGCGCCGTCTGTCTTGTTATTTATTACAGGAGCTAAGTTTACCCAGCATCAGGTCAGTGCTACTGGTAATGTTGTCTCTGTGCTGGGGTACACTTGCTCTTGCCTGCTTTTCATTCCGTTCTTATCAGTCACCTAGCAGACGTTACTGTAACAGGAGTCGGGACACACAGAGGGAGCACAGGAAGAGACTGTCCGTCAGCAATTTCAAGCCCTTAATGAGGCTTGCTTCTGTTAAATGCTCCAGTGGTTTGGGGACAGCCCGTAATCTCCCAACACCTCAGTGTGTACTGTGTCTACTTTCTTTTCTATTCAGTTGCCTCAAAATCAATGGCAAATTTTATTGAGGGGTCTACATGTGGTAACATAATGCCCATACAAGTCTGAGAAGGAAAATTCATTTCTGACCCATCTTCTATAATTTTGAAACTGATATTTGGACAGCTGGAGCAATTTATTCAAAAGCTTCACAGCAGAGTCTAGGCTCAAGCCCATAGGCATTCGATGCCCATGATTTTCTTCTGTTAAATTTTGTCTTTTGTTTTTTTTAATCGTCTGTTACGTGTTAGCTTTCACATCATTTCAGATTTAAGGAAAGTCTGTGTCTGTTGGGAGAGCCTAGTCTGCTTTCATCATATTGTCTGGGTTGTTTAACAGTTCTTATTTTCTTCATGTGTTTCAGCCATGAGATACCTCTTTACAACAAATATACCAGTATGCATCCTAAAAAGAAAAGCATTTACCTACATAGCCACAGTATAATAAAATCAAGGATTGAATACTTTTGTACTAGTTTATGTAATATGCAACATTTGTTCAGTTTTAAATACTGTCTTAATATATTTCCCCTTTTATTTAAATTAGAAACAATCTTATTTTATATATCAATCCCAGTTCCCACTCCCTCCCATCCTCCCACGCCCCACACCCCCATCCCATCCCTCTTCTGCTCCATAGAAAGGGTGAGGCCTTCCATGGGGGATCATCAAAGTCTGTCACATCATTTGGGGCAGGGCCTAGGTCCTCTCCCATGTGTCTAGGCTGAGAGAGTATCCCTCTATGGGGAATGGGCTCCCAATGTCCATTCATACACTAGGGATAAATGCTGTTTCATTACCAGGGGCCCCATAGACTACCCAGGCCTCCTATCTGACACCCACGTTCAGGGGTCTTGGTTCTAATGCGGAAGTTGTAAGATACACAAAGTAGGGATGTCCTATGATATTTTATTGAGGGAAAAATCACTTACATGAGAAGCCAAGAAAGCTGAGAACCAAAGGTCCACAGTTGAGGCCATCCTAGTATATCTCGGGACATTTCCCTAGTGTCAGATTTCTCTCTAAACCTATAATGGTTCCCTCTATTATATCTCTTTTCTTGCTCTCCTCTATTCTTCCCCCAACTGAATCTTCCTGGTTCCTCATGTCTTCCTCCTCCATCCTCTTCTCCCTTTCCCCTTCTCCCTCTCCCCTCCCCTCATGCTCCCAATTTTCTCAGATCTTGCCCCTTTCCCCTTCTCCGGGGGACCATGTATGTCTCTCTTAAGGTCCTCTTTGTTTCCTAGCTTCTCTTGAGGTGTGGAGGATTGTAGGTTGGTAATCCTTTGTGCTATGTCTGAAATCCATATATAAGTGAGTACATACCATGTTTGTCTTTTTATGACTGGGTTACTTCCCTCAGGATTGTTTCTTCTAGTTCTATCCATTGGTATTTTTTTCTGCTGAGTAATACTCCATTGTGTAAATGTACCACATTTTCTTTATCCATTATTCAGTTGAGGGGCATCTAGGTTGCTTCCAGGTTCTGGCTATTACACATCATGCTGCTATGAACATAGTGGAACAGATGTCCTTGTTGTATGAATGTGCATGCTTTGGGTATATGCCTAAGAGTGGAATTGCTGGGCCTTGTGGTAGACTGATTCCCATTTTCCTGAGGAATCTCCATACTGATTTCCAAAGTGGTTATACAAGTTGGCATTCCCACCAGCATTGGAGGAGTGTTCCCCTATCTCTGCATCCTCTCCAGCATAAACTGTCATTGGTGTTTATGATTTTAGTCATTCTGATATGTGCGAGATGGTATCTCAGAGTTGTTTTGATTTCCATTTCCCTGATGGCTAAGGATGTTGAGTACTTTGTGTTTTGTTTTTGTTTTTGTATTTGTTTTCTGAGTAACTTACTGATTTTATTGTTCTTTTTTTTAAACATTTTTTTAAAAAATTTAAATTAGAAACAAGCTTGCTTCACATGTCTATCCAACCTCCCTCTTCCTCCCCTCCTCCCATGCCTTCCCAACAAACCCGCCAGCCTCCCACCCAATCCCAACTCTGTTCCCAAGAAAGGGTGAGGCCCTCCATGGGGGACCTCCAGAGTCTGTCATTTCATTCAGGGCAGGGGCTAGGCCCTCCCCCAAGAGTCCAGGCTGAGAGAGCATCCCTCATTGTGGGATGGGTACCCAAAGTCCATTTGTGTGCCAGGGATAAATACTGATGTACAACCCAAGGCCCCATAGATTGCCTAGGCCTCCTCAGTGACATCCACATTCAGGGGGTCTGGATCAGTCCCGTGCTGGACTCCCAGTCATCAGTTTGGGATTCAAGAACTCCTTGTTCAGGTCATCTGTTTCTGTGGGTTAAACCAGCCCAGTCTTGACCCTTTTGCTCATCAGTCCTCCCTCTTTGTCACTGGGTTCTAGGAGTTTAGTGTTTAGCTGTGGGTGTCTGTCTGCCTCTGCTTCCATCAGCCACTGGTTGAAAGTTCATAAGTGTCTTTCAGCCATTTTGGATTACTCTATTGAGAATTCTCTATTTAGTTCTATATCTCACCTTTTAGTTGGATCCTTTGTTGTTTTGGTAACTTGCTTCTTGAGCTCTTTGTAAATTTTGGAGATCAGCCCTCTGTCAGATATGATGTTGATGAATATCTTTTCCCATTCTGTGGGTTGCTTTTTTGTCTTGTTGACTGCATCCTTTGCCTTACAGAAGGTCCCATGTATTAATTGTCAATCTCAGTGTCTGTGCTACTGGATTTATGTTCAGGAAGCAGATCCAGAGGCTGATGGAAGCAGAGGCAGACACCCACAGCTAAACACTGAACTGAACTCCTGGAACCCAGTGACAGAGAGGGAGGAGTAATGAGCAAGACTGGCTTGTGAAATCCACAGAAACAGTTGACCTGAACAAGTGGGAGCTCTTGGACTCCAGACTGATGCCTGAGAGGCCAGCATAGGGCTGATCCAGAACCCTGGATGTGGGTGTCAGTGAGGAGGCCTAGGTAATCTATGAGGCCTCAGGTAGTAGATCAGTATTCATCCCTGGCATACAAACAGACTTTGGGTGCCCATCCCACAATGAGGGATGCTCTCTCAGCCTGGACTCTTGGGGGAGGGCCTAGGCCCTACCCTGAATGAAATGACAGACTCTGGAGATCCACCATGGAGGGCCTCGCCCTTTCTGGGGAACAGAGTGGGGACTGGGTGGGGAACTGGGGGGGGAGCTGGTTGGGGAGCAGTGGATGAGGGGAGGGAGAGCGAGCTGGGATAGACATGTGAAGCAAGCTTGTTTCTAATTTACATTAAAAAGATATTTATTTATTGATTCTTTGTGGAATTCAAGTCCTTCCATGTCCACCTACCTTTAGCCTTCCCTGCAAAGGGAATTAAAATAAAAAGGAGAAACATTTAGCCCCTCCATCTTTCCTTCTTCTCCATATTGTGTATTGTATATTCTCATTGTGGCCTTGGGAGCTGCTGTGTGTCACATAGTATAGCCCTTTCCCCAAACAGCATAACATGCAAATGTTCATTGCAGTCAGTTGTTGGTCCAGTTCAAGTCTCTGGGTTCTGGCACATAGTTGATAGTGGAGCCTCACCCATACTTCTCTCAGATACCCTTCTACTGACCCACTCATGGAGACCCTGCAGCTATGGTTCCATGGGACTGTCCCTTCACGAGCCCCAGCAGGTCATAGATGGGGTAGGCCAACTCCAAGCCCTGGATGTGGGCCTGGGTGCTAGCTTAGTTGGCGGGTTTGGGGCCCCCACTGGGACTGCCCTCCTCAGGCGAGGGTCAAGACCAGCTCTCCTGTGTGCAGGGCCAGCTCTTCTATTGCCTGGCCAGCGAGGAGGGCGACAGTTTTCCTAGGGCCATTAGAGGTCTGGGCCAGCTCTCCCATGCCCATGCCACTGGGGCCAGTTCAGGGGTCTGGGGTCAGGGGTGGGGGAGAACTCTCTCACTGAGCCGGCTGATGGGGTGCAGGATCAGTTCTCCAGTAGCCAGGCTACCAGGCCTAGCTCTCCCATGGCCCCTGGTGGTAACACAGGCCACAGAAATCAACACAGATGCTGGTTATGCCAGGACCACAGACCCAGACAAGACCCTTTGTGGCCTCTTCAGCCTGGATGTCACTGTAGGCCTGCATGGCTGCATTGGCCTCCCAGATTGGTATGGACCCAGTGGCAGCGTAGCCCTTGGACATCAATGTGCCCTCAGGTGGCAGCATAAACCTGTTGCATCTGTGTGCCCTTCAATGGTGACATGGGCCATGAATGTCATCACAGACCCTGGACATGATAGCATATGGACCCAGGCATGGCCTGATGGGGAAGTCCTTTGTATACGTCAATAAAGCACTGTTGGCCAATAGGGAAGCAAGATAGGTGGGACTAGGAGTTGAGGAGGATTCTGGGAAAGAGAGACACGGCAGAGACAATGTAGCCCACCAGAGAAGTCAGATGTCCGGACCCTTTTCTCCTGTAAGAGAAATACTTAGATTAACAATTATGGGTTAGCTGGAAAGAAACAAGCAAACGGCCAACAGCTTCATAATTAATACAGCCTCCTGTGTGTTATTTGGGGACTACAACTGTGGCAGGGCCCAAGCAGCTGGCGAGGAAAAACCAAAGAGACTGGCGGAGGAAAACTACACGTTACAATGGCCCTTGGCTGTAGCTTGGGCCTGGATTATATAGCATGGCCTGGGGTGTCAGCACAGGGCACTTCAGATCCGAATGACTCTAATGGCAGTACATACCTTGGGTATCAACATCGCCCCAGGTGGTGGCGCAGACCACGATCACCTGTATGCCCTTCAGTGGTAGCATGGGTCACAGATATTAACATAGACCCCAGCTGTGGTAGGGCCATGGCCCCTGGTGGCAGCGTGGGCCTGGACATCATATGGTCCGGGGTGGAGCCTAGACCACCCATATCAGTCTCTTCCTCACCACTGTCATTTCTTGGGTTCCACGAGTCTCCACAGTGCACGGAGGCAGAGTGAAAGGTAGGGGTAGGGGTAGGTGGAGGAGCTGTTCTTGTCCGGATCCATTCGTATATGACCTTTTTGTCTCCACGGCATGAAGCGCTCCATCCCACCACACCCTCCTTCTCCTGATGGATTGACACCTCCTGAAATCGTAAGCCAAAACAGTTGAGAAATATAACTAATGCACCCAAGTTTCTCCAAACACAGGCCTCTGCTGGTGTGTGCATGTGCTCTCTGAAATGTTCTCATACCTGATACTCTGCCCACCGAAAGTCCCAGATCTCAGCTCAGGACACTTTTAGAGTTCCGTCCCATGTTCACCAGACCCTAATTTGTATGTTGATCTCTGTGAGCAGATAGTCAACAGTGTGATACTCTGGCTAAACTGCCTTCTCTCCTTTTCACTGTGAGCTTCACTTCTACAACTGCACCCCTGAAAATGTCTTGAAAAAGTTTCATTTGGCGAACGTGGCACATGAATGTGCCACTCCCACAGAGGAATGGGGTGATTTAAATACAGTGCACCGAAGACGCCTGGAGTTAGGTTCTTTTATAATGTTGCAATCATGATGGTGGTTGCAGAAATTCATTTAAACCAACAAGTGAAGGGGGGAGTGTGAGGATTTGCATTTTCAATAATAAGACAATGAGGTTTCAGTGAATTTTGTCTATAAAAGGAGTTGATATTTTAAATGACAGGTCTTTGAGAAAATAATTAGTGGTTGAATCTAAGATGAGATTTTTTACTGAAAATATCTTCCTCCTATAAACCTACTCTCAGATAATACTCTGGCTGTCAGTGGTGTGCAGTTCCTAGGATGATGTTGAGGGGGCTGTGAGCACTGCCTTGAGTCAATGCCTCCTTGATTAACTGCATAGCATTTTCAGCGTCGTCAGTGTCTCCAAATGTTTGTGTTTTCTGTAGCTAAATATGATTTCCCATGATCAAGCGGTCATCAGGCCATGCCTGGACTTCACATTTGGGTTCATCATAGATTCTGCACCTCATTCAACAGTATGCTACTATCGCCTTCAATTCAGTTTCACCTTAGAATTAGTATGGGAAGAGGTTGGCAGGTTCAAATTATATTTAAAGCCTTTTGTCAAAAAAATCTTATTTCAGCTCTGCCATGCTTTTCTATGAATTTTTAAATTTTCTTCTAGAACAAATTTTTAATAAACAGGCAACCCACAGATGAGAAATAAAACCCATATAAAAAGTTATTAAAGCACAATGGAACATTATTTGTTTTCACAAATATTCTTGAATTCTCATGATAAATTACCAAAATTTACATTTTTAAACAGGGGAATAAATAAATATTGGCGATGAAAGCTATACATATGTGTAATACCCAGACCAAAAATAATTACCACAGCTTCTCATTGGCAAAGCGACATTTGCCTGATGTGCTCTGAAACCCTGTGAAAATCCTGGCTCATTAGTTGCATGCTACCTGATGAGGATAAGTAAGGGTGAGGAGTCTGCTGATGTTTGCCGACAGGAGTCCTGACCAGAGTTCCTAGTCAGAAGACTGGGAGTGGCTGTAGTGCCCCAGGAGACATCTTCATTTTCTTTCCTAACCGTGAGCCTCCTCATACTTGTTTGACGAAGTCTAAAGAAATTATGGATTATTCATTTTTATGCCCACCTCCTTTCACAGAAGATGCTGTTTACTGGATGTCTTTGCTGTCACATGCAACATTTTGAAGATTTTTAGGTAACAATAGTTGTAAAAAATATTATCACATTTTATTAGTGGTGGAGCATGCCCTTAGTCCCAGCACTTGGGAGACAGTGGCAGGCTGATCTCTGTGAGCTCAAAGTCAGCCTGGTCTACAAAGTGAGTTTCCAAATAGCCAGGGCTCATACAGAAAGAAACCCTGTCTCTAAAACCCAATATATATTTATATCACTCAATTATTCATTTTCGTTTCAATGGGCACTTTATTTTTTTAAAAATATAGTCATTATAAATAAACCAATTAGGTTAATTACTCTCCACATCTTTTGGTGGTCATGTATTTTCATTTCCTGTAAATATATATCTAGAAGTAGAATTTTGTGTCAGAGGATGAGTAATGTTGAATTTTATAGACACTGCCAATTTGCTAATCCATTTAGCATTCTTGGAGAAAATGTGTGTGAATTACAGCTGCATCAACCCTTGCCCACATTTGTTCCAACAACCATCTTAATTTCAGCCATGTTGGTGCATAGATTGTTTGTACCATTTAGTAACTCTGACTTTCAACGTTCATGTCACCTTTCACTCTGTTTCATCCTCAACGACAGTGTCTCTTGCTCTGTTGCCTTTGTATCTGGTCCTGGTCATCTTTGACATCCATTGTACGTTTCTTAGGATAGCGGTCAGTCTACAACACTGTTACCTTTTAGACGTCAATGAGTTTCCATCGTTTGACATAGCTCAGTAATAAGTATGAAAACCAAACTATACTATTACCATTACAGGTGTGACTATTCTCTCTTTATCTACACACACACACACACACACACACACACACACAGAGAGAGAGAGAGAGAGAGAGAGAGAGAGAGAGAGAGAGAGAGAGAGATTCTACTCGATGCCGATATTACCTGCTTTCCACACAACCAGTGTAAGAGCTGAGCTGACAGGTGCACAGAGCTTTGTAGGAAAGGAGTTGGTCCATGAGGACTGCTGAGGTTTGCAGCCCCATGCAAAGGCTTGTCCCAACAACAAAAGATAGGAATACTTTGATATTTTTTCAGTTTGGGTAGTGGAAATGGAAGAAATAGAATTGTCAATAGAGTCTAAGTTAACCAGCATATATAGGGAGTGGAATGGGAATGGAAAATCCATTAACACTCCTTGGTAATATTCCTGCTGTGCGTGGTTGTAGTACCCACATTTGTTTGTGAGGAGAATCTACTGAACATGACTGATCTTTTCTCTAAAGGCTGGGATCTTAAAAGAGTCTTGAAACATCATAATAGCCAAAAAATTCTCAGTATGCTCTACTAAGTATAGAGACAGAAAACAAGTTCACACTGAATTTATAATGACTCCAGCATTTGTGCTGTAATTTTAAAGTAAAATCACTTCATTTTGGTGTCCTTGACTCTGCTTCCTTCTGCTAACCTATTTAATGAAGAAAATAGGCAATGTGCTTGTGGACTGCTTAAGTTCCTGCGATCTAAGGACGTTTGTCATCATTTAATAATAAATCTGTTTTCCCAAGGTGGAGGCAAACCAGAAACCAAAAGATGAAAATTATGAAACCATACAAGAATGCGCAAACCAGATGTCTCGTGACTCACTGAAGTCTAAATTATTAAGCACATGTGGTACATGGCGAACTTGTCTTATTCTGGGATTCCAATAATTTTCTTTATGGAAGATGCATATGATTGAGAAAAAAATCACCTGATTTGAAGTTCCAAGATCAGGATCCACACTTCCAATAAGGGCGCATGGTGTACAATGTTAGCTTTTTACTAACAAGCCTGAAACTGGAAAAGAGCAGTAAGGATGGTTACCTTAAAGACTGTTGAGTCAATCAAATCAGAAGATGCAAGCAAAAGAGCTTTGAGCAAGAGTAAAACTTAGAGTACCCAGAGTTGCCAAAATCTAGAGTGTCACATAGAAGCAGGGGCAGGAGAACCGATGGGAGCAGGGGTCCTGACTGCTATGGGTAAGCTGATGTCACCCTTCCTGGCTAGTAAGGGAATATCCTCCTTGAGCTGTTACTTAAGGAGGCAACGCACCTAAACTCACCTTCTCACTTTTTGCTCTAATTGCTTTAGTTATAATAAAAAAATAGAAATTCATCTGCTCAGGAGTTATATCCGAGGAGGGAGATATTATCTCTAAGTGCTTAATTTAAGTGAGGAATAACTGCCCATCAGTGACTTGTGCTAAGAAATGCTCCTTAGAGCAAGCAGCAGAGGAAAGGCTGGGAGTGAGGTTTCCAACAGAGGGGAGGGGAAAGTGGTGCACCAGGAAGAATGCTGGCCTGAAAACCTGGAAACCTGGATTTCAGCTCCCATGGAGCCAGACAGGCTGCAGTGGGAAAGATGGCTTTCTCCTTTGAATCACATTCTTAGCTCAGAAATGGGTAAGCGGTCCTCATACTTCTCATCGTTGCATATGTCCTCAGCATGCCATATCTTAGCGATAGTCGTTTTGCCCTTTGTTAAAATTTATCAGGAAAGCATTACATCCTGCTGTATAGTAACCAGTGAGGTCTCTACTATAAAACTGATGAAGCTGCATCTTCAGATAATACAGCATCAGCCAAAAGGTGGAAGAGTTTAAAGAGTCAGTTAAGAGTTTAAACATATCTTAGTTTTTTTTTAAAAATCCCCTTTATTAAAATTAGATTTTTTTATATAATATATCCTGTTTATAGTTTCTCCTCCCAGTTCCTCCTCATCCCCCCTCCCATCCAGGTCTGCTCCCTTACTGTTTCTCATTAGAAAAGAATAAGAGGTAACAATAAGCCTAACAAAATAAAATATTGTAAGATAAAGCAAAACCCCTCGCATCAAAGTTGAAACAAAGCAAACCAACTGAAAAAAAAAAAAGAGCCCCCAGAGAAGGCACAAGAATCAGAGACCCACTCGTTCATACATTCAGGAGTCATGTAAAAATCTTAAACTGAAAGCTGTAATATGTACACAGAGGACCTGGTGAAGACCCATGTTGGCCTTGTGCTTGCTGCCTCAGTCCTAGAGTTCATGTGAGCATGCTCAGTTGACTTAGAGGGCCTTGTACTCCTGGTACTTTCCACTTCCTTTTCCCTGGGTTTCTCTGAGTTGAGAGGAGAGAGATTTGATGGAGGCATCCCATTTAGATCTATGTGTTCCAAGTGCTCTCTCTCTCTCTTTCTCTGTCTCTCCTGCGTACCTAATGATCCGCAGATCAGAGCAAGGCACTGATCTGCGAATATACCAGAATATTATTAGGAGTACTTTTATTGTTACATTCTTTAAAACGGCAGCAGCATTTGATTTTACCCTAAGTTTCTGGGATATCTAGTCTCTGGTTCTTGGTCACCCAAGCGGTATCATCTATGGGTTCCATCTCCTGGGGTGGGCTCAACCACATTCACTGATGCTTTATTCATAATAGTCAGAAACTGCAGGCAATCTAGATGTTCCCCAACAGAAGATTGGATAAAAAATGTTGTATATTTACACAACTGAGTATTACTTATCTGTTAAAGAAATGACCACATGAAAATTGTAGACAAGTGGATGGAACAAGAAAGACATCATTGTGGGTGAGGTAACCCAGACCAAGAAAGATAAATATGGTATACATTTGCTTATATGTGAATATTTTAGCTTTTGAAACTCTTTTTTTTTAAATTTTATTTTCCAGTTTAAATTTAGATAAGAAACAAGGTTGCTTCACAAGTCAGTTCCAGGTCCCTCTCCCATTCCCTCCCTTCCTCCCGTGCCCCCCCCCGTTATCCCCTCATTTCTCCAGGGAGGGTGAGGCCCTCCATGGGGGTGTGCATAGTGTGTCATTTCATATAGGGCAGGGCCTAGACTCTTCCCCAAGAGTTCAGGGTGAGAGTGCACCTCACATTGTTCTATGGGAGTCCAAAGTCCGTGTGTATACTTGGGATGGGTACTGATCTGCTGCCCAAGGCTCAGTAGATTCCCTAGGCCTCTTCACTGACACCCAGGTTCAGGGGGTCTTGATCAGTCCCATGCTGGCTTCCCAGGCTAATGCCTGGGATTCAAGAGTTAACCTTTGTCTGGTCAGCTGTTTCTGGGGGTTAAACCAGCCCAGTCTTAATCCCTTTGATCATCAGTCCTCCCTCTCTGTTACTGGCTTTCTTGAGTTCAGCTCAGTACTTAACCAAGGGAGTCTGCCTCTTCTTCGATCAGCCACTAAATAAAGTTTCTGTTTCCCAGACTCTCTGGCCATAGGATTGTAGGCTGGCACTCCCCAGATCTATGTCTAAAATCCATATATGAGAGAGTACATGCCATGTTTCTCTTTTTGTGACTGGGTTACCTCACTCAGGATGGTTTCTTCTAGTGTCATCCATTTGCCTGCGAATCTCATGATTCCATTATTTTTTCTGCTGAATAGTACTCCATTGTGTAGATGTACCACATTTTCTCTATCCACTCTTCAGGTGAGGGACATCTAGGTTGCTTCCACGTTCTGGCAATTACAAATAAAGCTGCTATGAACATAGTGGAACAGACATCTTTGTTGTATGAATGGGCATCTTTTGGATATATGCCTAAGAGTGGAGTTGCTGGGTCTTGTGGTAGGTTTATTCCCATTTTTCTGAGGAATCTCCACACTGATTTCCAAAGTGGCTGAACCAGTTGGCACTCCCACCAGCAATGGAGGAGTGTCCCCTTTCACCACATCCTCTCCAGCATAAATTGTCATTGGTGTTTTTGATTTTTAGCCATTCTGACAGGGGTGAGATGGTATCTGAGAGTTGTTTTGATTTGCATTTCCCGGATGGCTAAGGATGTTGAGCACTTTCTCAAGTGCCTCTCAGCCATTTTAGACTCCTCTATTGAAAACTCTCTATTTAGTTCTGTAGCCCACTGTTTAATAGGGTCCTTTGGTGTTTTGGAGACTTGCTTCTTGAGTTCTTTGTAAATTTTGGAGATCAACCCTCTGTCAGATGTGGGATTAGTGAATATTTTTTCCCATTCTGTGGGCTGCCTTTTTGTCTTGCTGACTGTGTCCTTTGCCTTACAGAAGCTTCTCAGTTTCAGTAGGTCCCATTTATTATTTGTTGATCTTACTGCCTGTGCTACTGGTGTTATGTTCAGGAAGCTGCCTCCTGTACCAATTCGTTCAAGGGTACCACCCACTTTCTCTTCTAAGAGGTTCAGTGTGGCTGGATTTATGTTGAGGTCTTTGATCCATTTGGACTTAAGTTTTGTGCATGGCGATAGACATGGATCGATCCTCATTCTTCTGCATGCCAGTCTCCAATTATGCCAGCACCATTTGTTGAAGATGCTTTCTTTATTCCATTGTATATTTTTAGCTTCTTTGTCAAAGATCAGATGTTCGTACGTGTGTGGGTTAATACCCGGATTTTCAATTCGATTCCATTGGTCTACCTGTCTATTTTTGTGCCAATACCAAGCTGTTTTCAGGACTATAGCTCTATAATAGAGCTTGAGGTCAGGGATGGTGATGCCTCCGGACGTTGCCTTGTTGAACAGGGTTGTTTTGGCTATCCTGGGTCTTTTGTTTTTCCATACAAAATTGATTATTGTTCTTTCAAGGTCTGTGAAGAACTGTGCTGGGATTTTAATGGGGATTGCATTGAATCTGTAGATTGCTTTTGGCAGGATTGCCATTTTTACTACATTGATCCTACCTATCCAAGAGCATGGGAGATCTTTCCATTTTCTGAGGGCTTCTTTAATTTCTTTCTTTAAAGATTCAAAGTTCTTACGATACAGGTCTTTCACTTGTTTGGTTAGCGTTACCCCAAGGTATTTTATGTTGTTTGTGGCAATTGTAAAGGGTGATGTTTCTCTGATTTCTCTTTCAGCCCTTTTATCATCTGTATATAGTAGGGCTACTGATTTTCTTGAGTTGATCTTGTAGCCTGCCACTTTGCTGAAGGTGTTAATCAGCTGTAAGAGTTCCCTGGTAGAGTTCTTTGGGTCATTGATGTAAACTATCATATCGTCTGCAAACAGTGAAAGTTTGACCTCTTCCTTCCCAATTTGTATCCCCTTGATCCCCCTTTGTTGTCGTATGGCAATAGCTAGAACTTCAAGTACCATGTTGATAAGGTATGGAGAGAGTGGACAGCCTTGTTTTGTTCCTGATTTTAGAGGAATTGCGTTGAGTTTCTGTCCATTTAGTTTGATGTTGGCTGTTGGTTTACTGTATATAGCTTTTATTATGTTTAAGTATGTCCCTGTTATCCCAGATCTCTCCAAGACCTTTATCATGAAGGGGTGTTGGATTTTGTCAAAGGCTTTTTCAGCATCTAGTGAGATGATCATGTGATTTTTGTTTTTCAGCTTGTTTATATGGTGGATTACGTTGATGGCATTTTCGTATGTTGAACCATCCCTGCATTCCTGGGATGAAACCTACTTGATCGTGGTGAATGATTGTTTTGATGTGTTCTTGGATCCGATTTGCCAGTATTTTATTGAGTATTTTTGCATCAATGTTCATGAGGGATATTGGTCTGAAGTTCTCTTTTTTTGTTGTATCTTTGTGTGGCTTGGGGATCAAGGTTATTGAAGCCTCATAGAAAGAGTTTGGCAAAGACCCTTCTGCTTCTATTGTGTGGAACACTTTGAGAAGAATTGGTATAAGCTGTTCTTTGAATTTCTGGTAGAATTCTGCACTGAGTCCATCTGGACCTGGGCTTTTTTTGGTTGGGAGACTTTTGATGACAGCTTCTATTTCCATAGGGGTTATAGGTCTATTTAAATTGCTTATCTGTTCTTGATTTAGTTTTGGCAATTGATAGCTGTCCAGGAAGTCATCCATTTCCTTTAAATTTTCGAATTTTGTGGAGTACAGGTTTTCAAAGTATGACCTAATGATTCTCTGGATTTCCTCAGAGTCTGTTGTTATGTCCCCCTTTTCATTTCTAATTTTGTTAATTTGCATGTTCACTCTCTGCTGTTTGGTAAGTTTGGACAAAGGTTTGTCTATCTTGTTGATTTTCTCAAAGAACCAACTCTTCGTTGCGTTGATTCTTTGTATTGTTTTCCTGGTTTCTACTTTATTGATTTCAGCCCTCAATTTGATTATTTCCTGGCGTCTACTCCTCCTGGGGGAGTGTGCTTCTTTGTGTTCTAGAGCTTTCAGCTGTGATGTTAATTCTCTGGTATAACTGTTCTCCTGTTTCTTCATGTGAGCATTTAGCGCTATGAACTTCCCCGTAGCACTGCTTTCAAAGTGTCCCATAGGTTTGGGTATGTTGTGTCTTCATTCTCATTGAATTCGAGGAAGTCTTTAATTTCTTTTTTTATTTCCTCTTTGACCCAGGGATGGTGCAGTTGAGCATTATTCAATTTCCATGAGTTTGTAGGTTTTCTGCAATTTGTGTTGTTGTTGAATTCTAATTTTAAAGCATGGTGGTCTGATAAGATGCATGGAGTTATTCCAATTTTTTGTAGCTGCTGAGGTTTGATATGTTGCCAAGTATGTGGTCGATTTTTGAGAAGGTTCCATGTGGTGGTGAGAAGAAGGTATATTCTTTTTTATGTGGATGAAATGTTCTATAGATATCTGTTAATCCCAGTTGGGTCATTACTTCTATTAGCCCTTTTGCTTCTTTGTTGAGTTTCTGTTTGGTATTCCTGTCTAGTGGTGAGAGTGGTGTGTTGAAATCTCCCACTATAACTGTGTGGGGCTTTAGATGAGATTTAAGTTCTAATAATGTTTCTTTAACGAATGTGGATGCCTTTGTATGTGGGGCATAGATGTTCAGGATAGACACTTCATCTTGGTGGGTTTCACCTGTGATGAGTATGTAATGACCTCCTTCATCTCTTTTGATTGATTTTATTTTAAAGTCTAGTTTGTTAGATATTAGGATTGCTACCCCGGCTTGTTTCTTGGGTCCATTCGATTGAAGAATTTTTTCCCAACCTTTAATTCTCAGGTAATGTCTGTCTTTAAGGGTGAGGTGTGTTTCCTGTATGCAGCAGAAAGAAGGGTTCTGTCTTCGAATCCAATCTGCTAGTCTGTGTCTTTTTATGGGTGAGTTAAGGCCATTAATATTGAGGGATATTAATGACCAATGATTGCTCATCCTTCTTCGATTTGCGATGGTTGTTGTTGGTGGAATTATGTGTGGAGTTTCACCCCTTTGTTCTTTTGGCTGTTGGTAGAGAGAGATTCTCTAATGCTTATGTGTTTCTGGTTGTAGTTAGCTTCCTTGGGTTGGAGTTTTCCTTCCAAAATTTTCTGTAGGGCTGGGTTAGTGGACACATATTGCTTGAATCTAGTTTTGTCATGGAATATCTTGTTTTCTCCGTCTATAGTGATTGAGAGCTTTGCCGGGTATAGTAGTCTGGGCTGGCATCCGTGGTCTCTTAGTGTAGGTAGAATATCTATCCAGGACCTTCTGGCTTTCAGCGTTTCCATGGAGAAATCAGGTGTAATTCTGATAGGTCTGCCTTTATATGTTACTTGACCTTTTTCCTTAGCTGCTCTTAATATTCTTTCTTTATTCTGTATGTTTGGGGTCTTGATTATTATGTGGCGAGGGGATTTTTTTGTGGTCCACTCTATTTGGTGTTCTGTAGGCTTCTTGTACCTTCATTGGCATGTCTTTCTTAAGGTTGGGAAAGTTTTCTTCTATGATTTTGTTGAATATGCCTTCTGCCCCTTTGAGCTGGATTTCTTCTCCTTCTTCTATACCTATTATTCTTAGGTGTGGTCTTTTCATGGTGTCCCATATTTCCTGGATGTTTTGTGTTAAGGATTTGTTGGATTTAATGTTTTCTTTGGTTGATAAATCCATTTCTCCTAGCGTATCTTCAACACTTGAGATTCTCTCTTCCATCTCTTCTATTCTGTTGGTAATGCTTGTATTGGTAGTGCCTGTCTGTTTGTCCAGCTTTTCTATTTTCTGCCTTTCTTCAGATTGTGTTTTTTTAATGACTCTATTTCAGTTTTCAACCCTTGCAGTGTTTGCATTGCTTCTTGCAATTTTCTGTTTATCTGTTCGTCTGTTTGTTGCCTTTTATGAATTTTTTGGTTTGTTCTTTCTTCCATTTCTTGCATTTTTTGGTTTGTTTTTTGTTCTATTTCTCGCATTTTGTGCTTTGTTTCTTCTTCCATTTCCTGCCTTTTTTGGTTTGTTTCTTCTTCCATTTTTTTCATTTTTTGCTTTGTTTTTTCTACCATTTCTTGCATTTTTTGCTTTGTTTCTTCTTCCATTTCTTGCCTTTTTTGGTAAGATTCTTCTTCTAATTCTTGCATTTTTTGCTTTGTTTTTTCTTCCATTTCTTGCATTTTTTGCTTCATCTCTTCTTCCATTTTCTGCCTTTTTTGGTTTGTTTTTTCTTCCAATTCTTGCATTTTTTGGTTTGTTTTTTCTTCCATTTCTTTGAGGGATTTTCCAATATCCTCTTTTAGGGCCTCTATCATTTTCATGAAAGTGCTTTTAAGGTCGTTCTCTTCTGCTTCGTCCGCATTGGAATGTTGGGGTCTTGCTGGTGTGGAGTCTCTAGAATCTGGCGGTGTCATATTTGTTTTTCTGTTGCTGACTGTGTTTTTGTATTGTCTCTTTCCCATCTCTTCTTCTAGTGGGTGCAGAAAGAGCCCCTTACTGGTCTGGGGACCAGAGTTCCCTTTGGGTGGGTGCTAGCAAGTCCAATAATCTGGTGGTTCTTCTATTCCTTGTCCGAATGCTGGTCCCGTGGTTGGAGAAGAAGAACAGGAATCTGGGGCGCTTATCCTCTTACCTGGTCCCCTGGACCCTCTGCTGGGTCCTGTTGTACTTGATCCAGAACAGCTACTCCCCTGGTCTCCTTGGGTCCTCTGGTTTCCTGGTCTCGTTGGTGGGAGAGAAGACCTGGGGTCTGGGTGCTTGGCTCCCGCCGGGATTGGGAGCTCTGTGCAGGTCCCAGGCGATCTGCAGGCACTGGAGCCCAGGCCGGGAAGCCGGCCTGTTTACCTGATGCTGTCCGAGGAACAGCTGCTTCCTTGGACTCCCAGCCTCCTCCCCTTTCCTGGTCTCGTTGGTGGGAGCGAAGATCCGGAGTCTGGGGTGCTTGGCTCCCGCCGGGATTGGGAGCTCTGTGCAGGTCCCAGGCGATCTGCAGGCACTGGAGCACAGGCCGGGAAGCCGGCCTGTTTACCTGATGCTGCTGGAAGAACCGCTGCTTCCCTGGACTCCCAGCCTCCTCTCCTTTCCTGGTCTCGTTGGTGGGAGCGAAGATCCGGAGTCTGGGGTGCTTGGCTCCTGCCGGGATTGGGAGCTCTGTGCAGGTCCCAGGCGATCTGCAGGCACTGGAGCACAGGCTGGGAAGCCGGCCTGTTTACCTGATGCTGCTGGAAGAACCGCCGCTTCCCTGGACTCCCAGCCTCCTCTCCTTTCCTGGTCTCGAAACTCTTTTTTTAAATTTTATGTTTACATTTATGGATGTTTTGTCTTTGTGCCACAGGAGCCAGAAGAGTGATTTGACCATTTCCTTCTGTATTTGTCCTTATAATCGAGGGAACTAGGATAGTTCCCAGTACATAATAGTCACTCAAATGTGTATCTCAGGAAAGAGTGGATGAATGGATGAATGAATGGATGAATGAATGGATGAATGAATGGATGAACTTCTCAAATTAAGGTGTTCAATCAAGATTGTATTAGCTTTACTCATTACAATGACTCCTGATATAAGTGCCTATAAAAGAGGTGGAGGAATTCTGGGATATTCTCATGACATCGCTGAGAAAATGTGCTTTCTACCATGGCGGGAGGGTATATATGGAAAAGCAATGGCTTCTCCTCAAGAATATTTCAATATATACTAAAATAAATGGTTGACCAGTATGGATGGCAGATGTGCAGCTTCTCATTTCTCTGTCTCTCTGGCTTACCTGTACATTGACTAGAGGCAGAATCCTTTGTGGAGTGTATCCACTATTGATGCCCATTTACTCTATAATTAAGCAGAACTGTATATGTTTCAAGAAGCCAGAATAAATAAGTCTCTGGAGCAGTGGCTGTGCACCAACTGGGATTCACTTCAAATGCAGAATCCCAGGCCCACTTGCAAGTTCTGTACTAGAATCTGCATTCAGCAAGATCCCTAGGTGATTTGTGAGAATCATCAAAGACTAATAAGTACTGAATTTATATATCAGGACATTTATTCCTGAGTAATTAAAATCCCTGTTGAGTGTCACTTAAGGCCTTTGCTCTCATTTAAGAAGTTCTTGTAATGCTGCTTTCATCCTCTGGCTACTGATATACAGTCGTCAGATCCCGCTCAGAATTGCTGTGGAGCCCAGCCTTACATATTTAGTTCTTTTAATGTTTCCTCATAAATCAAGTTTTCCATCCCCTTAATCAATCCAGCAACTCTCCCTTGGATTTGCAGTAATTTGTCAACATCTTTCTCCATCTGAGTGGCTGTAAGCCTGAATGTAATTTTCTATGAGCAGACACAAGTATTATTTATAGGATTTAAAACTCCTTTAAGATACGTGATCAAGGCTAATAGCCAAACAAGGGAAAGGTAATGTATACACAACATGCAAGGGAAGGCAATCAATTAGAGTTCTATTTGATATTCCACGGTCATTATCTTCATAAACTGCAATGTTAAAGATAGTGCTCGAACTTTCATATTAGACACAGTGTTCAGGATTATGGAATATATAAATATTTATGGAAATAAATGGTTGAGACAAATGAAGGACACAAAAATTCCAGCAGATCAAAATACTGAGGAAAAATTTCAGAGGACTTGAGACTACAAGTATACATTATTGTAGGAAAGTAGAAAGGGAATTCCAGGAAGAGTCAATAAACTAACAACAGCGGTCTAAACAGACAGTCTCAAGATGATGATGATGATGGTGGTGGTGGTGGTGGTGGTGGTGGTGGTGGTGGTGATATTTTCTCTACATTAATAATGTCTTCCAATGGATGATTTACAGTTGCATGATTCTTTAAAAGACAAAGTAAATGATGGCTTGTGGAGCAGAGAGAAAAAATAATCGCTGTATATTTCTTTGATTTAAACTGTCTTCATGGAAAAGAAAAACTCTAGCAAAACAAGAAATGCCAAGGGAAAAACAAGACCCCTTAAAATGTTTCTCTTCCACTGAACTTCCGAAAAAACAGCAGAGAAACAGAACAAATCTCCAACAATTTTTCTTGCTGAAAAACTTACGTAAAGCTCAGTAGACCTAAATGTTTCAGAAAATATCACTTCTACTATGTGCCAAGTGGAAGCAGTACTTATTACCATGAATCGTTTCATAAGGGCACTTTTAGGGTAATGAGGCCTTAAAGTTTGACTTCTACTATGCAAAATTATGTCTGGTGAGTCCAATATTGGATGAGTAAATTACTGATAATTCAAATACAGACACTCCTAGATGAGAAACACTTTTGTTATATCTATAGCAGAAGACCTGGTACTAACTGAGGCTGTCTAAGACATCAGCCTGCCTGGGCAACCCAGCCAATAATGACAGGCCATCAGAGTTCTTTGTCTACAATGAACATATTTCTCAGCTTTGTGGGTGGCAATTTTATTCTCAAATGCAGGCGGGCCTACCCAGAAACCATGTTCTGGGTAAAGGACACTTCACTGCTCTAAGAATGGGATGGAGTTTGCTGGCTATAATGATTTTCCTGTCTCTCTGCCACACCTTAGTCCTCAGAACTTGAGTTAGACATGCATTGCAGGCCACTGAACAGATTTATGCATATTCTAATTTCTAGTGCTCACAGGGCAATAACTCTGCTGCGATAACAAGGTTTATTTTATTGCAGTTTGAAGGCTGCTTGGGGCCTCAGTAGGTGAACATGTCCCCTAGCTCAAATAGGCCAAACATCTGCTAAGCTCCATCCCCCACAACTTCCTTAACCTTGCTTTACTGTTATTACCCTCAGGAGACCACTAAGCACGAGTTTGAGGGAGAAAGAATTGAAGTGACATTTGTGTCATTATTCAGCACATTTAGGCAGTTTATTATCTGGTAATGAATTCCTCCCCACACCCCAAAGAACTTAATATGAAATAATAATAACACATTAACACATAATGTGAGGCTGCATTCATTAATACAATGTCCAGGTTGCCTACAAATTTTGGTCCAACTGTGTTTCTGTTACTGAGATCAAGCATAGAGATGGGTGTTGCCTCTCTGCTTCAAAAGAGAGCATAGAAGTCTAGAGAGATACGTGGAAGTGCCTAAAAATAGCACTGTTCAGTGCACAGAATGAAAATTTGGAAATGTCTTCTGGAAATTTTGGCTCCAGGAAAAGGGATGCACTTGATATCAGTGACATTGCAGGAGATGGAATGAAAATAATAAACACTATGATATAGATGTACCCAGTGTGACTATATGTTCATTCCTGTGTTGTAGCCAGTTGTGATTTTCTTTGATGGTCTCCATTTTCTATAGAGAGAAGCTTCTTGGATGAGGGGTAGTAGGTATGCTTAGCTATGCGTGTAAGGATAACATTTCTAATATATTAAGGGATTATTAGGGAGCACTGCTGAAGAGAGGATAGAAAGATTATTAAGGAAAACAGAATACCAGCAAGGATGGGGTAACGTGGTCTCTCCTAGGAACGACTTTATGCAGAAAGGCAGAATGGTTACAGTATCAATAAACATTCCAACATTAAAGGGGGGAAATTTGAAGGGGCTTCACCCATACACAAAGAACTATAGGTAACTGATTGAATGACAGAATTAGCCTCTTCTAGGGATGAGTGCTGTTACTAGTTGTCCATTACAAAATGCTCTTCCCTGAAACCATATACACAGAAAGATCAAAAATGGATTCAACATGTTGTGTTGTACATTTGTATATATATACATACATACATGTACACATACATACACACACACACATACACATACACACACACACACACACATATATATATATACACATATATAGCATGGGGAGAGCTGTTGGTAAGGTTTCTGAGAGAATCTAGAAGGAGAAAAGGGAAGTAGAAAGTTATATAATTTTATTTTAACTAAAAGCTATTTAACAAGAGTAAAAAAAATATCTCCACAAATCCCTAAGCAGTAGGGTCTACAGCTAGTCTGCACACATGTAAGATATTGTAGGGAAGACCAGTTACTAAAGGTCAGGGAACTTTGTTCTCCAGGTGAATGTGGCTTCTAGATGGTCCATGGTCTGGTATTAGATATAGGGCTTACTTCTGATTTCTGATACTCAGGACTGGAGAGTGTCTTAGTCAGCATTCTATTGCTGTGAAAAGTCAGCATGACCACAGCAAGTCTTAGGAAGCATTTAACTGGGGCTGGCTTACATTTTCAGAGGTTCAGTACACTGTCATCATGGTATGGAGCATGGTGGCCTGCAGGTCGACATGCTGCTGGAGAAGTAGATGAGGGTTCTATATCTGAACCTGCAAGTCACAGGGGAAGAGAGAGCCACTGGGACTGGTTTGGGCTTTTGAAACCATAAAGCCCACCCCCTCCCCAGTGACACATTTCCTACAACAAGGCCACACCTCCTAATCCTTCTCAATTAGTGCCACTCCCTGATGACCAAGCGTTCAAATCACCACAGAGATCTTGACAAAGATGTTGCCCTTATGAGAAAAAGATATGGTCAAATCCCACCCTTTCCACAATGAGATGGAATAGAACAGAACAGTAACTGTGAAGCCCCCTTGCACTGATTTACAAGGCAAGATGACTCCAAATTTCCAGGGAGCTCTTAAAATTCCTTAGTTGGACTTCTGTTGTTTGCATCTAAAAATATCCTGGCTGCTAAACTAATCCTGAAGGATTTGAGGACAAGGGATTTTATTCCCTACCAAATATATATGTTTGCTTCAGCTTTTTGTTTATTCTTGACTGACAGAAGTTAACTAGAATGATTATTTATAAGCCCCTCAATCACCTTTCCTAGTGTTATTACATTTATAACCACAGTGTAATCATTAAAAATAAAGAGTAACTTAGGTATATCACAATTTAATTATTATTATATAACTTATTTGAATTTAATTAGTTTTCCCACCAAAGTCCATTTTTCATTCTTTCCCAAAGACATTCTGCTTTGTCATACTTTTGCCTTGATATTCACCAATTTTTGCCAGATAATCAGTTTTTCTTCAATAGCTTGGTACTTTGGGAGAGAACAGATATGATTGGGTTCAACTTTCCTCAGTGCCAGCTTCCCAAGCTGATGAGTGCAATTATTTAGGGGCATACTGATAAACGTGAGTTTCTCAGGGAGTTTTATTTCTTTGTTGACTAAACTTTTCCAGGATCCCATTGAATTTTTGTTCCACAAAATTTATGTTGGACAACTCTAAACTCTCAGGAAAAAATTGCACTTCCAGTAAAGGATACCCAATTAATATGACAGAGGCCCCAATCCTAAGAACAACAAAAGACCGGTCCATGCATTCTTCATTACTTTAATGAAATAGGCTTATTGGACCTCGTCTTCTGGATTTTCAGAATGAAGAGCTGTCTCATGATGACCTTCTTGTCGGCCAAAACCTGAGTGGGTACCATAGTGTAAGATGCTTGCGACAGTTTGATGCTCCATGTGTGCTCCTGTGTGAACTCTCGCTCTTGATTCAAATCTGCAAGAATTCCATAATGGGGCTAAAGTTTAATGACCTCATCAAATTCTAAACATTTCACAGAGTGTTGTCTCCGAATGGTACACTCAGAATAATTCCTCACCTCAATATATCACAAAGGGAATAAAATTTCAGCATATGAAGACTTGAGATACTTTCTTAATCCATTTCCAAAGAATGCCAATAGACTTTGTTAGAGCTAGGCAAATGATGGTCCTTACACCTAGCTTAGCCATTGTCTGACCCATTGATTTAATCAATAGGAGTAGGTCTGGTATAATTGTTTGGCAGAAGAAAGGTGAGTTCTAAATCAAAATTGGTTCACTTTCGCTTCATTTTGACCAAAATGTGAATGAAAACTTCAGGCTTTTCAAGAGCCCTTAGATCCTTTTTATGGAAGCTGTTACACAGATGAAATTTTCTCCAAATAAACTCTCTGACATTTTTCAAGTTTTGAATTTCTTGCCATATTTTCTTTAATTAACATTTACTATAACAATCATTTCCAGAGTATTGAAATAAATGTGGACTCATTTTCATTTTTGCAAAAAGCAAAGAATTAGCAAACTATACTTACCATAGGATTGAATGTTTGAATGGATCAGATAAAAATTAATGTGCTATTTCAATAGAAACAATTGCCACTGTCTGAAGCACTGAAAATGCTGTAGTAACCAAAATTGCAATTTTTCAGAAATAACAAAAATATATGAGGCTTAATCTTGAATGCCTTTCACTCCACGACGCTGCGTCAGGCTGCTCCCATTGATTAAATGTAGTAGCCGAGTTGGAACATTTAATCAATCATAAAAGCCACTTTAATGCATTCTATCACTCCAAAGCTGGAACGATTAGTGTGCCTGCAGTGTGGGCCAGAATATAAAAGTGCAGAATGCTGGTAATAACAAGAACAACAACAAGAAGACTGCAGGAGAGTATTTCTTTCTCTGTGTATGTCTTCATAGTTGTGAAACATGTTTTTGTAGTTCTATGTCTTACGTGGATTTTTTTCAGCTATACAGGTGTGGCAGAGGAAACAGTCATTTGGAATATGTAGGGCGTACTCATAGAGATGTGAGCATGAGCAAATGTAATAGTCTGACATAGAAAATGGCAATGTAATAGTCTGACATAGAAAATGGCAATGGGCTCTTGGATGAAGATGAATTTTCTTTTGAGGTGTTTTTTTCTTCTGTTGTTGTAAAAAACAAAAACAAAACTAAAAATGTATTCTGGAAGAAAGGATTTACAGCTTACTACTCCCAGTCAAAATCCCTCACAGAGGGAATTTAAGGCAGGGATTCAAGGAAGAAATCATAGGGGAATACTTCTTGCTGCCGCCTCCTCCCTGGCTCATATTCAATTAGCTTTCTCTTGGAACCCAGACCTGTATGCCTTGGGAAGGTGCCATTCACAGTGTGCCCAGCCATCCCGCATCTATCATTATACACAACAAACTCTCACAGTTATGTCCACAGGCTAATCAGATGGAGCCAATTCTTCAGCTGAGGTTCCTTCTTCCCAGGTGATTCTAAGTTGTGTCAAACTGGTGTGATTGATCTCTCAGTGGTTAGAGCACAGACTGCCCTTCCAGTGGCCCCAGACTCAATCCCTATCACCCACAGGAGAGCTAATAGCTCTCTGAAACTCCAATTTCAGGAAATCCTAAACCCTCTTCTGGCCTCCACAGACCCTGCAGGTACATGGTAAACAGACATACATGCAGGCAAAAATACATCTACATGAATAAATGAAGCTCAAAACAAGAACAAAACAGATTGAAGTGTTCAGTTCCCCATATTGAGATTTTCCCATGATTATTCATTCCATGGCTACAGCAAAGAAAAGAAGTTATTGACAGAGTGAAACAAAAGGAAGGAGATGAAGGGGGAGAAGAAATGAGGCACGTGAACCTGCTATGCCACATTTGATACAAGAAAATGGTTGTTTTTACAAATCAACATGGAATGACCTGAAACTAAGAAGTGGTAACAGCAGGGAACATTGAACCAAACAGATAGATATAAGATCCATGTTTATAAATCAAAGGAGCGTTTTTGATCTATGTTGAAGAATTATAATGAATGGCATAGCCATAGATATTTATAAACTATCATTTGATAAAGTTACATAACATAATGTTTAGTCTATATTATGAATCTTAGTATCCTAGTGTTTAATCAGTATGCATATTTATTAATTCATTTGTGATCTTTGAAAGTCTTGATGTTAACTGACCAATAAACAGGTTGCAGGGGAGAAAATCCTAAGAGAGTTGAAACCAAACTGGAAATTGAATTGGATTACCACGACTCCCAGTCCTGACAGATGGGCAAGTTCATGTACCACACTGAAGCAATATAATGTCTAAGTCTTTACCTGTGTGAAAACCCAAACAGAATAGCCTGACTTCTCAGAGGTTCCAGGAAGCCATCTCTTTACTGCCCATGGTTAATACACCTTCTCTTGTTCGCCCTTTAGGGACCAAGGATTTGAAGAATTTGAGGATGCTTGACAGGTGTGGTAAAAAGCAATTGTGATCAGGGGACTAACTTTGAAACCAGCATTTTAAGTACTTCATAGCAAGTTATGGCTGAGCCTGTCTGTGACTAAGACGGCTGTTTCTCTCTAAGTTTTCTTCCTCTATTTTTTTCCTTTCAGTATTAGTTATAGAACCTTACTTGCATACAACCGATAACCCATATAGTAAACTATGTGCTTTATATAAATCATTAGCTATGTATTTAAGTTTCGGATAATAGAATGTAATCAGTTTCACATGTTGACTTTTCATGTTATGCCCTTTCAAATGAAGGGAACTTCCCTTTCCTTTTACTGTTCTCCTTTCATTGGACTTGGATGTAAGTATGTTGATTAGCTGTCTTGGACCATGAGACAAGGCCACGTGAGAGCAGAAGCTGGTGTCTCCTTTGCTCTTGGGGCTTATGCTGATTCCCTGTCTCTAAACAGTCAATAAGGCTTGTGTCGAAGAGAAAAAAAAATATTGTGACTTAACCCAAGACACATGACTGGGGTGAGGGTACTTTCCAATTTCCTGATTAAGTTAAAGAAATGTGTCTATATGCATTTCTAGCATGCAGTTTGATCTTATTATGTTCGAACAACTTGGTTTGTTCTTAGTTTATAGCATAGTTCACTATACAAGAAGGGTATTACCAACATGGCTCCATCTATATTTTTTCAGTTTTATTTTTTTATTTTAATTTTTGTTTTTAAATTTAAATTAGAAACAAGGTTGCTTCACATGTCAATCCCAGGTCCCTCACCCTTTCCTTCCCCTCCTCCCCCACTCCTACCAACCCCCCCCAATACCTCCTCATTTCCCCAGGGAGGGTGAGGCCCTCCATGGGGGTGTCCATAGTCTGTCATTTCATCCAGGGCAGGGCCTAGACCCTCCCCAAGAGTCCAGGCTGAGAGTGCATCTCTCATTGTTGGATGGGTACCCAAAGTCCGTTTGTATGCCAGGGGTAAATACTGATCTACTACCCAAGGCCCAGTAGATTGCCTAGGCCTCCTCACTGACACCCACATTCAGGAGGGCTGATCTTCAAAAGAACTCAAGAAGCAAGTCTCCAAAACACCAAAGGATTCAAGTAAAAAGTGGGGTACAGAACTAAATAGAGAATTCTCAGTAGAGGAGTCTAAAATGGCTGAGACACTTGAGAAAGTGCGCAACATCCTTAGCTATCAGGGAAATGCAAATCAAAACAACTGTGAGATACCATCTTGCACCTATCAGAATGGCTAAAATCAAAAACACCAATGACAGTTTATGCTGGAGAGGTTGTAGAGAAAGGGGAACACTCCTCCAAAGCTGGTGGGAGTGCCAACTTGTACAACCACTTTGGAAATCAGTATGGAGCTTCTTCAGAAAAATGGGAATAAGCCTACCACAAGACCCAGCAATTCCACTCAGGCATATATCCAAAAGATGCACATTCATACAACAAGGACATCTGTTCCAATGTGTTCATAGCAGCATTGTTTGTAATAGCCAGAACTTGGAAGCAACCTAGATGCCCCTCAACTGAAGAGTGGATAGAGAAAATGTGGTACATTTACACAATGGAGTACTATTCAGCAGAAAAAAAATGGAATCCTGAAATTTGCAGGCAAATGGATGGCACTAGAAGAAACCATCCTGAGCGAGGTAACCCAGTCACAAAAAGAGAAACATGGCAGGAACTGTCTCATATATGGATTTTAGACATAGATCTGGGGAGTGCCAGTCACAATCCCATGGCCAGAGAGTCTGGGGAACAGAAACTTCATCCAATGGCTGATGGAAGCAGAGGCAGACTCCCACAGCTAAACACTGAGCTGAACTCAAGGAACCCAGTGACAGAGAGGGAGGACTGATGACCAAAGGGGTTAAGACTGGGCTGGTTTAACCCCCAGAAACATCTGACCTGACAAGGGTGAGCTCTTGAATCCCAGACTGATGGCTGGGAATCCAGCATGGGACTGATCCATCTATATTTTTTATCTTTTTATTTGTGTTGTGAGTGAACAAGGTACCATAATATGTGACTTGTTTTTGAGTGTTTCATATGACTGGCTCAACTATTAAAAAATACATCTGTTTAGTTCATAAGCCCCACTTTGGAAGTTCCTTTGAAAAGGTTTGAAATATTTAACCATACAACTCTTCTATAAGGGTTTCACGGTTATTCCTTTCTCAACTTTGAACTTTCTGAAGGCCAGGAGAAAGAAGCCATCATTTGCAAGCAGCCATTGCCCAGGGTTATTTGTGTCAACGAAGTCATCACATACAGTGACACGGAACTTGTTCTCTGTTGGACTTCAGGATTTCATTAGCACCAAATAATTGACGAATGACATTTTAAATGGTGTGGGTATTAAATTCAGAGAGTACAGGGCTGGGTGATGTTCTTAGGAAGAAAACCTTGTTTCTCAAAGGGCACTGGGGGTGGGGTGAGGACTCACATCCTGTTTTTCTCTTCCACCACCTACTAAATTTACAGTCATCTCTGACAAAGGAACTTATTAACAACCTGGGTGCAGTGCCCTTCCAGGGAAGCAGAGAACTGTTATACAATGGCTGTAGCCTTTGAAGGGGAGAAATGTGATTTCAGTCGGGGTATAAAAGTGCAGCCTTTGTGTGAGAGATGTCTGCGAAGGCAGTTCCCAACTCATCCACCTATTAGAAGCAAAGGCAATGTCTGGCTGCATAAGTAATATTAGGATAGTTAACATTGCCAGAAACAAAATCTTCTCCCGCACTTCTCATTGAGATTTTTTTTTAAAAAAAAGGAGTTTGCATCTATTTATTCTTTCCCCTTTGTGCCAGAGGTTTGCTTGTTTGTTTGCTTATTGTTATTCCTTCCTCTTACTGGGAAAAAATATCTTGAAAGTCACACAGAACAAGGATAACGTGAGGAAGTTTGACATTCAGGGATCTCGGATTGCCATGGAGTGGAAGATATAGGCAAGCATCCCCGTGGAGCTGTCTTGTTCTTTCTTCTGTCTCAGAAACAGCCGTTCGGTCTCCACATTCAGCAGTGAGCCCAGCGAAGACTCACCAGCATGCAAGTGTGTCAAGCGAGTCACTAATTTATGTCTTTTGGATTGGCAAACTTCTTCATAATATATTCTGAAAGTTTTGCATCCTTTCAACGAGATATATTGAATCTCAGACCCTGGGCTATGATTGATCCTAGTGCCTGGATAATATGTTAGAATGTCACATGGTATCTGACAGGTTTTCATTATGGATTTAAAAGGCTAGAATCCTGGATTACAATCCTCAGAGGTCTTTCTTTGTAAAGGAATTTAGGCTTTGAAATTATATATTTGAAAAGACCAGATACCCAGTGTTGACTCCAGGTGTTTTTATGAAAATATGGAGATGTATTTGGAGAGAAAAGATATTACCTGAGGTCATGAGATTCATTCTGAACTGATAGAAATCAATTTTCTTACCCTACTCTATAGTATTAGAGTGCTTGTCTTTCTGAAATCTATTGGGAATAAGTGTTCTTGAAAAAACAAGAGAGCTCCAAACCAGTGTTAGCATGCCAATATGCCAATGATCTTCCTTGAAATAAATGGGTAGTCCATATAACTTAGATTTCACCTGCTGTTTTACTCGAATTCCTTATTTTCTCAGCTGTTTGTCTCATGATGCAATCTTGAAAGTTTCTGCAAATCAACTTGGTAATAACACAATTTGTGATTACTAACAAGGATCTAATCAATATCCTAAAGATTAAAAGCCCTGAACCTCAACAGAATAAAACTGTAATGATTTAGCTCAAAGCTAAGCCTGTTTGTTTAAGGGTTGGAGAGGGAAAAAAAAAAGGAGACACAGGCCCCATAAATCAAATTGTTGACAGGTTTAGGTCTATCCCAACTTGCCCATTTCCTCCTTTGGGGTAAGAAGAAGAAAACACTGACAGAGTATTCAGACTGTCAGTTATGGGTAAAAGCATCGCGCGTTAGACTTAGTAATAGTTCTGTTATAGTGTGTTGGTTAATCTGGGCTCTCTCTCAAACTAGCCACAGCACCCAGGTACGGTGTTTCCTCATTAAGTCAGAGTAGAAGTGAGGATAGATAATTCCCTCTAGCACTTGGAAGTCAACCACTTCTCCTTTTTTACATAGGCAAATCAATGAAAGAATGAGGATGACTATGTGTGTTGGGGGCGGGGTGTGTGTGACTCAACTTTTCTTCATGTATACTAGTCAGTCCAGGTGAGAAGGAAAGATATTCCAGTCTAGGGTAGCTCCACCTAAAAATTCTTGACAGTCATTTAGCTGCTTTGCAAGAGCTGATTATAGCTTTTCCCATATAGTATAGCTTTATGAAATGACTGTGCTGTGTTATTCGTACAACAGATGGCATTCCAGGTATGTGACAAAATTACCTTATTTAATTTGGGTATCAATCAAATTTTAAGAGAGTGAAATGAAATGATTTGGAACAAATAAGGTATTCATTGGCTATGAACTTTAAAAAATAGCTTTTTGGAGAATATACTTTATTTAGAGTTAGACAATATGGTAAGGACATTTTTCAAATTCCACACTCTCAGACTAAGCTGTGACATCATTGCCATTTAGTCTGGAGATAGAGAAGGGTAGCACCTGGTAACAGAGTTTGGAAGGATGATGGGCAGCAGCCTCTTTTTCTGTGTGAGTTAGTAAAAATTCAAAGACAGGAGAATTTGTGAATCATAAATTGTTAAGACTTCAGGGGTTCAGTTGATTTTTAAGAAATGATGCATAATAATTACATATGTTCATGAAGTATATGACATGATGTGATATTTTGACTCATGCGAATTAGGATAGTCATCATATATACACCATCAAATATTTATCATTTCTTTGTTCTAAGAGCATTTAAAATTCTCACTTCTCACCATATGGAAACACACAGTAATTACTAACTACAGTCCTTTTATGTGCTACAGGACAGTAGATCATACTACTGTCATCTGACTTCTGGTTATAACTTGGTACTTGTTACCCAACTACTCACCCTTCTCAAATTTTGACAACCATTATTCTATTCTTTGTTTTGTCAAGTCAACATCTACTTGAATGTGTGGGTGAAACAACTTTGGTATACTTACAAAAGTTTTAGTGTGTTAGGACCATGTATTCCAAGAATCTGGAAGCAAACTTAACTCCATTGACTTCTTAGTACACAGAAGCCTATACCAAATTTTGTTACCAGAATTACCCTGACTTAAATGGAGAACTCAGAATTAGGAAGTCATTTGAGTGCACTTACCAAGTGCCATTGACTCATCTGTCCTTAACATGAAGAGTCATTCTCAAAGAAGGTCTTGGTAATACTGATTTCAATTGAAAAATAAGAAATTGAAAAGAGAACACCCATACAGTGTGTAAGAGAGGACCGATATGCTTTAATGGTTCTCTCATGGACATCTGTAGGCTCACTTCCAGGTAGAAATGCTATCGTTTAGAGGCATCCTATTTCACTTTGAATGCTACATACTCAAGAGTAGCACTGGTAGATTATTAGTTGTCAATGTTTAAAAGCTCAGTGTACCTGCTACCCGAGGGGAAAACAAAGAACAATTCATAAGCAGAATCGCATGGGGGAGTAAATTTCATATCTTTACATTTATTTATTTATTTATTTAACATCTGAACCACAGCTTTGCTCCCTTCTCTCCTCTCAGTCCCTCCTCCCATATACCCTATGCCCCCTGTCCTATTCTCCATTTCTATTCAGAAAAGGGTGGGCCTCCTTGGATAGCAACAAAGCATGACATGTCAAGTTGTAGTAAGACTAGCACCTTCCCTTGTATTATGGCTGGACAAGGCAACCCAATATGAGGTATAGGGTCCCAAAAGCCAGAAAAAGAGTCAAAGAAGGTCCTGTCCCCACTTTTAGGGTTACCACAAGAAGACCAAGCTTTTACGAGAGGCCATGAAAGCCTATTAAAGGGTCTCAGAGTTTATTTAGGTGTAGGATAAGGACAAACACTCACTGATGCAGAACCAATTAGACACCACCACTGACCCAGCAGCCTTCGTCCTGTTGTTCTGCCTGGGGTTGAAGAGTACCAATTACAAGCCTCCTCTCTGCTGTCTGTTCAGCTCCAACCACCCAAGAGAACATGAGAGCAAGAGCTTGTGACCATGTCCCTCAGCTTTTAAACTGTGATATAGGCAGATAAGACCATGTCTTAGGTCTTGCTGTCCCAAAAGTCATTGGTAAAATGGATGGAAATCCCACAATACCAAGCTATACAACTGTCCCATATATGTAGAGGGCATAGCTCAGTCTCATGCAGGCTCCGTGGTTGTCAGTTCATCAAAGGGTGAGAAAAGACATCCAAAGAAGCCAAGACCCTGCCACCAAGCCCAACTGTGAGGGCATAGCACTCATGGTTCCATTTTCTGTCAATGCTGTCACAATTATAATGAAATTTTGATGAGTCTTAGAAGAGCCAAACTTTCAAACCTCATAGCACATTCTATACGCTTTCTAAATATTCACTATGTACCATTGCAATCTTTCACAACTAAATCTGTAGCAAATTCATGGTTAACGGTGCTTTGATTGTTAGGAAACAAACTCGATGTTGGAGAAATTGTTGGATGCTAACTCTGTAAAAACAAAACAAAACAAAAACACTGTCATATAAATCAGAAGGCCACCATCGTCAGAGGTCATATAAAACTTAAGAGTAACTGGTGATAAAGGAAACCTAGACCTAACATTGTTTTGTGTGGGCATAGTGTGTTTGCAAAGTCATTCTGTGGGCAGTTTGAATACATGAAAAAATGTACATTCAGCAACAGGGATAATTTTCATGCTACCCTTTGACTTATGGATTGTAACTATTAAAATCCTTGAAAATAAAGCAAGTATTGCTCTAGATTATTTGCAAGGGTTAATATATCTTCACTGCCTTTGGAAGACTCAAAGACACATTTCTATTTTATCTCACTTGACTCTCGTGTAAGACAGAGGCTCTTGAGCAATGGCAATGGGTTATTACTTTATAAAACAGTAGATCCCATTGTAATGACTCTTCCCAAAGTGTCGTCATGAGTATTAATGGAATGATCATAATTTCAGCTCTTACCTGCATATCCTTAGCTTTAAGTTGTTTTCCATTCCTCCTCTACTTCACCCTGATACCTATAAAAAGTCAGAAAATATTTTTCCTGTTAGAAGGAGTCACGGAGTCCCATACCTATCCTCATCTAGACTATATCTTTGGCTCTGTGCCTGGAGTTTCTTCCCAAGGCAGCCAGCTAGTCTGCCTAAATGATGGCATTATGCTGACAGGACAGGGTGAGCAGAAGGTAGGTATACCTCAGGTAGTTTTATAAATGTGTCTGCTACCTGTGTGAAGACATTTGTTGCTGCATACTTGAGTACATGAAAATACATATCTTTCCAAGAGAAATGCAAACTGCAGCACAGTGTGGCCTCTCTTTTTGCACAAACAAACAGCTTTTCTTTAGCAGAACTGACCATTTTAATCCGTTGTTAGTACCCTCTTACATTAGAGCCAATGGTCAGTGAATTGGTGTCATTCATTACTCAGGAACATGACCTAAGGATCCTGAGAAAGACACTTCAAAAGATGCACACACACTACCCGTGGTATAAACCTGTCAGTATACCCACTTGGTTTAATGAACTATGTGATATTTATCTTGTGTTCTCTCCTTTATGATAGAAGCATCGTGTTAAACAGAACTGTTTGTATTTCACAAGCAGCATATGTCACATTTCCATACACTGTTTCAATTTGTTTGCTCATAGTACCCATAGCCTTGAGAAAAAGAAAGGTCTACAGGAGGGATGCCTGGCATGCAAGTAGTGTGCCAATTGGAATTGGTTTCCCTTATCAGAAACACAAAGGGAAGCTTTAGTTAAGTTCCCTAGAGTTTTGGAACCAAGTCAAACCCTCTTCGGCGATAAGCACTTTCCTTCCAATCTCCAGCCCATTGAGCCACTTTTACATTTCCTTACTAATGCACTTGGCATTTGTTTTGAGATATTGTTACTTTTCTCCTCAGATTTTCCCAGCTTAGTTCCTTTTGCAAATATGGGCTGTACTGACTTCTGTCTACTACTTAAATTATGCTGTGAGATTCTTTGAGTTGTAGGCCTGGTAAACTTCAGGGGAAAGCCACTAATGGAGAAGTAGAACAGTAAGACAATAGTATTTTATAATATAATGATTTCCTTTCTAAGACAATAGCTCCCCAATGTCTGTCATTGCTCTTCCAGTCTTCTTATCCTTGGGACCTAACTGTCTAGATGTTCTAAAGAGTCATTGTAACCTGCTTTGAATTTCTGTGTACTCAATATTAGACCTATTGAAAGAGGGCTTCCAATTTTTAATATGGGCACGTTTTCTGTTTATGCCCAAACTAGCCAGAATAAAAGTAAGATTATTCTTCTTGTTCTAAATACTGTATTTCAAAGACGGGTGCCCCCATTTTATGCTCCACCAGCCCCACACTCCACGGTGATGTTGCACCCTGTCTTCTTGCCTTTCTTTCAATGATGCATGCAATTCATTCTCACCGTGTATCTTCAGCATTTTGCAGTTCTTTTAAACTCATGCTGCTAAGTATCACTATCAGTGTGCTCTTGGTTTCACATGTATTATGTGCAGGTGATCATGGATACTGGTAAATTCTATTCATCTTGGTTTTCTTTCCAGTTCCAGAATCATGCTATGACCCTGGGTTACGACTTAGATGTGGTTCATTCTATAGCCCACATCTGTTTTATCCTGCGTTGCCATAAAAACCTTCTACAGTTTTGCCTTAAACATTGTATTGACATATTATTATTATTTTAGTGTTCATGGGAGACATTTAATGCCTTATAGTCATGTCTTAACTCTATCAAAGATAATTCCCTGCGTACCCCACCCTGTGACACTTAGAGAGTTATTTTGACATTTTGACAGCTATTAGATTGGCAGGGTATTTCTTTTATTTCATTTCCTGATTTAGGTAGAACCCCAGAGAGCATCAAGGACCCCCAGATCAATGGTCAAGATCTTAATTTTTCACTGCCTTTGACAACTGTCTTGTGGTTTTCCCTTCATCACTTGGCCCACAGATTACCTTCTTCACTTGCTGGAAGGTGGCAGGGAGACCCTGTTATTCTGATTGCTGACAGGGTGAGAGACAAAAGTGAGTTGAAACTGGCCTGATGGGAATGTTGTCAGGTTCGTCAACTCCCCACCCCTCCTTGGAAGTTATACTGGCTCCAAGAAGGCTAAGATGACAAAATCTCCCCAGAAACTTCCCAGTTCTGTGGCTGTGCACTGGTTCATAGTAAAGGTAGCACAATAGAGCATCCGTGGAAGTCTCAAGGTAATTCAGAGAAACAGTGCAAAAATGAGAGCGTTATACAGCAGACCTGGAGCACTGAGTCAAGGCAGGAAAGACACAAGGCATATTTTAGCCCTACTTGAATGAGGAGAACAGAAAAACAAAAGTGAACACCAAAAGAAAACCAAATACCAACATCTTGAGTGGACACTGATACTTTAAATCAGTGACAGTAGCTTTCTTTCTGTGGAATAGTATTAAATCTCCCTGTTACCAATATCCTAACATGATTATTGGTGCTTCATGATTACTGCTTTGCTGTATGTTCTTATTGTGTCACTAATTTGACACTTGGGCAAAGCAGTTGACTCCTATAGGTTTGAGCCTCTTCTAGCTTCCAGTGAGAGGGCACGGGTAAGTTGTCTGTATATACACAGAGCCAGGTAAGTGAATGGATGTTCTCCTTCCTCCATTAGGAACATAGCTGTCTCATAAGCATAAGGTAAACATTTTTTCTTATGTGTGGAAGTTATGAGATACACTAAATTGTATGGTAAGTATGGACAAGGGTAAGAACTAACAGGTTCTTCTAAATGAGAGGATGCTCTGCAAGGTGGGTCAGCCATTTCTGGGCTGTAAATCATTCTTGTCTCTTTAGTCTTCATTCCATACAGGCAATCCTCCTCTTCAAATATGTGCCAAGTCTGTCTACATTCCACCAGTTGTAAAGCCCTTTCTTTCTGTCACAAGGATTATTTTTGTAGTCTGCCACCTGTCCTGTCATTTGTGTTCTTTTCCTCTTAGGATTCATTCCTCCCAGACTTATATCTTTAAAGATGTAAACCAAGTTGTGCCATGACTCTGCTGAAATGAAAAATGGCTTCCCTTAGATACACAGTATTCCTGACTTGTAAGTCTGTTGGTTTTTTTTTTTTTTGGCAAAAGTTTATACTCCAAGTTGATGCTTGGCAGATGATTTTCTGGTAGAATAAGACTGCCGCTGCTGCTGCTGCTGAGATATGGCCAGAAAGCCAGTAATGTAATTTGTAGTTATTGATTTTCCAAAAGGCAAGAATGAATACTCAATATGATGCAATGTGGTGAAATCTTCAGATATGCATATGTTGTTTGTTCTAGCAGGGTTATATAGAGCCACAAGATAATTTATCATAGGACAACAATCCTTATGAAAGCAGGCCTCCTGGTTTTCTGAGCTTCTTAGAGGTCTTTACTTAATTTTGAATGAACTCTGGTAACATTCTAATGAGGGAGTTGAGATTGTATGCCCTACCCACCCTTTCTACTGCTGTTGGAAATCTTCTTGTATAGAAATTCAGAGAACTAGTGATGTTCATGATCCTAGGGTATAACAAATCAATTCTTAGGCTTTTATGTAATCTGTATTTAAAAAGACTTCTCCTCTAGCCAGAATCTACAACTTCACATATCAACATGGTGTTGTATAAATGATTACTACAGTAAATGGGGAAGATGGAAATGCTAGAAGAATCTACAACTTCACACATCAACATGGTGTTGTATAAATGATTACTACAGTAAATGAGGAAGATGGAAATGCTAGCATATAGCTATCCTCCAAAATCACCATGACGACAAACTTGGCTTACAGAAAGGGAGGAAAATGAAATATCATGCTTAAGAAAAGGAGAGGGGACTCTTTGTTGTTGTTTTCTTTTTGTTGTTGTTGTTGTTGTTGAGACAGGTTTTCTCCGTAGCTTTAGAGCCTGTCCTGGAACTCACTCTGTAGACCAGGCTGCCCTCAAACTCTCAGAGATCTGCCTGTCTATGCCTCCCAAGTGCTGGGATTAAAAGTGTGTGCCACCACTGCCTGGTTGGAGAGAGGATGCTTAATGAAGTGTAGGAATGATAACAGAATTACTGGCGATATAAAACAAGTCTATCACATCCTAATGAACTCTTTAGGTCTGTTAGCACAATGCATCAACAAATGAAGGATGAAACGACGTAAGACTGCTACGATCACTATTGGAAACAGTCTTTTTCTCTCACTGAATATTGATCTAAAACCTGCTTCATAGATAGACTAAGTCATGTTGAGGAAAAACATAGCAAATATTTTGAGCCCCTGCTGTGCTTTGTATTCCTGGCTAGGTAGCACAGTGAGTGCCAATGTAATAAAATACTCTCCTCACTTTTCAGAACTTAACTACCTTCTAGGGGAAATAAGTCTGTAAACAAAAGTGGGATAGCATTGATCTAAAGTTCTAGGCAAAGGTTTCAGATGCACTGTCATTTTGCCCTGATTGGGAATCATTTTTGAGTCAAAGCAGGTAAAGACTAATTAAGGTCTGGGGAAAAAATTAATGCGTAAAGAAGTCAGGATGTAACCCTCTTTAGGAAGGCATCATATAACTAACTCTCTGCTGTGGGCCTAGGCTCTTAGCGAGATGAGACCATTGCTGTCCCATATTATATCTAAAAGCACCCATCTTTAAAATTATGATGGCATGGAAGGCACTTAAAATTATCAAGTAACTTTAAAGATGCTTTTCATTCTCAGTGACTCAGACAGTTATAATTGAGGAGGATATGCATAAAGTGCACCATATACTTGCATGAAAATAGGATACATATATAAGACAATGTGAAATAATGAATAGACTAGATGATAAAGAAAAATTAACAGAAAAAAAGGTATTTCATTTCATATTTACACAGAAATTTTATCAACTCTGATGGAAATCCAACATACAACGTGGACACTTGAACCAGTCGTATTATTTTTTTATTAAAGCACAAAAAAGAAAAGAAATTTGTACTATAATATATAATATCTAAGGTCCTTAAATTTTTCCATTTAAATTTTGTCTGTTATGACAGTAACCAAATGCATTCATTTTTCACATATTTAAAATCTAACATGCATTTTTATGGCTATGTGTTTTCTGATCCCTCTATGCCTTCTTCGTGCAGGCTGGCTGGCTGGATTGAGTCTTGTACTTCTGGCATGCTAGGCAAATGCCCCAACACTCAGCCACTTGCCCATGCTCCGTATCTTCTGGGCATTCAGCACTGAAAGATAAACCATCACAATCTGAACGACAAATACAGCAGACCATGGCTAGGACAAGGACATGTGTTCATATTTAAATTCAAAACTCACAATTACTTTTTATGTGCATGGATGAAATAGGATATATTACCTATCATCTATCTGTCTATACATCTACTATTGTTTATCCAGTTAGGTGAATCATGATCCTCAATTGCCTATATAAGGAAGTTTACTTTAAACAGATTTGAAAAGCAAATTCTTTTTAGCATAAATTTTATTTAAATTAGAAACAATTTGATTTTACATATCAATCCCAGTTCCCTCCCATACCACCACAATGATGCTCCCATACCATCCCCCATCCACTCCCCAGAGAGGGTGAGGCCTTCCATGAGGGATCATTAAAAACTGTCAAATCATTTGGGGTAGGGCCTAAGCCCTCCCCTGTGTATCTAGGAGGGCTGATTTCCAAAATATACTAGTCACCAAAACACTAAATAATTCAACTAAAAAGTGGAGTACAGAACTAAACAGAGAACTCTCAATAGAGGAACCCAAAATGGCCGAAAGACACTTTAAAAAAGTCAAATTCCTTAGCCATCAGGGAAATGCAAATCAAAACAACTCTGATATACCATCTTATACCTGTCAAATCAAAAAACACCAACAATAGTTGGTGGAGAGGATGTGGAGAAAGGGAAACACTCCTCCACTGTTAGTGGGAGTGCCAACTCCTAAAGTCACTTTGGAAATCAGTATGGAGATTCCTCAGGAAAATGGGAATCAGTCTACCATAAGATCCAGCAATTCCACTCTTAGGTATGTACCCAAAAGATGTGCACTCATATAGTAAGGACATCTGTTCAACTATGGTCATAGCAGCAGTGTTTGTAATAGACAGAACCTGGAAGCAACCTAGATGCCCCTCAACCGACGAATGGATAGAGAAAATGTGGTACAATTACACAATGGAATACTACTCAGTGGAAAAAAAACAATGGAATCTTGAAATATGCAGGCAAATAGATAGAACTAGAGGAAACCATCCTAAGTGAGATAACTCATTCACAGAAAGACAAAACATATATGGATTTTAGACATAGTGAAAAGGATTATCAGCCTACAATCCACACCTCCAAAGAAGCTTGGAAACAAGGAGGACCCTATGAGAGACATGCACAGTCCCCCAGTGAAGCAGAAAGGGACAAGAGCCCATGAACAAATGGGGAATATGAGGGGAAGAAGGTAGGAGGAAGAGGAGGGGAGAAGAGGAAAGGGAGGAGGACATGAGAGATCAGGAAGATTGGGTGGAGAGAGGAATAGAGGAGAACAAGAAAAGAGACACATCAATAGAGGGAGCCACTATAGATTTAAAGAGAAATCTGACACTAGTGAATTGTACAGAGATCTACAAGGATGACCCAAACTAGGAACCCAAGCAGCAGCAGATATGACTACCTTGAATGCCACCATGGAGTCTTCATTAAGTAGCTGATGGAAGCAGAAGCAGAGAAACATAGCCAAGCACAGAGCCAGACTCCTGGAATCCAGTTTCAGAGAGGGAGGAGTGGCCAACAAAGGGGTCAAGACCACTCTGAGAAAACAGCTGACCTGAGCAAGTGGGAACTCATAGACCCCCAGTCTGACAGCTGAGGAACCAACATAGGACCAAACCATGCCACCCCAACCGTGGGTGTCAGGAGCACTGGGCAGCCTACGGGGCCTCTGGCAGTGGAACCAGGATGTATCCTTAGTACATGAATGGACTTCGGGAGCCCATTTCCCATGGAGGGATACTCTCTTAGCCTAGAAAAGCAAATTCTTCCTGATCAGCTATTTTCATCCTTTCAGTGTGCATTGTCATTTTCCAAATGTTTCCCTTCTACTTACAGGCATTATGATATCTTAGTTTTCTACCACACACACACACCCTTGACTTTGGCCACTCACTTTCTTATTCAATACCATCAACTCACGACAATTTTAGTTCATGTTTCCATACGCTGATTCCACTGCTAAGTGTCTATAGACTTTGGTAAGTTGCTTCACTTCTCAGAATTTTGGTTTCTTAACCTCCAATGAGAATGGCAGTAGTGGCTTCCCACTCAAATAAAATGATGTTCACTGAAACAGTCCCCTTATATATTGAGACACATGCTTGGTTCTTGGTAAGAGGGGAAAAAAAGCTACAATTATCTTACCAGTATTTTCTGCATTTGTAAATCCTCCTTAATTGTGGTCTCGGTATTTGAGTTGCAACTTGTATTTCTAACTGATTAGGGCTATATAATAAATCTAGATTCTAATTATTCTATGACAGAAAGGAGAAAGTCATTCCCACTGCAGGGTTTATGCCCTGATGTAAAAATGATTTTATAGCTCCAAGCCCATCTTCACGTACCAGTTAGTATTAATGCAGCAATGTTGCTCACATTGAGAGCAGACAAGACCCATGCTCTCTGAGGACATCATAGCCATGGCTGCACTGATCCGTGAAGAGCTTACTTGCATCTGTACTATTGCCTGGAAAATCCACTCATCTCGTTAGGATATAAAATATGCTCACGCTTGTAGAACCTATCCATTATGTGTCCTTTCCTACAATAGCGGTGTAAGCCATGATTTGGCTCCAGTGTTTTTCCAGAGAACTCTGGGCATGTTTCATTATGATGCTCCATGCTTGGCTGTTTTGTTCTTCTTCTCAACACATTATAGACTCATTGAAAAGACTGGCCTTGGTGAGGAGCAGAGTGGGTTCTCAGTGGGGATCTGGGCTACCAACTTCTACAGATACTGTCTTATGCCACACAATTTAATCTGTATAAAGAGGTTCTGGGGATAAATGAACACAAAGTTTCTTTTAAAGGTTAGGTTCCTTTTTATAATCAGAAAGCAGAAAAACACAAAATAACCCTCGTCTGGAAAGATTTTTTTTTCTCTCATGGTCACGGCCTATGGCACAAGGATAGAGGAACCTTTCACCATTGCTTCAATGTAAACAAAAAAAATGGCCTTTAAAATCTTTATTTAGGGGCCTAGAGAGATGATTCCAAGGTTAAAGGTACTTGTTCTTGCAGAGGACCCAGGTTCAATTTTGACTACCTACATCAGGTACCTCACAACTGCCTTTACCTCCAGTCACAGGGAATATCACACCTTCTTCTGGCTTCAATAGGTGCCTGCATGAATATAGTATGCATAGAGACAGCTACATAATTTTTAACTAATAAAACCTTTTTTGAAAAAATCCTATTGTATTGTGTATGGGGTTCTGCGTTCTGCTTTTTTAAAAACATTTATCCTCATACATTACATCCCAATCACAATTTCTCCTCCCCCACTCCTCCCATCTCCCTCCATCTCCCCTCCCCCCATCAACTCTTTCCCTACTTCCCTTTAGGGCAGAGCAGGCCTCCAAGGGATATCAATTGTACATGGCATAAAATTCCATTTCTTTGCCAGCCTATTTATTATTGGCTTATGGCGAAAAAATCAACACTTCTGTCTTCTAGATTTTTTTAATTTTGTTTTTATCATTTTTCAAGGTTTTCTTTGCTGTTGAGTATTTCAGATGTGCATGTAATGAAATGTAAGCGTGTCTATTCCCTGTGTGCCCCCCTACAGTCTTCCAACTCCCCTAATATCTTTGCCAGGAATGCCCATCCTGAGCTTATTCTCTCCCCGCCACACCCCTGCTACTAGGTCCCATTATTGCTGTGCATCTCTGTGGCAATGCAGACCTATCAGTGGTCATAGCTTCAAAGAGAAGGATTGTTCTTTCCTCCCCAGGAGGAATCCTCCCATAAGCTCCTCAATATGGGGTGGGGCCTAGAGATCATGGCTGTTTCCATAGTCCTTGTTGGAATCCCATGGCTGTGGCAGTCGTAGGCACTAGAGTAAAACTGCTCTTATTATTTTGATAAGTATCTATGCAGTCAGACTGTCTTTTATAATTTATGTTTGTACTCACACACCTGGGCATCTCCTGTTGGTAGACAAGAGATGCTTCTTTTGTAACGGACCATCAGTTGAGAGATACTTAAACTCTCAAAGTGCTGGGAATAAGAGATCAGGTGCTCAGCCCAGTTAGCACCAAACAGGACACCTGTATTAATCCTGCTACCATCAAGGCACAGGTGATTGAGAGCTGGAAAGTGTATAAAGAGTGGCGGGCGGATGGGAGTGCTTTGAAGTGCTCTCTTACGGACATGATGCCGCTACCCCATCACGATGCCACAACAGTTGTGTTTAGCTGAGTAAGACCTACTCAAGATCAAACTGTATGCATTTTGACGGTGGATCGGGTGGGACAGGTATTCTGGCACTTGGGAGTCACAGAATACTCAGTGTTACACAGCTCAGGCGGGAAGGTATCCTGGAACTTGGGAGCCAAGGACCACCACAGGCCCCAGTAAGCTTAGCTGCTTACAGCCTTGCCTCAGGGAAAGGCTTCCCCAGTGTATCAGCTCTGCTCCTGCAGGACAGGGTCTTCCAGCAGGGGATGTTTGCCCAGGGTAGCAGTTTTCCTGCAGCAGTTTGTAGGGCTAAGTTGCTACTGTCACGACTGCTGCGCGGCCTGTGTCCGAGAACGTGCGGAGGGTGTCGGGTATTAATAACACAGAGACTCGTTCAATGATATAAAGAGAACTTTAAACAGGCTCCAAAAAGGTTCAAGAAAAACTTCCTAAGAAAGGCTCCCACCAGAGAAGCCTCTGCTCTCTCCTCTCCCCTGGCTGGTTCTGCTCTGACACCAGAGGTGGATGTGTGTGGGTTTTTGAAGGTGCGGTTAGTCTCTGGACAAGGTCGAGGTCAGGGCGGTTTCCGTGGGAAGGCCTTTCCCAGGAACTTATTGTATCATTTTTAGTAAACAGGTTTTTACTAAACATTGTCTTACAGCTGCCTACTCCCAGGCAGAAGGGGAAGTGGCCAGGAACTTATTGTATCGTTTTTAGTAAACATGTTTTTACTAAACATTGTCTTAAAGCTGCCTACTCCCAGGCAGAAGGGGAAGTGGGTCTCTGCTCAAGGTCTGGTGTTCCCACAATTCACCCCTTTTTATTTTCAAATGAGGCACTCCTGGCTTAGGTCAAGTAGGGTCACCCTCCCTTTCCCGTCTTTGGGGGACCTTGAACCCCTGTTTTAGGTGGGAGGGGTCTTCCCCACAGGTTGCCCGTCATCGGAGATACCCCAACCTTAAATCATCTGTAACCAACCTTCATGGCTATCGGGATTGCCATGGGCTAAGCTAAGCAATACTTGGTTACGGATCTCTTGTCTCTGGAACAAGGCACGTTTGAGCTTGGCATAAAGCCAGAATGCCTACCGCCACTGCCACCATTTCCAGGACCCCCATTGACATAGCGCCTCTCCATCACCATACCCATCACCAGATCTGGGCCATAACATTCTACCAGCCTTCATCTGTTACAAGGGTAACCCGCATGTGATTTACATTTACAATTTGATAAAGTTTCCAATCGTTTCAAGATCTGCTCAGGAAAGCATTTAGAAAGTGCACTTGCACAGATACATTAGGTATAATCATTGATGTTACACATGTAGCATTACGAAAAATATGAACAATAGTTGTCGCATTAGGACAAGTTGCATTTCTCCAGAAAAATACACTGGCCTAGTCGTGATTCCAGAAACAGGAACCATCAAGTGACCATGTCCTGTTCAAATACTGAAAAGAGGCTTTTGCCACTCATCATAGTCCATACCAATGTCCAAATGCTTTAAATGGGTCCTTTTTTCTCTGTTAGCTTCATGATGAAAACTCATGGGTCCGGAAGGTTGATGCAGCAGGTCTGTTGAGAAACTGGAAATCTCGAACCGACTGTTTTCTTTCTTTTTTTTTGGGCTGTAGATTCGATGACATCAAGGGTCAGGAACACTGATTTAGGAGATCTCACTCAAACTGGCTTAGGTAGGCTCCCATGGTCTCAGGTCCAGTTTTTCTCTGCTCCATGCATCTCACTAAATGGTCTGACAGCTGCCGAAGCTTTATTCTTTTCCTGCAAGAAAACACAAACATGCCCTCGACCCCAAATTAGGGTCTTCTCCACTGTCTAGTGTATGGATGTCTCCATTTGACCTGAGCAATGGTTGCTCAAGTTCCATCATGCCAGAATCTGTCTGAAACTCACTGGCATTCACATTATAAAATTTTTAAATGAGGAGTGTATTATTTGATGAGTCATGTGGGGACTGGGGGCATTATTTCTCCTTTTTTATTTTCTAAAAAAATTTTTTTTGAACTGTTGAAGCTGGGCCATAACAGTAGAAGGATTTGTCTACCCTCCTTGGTTAACTATCTAGGTAAATTGGGCTTATTACTTAGATTATTTGTAGATGTCCATTAAAAAGGACATATCCTTTGAATATTTCCCAAAAACTTCTGAAAAATCACTCAAAGATTGTAAACTATACTGTGTCCAAATAACTTTTTGAAAATTATTTGAAGTCTGTGAGCAGTCTTTCCCAATCTAACCTGTAGAGCTCTCACTAGCTGACAAGGCCTCATTTGCATCTTAAATTTTTCTGTTAAAACATTAACAGACTGGCTGGATGTTCCTTTTGGCTATATTTAAAGCAATCTAGGTAGCTTCTTAACTATTTTTGAAGGGATTTAAGTATCCTTTTAATCATATAAGCAGTTTACACTCACGCATTCACAATCACATTTCATACATACTGGTGTGGCCACACCATACATTCAGAACATACATGCATCTTTCAGTCATCCTTTTTCCCTAGGTCATGATTAGTCTGTTGCAATGAAGCTTCCTTAATTGAAATCTATGTAAAAGAACAACTCCAGCCAATCCTTGAACTAAAAAGGTTAAAAAGTCCTATATGTTTTTATCATTCCTCCATTTGAGCTACAGTCATGGGGTACAGCCGTACCTACTCCTTGTAACTCTGTAGATGCAAGGTAGAGAGGCCAGGCTTTTGGCCAAAAGTTTTTAGAGATGACTCACAAAATAGAACTTAAATGTAAACAAAATTTTTCATTCCATATACCTTTGTCTTTGTCTTTTTCTTTAATTAATACCAGTACCAGTTTTTTTTTTTTTTGAGTCAGGGTTTCTCTGTATTGTTTGGAGGCTGTCCTGGGACTTACATAAAGGTGTGTTGGGATTAAAAGCGTATGCCGCTGGGAATCTCTTGGATTCCCCTACTTCCTGACCCTGGTATCAGGCTTAGGAGGGGAAACTCAGAATGTCTAGTTTCTGACTTTTTAATCTCATTGGCAGCAGCCGCTTCCAATGTATTATTGGTGTTATAAAATGGATGAACAGGGAGCTGGCATTAACATGGGGGGGAATCCTCACCAACGCCCATATTTCCCTTACCTGAGTGTTCAGCAATGGTTGGATCATCTTTATCATGGTGAGCATTACTAGTATCCGGAGTAGTATTGGGGTCGACATGCCTGATGCACCGTTCGGGGACCCAAATGGGCTTCTCACTTCCTGGAGGGAAAACACAAACAGCCCCTCGGACCCTAGCTAGTAGGGGAGTGGGTGGCTGCCATTTTCCTGTAATCAAATCCTTCCATCTGACCCATCCCAAGGACTGGGAGGGTTTGTTCCAATGTCTCTCCATAGCAGACAAATTATTATGATCTATGGTCAAAAAATTTAAAATGTAAAGTATGGTGGATAACTGAATATTGGGGGAGGTAACATACTCCCCTTTTTTATTTTCTTAAAATACTGTTTGAGAGTGGCATGGGTGCGCTCCACAATAGCCTGTCCCGTGGGGTTGTGAGGAATACCAAATGAATGGACAATGTGATGTTCCCTGCAAAAGGCAGCAAAGCGATTGCTGGCATAGGCAGGGCCATTGTCCGTTTTTAGGGCATCAGGTACGCCCATGTAGGCAAAGGCCTGTAGGCAATGAGAAATAACATCTTTAATCTTCTCTCCTGAGTGGAGAGAGGCAAAAATCAGTTTAGAATACGTATCCACAGAGACATGCATATATTTTAATTTCCCTGCCTGCGGCAGGTGAGTGACATCCATTTGCCAGAGATGGTTGGCCCTGAGGCCCCGGGGATTTACCCCTCATTGGGAGAATTATGATAAGGGGCACAATCAGGGCACTGAGAGGTAATCTGTGTAGCTATGGATAAGGGGCACCCAGTGTGAAATTTAATGGAGCGGGCATTTAGATGATACCTCTCATGGAGCTGGTGGGCCAGCTGCTCCTGAGTAAATAAGACCCTAGGGCGGGTCAAGGAGTCAGCAATTTCATTGCCCTGGGCAAGGGGTCCTGGAAGGTTAGTATGTGCACGAATAAATCCCACATAAGCAGGGTGGATGCGCTGCCAAATAAGATGTTGGAGCTGAACTAATAAGGAACGAACCTGGGAGGTTGGAAGAACATATGGAGAAGTTTCTAAAGGTCTAACAATGTTGGCAACATAAACACTATCCGTATATAAATTAAAGGGCTCTCCCTCAAACATTTGGAAAGCCATCAAGCATGCAAACAACTCGGCGGCTTGTGCTGACATCTGCCCTATGGGTACCCTCTTCTGCACCTGAGAAGAAACCACCACCGCGAAACCCTTGGAGGAGCCGTCTGTAAAGACTGGGCGAGCTCCAACTAGAGGGTTCTCCTTTAAAATCTTGGGAAAGATCACAGGGTGTTGTTTGAAAAAAGACATCAAGGGGCTGTTGGGATATTGGTTATCAAACTGTGCGCCTGTAGATGTAATAAACAGGGTCCACCCATCATGGAAGATCTGTAGATGTTCCACCTCCTCCTTACCATAAGGAAGGATAATTTTATCAGGACTCTTTCCAAAGGTTTGAATGCTAAACTTGTGTGCCTTCCACAACAATTGTAAAATGAGATCATAGTAAGGGGTCACTACCTTCTTAGGGGAGGCTGACAAATGTACCCAATAAATAGGACCAGTCTGCCAAAACACGGCAGTGGGCGAAAAGCTAGATGAAAGTACAACCAGAACAAGGGGCTGCCCATAATCTATACGCCGAAGGTGGGCTTGCTCTATACTTCTTAACAACAATTGTAGGGCTTCCCTGGCCTCTGGGGTAATCTGTCTAGGGGAAGTTGGAGCAGGGTCCCCAGGAAGAATATCATAAAGCGCTTTAAGAGCCCCTGTTTTAATAGAAAGAGAAGGGCGAAACCATTGCACCTCTCCCAAGAATCTCTGCCAATCATGAAGTGTTTTTAAATTTGAACAATCGATTTGGAGTCTTTGTGGCCGGAGGCCAGTTTGTTGAATTTGATGACCCAAATAAGTATAAGGGGGTCTCTTTTGGATCTTTTCAGGAGCCAAAATAAATCCTCGGGCCTCCAGAAGCTCCTGTAGCTCTGCAAAGGCTATGTAACATTGTCTTTCTTTGGCCGCGGCCAAAAGAATATCATCCATGTAGTGGATAATGTAAAGATCAGGGAACTTACGTCTGAGGGGATCTAAACAGGCAGCTACATAAATCTGGCATATAGTTGGACTATTAGCCATCCCTTGGGGGAGCACCACCCATTGGAAGCGAAGGGCAGGCTCCCTAAAGTTAATCGCAGGAAGGCTAAACGCAAACCGAGGACTATCTTGAGAATGCAAGGGAATAGAAAAGAAGCAATCCTTCAAATCAATGACAATCAAATGCCAGTCTTTAGGAATGGCCACAGGCACGGGCAAGCCAGGCTGCAGAGCCCCCATAGGCTGCATGGTCGCATTCACGGCCCTCAAGTCTTGTAGTAACCTCCATTTCCCTGAAGATTTTTTTATTACAAATATAGGGGTATTCCAAGGGGACGTGGAAGGAACCAAATGACCTGCCTCCAATTGTTCTTGAACTAGCTGGTGAGCCGCCCTTAGTTTCTCCGCTGGTAAGGGCCACTGTTCCACCCATACCGGATCATCTGATAGCCATGTGATGGGTATGGGGGCTGGCGGCGCAACAGTGACCCTCATCAAAAATGGCCAAAACCCTTCCTATCCCCTGGGGCCCTGGTCTCCAAAGGGAGGGATGCCACAGGGCAAACCTCTCCCTGTTCTAGTTTACCTAGTTCCCTCCCCGGGCTCCAGCCCCTCCCTTGCATCATCTGGGGGCCCCTGCTTTTGGACTTGGGTGCCTGAGTGGTGAGGACCACTCCCATTTCTTGCATGAGGTCCCGTCCCCAGAGGTTAATAGGGAGGCCAGGCAAAACATATGGCTGGAAAAGCCCTGTGTGGCCTTCAGAGTCTTGCCACTTTAAGATCCTGAGGCTTTTTTGGGGCACAGCCTGTCCTATTCCCTGGAGGGTCACTGTCCCTTCCTCTTTCGGCCAGGCGGGGGGCCATAATTTATCTGAGAGGACAGAGAAATCTGCCCCAGAATCTAAGACGCCCCTAAAGGACTTGCCTTCTATCTTTAATGTAAGCTGGGGGCGGTTTTCCATAGTGGCTACCCAAAATGCTGCCGGGCCGGTACTTCCAAAACCTTGGTTGCCCCTTTTCTCTTTAATTTTTCTAGCCTCACAAGGAGCTGTAGGGAGAAGGAGTATCTGAGCAATCCGTTCTCCTGCAGGGATGGCAACAACCCCACTGCCCACTGATGTCATTATTTTAATCTCCCCCTCACTATCCTGGTCTATAACACCGGGGTGTACCTGGATGCCTCGAAGAATAGTACTGGACCGTCCCAAAAGTAGTCCGACTGTGCCTGGGGGCAATGGCCCATGCACCCCAGTAGGGAGGGCCTGGATCCCCATTTCCGGTGTTAGGATTGCCCGGGCAGAGGGAGCGAGGTCCAATCCTGCACTCCCGAGGTGGCTCTAAGGAGGTCTGAGATATGAAGGGGTTGCTCTGGGGGAGAAAATGAGTCCTGCCACTGCCCAGAGCAGGGGTCATTGCCCCGTACACATTGGTTTTGGGGCCCTGGGGCGGGGCCCTCCTCCCGTTTCCCTGATTATTATTAGCAGAAAGGAAATTTCCCTCCCTGTCAGTTTTAGAGTAGCAGTTATTGGCCCAATGATATCCCCTTCAACAACGGGGGCATAAACCAGGTCTCTTGAGACCCGTAGTACTATTTTGAGGGCACTCTCTACGGAAGTGTCCCTCCCTACCGCAGCTAAAACATGTTTTTCTCCCTCCCAGAGTAGGTCTTTCTTTCCCCACTTGGGGCCGAATAGCAGCAGCTAACACTTGGCCCTGGATGAAGTTCCCATCAATGTCCCTACAGATCCGGATATAGTCATTTAGACTTTTATTGCGATAGGGGCGAAGGGCTTCCTTACAATATTTATTTGCGTTTTCAAATGCCATCTGCTTTATGACTGGCATCGCAGGCCCAATGCCCCCAAATATTCTTTCTGCTATCTGACTGAGACGGTCTACGAAGTCTTGAAAAGGTTTGGAAGGTCCTTGAAGGACTTTGGACAGATGATCCCCTCCTCCCTTGGAAGGCAATGCTTTCCAAGCCCCTTGGGCCGCTGCTGCCACTTGGGCATAGACTGCGATGTCATATTGCATTTGCTGCTGAATGGTGGCGTATTGACCACTTCCAGTAAGCATCTCCACATTTCTCTGGGGCTGTCCGGCCTGTGCATTCCTTTGGGCTGTCTGGCTGCATCTTTCCTGAAACTCACCTCTCCAAATCAAATAATCTCCCCCCGACAGAGCTGCTCTGCAAAGCTGCTGCCAATCACCAGGTGTCAAATTAAGAGACGCAAAAGATTCCATTAAGGAAAGTGTAAAGGGAGCCTGTGCGCCATAATTTAAAGTTGCCTCTTTAAGTTGTTTTATATCCTTAAAATTTAAAGGGTTATGACGCCTAATGACCTGTCCAGAATTGTTCGGATCTGGAACTTCCATTACTGGGGCCACCACCTGGCAGCATTGGACCCCTCCTCTGGGTCTTCCCTCCAGGTCCGAGAAGGACTGGGTTATCTCATAGGAGGAGTCCCTTTTTTCAGAGTATGGGGAAGGGTTTCTCTCCCTGTCCTGTCTTTCCTTAATTAGAATCTTTTTTAGTTCTTTTTTAAGGGCCACGATCTCAGCAAGTAACCGTTCCTTTTCAGACTGTGACGAGTCTGAGTCTGAGCTACTTCCCTTTTCTAGATCTGATAGAGAAGGATATAACCGATTCTGACCGGAGTCCTTCTTTTTGGGTCGCGCCCGGAGATGTCTACCCGTTTTTTTTGTTGTTACTAAGAGACTCCTCCTCATCCTCACTAACAATGGAGCCTCTAGTTTCAATCACGGTCTCTTCATCATCACTCTCTGCCCCTGAACTCAAGGAGGCTTGAGTCTCAGTCTCTTGTAACTCTAAAAAAGCCTCTTTTGTGTCCTGAACTACCTGGCGGTGATGAACCTTATCTGTCAAAAGTGCTCCCCTCACTAATCTCCATAAGGAGAATGTCGTAGGGGGCAAGGACTCAGATCCCTCTTTTCGTAAAAGTCTATGAAGATCACGGCGAACCTCCTCCCAATCTGGAATATTTAAGCTTCCCCCAGTAATGAACCATGGACTGGCTCGTTCGATGGATTTTAGAAAGCCTTCTAGGGTTTTAGACTTGACTGCAGTCCCATGTTCTTTAAGTAACTTTTTTAGTTGATACTGCAATGATTCTAGCTTCCCGGAACTATTCCCCATAGTTTCTTAACCCCGTCCACTTACCTCGCTTTCACGATCTCAGTGGGACCTCCAATTGTCACGACTGCTGCGCGGCCTGTGTCCGAGAACGTGCGGAGGGTGTCGGGTATTGATAACACAGAGACTCGTTCAATGATATAAAGAGAACTTTAAACAGGCTCCAAAAAGGTTCAAGAAAAACTTCCTAAGAAAGGCTCCCACCAGAGAAGCCTCTGCTCTCTCCTCTCCCCTGGCTGGTTCTGCTCTGACACCAGAGGTGGATGTGTGTGGGTTTTTGAAGGTGCGGTTAGTCTCTGGACAAGGTCGAGGTCAGGGCGGTTTCCGTGGGAAGGCCTTTCCCAGGAACTTATTGTATCATTTTTAGTAAACAGGTTTTTACTAAACATTGTCTTACAGCTGCCTACTCCCAGGCAGAAGGGGAAGTGGCCAGGAACTTATTGTATCGTTTTTAGTAAACATGTTTTTACTAAACATTGTCTTATAGCTGCCTACTCCCAGGCAGAAGGGGAAGTGGGTCTCTGCTCAAGGTCTGGTGTTCCCACAGCTACAGTTCAGCTCTGCTCCCAGGAGAGTAGAGAGTGGAGAGCAGAGAGCTGAGAGCTGAGTGTAACAACTCTGCTCTGCCAGGGGAAGGTTTCCCTGGCAAAAGTGTTACAGCCATGCTTGCTCTGCTCAGCCCAGGGTCCTCTCTGCTCCGCAAAAGAAGATCTTTACCCAAAGCTCATCCAAGGGGTTTATTGGGAGGGAAGAATCCAGGAGAGTGGCTGTCCTCTGCCACTTTGGCAGAGGAGAGCTGGGTAGTGCGAACAGCCACAAGCTGAACAGACACAGGGTTTATATAGGACTTCTTAGGGGGCGGAGTTTTCCAGGGTGGGAATTGGTTAGATTTTAATGCTGAGCTCACATTGGCTAGAGCTCCTGCTTGAGGATTGGTTGGTTTTCTGCACAGGGTTAGACTCAGATTTGGCTCTGGTTTCAGGGACAAAGTACTTTTCTTTCTCTGGTCCTTTTTAGCCTTTTGGCTCTAGTTTTAGGGCCAGGGTGCATTTCTTTCACTGACTCTGATTCCAGGGACAAAGTGTGTTCCTTTGGCACTGGTTTCAGGGTCAGGGTACATTTCTTTGGTTCTGGTTGCAGGGCCAAAGTGTGTTTCTTTGGCTCTGCTCAGGGTGTGTTTCTTTGACTGGTCTCTTTTCCCCAAACAAACCAAAACCACAAGTACTCAAAATACACAGTACATTCTTCATATGAAATCCTCTGTGCAATAGTGACCTTCTCCCTCCTCTGTGTCCGTGACTAGGTACCCTCTGAGCAGCTTCCTTCATTCCTGTTTTCCCCCTAAATACCAGCCTTTTTATGGTGCAAAGCTCTAAAGACTAGTGTTTTTTAAACCTCCAAGGTGCTTATACTGACCTCCACTTGCATTGAGAAGAGAGAGCTGTAGCTCTGTTTCCATGAACCATATTATCTGGAGAAACTATTTTTGTTTGTGATCACCATTGGGATCATTGGACATTTTGTATTTAAGGAGAAAATAAATTATGCAGTACAAAATATTTAAATGTCATCGATCTACAACATCTTTAAACCTCATAGCTCATAATAATGTTGAAATAAAATTATACTCAAAGACACCAACAGATAAGCAGCAGTTTAGCTTTTTAATGAAGATTAAATTTGGAGTAACTTATGCCAAACTATGCCCTAAAGCGGAGGGTGAATATTGCATGATAGGGAGGAAAAAAGGATATTGCAGGCTTGGGATTTTCTCATAGGTTGGCTTCTGTGGTATCAGATTTGACAGAGAGTGCTGCTGAGATGGTAGAACATTATTGCCGATTGGGTTAGATCTGTGGTCACCTGGAGGGCACACAATTCCGAGTCACCCCTGCACCTGTAAATAACCCCTCATCCGTACGCCTGTAAGCAACTCTAATGCTCTCATTTGTTCACTAAGTTGGAATTATTCCTTTAGTCTGTTGTTGGCACCATATTTGTGGTGAATAAGCATTTGTTCATCTTTCCCCAGAGAAGGCACAGAACACATCCCCAGTCTAATTTTTGACTGGAGACAGGAAACAACAGCACGTAGACTTCCTGGTGTCCTCCCCGTCGACCTACATGTACATGCAGCACACATAGCCCCCACAGTAGGAGGATCTGCTGTGTGGTTCTGGTTTCCACTCCCCCTGCTGTCAACAGTCTTTCTCTTAATGAATCCGATGCTCCTGAATGGGTGTGCAGTTTCCATCTCCTGCCTGGGGCTAGCTCTGGGAGAGGTTTGTTCTCGTCTGTGTGGCCAAGCTGCTCTGCAGACAGTGTCAGTTGGAAAGGTCACTGGCTGATCTGCTGCCAAGTAGCTGGGTCTTCAGGCTACGGTTGGTGCATTGAAATGTGTCCCACACCTCCTCAGAGGCTGAGGCATTAAAGTTAACTGTTACAGATGTCGAGGGTCGGCCAGGAACATGTTGGACTTGCAAAAGAATTGGAGCTGAGGATGAAAATGTTGCCTAGGATGACAGAATCTATTTCCTGAACGACAGCAACAACAACAACAACAACAACAAGAAAGGTTTTGAAGACAAAGAGGAAATTAAAATTAAAACCCCCCTGCTGCTAAAAATCCAACCCTGCACTGCATGCCCAATGTCTCTTTTCCTAAGGCTCGTTTTTGTCTTGACTGTCCGGACACATTTGAGACTCTCTCTTAAGCCTCCCTCAGCTTTTCACATAGTCACAGCTTGTTATTATAAACAATATTTACGTTGTTTGGCTTAATAAGGCAGGGATATTGATTTATTTTGATGTTATTTACTTTCTGATTTTATTATAAATATAACTTAATTTGAAGATGTATGGAACACTACGAGCTGGATGATGCATAATTATCTCAGCATTTGCTAAGTCCTTAACTTGCAAATAGAGCTGATCGTATACGTCTGTGTATTCAGTCTGGAAGCCTGGCAGGTCATAGACTGTCCTTGTCTGGGCTGACAACAGCACTGGTGTCATTTTTCCCCCCACTGCTCGAGGTTGTTTATGAGCAAACATCTCCAGACTTGAAAGAGCTGCTTGTTAATAGTGTATGGATTTATATACATTTTTTGTTTGTCGTTTTGAGGCAAGATGTCACAATATAGCTCTGGCAGGCCTGGAACTCACTAGACAGACCAGGCTGGCCTCAAATACAGAGATCTGCCTGCCTCTGCCTCCCCAAGTGCTATAACCACACCCAGAAGGTTTACCCGATTTTTTTTAAATAGAGCAAATTTACCTATTTTTTAAAAAAATATAATACCTATGAGGGGATTCCTTTCACTTAGTGCTTATTGCACTAGACATCTTAAACTTGTGAAGTGAATAATTGGGACTTGTTCAAAGCCGCGCAAAAATCGGGAGGTATGTAATGGTGATTCTGAACTGAATCTATTCCCAGTCTACATCATACACAGTGAGAGGCAGTGCAGACAGATTTGACTCAATGCCGTTGAGTTTGTGGAACATGAGTGTGGACTCAGCATGAATGGCTGTTATTTCCAGAAGGACTGGTGTTTTCAGAAAGGAATATGATTACACTATCGTTTGGGTGAGGAATGTTCTCGTGGTGCTTTATGTGTTAATGTATGATTTCCATGGTGACAGTACTACAACAAGACAGTTGTGGAACTGTGCTGGATAATTTTGTATAAGTTTGATACAAGTTAGACTCATCTGAAAGAAGGAAACCCTAACTGAGAAAATGCCTCCATAACACTGAATTGTAAACAAGAATGTAAAGTATACCCATAATTAGGTAAAATAACAACATACAAGGCTGAAAAAACAAAAAAAAATCATACTGTTACCTATTTACCTAAAAAAGTCCTGCAATGCACAGAATTCAGTATATAAATATACATATATATTTTAATTAGCTTTCACCATCTGAGATATTGGTACTTCCTTCAAAAGCCAAAGCCCACCTAAAAGAAAATATCAGTACCAGAGATGAGAAGCCATGTTTTGAGTTGTTGTACAGGACTGAACAAGAGATTCTACAAACATACAGCCTATTTTTTGCCCTTGATCTCCTAAGGAGAGATGGAGTAAGTCCCTGTTGTTGAAGACAGCATGCATTCAAAATAGGTTCCAGACACCCCTAAGTTGGAACTTACCTGAATGCCTCCTCCATGAGGATTAGCTTTATTTCATGGTACCAGAAGACACTGTGTAAACTTCTAAAGTGGGAGACAGGAGGCAGCCAATATTTCAATTCAGCTATGACACATACTAACCACATCAAGACCAGCAGGACACCATAAGTGCAGTAGTGGCATGCATATCTTGGCAATAACCAACAGCTTTCTAGTTGGATTTAAGACCTACTCCACAAAGGGGGCACTGTGCCTTGGACTGGAAATCATGGTTATTAGAGGAGGAACTATTGCTGATTTACTAAACCAGGAAAATCCCTAACAACAACCTATAACCATTTGTCCTTAAATCCACAGATAATTGTCATCTTCACCCATCATTGAAGAAAGTTCTTTTTGCATCAGTGACCACTAAAGAAAACCACAAACAATCACAATACAGAGCTGTGGAGCCCAGTCCTAGTGGCTACATCTACAAAACACTCCCATACCTAAGGCTCAGGAAACATTTTGGAAGAAGGGGGTGGAAAGACTTTAAGAGCAAGGTGATCGGGGAGTCTTCTGTGGGATTGTGTCTTCTAGTAACATCAGAAACTATACATCTCAAGATTCCATTGTTTTTTTTCTGCTCAATAGTACTCTTTGAAATTTGCAGGCAAATGGATGGCACTAGAGGAAACCATCCTGAGTGAGGTAACCCAGTCACAAAATGAGAAATATGGTAAAAACTCACTCATTTATGGATTTGTTGGAGGAAGTGTGTCACTGCTGGGGTGGGCCTTCAGGTCTGTTTTGCTCAAGCTTCCCTCAGTGTGGCTGTCAGTCAACTTCCTGTTCCCTGCAAGTGAAGGTATACTCTCACGATGTCTGCCTGCACTCCACCATGCTCCCTGTCATGGTGGTAATGGACTGAACCTCTGAAACTGTAAGTGAGCCACCCCTATTAAATGCTTTGCCTTTAAGGGTTGCCATTGTCATGGTGTCTTCACAGCAATAACAACCCTAACTCAGACACCTCTCATTTATACTGTAAAATAATTTCTAATCTTCCTCATGATGGTGTGTAATGAAGGAATAGCACCCATTCAATGCTAGTTAATGTGTTATCACTCTGTGACTCAGATAGATAACCTGAGAAAAGCACGAATAGTCATAATAGCTGCTGGGTTTTCATTTCTCCTAATTTACCCAAACCATGAAGTGAATACAAATGAATGCTCAGATATATTTCATTAAGATAAAAGCATTTTTTGTCAAGGGATAATTATCTCTTATTAATGTTTTATTAATTAAATTTGTTCTTTGACAGTTTCATATATAATTATATTTATAAATTCTTACTGACTACTCTCACCTCTTACTCTCTTTTGTCTCTCCCCACCTGTCAAGCTCCCCTCCTCCCTATTAATCTCTCTTTCTCTTTCATAACTATTGGTTTTATTTCATGAGCCAATGCTCACAACCTTGAGTGCATAGTCTGGCAGGGTCAGCAGTGAGGGAGCAATTGAAAGCAATGTCTAGAAGCTACCGTTAGCCAACAGTTCAATAGTAAGGACAGTGTCCCATGAGTCCTTCTCTATCTACAAGTAATGGATGACAGGGCCAATTTTAATATAAAGCCAGTGCAGGTGCCCACAGCTGCTGTGAATTCGCAGTTGTAGTGACTGTGTTATGGCTGTGTTGTGTTTCACAATCTTTCTCTGTATCTTCCAGGCTAACATTCAGCCCTCCCCACTTCCAAACATTTCCTGGGCCATAGAGGGGGTGTTATGGTGTCTTAGTTAAGGCTGAGTCCTCAAAAAACACTTATCCTCAGCATCTTGGGAAATGGTGTGCCTGTGCTTGACCAGTGTTCACTAAGGAGAGGCCTCTCTGGTTAATGGTGAGAGGAACTTTGGTCTGTGAGTATAAACATGGGTGTTTGGAAAGCGGTTTGTCAGCGCGTCAGTTTAATTCAACAATGCTAGTAAATTCTTTCCTTGGGTCTGACACCTTCCAGGTACGTGTTGTTGATCAATATAGTGGTGGAAATTTTTTTTATTTCTTTGCTTATTTTGTTTTGTTTCATGTGAACGGGTGTTTTGTCTGCATGCATGTCTGGTATGAGGATGTCTGGAATTACAGACAATTGTGAGCTGCCATGAAGGTGCTAGGAACTGAACCTGGATCTCAGCCAGTGAGTGTTCTTTCTTAACCACTGAGCCGTCTCTCAAGCCCTGTGGGGTGGGAAAGTTTAAGCAGCAAGGAAGGTGGGGGGCATTGAAGAGAAGAGAGGACTGAGGGGGTTAACTAAAATGAAGAATGCATGAAAAACCCATATGAAAACGAACTGATTATAAGCAAGTTAAAGAATGTATAAAAGAAAGACTGAAAGGAGGTAACATGTATGACTAGATAATGTTGATCCTGGAAGCAGCAAGTCTCTAAACAAAATTCCCAAAGCCAGTATGGGATAACTCCCGTAGGAGCCATTGGTTACCTACTCTTTCTATGTGTGTTTTCCAAGTATGATAGAGTATCTAAGGCAGCACTTTCAGATTAGAGATGGGCCTTCCTGCCTCAACAGATTTAGATGAAAGTTGTGTCTTTCCATCTCAAGGGTCTGCATTAGAAGTGGAAGTCTTCCACATCCAATGACCTAAGCAAAAATTCCTCACAGGAGTGCCCAGCTATTTTTGAGTTTTAGTTATTCCCGGATGTAATCAAGGTGACAACCAAAATAACCATCACACGAATCATACTTGAATTTTATTTTTGAAAACAAGAGGATGTTCTTGTTCCCTCCATCTATCCCTCCCTCCCATCCTCTTTCTCTTTCCTCCTTCTTCTGTGTTTTACTGTAATGAGCAATCAAACCAGGAGCTAACATGTGGAAGCTAAGTGTTTATCGCTAAGCTACATCTTCAGCACATCTGTTTTCACCTTTTTACTTCGAGACAGGGTCTGAGTTACCCAGACTGGCCTTGACTTCACTCTCACCTAGATGGGGCTTGAACTTACAATCTCTTGCAGCAGCCCTGTGAGTAGATAGAATTACAGGCCTGCACCATCATGCCCAGCATGGTGTCCTATCAAAATGATACGGTAAAAAATGAAAAAAACTTATTTTAATGTATCATGCAAATTTGCTGGCAGTTTACTGATGGTTGGTCTGCTTATAAAGTTCTAACATCAGAGAGAATGGCAGGTTAGTTTCAATTCTAGATTCTCAGGGCTGGAGAGATGGTTAAGCAATTAAGAGCATACACAGCTTTTACAGGGGACAGTTTGGCTCCCAGCACCCAGTTCAAGTGACTCACGGCCGCCAGTAACTCCAGTTAGAGGATCCTGTACTCTCTTTGGCCTTTAAACACTCTACTTTGGTTTCTGGGGTCACCCAAATGTATATGTATATAAATAAACACATTCATCGACAGACACATAGATAAAAATAAATATTTTTAAAATAGTTTTCGGTTCTGTCTACTGCTCCATTGTTGTTGCTCAATTGTGCCTTTGAAGCGGGCATGTTCCCACAAGCATGAGCTGTTCTGTGTCATCTAGCTGGGCCAGATTCTGTTGGTGCTATTTGTTAGCATTAAACGTACAAAGTAGTATCATTATCAGCCTCATTCATTTAATACCCAAAAATATCTAGTTAAATGAAGAAGAAGATAGACATATTGCAAAATGAAGTTAAACATCCCTCATATCTGGGACAGGCACTGGTGTATATAGAGCCTAGGCCCGAGCCCTCCAAAACCCACCTCGCAGGAAAACATTAAGTTCTGTAATAGGAAAATACTTCATTTTGTTGCAAGGTTACTCTTCACCAGAAGAATGTTTTCAGTTTTAAAATGTTTGCCAAATTCAGAACTTTTTTCTGACATTCTACATAGCCCCTACAGGTTGCTCAGACTCTTCTTGGTCCTGTTGACAGCTCAGAGGAGAGTGACGAGGCCAAGGATGTTTGCAACCTAGTCATGGTCAGGGTAGGAACATCACTCTCAGTTTTTACATGGCCAAGTAGTAACTAGACTGCCATTACTCCTACCAAGAGACTATTCGCTTACTTTCTGCAAACAGCTATACATAAGATACGGAGAGCACACAATGTGTGTGTCATAAACATATTTCATTATTCTATTGTACTGAATTGCACTGAGTTCATTGGAATCCATACTGTCCCTAACAAGCAGGCATAGTCCAGTAAAGATTCAGAACCTTAACTGACTCTTACACAGTGTTTGATGGACCCTGGGTGTCAACCGCCCTGGTAACCAGAGATTTTGCATTTTAGTGAGCTTATGTCTTAGCTAGCTAAAATATAAAAAAATGAAGAAAGGATAAACAATCTAGCCAGTGATTCTTAATTATTATCTACCTTTTTCACACTCAGCTCTACCCAAGCACACATGATTCTTGAACAAAGAATCAAAGAGCTTCAGTTGTGCTGGAATGCATAAGGATGCTGGGGAAAGGAGGAGAAGCAGACAAAGATAATTCCTGAGTGATTCTTTACAAATGACTATTGGCTAAGTTAAACCTTAACTAATGTGAAATTAAATATTACAGTAAGGCTATTATCCAAAGAGGTCACAGTGATGAATTGCCAATTTAAATGAGGCCACAAGAAGGACCCAGAGCCAGAACCTATTAATCCTAGTCCGTTTGCAGACTCCATTTTTATGCAGATTAAACCATATTTCAGGTTGAAAGATCAGCAAGACTTGCCCTCTGACAGCAGTCAAATCTCTTTCTTGTTCTTTGTTTTATTTGTGGGCAGTGAGGGCCGCAGTTCAGTGGTTACAGCTTAGAAAGAACATTCTAGTAATAGTCAGTGGTGATTAAAGTGGGTGAGAAGTAATTGTTTGCTCCATATTGCTGGGCCTTGGGTCTCATCGTCTTCTTTTTTATATGGTAATCAGTCACTTTATGGTTGCCAATAACTTTAAAATTATTTATGACAATTGTATTGCACTGCACAACTTCTATAGAGATGGGAAAAAATCTCTATTCACTCCAGTTAGAGCTCAATGACAGACCAAAAAAAAAAAAAAGATTCTAAGTCTAGCTTAGTGAACCACTGAGTTTGCTGAGGTTACAGCGGTACAACTTGGCTGACAGGAGAGTCTCATGATCTCAGAAATTACTATTGCTTGTATAAATTTGAAGAGGTCCATGAATTTTACATGTCTTAGGAGCCTCCTAAGACTTCTGAGTTTTGTTTACTTCCTGAGCATATTATATACCATTTACTCCTTGAGTCTTAATGTTTACATTAGGAGGAAATAGTCACATGATAGGTTGGTACTTGGACACTGTTCAATCTTTCACTATCCTTGCTTTTTTTTTTTGAGGGATCCAGCTTCATATTCCATATTCCTTCTAACTATCATCAATTTATGTTTTACTTTTATTAAATTAAAACGAGTTTAAATGAAATACTTCTGGAGAAATTGGTGTGCCTTGTGTAGAACTTTGGATGAAATAGCCTGGTGTGTAACACAGATTCAGCTGAGCAAACTTGTTTCTGGAATAGAAAAAGTGAATAACACAGCTAGGTGTAAGAGCAGCTGATGGTGTCCTACTGTAACCAGCCATGTGACCTTGGAAAAATGACAAAAGTTAAAACACATGGCATAGTTCATTGTATAAATTAGACCCTTGGTGGGCAGTTAGTGTTAGGTGACATGAGCTTAATTCTTGGGTCCCAGGCTTCTCACTAAATTAGGAAGCTTATCTTTCATGGATGGAAAACATGACAGATACAATTGACCTACTTGACTTAAAAAATAGACCTGCACACTCTTTGGTTTTAACAGTTATTGAAGATTAATAATGACCTGGTGTAATTCAGAATCAGTTGGTATTTCATCATTTGGGAGGGTGGTTTCATCTATCTGATAGCAGGCAGGCATCAGAGTGAGCATCACCATTACCCACAGAGGAGGCATGGGGCAGGCATTGGTGACTTCTTGAAGGGAAAGTTTGCTTGTCTGAAGAAGCAGGACTTAAATCTTCCATCAGGAAGGCTGTCTTCTGTCTCATTCTACTTCCAACACAAGCTGAAGCTGTTCCTTTGCATGGAAGGGGAATATCCATTCATGACATCTGAAAGCCAAGGGCATCTGAACATATTTTGCAATGGTTTATCATTCCATTCTTGTTGTAGGGCCCTGTTTCTTACTGCTTTCTACATTGTCGACTGCCCCTTTTGATCAGTGAGAGGACTGGGGAAAAAGTAAAGCTGGCTTGGCCCCTGAAGCAGAATCCTATTGTGTGGCATGACCCAGTTATGTCACAAGAAGCACGTTTCACAAAGGGAAATGACCTGGAGCCCAGCCAGAGCAGGAGGAAAGCCACATGGTTGGCAGACACTGAATGCTACCACTGCAGCAGGAAGCTGTGTGACATCTTAGGGATCTGTGATATTGCCAAAGCCAAGGGCATACTTAAATATTGAAGAGCAGGTTCTATAAGGACCATTGTAACTTTCCCCTGTAACTATATTACCATATAACATTCACCTTATATGGGTACCAGATATTATTTTTATAGAATGCAAAGATTTGAGATTCTATAGTTAGAGGTCAGGCTTAAAGCATAAAAGAACACGGTTAGTTTAAAGATGTCAGTGCTGTTACACTGATTACACATCAAAGGCTGGTTGAAAGCTGGGATTCCTGTGTACACAGACATGGAAAAATAAGAACATGCACAAATGGATATGTGGATGCGTGGACAAATGGACACATGGATCCATACAAGACACTTTCTCAAATTCTTTTGCTCATGCATACAGTGCTTCCTCTGTTAGACTTCTAACATGGTTGATTTCAAGCCCTCCTTCAAGACAAACATTTAAAACTCTCCTTTTGAAGGGTTTCTTGAGCATGTTTTATTGTCTGCCTTGATTGTATCATCCTCCAAAATCCTAAGGTACTGAATGTATCTCTCTCTCTCAATCTCTCTCTCTCTCTCTCTCTCTCTCTCTCTCTCTCTCTCTCTCTCTCTCTCTCTCTCTCTCTCTCTCTCCCAAAGATAGTTTTTTTTCTGTGTAGTCTTGGCTTCCCTGGGACTCACTCTGTAGACCAGGCTGACCTCAAACTCACAGAGATCTGCCTGTCTTTGTATCCTAGGTGTTGGGATTATTAAAGGCATGTGTCACCACTGCCCAGCCCAACATATATGTCTATTTCAACATTTAAACTATATCTACATATATTCTTTTCAGTTATGTTCATTAGCCACCATGGCAGTATCATTTCATTTAAAAGAATTGAAAATTTACATCTTGTTACTTAAACTTACAAACAGACATATAATTCTAAAATAGTGTATTAAAAGTTATTGACAATACAGTGAAGAATGTATTTTTATTAATTAATTGATAATTTTTGAGGTTTAGATATCATTGTTTTAAATACTGGTAAAAACAGGCTACTGTGAGCAATTTGCAGGTATCTCATACCCAGCTTCACGCAAGGAATGATGCCATATATGAGATGAGAAAAAACAAACTTCTTAGCTAGGACCATACAAACCAATGTGAGAGTCCCTTCCATATCAGAAGTTACTTTGTTCCATGTAAGGTGTCATGGTTGACTAAACTGTTAAATTCATTGAGTCTGAAAGTGCTTATACTAGTAGATCACTGCTCCTGGTGCATCTGTGAGGCAATTTTCTGAGAATATTAACGAACCTGGAGAGACTTGCAGCATTCCATAGTCTGGGTCCTCGCACGCAATGAGAGGACAGGGAGGGAGAACACCTTCTATGTAGGCATATTCCTTTCCATTTCTTAACTGTTGTACTCTGCCTTGTCATCCCTGCCATGATGGACAGAAACCCCTGATAGGGCCTAAAATAAATTAATTTCTCCTTAACTCACATCCAGTATTTTGTTGTAGGTATAAAAAAATGAGAATACTAGCAGAAATTAGTGTCAGGAGTGGGGTTCATACAGTGAGTTTCCTAAAGCACTGTTCAGAAGTCTTTGGAACTGTTTTTGGAGGCATTTGTGGAAAGATGGCCCAACAACTGTAGGAGTAACCCACCATTTATTATTGGATTTGAGGGCCTTTCTACAGAAAGGAGTATTTTCTTGACGTTCTAGAGGTGGCCAAAAGTCTGTAGCCAAGGAGGCTACTGTGGTGAAGCTACTGCTATTGGTCTGCTAAATGTGTTGCACTTCTAATGTTTAGTATATTATATCTAGCATATAACAATTGTATATGTAACCATTGGAGAACAGGAGAGCTATGGGGGCAGGAGAGACAGAAAGAGAAGCTCATTGCGTACAGAGATGAATCTTCGAGGGTTAGAATGATGCAAGAGATCCCGTGGCCCTCAGTACAGAGTCGTAACAGCTGTAGGAATGTAGACGGGGTGGTGGAGCAGGGAGTGGGGAGGGGCCCTGCGCCACAGTGCCTTCTGAGGGCCGCAGACATAAGCTATTCTGAAAGCATTGGTGTGGCACTGGGAATGAAAACATACCTGCTTGAGCTTTAAAGGAGGGCAAACAAAATGCAGGAGGCTGTGGATCGCTTCTGTGCAAGCTATCTTTTTTTTTTAATGCATGGCAGTGGGGCGAGAGCGTATTTGAAACGGCTCAGAATGCATACACGGGCTATATACTTGGACCTTGACTGGTGCTAGGGAATGTAAATCCACGCAGCTAGAAGCCCTCGCCTAACCCATAAATGAAGCAAAAGGAAAGTGAGGAATAAACGACACACGTTTTTAAACCTTGTCGCAAGTCATCCAGACCCAGGAAAGGGGGGAGATGGAGTACACCTGGAATGTAAAGTTTTCAAACTTAAGCAAGGGCTGCAAAAGCTGCTCTGCAAAGGTCTTTTCCGTGCCCTCCTTGTTCACAGGCCTGGGAAGAAAACGGAAGTGCAACTCTGAGATCTCAGCACTACTGTTTGTCGTTCCCACCACGACAAACATAGATCGGAGCTCCTGTGTTTAAAGTGATATTTAATCTGAGGAAAGACAGTTAAGTTTTTTAACAATATCACTGGATGGGAAAATGTATCAGGATCTTGAAAACATATGTCTTCTGAACTTCAGTGAACAAAAATCATTCAGAGGCAGGGATGTGCAGGGCATTGTTAACCAGAGGAGCAGTGATGACTTTCCATTTTTGTCTATTCTTTATAAATGATACACTTCCGTCTAAAATGAATGGTGCCTGTATTCATAACCGTTTCACACTGTGTTAACTCTTGTATTGTTCCTTGGCTCTTTAGGAGCAGAGCTCCTTACAGAGGCTAACGTTTAGTACATGATACAGCCTAGTGTTCTAAGAAGACTGTCCCTCAATCCAGGGATGAGATGAGGCAGGCGAGGAGCTTTGCTCCCTGTGCTTATTTTGGTTGACCATGCTCAGGGTTATGTGTTTTGTTCGGTTGCATGTTGATAAATATTTAACAACTCACCTTCAAAACTAAGATAAAGGGAGAGGGAGAAGGCTTAGCTTATTGTGCTCGACAATATTCTTGGTATAAATTCTTCCCAAAAAGCTGACATAATTAGCTTGAAAATTCCTAAATTTTGCCAATTAGAAGCTGTGGGGGTTGACTCTGAGACATCACTGATTTTTTTTATCATCTTTAATTAACTCTCTCTGTCAGTTAAAATAGGATTAATCATTTTACTAAGCAAAAACTACCGCTACTATCTTTACTATCACAAAAATGTATTTAAAAGTCAAGATTAAACACTGAGAGTTGCAACACAATGTAATTAGAACTTCAAATCACCTTTGCTAAAAACACTCATTCTGCATGGTCAAAAGCAGGATAAAGTTTGGCATTCCTACCTTCATTGTACCTGTGTTCTTCATTTCCCTACTCAGGTCAGAGATTCCGACTCAACCCTCCATGAAGACAGGTCAGTCACTTAAAGGGTAATAACTGGAAGTGACTTTGGAAGATGATGAAATACAGATAAGAATAAACAAGTTATCTTCAAGATCTTCAGGGACATTTTAATCAAAAAGGTTGCCATCTGCCAGCTTTTATACCACCATAATCCAGACTCTTGGCACAGTGCCTTGAAGTCTCCTGCCATTGCCCTAAATTAGCCAGGAACAAGGATCCTTGCAGCAAGATCACCCCAAAACAGAACTCCCTCCTGGATGGAAGACAGACCATAGTGAATCCGAGCCAGGCAGCTGCATTCTTCTTGCCTGCTCACCTGTGTAAGCTTAGACCTCGTGTTAGCACCCAGAGCAGTTTTAGGACCCGCTTGTCTTCCTTAGATGAACTGATGCTATACTGAACAAACTCCATTCCTTCTCTTCATTATTCTTGCTTTCCTTCGGGGTAAATGGCTAGACCAGACCTACCAGACTTCCTGAAGTCAAACCCTTTTTCTTAACAGCAGATTCACACACAGTAATACCACTAAGGAACCCCCCCTCCCCGCACTGGTTTCACTATCACATCCCTTGGAAGGCGAGAAGAAGACAATGCATTCATTGAAAGGAGCCAGTTCACTCCCAGGTGGCTATGGATAATATCCAGTGTGTTCTCTTCCTGGTCACGAGGCTCCAAAGAGATCCGGGCAACTCTTCAGCAAAAGTTATTCTGTGGCTTTTAACCAAGAGTGCATGAGTTTTGGCAGGGGCGCCAGAAACCTAGGGTCTGCTTACCAGTCCTGAAATGAGTTGTCATACTTTCTGCCTGTTGCTGATGCCATCCGTTCCTGGTCTGCATCCAGAACAGACCACCAGGGTCACATCCAGCTTGTGATACAACCTTTTGACTTTGACTTTTCAGACTTTCGTAACTTTTACCATACGTGTCCGGAAGTGGGCCTGACTTTCTGTAGTCAAATGATCTACCTTGAGCTACAACCGCATGGGCTGACACTGTGAATGTGTACTCACTCTGTGGTCAGCAGAAGAAAGGTCACTGGAGCTACTGTAACTGATTCCAGTCACACAAAATATGACAAAGTTCCTCCCAGTTAGACTTAAGGCAGCTGAGGAAAAAAAAAAGGTACAGTTTGAGAATCAGGGCTACTTGGCTTGTAGCCTCATTGTGAACAGGATGAGGAACACTCAGGGAAAAGGAGAGGACTAATACTACATGTGTCAGTCGTGAGTAACAGGTAAGATAAGCGTGTCTCCAGTCCTAACTATTGAGTAGTACACCTCTATTGTCACTCTGCTAGAACCAATGGCAAGCACGTGTGGACACATTTGGACTACTCTGACGAAGGGACAAACTTTCCAAGCCTGTCTGAGAGTTTCCTATTTGATTTATTTATTTACCATCTGTTTCGTTTGTTTTCTAGGTTTTCAGTTGGAGTAGAATTACATCATTTTTCCTCCTTTTCTCCCTCCACCTGATCCCAACTACTCTCTCTCAAACCCCTCACATGTCCCCTCCTCAATTTGGTATTTAATTTCTTTGATTATCATTGTTACACACACACAATACACACACACACATGATACACACACAGAATATTTGTATGGACAAATATATATGCAGTCACAACCTGCTAAGTCAGCTTATGTTGTTTGTGTGTATATGGTTTCAAGGCTGACCCCTCTCCACTGGACAACTAATATGGGCGTTCATCCCTGGGTGAGGCTAACTCTCCTCCCCCAAACAGCCTTTAGTTGCCTGTTGTTCTTTGTCTATGGCTGAGACCCTGTGAGATTCTCCCCCTTTGGTATTAACATGTCCATTCTTATCACTATTGTCCTGGTCTTGTTTATGCAGAAACTCTTTCACAGCAGACTCCCTGGTGTTCTGCTCTTACAACCTTTTTTGTGCGTCTCCCCCAGTGTTCCCTGTTACACAGCTTCAAGAGCTGTGATGCAGATGTATCCATTAGGGCTGGGCTCCCCATGACCCACTTCTCTCTGTTTTGTGTCCAGTTGTAGTTTTCTGTGATGTCTCCATTTGCTGTAAAGGATAGTTTGTTTGATGACGGATGGTAGCCACGCTTATTTGTGGCTGTAAGGAAAACAATTTGCCATGAAATAAGGGATTGTGCTGGTCTAGAAAAGTGGTGGTGGTAGATTCTTTTTCCAGTAGCAGGTGTAATTTCTCTCCTGTTTAGTGGCTTGTCCACGTAGACAGTTGATGGCTGTTGATGTGTGAATGCAAGTTCTTTTACCTTTGTGCATATCTTGCCACTCTGGTAATTGTCATGGTTCACAAGTGTTGCAACTGGGTAGGATTATTTAACTGCATCCCTCCCTTGACTGCTTGCATAGTATTTTCTGGAACCACAGAGGCTACTAAACTGGGAAGACACTTTCAGGTCAGACCTACACCAAGTCCTCTGAGTTCTGTGTCCTAACTGTGCTATGTCTTCAGCAATAGGGCTCATTTCAACTCCTGAGAGACAATCAAGGGCTACATTAATAATCTGTACTGTTTTGAGAACTGCTTGGGCTACCCTGACCAGCCATTAGACAGGAGTTTTCTCGTGCCTGGTACTGATTTATTGCTGTTGTTGTTGTTCTTGTGAAGTGCATTTCTCCAAGTCGCTTTGTTTTTCTCGGATTGCTATGGATATTGGACATATTGGGGGATATTTGTTAACCATTTTAATTTTTTCTATTAAGAGCTCCCTTTTTATTTCCTTATTCCATTGTTAATTGGATTATTTCCTTGACTTTTTAAAATAATTTTTTTAAATGAGGACAAGTCGTCACTCTAAATCTGGATCACTCAGGAATGAATGGAACAAACATTCATATTGGAAATGTGTGTGTCCATGTGTAAGCATATTGTTTCCTTGTCAATATGCAATGCTTTTTGAGGTATCAGGTTGTTTAATTAGATTATTTTCTAACTGATATGCAACATTATCTTCATGTGTTTTTGCCCTGTTCACAAACATTCCACAAGGCTTTTATTTCTGAAATCAATACATGATAAACCAATGCATCTGTTTTGGCATTTTAAAAGACATTAAAAATGACATATTCTGTCATAAAATAGAATTGCTTGGATGTCTGACAGACACTGATATTAAGCCCTCATTCAATAGAATACAGTAGCTGCTTCCTTATTTCACTATCAATGACTTTATTTTACTGTCAGTTTTTGCCTTTAAAGCTTGCGTGATATTGTGATTTAGGCAGGTCTGAATTGGAATTTTGCACCTAGTACTTGCATGAGTCAAAACTCTGCTAAAAATCCCTTACCCACACTTCCATTCTCTCTGTGGTGCTGCCTTTTGTAGGGGTAGCATGGCATTCAAAAGTCTGATCTATATTGAATGTACAGTTAATATTTGTTCATTTGCCTTTCATTTAAACAAGCCACTCCTCACCCTATTCTGATCCTGAATCTTGTTCTCATAATTTCTATGTTGTCATTAACAGTTTTTGTAGTTATATAGGTCAACAAATGGAGTAAAGATAACAACAAAAGACAGTGACATTCTGCAAAGCTTCTACTACCACAGAATTGACCAATGAGATACTAATGACACTACAGACTTGTTCAAACTCTTTTTGGGATAAGAGCTTGCACACCTTGTGTTTGGCGTGTGGGAAAAACTTCATTGAGGCTACTGGGTCATTTCCTATCAGGCTTATCTTAAAATATTTTAAAAGATAGTCTCAACAGACATTGGCCTTAGCAGAATGACTCCAGTAAACTAAGTTGATCTCAAATTCCCTGAATGATTAATTATTTGGTTGAATTAGTTAAGTTTTCTAAAAAGAAAAGTCTTTCAGCATGTATGGAAAGCAAGGAAAGGAAATTAGTGGGTGTACTTAAGTATAACCACCAAATTAACAAGATGAACCACATTTAGTTCATATGAACCTACCATTTACTAGATAAAATTAAAAGCATCAGAAACCATGGTCCCATATCTATTAAAATATTAGCGACAATCAAGGGAAAATTTAAGAGCCTTGATGGCGTAATAAAAAGATCCCTGAAGGACTGCCAAGAATGTCTCAAAAAGGACCTTGAAGGTGCATCTTTGATCCAACTTTCAGGGATTTGATTTTTACTTAGAAAATGTTACTGGTGTGTTGGGGGAAGTCCTTCTGTGTGTACGTTGTCTTATTGGTGGATAAATAAAGCACTGTTGGCCAATAGGGAAGCAAAATAGGTGGGACTAGGAGTCAAGGAGGATTCTGGGAAACATAGTCTAGAGTAGAGAGTCGCCATATAATCCCAGGAGGAGAGGACATGTCAGGGTGGCATCCTCGGAAAGGTAAGTCCTTATAAAAATATATATTAGTCATTATGGGTTAATAATCAAGTCAGAAATAGCCATTAAGAAACCATAGCAAATGGCCAACAGCTTCATAATTAACCTAGTGTCTCATGTGTTATTTGCTGGCTGAGACAGCAGTCGGACCCAGGCAGATGGTGGAAAAGAATGCATGGTACACTGGAGATATTATTCATTGTATTTATTTATATTTGAAAGTTATTAGATATGGAGGCCCTGATTAGTAGAGTGGAGGTAAAAATCACATTATAGCCTATCGCAACCCTACAGGAAGGTCATTCTGCTAATTTCAGGGTTGTTGGTCAAATGGATACTTATCATAGTGGCCAGAAATATAGCGTGAAGGACACATGCCCTTAACCTTTGTACAGTGATATTAATGACCATCTGCTAATAACTACCAAAATAAACAAAGGGAATGGCTACTGAGAAATATTGAAATGTAAGCCTTTTTCTGTTGAAAACCAAGAAAGTCAAAGCTCAGAATATCTATAGCTTTGTTATAAATGTAGTTCTTGGATTTTTATTATGAACACCCAGCATCATCTTGTGCAAATTTAGTGATTAAAGAGGAGAGACTTCATATCTTCCAAGATAATTATGGCCAGGTTGCAATGAAAAATAAGAATGAATAGAAAGAAAACACCGAGCATTTTACTGAAATACTCTGTAGGAACCGTGAAAAGCATGAAGAGCTGAGGCATGATATTCTTATACCGCATTGCTGTTCTTCTCTTGTCTTCCAACTCTTCCTTCCCCCCTCTTCTCAAGTGCAGACTTCCAGGAGTTATTTAAGTCTTATATTCCCAGAGGATCTTCAAAGCTTGTCAATGTTCAGACCTGTATTATTTCAGTAGTCAAGGCTGACAAACTGAAAGGGAGAAATGGCTTACTTAGAACAGACCTAGAAGGTGAGAGCTCAAAAGATATAGTTGAAAAAGGTTTCCTATTTGTTTGTTATTTTAAGTTCTGGAATATTACTGTGAGTCGTGCACTTTGCCAGGCATTGGGCTGGTCTGGTATACCAAACACTGCTAGGGTACACAATCATTGTATCATTGTTCCTCAGTCTCTAGGTTAGAATGAAGTTGACTGATTTGGGTAAGTCTGTATTAAATTGCGGTCTCTGGCCTTTTCCGTACATGTGTATTCTTGAACCTGGGCTGTGTAGTATGTAACCACTGTCTGTGTAAGTCTCAGAATAAAGCAAGGTATGCAAGATGAAAAGTAGAAACACAAAATACCTTAGACATGTCTATAGACATGTCTAGTCTTGGTACTTACATGTCTTGGTTAGGGTTCTATTGCTGTGATAAAACATGGTGACCAGAAGGAACTTGGGAAGGAAGTTTGAATCTACGGAGGGCATTTCTTTCTTTCTTTTTCTATTTATATTTCTTTTTTGCAGAGATCTGCATAATTTATTTCTTTAGTGAAAACTGAAAATGTCTCACATCATTTACTTGACAAATCTTTGTGTGCTACCCATTACACACTTGCTCTTTTAGACGCCTGTGGTTGACCAGTCCACCAAAGTTTCTTGCCCTTTTAGATCTTGCATTATAATTGGTAATCAATAAACATCATATATTGCATACTTTGTTAGAATTTTTTGTCTTTTTTATTTTTGAATTTAAATTGGAAACAAGGTTGCTTCACATGTCAATCCCAGCTCCCTCTCCCTCTCCTCCCATCCTCCCACGCCTTCCCACCAACCCTCCCTTCCCCTCCTCTCCCAATCCCCACTCCTTTCCCCAGGGAGGGTGAGGCCCTCCATGGGGGGCGTGTCCATAGCCTGTCATCTCATCCAGGGCAGGGCTTAGGCCCTCTCCCAAGAGTCCAGGCTGAGAGAGCATCCCTCACTGTGGGATGGGCACCCAAAGTCCATTTGTATGCCAGGGATAAATACTGATCTACTACACAAGGCCCACAGCATTTTACGTGAATAGAACAGAGGAATCAGAAGAAGGCTAAGTTATGGGAAGGGGTTGTAATTTTAACACTAAAGTTCTAGCATAGACCAAGCACAGTGTAGCGTGCCTATAATCCCAGCACTCAGGAGGCTGAGGCAGGAGGATAGCAAATTTGAGGAAACAGATTCATCAACCTAAGAAACCTGGAGGACATTTCTTATTCAAATCACAATGAGGATGCAGCAGCGTCCATTCAGGAGGTTTGCTTGGAGGGTGCTGTGGGAGAGGGTTAGAGAGGTTTTGGGAAGAAGACCATCTCTGATCTAGACTCTGGCTTCTCCTGGACGCTCAGGAACACTTTTCTTTGACGGCGGTTCTGCTCTCCAGTCACTCTTCGCCTTTAAGAGAGTCCTTCCTTCACATAATATCTTACTCTCTTGCTAAAACTTTCTCATTGTCAAGTCTCGTGCTTACCCCTCATGCTTACAATGAGACCCCATTGAGAGAAAGCGTAATCTCTGAACAGCAGAACCGTTGGACTCGATAGCCCCGCTCAAATCACCAGCACCTAGGAGACTGAAAGGCTGGTCCTCACTAGATGCCTTTGGGTGACAGATGACACAGAAGAAGACATGATGTCATCAGAGGGTTTTTTTTTAGCATATTATCATCTTCATGAGCAAGATACAGAAGGCGTAGCAATCAGTTTGTCCTGAAAATTAAAGTTTTGGTGCCAAAACTAAGCAGAAAATGCTATCCCCAGGAAATTAAATGGTGCACCAAAGAAGAGAAAAAAAAACCTTCATTTCCAAAACTTAGACACACACAGAACTATTAGAAAATTCTTTCAAACCTATTAAAAGGATATTTTCTAAAGATTCTAATGTACCAACAATATCTCCAAGGCCTCTATCCTTCCAATGCCAGGACTCACTGTTTTAAGTTACTGAATTCATAACCCAAATCAATGTTTTTTCCATATAAGTGCTCACTACAGTAGCCACATATTTACTCTACTAGAAATTCTAATACTTAAAATATTTATAAGCATCACCATAGGAACCAAATCTATATCTTGTTTCAAGTAACATATTTCATACTTTTATACATCTTAGATTTTACTTAGTATTATGACAGAAATCACTAACTCATGAAAATAGGCATGAAATACCTGCTAAGATTGAATCAAGTTTTCTTCACGTCAGACCTGGATCTGTAATAAGTCTATAGGCTAAACTGAGGTCCATGTTAACCACTCATGAAAAAGGAGTGACCGAATCAAGGGAAAAGTCTGAGCTTTATTTATATCTCATAAGCCATGGGAAAAACAATGTTTTAAGCAGCGAGCATCTTGACAGTTTTGCCATGATTGTATTTTAAGCTACCAACACATGCAACAGAATCTCTTTGGAGGATTAAGTTAAAGGGCATCCATATACTGAACTCCGTAGGGAGCCTAAGTCCCGGCCTATCTGTCTCTGCTGCAGGGAGGATGGATGCCTCACATGAGGGTGGAGGGCCGAAACACCCAGAGTAATGACTTAAGGCCGCTGCAGCAGTGAAGACCGGTGTTTAATACAAGCCGTATTTATTTATGCTTGGGGGGCAAAGTAAGAAACCTGATTGCAAAAAAGGCTGCAGTTTTCTGTTACAGGAAGATTTTGCTTCCATCACATCATCGAAAGTGTTTTTGTTAGAGTCTAAACAAGCTATTATGATGGCAGAAAAGAAAGCTAAGAAGCTGCTTTAAAAACATAATGGTGGTAAAATTCCCACAAACCCATTTTGTTCCCCAGCCTTGCTCAAAGGTTACTTTCTTCCAAAAGAAACCCTGAGACATAAGAAAGATAATTATAATGGTTGTTTTGCTGTGTGGGCTGTGAAAACTCCCTTGATCTGGACACTAGTTAGACAAAAATCCCACAGAGCAGGGTCATTTGGAAGTGGCCATTATTTTAGACATATAGGCCTGCTGGTTTAGATGGTACCTGACTTGTCTCTCCAGAGGTGCTACTCTTATGGCCTGGGAATTAATTGTTCTGAATGAAATGACAGCTCTGCAGCAATTTAAAACAGACATTGTGTTACTCTCCGTTGCTGTAACAAATGTAATCAGCTTCTAAAGAAAAATAGTATCAGGGCTCACAAGTATACGATTTCCAGTCCATAACTCTCCTGTCCCATGAAATGGGCCTGTGGTAAGGTGGCTGATGTGGCAAGCCAACCATACATCAAGACGTGAAAAAGACAGGAAATAAAAGGAACACATGTTCCAAAATTCCCCTTTATCCTGTCACTAGATCCCACCTCTAAACATCTCTGCAACTGACCAATAGTGTTTTCAGCCATGACCCTTTGGGGACATTTCTGATCCAAATATAAGAAAGATGAAGAAAGCCACGATGTGAAGAAGACACGCACGCCTCCCCTACCCTGTGATCTGGGCATTATGTATAACTGAGAGCTTTTATTACAGTGACAGAGCTATGTTTTCCCTTCACACAGTGACAGAGGAGCCCTGCTTGTCCCTAAGCAGCTCCAAGTCTGCATGCTGCTGATAAGGACACCTGGGAGACCTGTTCACAGAATGCCCCTTTCCACTTCCTGTAGATGAGCCACAATGCTCAGTGCTGTTCTGTCAGCCTTGGGGGAGGGAAATGGCACTGTACCAGTGAATTATTGATGACGTTATAGGGTATGGTGAAGACATTGTGGGCAGTAGTAACAGCGATGGACTTGCCTTGATTGCAAAGAAATGCATGCATGTGGACCTAAAAATGTATTTCAATCTATATTCATCTTTGCTCAAAATCTTCCTTAAAAGTGAAATGCCACACTTCACACTGTCAAAGGAAGCTTTCGGGTTTCTCATTTTTATACACAGTTCTAGCAGAAGATTGTATCACCAATGCTCACACTTAGTGTAATTAGCAGTCATTTCTAAGCTGGTCCACGATAAGCTTTTGCAGAAGAAATGAAAAAGCTCATAAATCTGTCAGTCTTGCTACAAAAAAATGATTTTTTTTCAAACAGTCTGGATTGGAAAAGTATGCTGAGGTGGTAGATTTTAAACTTTTATCTAAGCCATCTATCTTTTCTCAATATCTAGGAGTCTTCAAGTTCTATTATGTGCTACATATATACTTGGACACTAAAAATCACTGTTACTCCCTGTCACACTCTACAAGCCACAGTTAAAATAGACACGAGTGGTTAAGAAATTTCCATTTATTAGTTGTAGTAGTGCAGCAAGGAAGAACTTTTTTAAAGTTATCTAGGAAGTTCTTTCTCCATCTAGGGCAAGGAGAGCAGAACCTAACTGGCTTGTCTTGAGGCTTAGTGAGAAGAGCAAGGGAAACCCACATACTTATGTTGTCCAGGAAAAATAGTGTAAGGTAGTAAATTTAGTAAAAGCAAACACTATGCTTATTCAGATCTATACTATAAAGCAGGATAAATAGAAAAATTGCATGCCTTCCAGTTAATGAGCAACAGATTAAGAATCTAATTTTCAAGTCAGCTCGTTATGCAGAGCTATAGCCAAATCACTCCTTTGACAACGATTAATATTTCATTGGTCCTTGAAATAAGAATTGCTCTCTCAAGAAAGAGCCAAATACTGTCATTATCTGTAAGGAAAGATCAGCTCTAAGAGAGCAGTATGCACGCATGTGTTTAGGTTCACTGGCTGAAGAGTCTGGAGAAGCACAAAGAATCAACATGCCCGTCTTACGGGCAGGACATAAAGTCTCATGGGCATCTACTCAAAGGATATGACTGGCCTGATGGTGAGTAGGCATTTCTTGGGTATGATGGGAAGGCCATCTATCTTTGGGTGGCGGGAGCACTTTGTATAAAGCCTTAAGAGTGCCCACACAGGTCCAGAGCAGTGAGGTGATTCTGGAAACTGGAGGAGTCTGGTACAACTCTGGTAGGGCTGAAATGTTGAGGTCAGAAGTCAACAGGCATTAATTTATGCAACGCCATTCCAGGGTGACAGTGAACTTAAGCATGAGTTCAATTTGCCACAAAGCAAAGTTGAGAACACCTCTTGAAAGAACGCCATTGCTTTTCCAATGCCACCTAATGCAACAGTAACTAAAGAGCAATTCAAATCTGTGCAATGTGCATACAAGATTTACATGTTTTTGATCACTACCAAAATACTTATTGAGTGCACACATTGTTTCATCTGGAGCATTAATAAGGGAGAGGCACACATTAGAAGGGGCAATTCCTATTCCCAAGCTGTTAGGGTATCTCTCAGTTAATAAACAAGACCAGTACTCAGCAAATGAAAACAATGTGTAATAGTTTGAGTAAATAAATTACCTGGAGATACAAGAGAAGTCAGGACCACAAGAAGGTACTTGGCATTTTGTGATGGCATCAGGGAAAAATGCCATAGAATGTTGATATCCATTCACTTTTATAAAATAAGTGGGAACTTTCTGGAAAGAAGGGAGTCTCTGAAGGAGATAAGAGGTCGCATTTGCAGTGGTGAGGGCAGCTTATACAAAGCCTTCGAAGTGGGGAAAGGGGAGCCATAAACTTACTGGAACAGCTAGGAGGTGGATGGTTAAGAAATTCTGACTGAAATGAACTAACTTTACATAGTTTAGCAAATTCAAATGCAAATGAGTTCTCCAACTGTGGAAGAGGTAGTCAAATTTTGACCACCTACTTTGGAATTAGAGCTCCTGGGCAGAAAAGCTTTTAATTGGAGTGTTCAGTTATTGCTATAATCTCCTGGAATTCCTGCATCATCAAACTACCACAGCAAAAAACAATGCAGGAAGCAGTGTTGGAGAATTAACCATTGTAACAATGAAAGCAAAATTGAAATGACATATTATTCTCATTTGAAAATGCAGATCAGAGAGAAAATATCAAAATGGTAATATCTCTATTTTAAAACAACTATTTATCTCATTATGGAGCTACTATTACTGGACCATCACTGTGATTATTAAAGTTTTCAATTACATGTTGTGCTGTTGTGTTAGGCTTGTATACTCATTAATTAGTTCACTTACATAAAACCCAGTGAAGAAGCAGAGGGATCTTATTACCCACTGTTTCATAGACAAGAAAGCAAAGGCACCAAGGTTAAGTGACTCCTGAGTTCCTCTTAGGGGATCTGGGGTCCTCAGGCTGGATCTGACCCCACACATGACCTCATTGGCAGGGCTCCCTCAGTTGTGGTCTCGGCCTTGATTTCTCCACTAATTGGAAATCAGTGCCCCTGATGTTGCTGAAAATTAATCTTACTCAGAGTTGCAAGGTGTACCTATTTCTTGCCTGTTTGTTTACATGCTGCAATTAGCGACCATCTGCTCTGGGGGATGCGACTGTCAGATCTTCCTTTGGAAACCCTGACTTCTGTGAGGGTTGAGAGAAAGGTCCTTTGGGAAGAGCTGAGTGATGAGCAGGATGTTGGGTCCTTGAAGGGGCGGATGTGCTGCTTCTGAGAGGCACACAGTAAAGACCTGCACCATTTCTTTCTTTCTTTTTTTTTTTTTTTTTTTTTTTTTTTTTTTGGTTTTTATGAGACAGGGTTTCTCTGTATTGTTTTGGAGGCTGTCGGTCCAGCCCGGCCTCGAACTCACAGAGATCCGCCTGCCTCTGCCTCCCGAGTGCTGGGATTAAAGGCGTGCACCACCACCGCCTAGCAAGACCTGCACCATTTCTTATCTCAACTGCTGCCTCTCCTTCCGTCCCAGGCTCCCTTCTCTCAGTCACAGTCCCCACGGGGCCCATGAGAAAGAAGCAGTGTAGCTCCCAGGACCTCTGCTTCATACAAAATGCTTGTGAATGAGCCTGCAGGCATAGCTCTCTTGCTGTACAGTGAGGGGCTGAACACTGCATGGGAATTGAGTGGTAGAATCAGTGTTGGGGAGAAAAATCTCAGGAAATGAGAAAGGACTCCATAGCTGGGAAAAATGTCAATCATCACCCGTTGTGGAAACCCATGCTCCTTCACAGTGACCTTGCCAACAGCCTTTTGTCAGATATTCTCATGCTGCAAGATCTGGTCAGCTGCAAGACCCAAGGACATGCTTCATCTTCCTTCTTTCCCTCTTCTCCTACTGGTTTTCCTTTCCTCCCTCCCTCTCTCCCTCCCTCCCTAATCCTCTCCCTTCTGTCTCCCTCCCTCTCTCCTTCCTTATAGATGTTGGAACTGTAAGGGTGTTATGCCCTAATAACACCTCCCCAAGTTTCCCGACTGTTGGGTAAGGCTGTGTCTCCACATATGACACTAAGACTTTGTCCTGGGACGTGTTCTTTCTTCTTTAATGATTTTCTATTCTACTGTCAAGACCACTTGTTTTCTGTATAGTTTTTTGGCTCTGTCTTCAGTCTGATTACCCAGTTTACCTTCATGGAAAACGTCCTTGCCCTGGGACTGCTATCTTCTCTTCATTTATATTTATTTTTAATTTTATTAGTTTTTTGAGACTTTCATATGATGTATGTTAACCATAGTCACCCTTCTCTCATGACTTTTATAAGATCTACTCTCTTCTCTTGCAACAAAACTTTTAAGTTTTAACCAATCAGGTCTAATTTGTGCTTCCTATAATCTTGGATATGTGGTCTTCTATTGGAACATGGCTGGCCTAACAGAGGTGTCCCTTAAAGAAAACTGACTCCCTCTCCTAGAAACTGTCAATTGCTAATAACTCCTCAGTTAGGGGTTATACTTAATACCCATCTCCCCTTGACAAACAAGGCTTTTGTCTGTCTTGAGCTGATTCAGGTCTTGAGCATGCTGTCAGACAGCTGGGAGTTAATATGTGCAACTGCCCAGATGTCTGGAAAACATTGCTTTCTTGTCATATTTCACCATCTCTGGTCCTTCAAATCTTTCTGCCTTCTCATGTGAAATGATTCCCGAACCTTAAGAAGAGGGGTGTGACATAGATGTCACATTGGGGTGTGAACATCTCACAGCCCCTGATTCTCTGCACCTTGATCACTTCTTGTCCTCTGTGTTAACCACCATCAACTGAAGAGAGAAGATTCTCTAACGAGAGTTTTGAGAGGCACACTACTCTAGGGTATAAAAAAAAAAAAAAGCTCTCGGGAGTCAGTTTAACACTGTGGCCAGTTAGCAGACTAATTATAGTAGATTTTTCCCCAGGTCCCATGATGGGTCCAATTGAAGGCTATTGGTTCAAACAATGGTTCATCCTGTGGGGCAGGCCTTAATTCCAGTCAGAAAGCAGTTGGTTAGTCTCAATTCTTTTTCTTTTGTCATTGCTGCACTAGTAAGCCTGTTTTGCCAAGTGTATCATTCTTATAGCTCATGGTTCAGAGATGGAGAGGGTCGGTGGTTACTTTTCTGCTCTGTAAGTATTGCATACCCCATCCGACCCTGTAAATGCTAACCAAGAGAGATGAAACGTTCAGGTCAGTTCCAGCCTGACTTTTTCATTTTGTTATTGTTGTTTTGCTGTTTGTTTGTTTTTTCATTGTTTTATACTTCCTGACCACAGTTTCCCCAACTCCTCTCCCCGGGCCCCATCTGCTCCTCCTCGGTTCCCCTTCAGAAAAGGGCAGGGCTCCCGTGTTTATCAGCCAGCCATGGCATGCCGAGTTGCAGTGAGACTAGGCACCTTCTCTCCTATTGAGGCTAAATGTGGCAACCCAGTAGAAGAAGACGGTCTCAAAAGCAGGCAACAGAGTCAGAGACAGCCCCTGATCCCACATTTAGGAGGCCCACAAGAAGACCATGCTGCATAACCATAACACATAAGCGGAGGGCCAAGGTCAGTCCTATGCACGTTCCCTGGTTGTAAGTTCAGTCTCTGTGAGGCCCTATGAGCCCAGAGGAGTTGATTCTGTGGGTGTTCTTGTGGCATCCTTGACCCCTTTGACACCTACAATCCTTCCTCCCCTTCTTCTGCTTGATCCCCTGATCTCGGCCCAGTGTGTGGCTGTGGGTCTCCGCATCTGTTTCCATCAGTTGCTGGGTGAAGCCTCTCTCATGATGACTGGGCTAGGCACCAATCTATGAGTATAGCAGAATATCATTAGGAATCATTTCATTGACTTTTATTTTTGTTTCTATGACTCAAGTATGTGGTGTCTTTAGCAGTAGGGTCTTACAGTCACGCTCTGGAAGAGAATCAAGAACATCAACAATAGCTTGTAATGCTTTAGGGTCTATGGGTAGAACACAGAGGCCAGGCTGGAAGACGATGGTATAATGAGTAAGAAAGAGACCTGTGTGTGGACCCTCAGCTAAGGGGTGTGAAAGCTGTGACACTCATAATGGGAGCGTGTCATCTTTTTTGCTCACCAGTTGCTCTGGACTGACTTAAGATTTAGTCTGCTTTTGTTGACAGAGACTGGATTGGGGGCATGGTAAGGGACATTACTAAAATGAAAAGGGACTCTTTGCTGCTGGATGCCAGACACTCAAATCAAGGTCTGTAGTCTCCAGTATTCTAGAGCTGCAAGTAGGAATCTTGTTTCAGGACAGGTGTGTTTTCAACTTTGACTCATCATATGCTGTGTCAGGCAGATTCCATCATCAACTAGAACATAACAAAATGCTTCCTGCACACTCAATCTGCAAGTTAAAGAGCAGGGTCTCCTAAAATCTCAAAGAGCTCAGTGGAAAGTGACAAAGTCCCCTGCTATTCCCACACTGTCCTCCCCACACTCACTATTCGCAAATGCTCACTCAATTCACTTTCTTGGGAATCACTGAATTGAACTTCACTGACCACACCGCCAAATATAAATGGTCTGTGCACTCTTGCTTATTTATGAGACTGTGAGTGCCCTGCTTTCCTCCGTGTCTCCGTCAGAATAGTGACATACATAAAGTAGAACCTTAACAAGCATATGCAATTTTTAATAGAAGTCAGTTGAGATTTTGGGCATGCCTATTAAATAGATAAATACTTCAGGAAACCATTTTGTTCTGGAATCTCCCAAATGTGTATGACAAAAAAAAAATAAAGGCAGAGTATTTTAAAGCTTACATCAAGAATTCATTTCTCGCTGGGGCGGTGGTAGCGCACACCTTTAATCCCAAGCGCTCGGGAGGCAGAGGCAGGTGGATCTCTGTGAGTTCGAGACCAGTCTGGTCTTCAGAGTGAGTTCCAGGACAGGCTCCAAAGCAATACAGAGAAACCATGTCTCGCAAAAAACAAAAAACAAACAAAAAAAGTGTGTGGAAAAAAAATCTTATTTTAACCTTCCGGATACTTACCTGGTGATTCCTATGACCCTCATGCCACTTCCGCCACTTGTCTGTTTCCAGCCAGATCATCTGAAATTAGCTTATTCATTCTCCACCAGCAGCTAGGCCACGTGGACCTGGCTAGGCTCCTTCCATGACAGCCCTCAGAGACGGCTTATGCTCCCCACCCACTTTCCGCCATCCAAGTATGCTCACGGCCTTGAAGTAGAAGACATGGGAGCAGGAGCAGAGGGGGTGGGTGAGTGCCTCCTTACAGGCTCTGTAGCATCCATGTAATCTTGAAATTAGAGGCAGAACACAGAAGAAAAAAAAATGGAAGAAAAAGACACCTGTCTGAACTTGCCCAGCTACTCTGAACCCAAAAAACAACTGCATGGTCTCTCTTTTCACCAGGTGCTCTTAGAACCGCTGTGGCGTTGTTATTTTGCCTTATTACGTAGAGCAAAGGGAAATAGTATCTCCCCAGAAGCTCCTGATCAGCAGCAAATGCTCCCTGGGGCTAACGAATGTTGCCTTTAATCACATTAAATGGAAGGAGGTGACCGAGATCCTCCCAGACAACTGAGACTCTCTTTCCATTTCAGGATATATGTAAATGTGCTACAGCTTGTACGAACGTACCCTCGTGTTTCTGACTGCAACATATTTCACACCCATTTAATGAAGCCCTCTGGGCATTCACGTTCTTTTGTGAAGCTAAAAGTGGACTAAATGTGGGCCTCTTGAAATATCAATCACTAAATTTTGTAGCTTGTGATGACCAAGCTGGATGCTTGCCAGATCTGGAGCACAGGCCCTTCCTTTCACAGGCGAGAATTCCTAAAACTCTATCTAGTAGCCTGCAGCAGTCATATATAAGCGTGCTTCATAATTCACTTCAGGCTTCCATTTTCCCTGGAAGCCCTTTCTAGACATTTTATACGCAATATATCTTCCCTACTGTGTTTGCTCATTCTATCATTTGTTGAATATTAGCCACTTGGTTTCTCTCAATCTTTCCTCACCTTGCTTATAGAAAACCACAGCCACTGCTCGCACTCATCCACACGTGTAGACTTAACACTGAGAGCCGGGGGCACGGGCTCCACATTCACGTTTCTGTCCTCAGCATGCAGCACATGCTGTGCCAACAGTGAAAGCTTCTCAGCTTTATGGAACAATAAATGTGAAATGAAAGAGAAACCAATACAACCAAAGCCTGCTTCACAGTCCTGAGCCCAAAGACATGGAGCCGAGTGGTCTCATTTTCCCACCCGGATTCTCTTTCATAACTAACGTCACATTGTTCTTTTCTCCCGTTTTCTTTTTGAGATTTTAATATAACTACAGCATTTCTCCTTTCCCTTTCTTCTTTCCAAACTGCCCCACATATACCTGCCTGCTCTCCTTTGGATTCATGCCTCTCTTTTTTTAGCTAACTGTTATTGCATTACACACACACACACACACACACAAACACACACACAGGCACACACACACACACACACAAACACACACACAGGCACACACACACATACACACACACACACACACAAACACAGGCACACAGATGCACACACGCACACACACACTCACACATACACGTACACACACACACACACACACACACACAGGCATGCCAAAGCCCATGCAACCTCAACCTTATACAAAGAACTACAGGCAACTGAGGAAATCTATGACCAGGGGAGAGGTGTTTTTCCCCAGGGAAGAGCACATTAATTGGTTGCCCAGTGTACAGTCACCCCTGAAAACAAACATTGCTCTTTTGTCTTGTGCCTTACTAAACAGAGTAAAGGGAAATCATTGCTACCTAGGAGCTCTAGTTAGCAGAAAAAGCTCTAGGGAGTAGATGTTCTCTGAATGAGGTAAAAAATAAAAATAAAAACCAATAAAATTGACTTTCTATTTGGAGAAGGAAGAATGACTTTGCAAAAAAATTTATGAATTTTTAAAGTTAACAATAATGTACACAGTAGTTTTTAAAGGGGATGGAAAGCCATAGAATCATATTTCTCACATTTTTGAGATTACTATGTAATTATATTATTCATCCCTTCCTTTTCCTTCCTCCCAACCCTCCCATACATCCCTTCTTGATCTCTTTTACATTAATGGCTTCTTCTTTCATTGTTATCAATGTATATGTATTTACATATATATTCCTAAACACAACCTGTTCTTTCTGTACAAAGTCACTCATATGTATGTTTTCAGAGTTGGCTATTTGGTGTAAGATAAGCAGTTGGTATGCTATTCCCTGGGGAAGATTATGTCTTCAGTTCTCAGCATTTCTTAGTTTCCTGTAGTTCTTTGTGTAGAGTTGAGACCTCCTGGACTGCCCCTCCTTCATGTTGACAGATCTATTGTTGCTGTCCTCGTTCACCTTATGTTTAATCAGTCATGTTGGTGGTTGGTGAATCTTTATGGGTATGGTCTCACAGTAAATTCCTGGATCCTCTGGCACTCCCTCTTCTGCAATTTTCCCTTGAACTTTAGGTGTGGAAATGTTTTCTAGATGTGTCTATTAGGACTGGGCTCCTCATGTTAACTAGTTGTGATATTCTGTAATGGCTTCTGTCTGTTGCAAAGGGAAGTTTCCTAGATGAGGCGTGAAGACTACACATATCTGTAGGGGTAAGGAAAAAATGTTTAGAATGTAGTTAGGGATTACACTGGCTTAATAAAGTGGAAGTTGTAGGTTCTTAGCCCAAATTTACAACTTTACTAGCCATAAGTAGTTGGCAAGTAAGTTTCCAGCATTGGACATGGTTTCCCTCTTCTTGAGTGGCTCTTAAGTCCAATTAGAGAGCTTTTGGTTGTCAACAAGGTATGTGTGACACTACTGTACTCTTAGGGTTATTGTCATGCTGACCGTTGTTGGGGTTCATAAGCACCACAACTAGATAGAAATGATGCTTGCCTGCTTCACTCCTTTGAAAGCTTGTGTGATGTCTTCTGGTAACACAAAAACTAGTCCTCATGGAAAAGGAATTCAAATAAGACACACCTCTGGACCCTGTGTGTCTAAAATACATAGTGTCCTCAGCAATGAAGACTTACCTTCCACCTCTGGGGGTGACCACTGGAGAGAGCAGTAGACTTTTTTTTTGGAAGTTTCTTGGGCAACCATGCCCAAAAACTCCAAGGGAGGTTTCTTGTACGTGGGACTGGAGATTTTGTTGGGTGGTATTTGGTTCTTGGAGGGAGCATTGTCAGCCCAGACAAGAAAGTACCATTTAAATGTACTATATGTATATTTATACATGATGTATGTGTAATTTTAAGGACTGTATTGAATAGCATGAAACCATATGACTTTTCAGACGTTCCTACTGTGGTTTTACCCTCCTCTCTCATTCTTGTGTATGTTGCTCCATTTACCTCTCCAAAGAACCCCTCCCTTTCACACTGCCCCATAGAATTTTGTACTCATATATGGACTGTTTGCCAAAGCACATGAAAATTGTGCTACAGAACAGTGACTGCTGTATGTGCTGAACCAAGGAAGAAGCCTGTGTTCACCAATTATAAGGATTTTTATTATAGTGAATGTGCTAAAGCCATATCAACAGATTTCCACCCTGGATGGTCCTCTCAAGGAAGACAATGCTTTGTTATACAGAACTTTCTTCCAACAGTCTTCCCCAGAATTTTAAAGGAAAGAGGGCCTGCTGTTTGTACCCCCCAAGAAATCGCTCACAGTGTTTATGAAGGAAATAGAGCGTCTCCTTTGAACATTCTCAGCTGCTGGTCTATCAGGATAACTGTGTATGCTGTTCTGTAGGGACAAGAGGGTTCTAGGAGTGTCTTTCTGTGCACTATGGCTGTCCCTGCTCTCCACTGCACAGACTGAACAATCGCTAGCTGCAAGATGAGAAAGCTCATGGCCAGATGCTCAGAAAAACAGAAAGTCCAACTTCATGTCTCTCCGACCATGGTGTCTTCACACCAAGGTTCATTCACCAAGATGTTACCCTTGTTGATGGTATTTATTATCCTTGGCCAACTTTCTTCTGCATGCCATTTCATTCTCTGCATTGGCTCCTGATGCCTATCCTTCCTTTAGGAAAAGATGATATTTCTCTAATTAGAGATGAGTTTTCCAGGGGGAAATTACTTGGAGGTGGGGAGGAAGCAGAATTTTACATTTAAACTCATAGTAAAATATGAGAGCAAAATGGACATGGAATTGGAGATCAGGACAGTAATGGCTGGCTAAATGGAGGAATCATCATTTAAGCAGGAAAAAAGACACAAGGAAGATTAGAACTGTGGTCCTTATTTATCCAATTTGGAAGAACTGTTTTACTCTGGTCTTCTGAAACCTTCTGCAACTCTGTCTAGCACAGAAAAGGCCTGCTGAACAGCACGGGCCTGAGCTCCATGTCCATCTGTAAGACTGGCTGCCGAGGTCCCTGTCTGCTAAGTAGTCCTTTAGACCATGCTCGTAATTTCTCCTTCTCACACAGGAAGTAGGTGGAGAATTTATGTTCATTATACAAAGGTGTGGCTATCCCAGAAAAGGGTACATTGAAGTCTTTACCTGGGAATCTGTGAATGGGTCCCTCATAAGTAAGATCAGTGCAGATATAGATAAGTAAAATCGTATGTGAATGATGTGGAAATAAAATGATTACCTGGAGATCTTATGAGGAGACGTCCTTACAGAGATCTTTATTTGGAAATGTACATGGACAGCAAAAGAAGGTTATACCATGGCAGAGACTGTGGTGATGCCAAGAGTCCCTAGGAGTCCCCAAGTGCTGGAAGCAGCAAAAAGAGAACATTTCCCATGAGGCTTCCAGGAATTAAGGGCTCACAATCTTGCAACCTCAAGTTTGGATTTCAGAAAACAGGAAGAGATGTTTATATTTCTGTAGTTCAGGATGCTTACCCTGCAGGGTGCAGACTGTTCACGCTCTTAACAGAACCCTGTGATCCAAGGAGAAAGCCATACTTAGATATCCTTTCCTTCTTGAAATTGAATCTCCAACCTGTTTCATATCAACCAATAGCGGCATTTGAAGAGGTGCAATGATAAAACAGATTCTTCGATACTCCAGCAAATCCAGGGAAGAAGGCAAGCAAGAAACAGAAAGAAGCTAAATAATTTAAGCAAGCTGATGACAAGCTTAAACAGACACTGGGGATCTCTCAGCTCTCAAGACAAGCAGCCTGGAAAGAATGGAGAGCCCTTCACCTTGGTCTCAGTCCCCCATGGTAGCTGTTCAGGCCTGTGCATCCTGTCAGAACTGCGAGCCTCGTTACAAGCACAACATGGGACAGAGGCTGCTGGAGAAGCTAAAAAAGGTTGCAGACCCTGCATGCTTCATGATAAATAGAAAGAGTGTCTTGTAAGAAAATTAAAATGCAAATTGCAATGTCTGCTTAATATCATTTCAAGAATCCTAATGCCATAAATATACTGTTTACTCCACTTGCAGCATGGAGGCCTAATTGTGTTAATATGCAGGAGGACAGCTCACCTCGCTTGTAAAATACCCCCTTACATTTTATAGCTTTACAAATGTCAGGGTTAGGCCATAACTCTCCTGCTGAGGACCTCATTACCTATAAAGCATTCATATCTGTCACATAAAAGATGCAGGTGAGATGCAGATTCGGCAATTAATCCATGCATCTTCATCCAACTAGCTGGTCCTGCCTGCTTTTTCAAACAACAATTACACTACCCTAGACACCTTTTACAAACTACTACTGCTTTTCTATGTGCTCGATCTAAAGCATGGAAACTCTAAGTCAACAGATTCCTTTTGGGAACCTCTTGAACAACACAGGCCGGCAACTTAAAAGAGGACTGACTTCTCATGCCTGGTGCTGCAGGGTTTTGTTAGATGGTATTTAACTCTTGGAAGGAGAACTGTCAGCCCAGATGAGAAAATTGTATTTAAACCCTACATGCATGTTTATACCAAGACCTGTGTGTAAAAGGGTATTTAGATATTTATTAGTATATTGCCTTATTTCAGACTTTTTTTACTGCTATTTTACTGTCTTTCTTCTATGGTTATCTCTTTACCTTCCCTAAAGAGCCCCCTTTCTTCCATTTCCCAGATCAGATCACTTGTGCCCTGCTAATCACCTCTCTATTGCTACCCTGAACCCCTAACCCAGGAACAGTCACTTTTTACCTTCCTGGTTCAGCAGTTTCTCCAGGCTATATAGTCACATCTGAAGATTTGGAGCTAGGAGCCTCCAATGAGAGCATATGTCATCTTTGTCTTTTTTTGCGAGGGGTGGGGGGAATCTTTTGTAGTTCCATCCATTTACCTTCTAAGTTCATGGTTTCGTTTTATAGAGACAACTACTATTGCCTTTGGTTGCCTCTGGAGGTAGAAGTTGAGTTTCTATAGCTGAAGACACCATGAACTTCATAGACGGGGCCCAGAGGTCCCTGAGCTGGAGCTGACATGAGAACTAGCTTTCATGGTATCAGAAGGCACCACGCAAGATTCCAAAGGAGGGAGGCAACCAACATTCCTGCACATATGTTTACTGCACATATGTTTATGACACAAATGAATTCAAGGACCGACATGGCAGGATAGCCCTAAGGGTGCAGACGTGACACTCGTAGCTTGCCTGTAACCAGTTGTTCTCTGATTGTGTTTGACACACCCAACAAGAGGGAACCCATGCTCAGTAGTGAAAACCTAGCTGGGTGCTCAGGGCTAGTAGAGTTAGGGAAACCCTATAGCCACCAATTGAATAAACAAGTATAATCTCCAACTACATTCTAACCATCTGCCCTTATACCCACAGATGGGTGTAGTCTTCACTCCTCATCAAGGAAACTTCTTTTTCTAATGGATGGTGGCCTTACAATAAAAACAACACAACCAACCAAAATGCAATTATAGATCCCAGTCGCAATGGATATATCTTCCTAACTGTATCCCAATGGTTACATGGTACCTAAGGCCCAGGGAACATTGTGGAAGAGAGGGTGGAAAGATTCTAAGAGCGAGAATATTAAGAAGTTTTCTGAGATATTGTCTCCTAGTAATGCCAGAAGCTATAAAGTTTCACCATCATGACCCCCTAAACGGACATCAAAAATACATATCAAAGTGGAAGGCAAAAAAATCAGCAGGTCTCAACTTCACGTAAGAACTACAGGTAACTAAAGAATACTGGGAGTGTGTTAAACAGTCTTCCCCAGGGAAGAGCATGCCAACTTGTTACCCAATACCAAGTGATCAGCCCTGAAAACATAAAATAAAAATTACATTAGACAGACTGACCAGATTATATTTTAAAATGCATAAGTTTTATATGCATATTCATATATATGCATATATTAACATATTCATACAAGAGTAATTAATGAAAAAGAAGCCATAAGTCTGAAAGAGAGTAATGAGGGTTTGTGGGGAGGAAAGGGAAGGGATGAATGATGTAATTATATTATAATCTCAAAAACAAAATATAATTATAAAAGTATCCCTTTCTTGTAGTGGGCCCATATATTTAGAATCCCTTACTAAAGCAATCATATTAATCATAATAGCAATAATCCAGATATAGCTCCAAAATTCTCAGACATTTTTCGGCAGTAGCAGGAGTAGGAGGCCTCCAAGTTCTGTGCTCTGTCCAAGGCCAGAGGATATGGCACAGCAGGAAAGAGAATAGGACTCAAACCTGTAGGCTTTTGTGATTGGCCCTTGGATTATTAACACCGATCCATCTATGAAGATGAAGCAGTACATAGCACCTCCCCTCTGTCCCCTCTTGACTGGTCACTCCTGGGCAGGATGATAATGACAGGAAGTCCTAGCACTTTTGTGTGGTTACCTGTGACATTTCTCTAACCACTTTCAACCATGAGATTACAAATGTTCCACTGAAAGTACATACTTAATGTTAGATTCAGGGACAAAATTCCAGGTCATTTTAAGAGATATTTTCATGTGTGAATTTGTTAAGCTTAAAATAAGTGTGGATTTCATTGATGTCTTCAGAAAGACCATTCATTAAGATAGAGAAATGTGAATCATGTAGTCACCGAGCAACTGGTCGGGAATTCTTTGTTTTTGGTTTTTTTTTTTAAAGATTTATTTATTTTATGTGCACTGGTGTTTTGCCTGCATGTGTGTCTGTGTGAGATGTCGGAGATACAGACAGTTCTTAGCTGACATGTGAGTGCTGGGAATTGAACCCCGGGCCCTCTGGAAGAGCAGTCAGTGCTCTTAACCGTTAAGGTATCTCTCCAGCCCATACTTAGGTCAGACTAGGTTGGTGAGGGGAATTTCCACTGTACCGATGACCAGTCCTGGCCTCCTTTCAAGACACCCAGAGCTTGGGTACCACGTGCAGAGAAGTTTCAGGCCTTCATTTCTCCGTCTCTGTTGGTGGTTGAGTGTCGCTTACATCATCCACATGTTTTCCCCTGTTACTTCCTTCAGCAGCCACATCAGACACCTGCCCCTATGGCGTGGGTCTCAAACTGTATCTAAAATGTAGCGTGAAGACTTGGCTTGAGGTATAGCCCAGCCACCTCTCCGAAGGTATCCCGAAGACTTCCTCAGTCTGAAAGAGAGTGCTAGCACCTCGCACCCGTTCACGTCTGCGCCCTGTGTACATCAAAGTCAGGGCACGAGCTGCCACGCTGCCAGGCTCGCCAGTTCCTGCGTCCACCGCCGTGCCTCCCGGTGCTCCAAGTTTTTGTAGCGTTTCACGTATTTTTCATCTAAAGAGAGCCATGCCTCCGTGGCAGGGTCTGTGGCTCCGATGAGGCATAACAACCTTCAGCTGAAGGGCGATGTGGCCACGCATTGTTCAGCTGCAGTGCTCAATTAGCCTCCCAGCCCCCCTCCCTCGTCTCCCCCTCACTCTCTGTCAGACATGTCACAAACAGGGCTGCTTTCTGATGTGGACATTGGCTCATTAGGCCCAAGCTGAGACTGCTAAATTGTTTCTTTAGGAAAGAGGAAAGAGGCAAAAGGGCAGGTTTCCACTTCCTTTGATAGAGCGGGCTCTAAACGTCTGCCCTGTTGTGAGATGGATAGCCGCTGATGATTCCGTGATGTTTCAGGCACCGCTGGGGCCAGGCTGGCTGCTCACAAGATTGAGGTTGCTGGGATGGAAAAGCCAACACAGAGCCAGAGCGCGCGCCTGGATTTCTGGGGTTGTTTTCGTTTGTGGGCCAATCCTAACGCCATCGCTTCATCCCTTTAAGACAGGCTTTCTATTTCTGGGCAGTATTGGCACTTGGGGCCCAGATGTCTTTATCGTAAGGACTGTCCTGAGATATGGGCTGTGGCAGAGAGCATGCCAGGTGTCCTCCCACCAGCCCTCCAAGATGTAGGATCGTCGAATGTAGCCTAACGAAAGTCACTTTTAGTTGGAAAAAGAAACCTTACTTTCTCTAGATTCTTGGCTCCCTCTGGCCCTGTCTGCAGAGAGAATAAAAATCAGTAGCTTGCACTACAGGATACTGGCCATGAAAGCATGAATGATGGAAGGATTCTAATGACCAGGAGGAGCATGTGTGTCTGCAGTGGCTTCTTCTCCTTCCATTCTTCACCCTTCCTAGTCTTCCCACTATAACTTAGTGCTCATCTGTCATTGGTAGCACACAGAAGCCATTACTCCAGGTCAGCTAAATGTTGTATCTCCTGGTGTTGACTCTGAAGTCCTTTGGCTTTGCTTCCATTTCTATAATGCCCGTGAAACATTACTCTTCTGTGGTCTGTTATCAGAAACTCCTCCATCTATGGAAGTATTCACACCCAAAAAGACAGTGTTTGTTCAGTGAGTGGGTGAGTTAAGCCTCTAAAGTTGTACACAATTTGCATTTATATGTTTATATCTGATTTCAATATGTATCAACTAAAGTACTAACGGGTTGAAGAGTGTAGAAGACCCATATTTCATCCAGTCTGTAATGAGGATACTTAAGAATTGCCTTGCATGTCCATGTATACACACACACACACACACACACACACACACACAGACACAAACAGATCACCTTGGTTTTTTAAGTTAAATGAGATGAGGAGTATATATTAATTTTTTTTCTCAGGCGCTGCAAAATCATATGACCTGCAACACTGAGTGTTCAATCCTGTCTTTGAGGCCCAGGGTTCAACTCGTTATTAAACATTTGTGCCTACAGAGGAAGAGGCTGGGGGTTTTCTCTTGTCTGTTTTTCCCTGGAGTCCTGAAGATGGGTGACATATCGTGTGCCACAAGGTAGCATCGCGAGCCACACCCTCAGAAGACGACAATTGACATGGGACTGCTTCCCATGAGCCAAAGGCCAGTTCCCAGCCTCAGAGTCCACCGTTGCCTTCTCTTTCAGAGGTTGCTTTTGCTGAGGACAAAGAGTGTCTGTGTCTCCTCATGTGCTCTAGGTGCCTCCCTTGGGCTGATAAAGCTATGATATTCTATATTGTACATGCTAGGCTTCGGAGTGGTTCAGTCACGGTCTGAAAACAGCTGATTCACTCCCTTGCTGGGAACAAAGGGAGAGTGGCTTGATGGTGGTGGCATCCTGTGGTGACTCCTTCATGGTCAGGAGGAGTTCAGTTTCTGCTTCTCACCAGGCTTCATTCTATCAAGACCCTAAGACTTCCTCTACATTTTTCTGTTTTTAAATATAGAGAAATGGTTTATATCTTAGTTGTGCCAGTGTCTAGCTGTGTAGTCCAGAACAAAGTGTTCAACCCCTAGGGCTCAAGTATCTCACATTTCAGATGTGACTGAAAAGAAGGGAAAAAAACTAAACAAGACCCTGTCTAAGCATAGGCACAGAACTGTTCACATCAGGCTATCAGTTTCAAAGTAGGATGCATGCATGCACTTAGGACGGGCCCCTGCGTAACCACAGGCATAATGCTGCTCATCTGAGGCCTCCATTCAGAAGGGAGCTGTGTGCATAGACTCGCAGTAGGGTCCCATGTAAGCACTGGGGAAAGGGAATAAGCCATGCAGTCCCGGAGCTCACAGTGAGGGGGGAAAAGAACATGCACTTATGTAATGTGATTATGAAGGATGCAGATAATACATAGGGCCAAGGGCCAAGAAGGGAAAGACCATAGGGGACAGGATGGGTCATGTGAAACGGCGGCTAAATCTCTGAAAGGGACCGGCTGAACAGGTGTCCAAATAACATGAAGAAAGCCATGAAAAAAAACTGGACTTTAAATCTGCCCAAGGATGAACACTCTGACTAATGGGATGGAAGAGTCGATACTCATTTATCTTGTGTGACACCAATATGGCATTTTCATCTTCAATGTCCATGCTTAAGAACAGCCCAATTTTCAGTTTGGGGACTGGGCTGCAATAACAGCTATCCTGGGATCATGTGGCCCGTGGGAGTGTGTGCTGGATGTCTATCTCTCTTAGACGTTGGAACAGCAGGCCAATGTGGTTGGAGAGGAATTAATGAGTTGAAGAGAGAGCTGGAGACTATAGATGATCACACTAACCAGAATCTGAAGCCCTGCTCCTGAGCCCAAGCCCAACATCTCTAGCTAAGTTCTCAACTGGTAATCTGAAGGATTTAAATTGTTCATTTCCTTTATACCTAGAACTGAAAGGACATGGGTGACTAGGTTTTCTTAGCTGTAGGATCTTGAAGTAGTTATCACAGATGTTTAGGAGCTGACAATGTCACCTCATTTTACTCTTGATGTGACCTGGGCACAGGTGTCTATGTAGTGAGAGGCCTCTAAGGCTTCGCCTCCATCTCCCCACCCCAATTAACAGAGCCTAGTTTGTATTCCCTCTAACACTGTAATATAAATATTCAGTGTTCCTGGATTGTATACAACTCATGTATACTTCAATGGAATGCAACAGAAGGAAATACCACATATCTTCCAAGTCATGCATTCCTACCAGAACACTGATGTCCTTAGTTAAATGCCTTCACATTGATTGCCAGGTCACTGGGATGACAGAATGAAGACACCCAGAGCTTACTGAGTACCCTGTGAACTTTGACTTGGATCAGGGATTATCGTGTAGCACGGGAGTAGGCAAAAGACAAAATAATATGAGAGAGAAAGAGAGAGGAGATAGAGGAGAGACTTGCAGACACAAAGAAAGATGCAGACAACAAAGACAGAGAGAAAGCCACTTGTGTGTACATGAACACACACAGGAGGAGAGGGGAGAGAGAGAAAGAGAAGGAGACAGAGAGAGGCGACAGAGAGAGAAACATATACAGAAAGACACAAACATATAGTCATACAAACACTAACAGATATTTTTCTGATGCTAATTACAGACATGCCATTATTCATATGAATTTTAGTTCAGTGGATAATTTTTAAAAGCATATAATTCCATGAGAAGATTTACAGAAGGTGCCCCACATTTACATAAGCTTTATGATATATTTTGTTTGTTTGTTTCTGTACCTTGGAGATTAGACCCAGGTCCATGCACATTCTAGCTGTACGCTCTGCCATTGAGACACAGCCCTCACTCCTGAACTTTCAAGTATCAATGGATGTGAGCCATACATATGGAGATAGGAAATGAACTGGAAAAACCTGCTCAGAAAGAAAAAAAGGTTGGCATCTTCTACGATAGCCCTCTTACATGTGATAAGAAAGATGATATTTTAAAAAAAAAGTTCTTAAGGAAGGCCTTATGTAAAACGGCTGCCTGGGGATGTGTTCTCAGACAGTCACACTTAGGCTCCGTGGAAGATGACGTTCTGGACCCACCAAACATTCTGTCAGAGGAATCTTGGAGTTGCTAAGGGATGGTAGATGCTGAGGTCTACTCTTGTTCCTCTGAGTCAGATATTCACTATGGTTGAACTCCTCACCACCCACCCTTGCATGTCTACTGACTATTTTGGGGGCGGCTCCTGTCTTTCTCCCCTTCCTCGTTCTCTCCTCCCCTTTCCTTGCCTCCTCTTAATCTTCTTTCTCCCTTCCCCTTCTCTTCCTCCTGCCTCTTCTTCCTCTTTTCTCATCTTCCTCCATTTCCCCTTCTCTTTCCTCTCATTTCCTTTCATAGTTACCCTCAATTTCTCCTCTATCTCCAGCTAAGCATGTGCATTTATTGCTGTGAAAACATGACGGAGATGACAGCTGCCTTTTTCTGCATCAGTTCAGTAATGATTTTATTATCAGCATATATCCCATAATGTTATGCTAGAAAAATCGCAGTGTACACAAAGAATGTATTGGAAAGATGCCAGTAATATCTCAAGGCTGTTTTATAGGAGCACATTCTCTACGCTACTTCACATTTGAAACACCTTTACCTTATACAATGGCTTAACTGATACTCACAGACAATTCATAAGACTTCTGCTATTGCCCGATCCATGTGCTCCATGACCTCGGTGTTTGTGAGGGTGGGGAGGATTGTATGCACATTAGTGTGGTAGCAAAATGATGGGCAGTAGTTCTCACCGATTTCCAAGGAGGAGTGGGCTAGAGCTTAGAGTTTATGAGATTGGTTTGTTGCCTACTGCGCTAACAGGGTAGCTACTTTAGAGTTTAAATTTTGTTGAATGAAGTAGTTCTGCTGCATGAACAAGGATAAAAGGAAGCTTTTCTAACAAGGCTGGGGAGGCATGAAAACGTATGACATGGCACACATGCTGTCTTCTGTCACGACTTTGGCCCAAAGTCCTGTGAACTGGCCCCTCTTCGTTTCTTGTATTGCAGGTGCCACTTGAAGGGACACACACCCACTTCCTCCAACCCATCCACCAGCTCAGCACACTGAAGCTCACTAAAAGGACGATCATGCTCATGCATAGTTCAGGACAGACCATCAGTACAGTCATAAGAAAACCCCACGCCTCAGAGAAAGCCCCACTACCAGGAAGTCAGACCATGCCTTGCAGTGTTCTCATCTGCTTCGTTAACTGCTCTTGAGTGACAGGATTTTCTCCAACAGTATAGGCAAAGATTTTCTCACTGACACCATACTTTCCAGTTGTATCAGAGATATATATGTGCATGTATGTGTGCAGTTCCCTAGACTTTATGAACATTAAGTAATCCTTGTAGATATTTATCTTTAACATATCTGGCAATTCTGGAGACCTTTGTTTCATTATGTATGGTGGGAAACATCATACATCGCAATACTGTTCTTGAATTTGGAACATCATTTCCTGAGTTATGTAAACAGATTAAGGATTCTAGGAACTTGATTATAATCATATTTAGTAACCAGTACCTAAACAAATAATATATTAGTTAAATACAACTTATCATGTGAATGCTTGTTTAAAATATTACCATAGATTAGTGCATGCACACAAGTAAGTTATGAGTCACACATGTAAGTTTAAGTTTTTGAGTAGGTGCATTAAAAACATAAAAAATAATAGCTATCGTTGTTTTTAACAATATATTGACGTAGTGCATCTAAAATACTAACCTTTCAAAATAAAATCACTGTAAAATTTGAGGTATTTAAAAATATTTTGAAACTAGAAATGGTTTGGCATAAATGCACAAATAAACTTTCATCCTTTCTCCTTTCTTTCTTTTATTTCTCTCTCTCTCTGTCTCTCTCTCTCTCTCTCTCTCTCTCTCTCTCTCTCTCTCTCTCTCTCTCTCTCTCTCTCTCTCTCTCTCTCTCTCTCTCTCTCTCTCTCTCTCTCTCTCTCTCTCTCTCTCTCTCTCTCTCTCTCTCTCTCTCTCTCTCTCTCTCTCTCTCTCTCTCTCTCTCTCTCTCTCTCTCTCTCTCTCTCTCTCTCTCTCTCTCTCTCTCTCTCTCTCTCTCTCTCCCCTATCTTTTGTTTTGTGTTTGGCATTGAACCCCAGTCATTTTACTCACTAAACACACATTCTGCAGCTGAGCTATACTCCAGTGTGAGAACACGGTCCAAAGAATGACGCGTGGTGAACAATGCCACGGGAAACTGTGTCAGAGGCTCCAGGAAAAAGGCAGAGGGCCTTTTTACCTCAGATGCCTTTTGTTCCCTGGATCGTTCTTGGATGTAATTTTCTACCTCCTGTGACAAGCATTTCCTTCAGCTTATAAGGCATGTTTATTCTTGTTGGATGTCAGAACATAGCTATAGAACCCAATCCAGTGAAAGGATACACTGAGTGCTGTCCTCAGTGTGTCCTGAATCTGGATGTGGCTTCTGCCTTGCTTTTGTGTTTTCCTAGAGCTAATCTATTGCACGCACCAGGCAACTGTGCTTAAACTGGTCTGTCCTGAGAAAGTTCTGGGAGAGGGTTGCTCTGTTAATATTTACTGTATGCTTACTGCTGTTCATCTATGTTTTTTCTGATAATCTTTTCTGAAGTCTCTCGGATCATTGCTTTCATTTCATTGGTATATGAAAGTACACTGAAACTTAAATAAAGTTGTCTACAGCATTAGACTCTAGTCTACCCCATTCTCAAATCCCAGGTCTCAAAGTCGGACCTGCGTAGGTCAGTAAAAGTTGACACACACATATCATACATTTATTTCTTTTGTTTTATTTTATGATAAAATGAAGCTTTCATGTTAAGATATTACTTAAATATTTAAACATCATTAAATACATAACATTTACTAAAGATTATATAATTCATTAGCTTTCCAAAATTACCCTCTGTCTTTCTAATAAATAAAATTCAATAAGCTAAATTTTAGTTTAATGATACAGATCCATTTGAGGAGGTTTTATCGTAAAAGTCCCTTCTATATGTAAAAAAAAAAAAATAAGAGAAAGAAATGAAGCTCGCGAAAGCTGGAGAGTTCAAAGTCAGGCTCTGGTGATTCATGCAGCCCGTGGATGGAGACCTGAGGTCAAATGCTGCAGGCTTTTCTTCCTGTTGCAGTTTTCTCAGCATTTCAAGTCCTCTGTTCTCTTCCCCGTGATTCCCATCTGCGCACAGGAGACTAAAGGAAAGGCTTGATGCCTCCTGGCATTAGGCGTAGTGACATCTCTTTTGATCACGTGGTACCGATGATAAGGAGCTGAAGAAAGTGTCTACTAGACTGTCAGTTTTGTCTTGGTCAACTGGGCAGGCATTCACAGTAATCACACCAGAATTGATTCTAAATTCATATGCAGTTTGGATGCATATCTTGTTAGGAAAGCAAACCAAGACAATAGACACAATTCTCCAGGAAGTCCCATATCCTGAGTACACACCACAACACTTTTCTAGATAATTCCCTTGCATTAATTTGTTTAATCCTCACAAGGATATGGTGGAAAATACCATACATATTTCTATTTGGTTTATAAGAGAAGGACACACGGTACATACGAAACTATCATACAACTGGGATTTAAACCCAAGCAACCAGAATCTACAAGGTACACACTTTAACTATTAGGATATGTATTTCATTTATTGATTATCTGGGCCAGATAATTGATAAATGTATTAGTCCCAAGTGACTTAAATTACATTTTATGTGTTTATTTGTGTGTAGAGGCAGGTAGGTTATGTGTATCTGCAGGTATGCACATGCCCAAGACATATATGTGGGGGTCAGAAGATAATTTGCAGAGGTTGATTCTCTCCTTCCGTGTGAACCCTGGGGATAACACTCAGGTCACTAGCTTGGGTGAGTGCATTTACTTACTGGCCATCTTGCAGGCTCCAAAGTGAACTTTAATCATAAGCGTATGAAGTTGGGAATATGCTCAGTGGATAAACTGCCTCATGCACAAGTGTAATTACCTGAGTTCAGAACCCATGTAAAACCCCGTCACAGAAGAACCCATGTAAAACCCCGTCACAGGAGAACCCATGTAAAACCCCGTCACAGAAGCACCCATGTAAAACCCCGTCACAGAAGCACCCATGTAAAACCCCGTCACAGAAGAACCCATGTAAAACCCCGTCACAGAAGAACCCATGTAAAACCCCGTCACAGAAGAACCCATGTAAAACCCCGTCACAGAAGAACCCATGTAAAACCCCGTCACAGAAGCACAAACTCTCAAGCTCTGGCCTCCACAGGCACTCACACATTCTGAACATACACACACGTATCCCTCATCCCACCCCACCTCCTACGCAAATAATGAAGAGGCATGGAAAGATGTTGGGCTTAATGAGTTCGTCACTGACTGGACTCAAGTCTTATGCAGACATCCTTGACAGACGGCTTTTGTGGAGCAGATTCAGCACAAGCAAGAGCTCAGCCCTCCTCGCGAGAAGTGGATGCTGAACCTTCCTTAGGGTCATTGGATGTGAATAGTTTAAGCAGAAGCATCACCAAGAACTTTCAAGGCCACCATAGCATATTTTTTGTTTAATTTGTAGGATGTCATCAGGGGACTCACAGATTTTTACTGTTCCAATGGGTTGCCGAGTACGTGAGAGCTAGGTAGGAATGACGCTCTTAAGTGATGTTGTACTGTTGAGATAAAAGGGAAGGAGGGTGGGCATGTTTGCAGTTTCAGTCAGTGGCGTGCACCTGTGCCCTGTGTATTCGCACGCAGCACCGCCCAGGTGCACACTGCTGTCTTTAGTTACCCAGTGCTTGTTGCAATTCCTTATAACCACTCCCTCTTTTTATGTGAAAGAACCTGGTGCTACGTTTCATGCTTGAAGACAAAATGAATCTTGTTCCAGCTATTTCAAATGTTCACAAACTATCCTCCATCAAGATCTGAGATTCTGCTTTCATGACTGATTGATTTTTCTGTCTTAAATTACCAACACGGATGCTTTGTGTGATTAAAACTACACAATGAATTTGCTCAGGGTTCCACGGCTACCTGGACACAAAGCTAAGCAGAATTTCTGACGATAAGGGATCTGTGTGTGTGTGCATGTGTGTGGTCATGTGTTTGTGTGTCTGTGAGTATATGCATGTGTAGTGTGTGCATGTAGTGTGTGCATACATAAGAGTGTGCATTTACATAATTGTGCACATGTGTGTCCTCTCAGGCATGTATGTGTGTGCATGTGTGTGTTTATGTGCTTGTTTCTGTGTGCCTATGTTAGTGTATACATGTGTAGTGTGTGTGTATGTAGTGTGTGTACATACATATGAGTACACATTTGCATCATTTTGCACTGTGTGTCCCCTCATGCATGTATGTGTGTATGCATGTGTGTGTTCATGTGCTTGCATATGCACATGCTTTTGCATGTGTGTCGATTTTTCTGTTTGTGTGCATGCGCATGCACTGGTTTGCTTGCATTTGTGCATGTCTGCATTTGAGTGTGCATGTGTGCATGCATGCGTGTGTGTGTGCACATCATGTTTCACAATAATCAACACTGCTCTTGTTTTATTCTATTTAACCTTCAAATACTTCGAAGAGATGCCATCCCATAGTAGTCAACACCACTATGAATGAGCTATCAGATTCAAGGTTAGAGACCGGAAGGAGACGGCATCAGGCATTATGAATTGTAAGAAAGAGACAATACCAAAAGCTATGAAAAGTAGAGGAAAGCGAGGTTGAAATTGAGCACGTTCAAGGACCGAGGGAGAGCCAGATCTGCCTAATTTTCCTGTTCTGTTTAGCAGGGTTGTTTCCAGGAAAGGAAGGTCAATCATATAACTGCCTAGCTCCCAGGACCAGTGTGTTGTCAAGGTGCTTGTTATCTGTGAAGCTCTGTGTTAGCTTATTCTTATCTCTTTTTTGCTTTATTCTTATCTCTTTTTCTGTGAGGAAGATAAATAATTACACTCTCATCCAGGTAGGTGGTGCCATCTGTGAAAACGGTCTGCTCTGGTGACTATGGCACTGGTGTTCTTTAAAAAGAATTTTCTATCAGAGGAGATGGCTAGTTGTCACAAAGAGGAATTCTTGCCTGTTTGAATGTGTCCCTGCTTGGCTCACAGAACTGAAGGTGATCAGGCATGAATGATGCAATGTTTAGCTTAGTGGGGAGCACAGCTTAAGGAGCTCCATTTAGCATATTAGACCAACAGTGAAAGACTTGGCCAATTGTTAATAAGATGAGAAGCTACTTGGTGGGTAGTCTTACTGGGTAGAAAATGTGTCCTTGACCTAATATTCTCTTTATTGTCACAAACTATAGTGGAGAGTGATGTTTTAGAATGGTGTCTTTTAGCTTAAGTAGCGTGTGGAATCTTGTAATTCAAGGAAAGAATGGCAAGTGAAGGATTTATTTTCTGTTTTGGAATCTATTGTTCAACCCATGTTTGTCACCGAAACAAATAAATTCCCAAAACTTGAGTTACTCGGAAACCCAGTGGGTTGATGCTCAGCTCCCTTCCTTCTTCTGCTTCCCCCATTGTCTCTCCTCCACTCACCCCTAAGCTGCTCTCCTCCCTCTCTCCATCCTCCCCTTAGTCCCCTTTCACCCCCCTCCTCCTCCATACATGTGTTATTAATGCCATGAGAAGGTTCGTTTCCATACCGTTTTCCATTCCATACTTACAAAAACCTTTGATTTTATTAGCAGACTACCAAAAACCCTGCCTTTATGCAGGCTGTTCTTCTGGTAGATAAGATGTTCTTTTCCAAGAGGAAAATATCCCCACACAGAAAAGGCACTGGGATGTCTCATCCCCCCTCATATTCTAATGATCCCATTTCCTAGCTCCAACAACATTGACCTTCAGAGTTCATAGTGCAGTCTAGTTCCATTTCAGTACTCACCATTTTAGTAAGCAAAACAGATTATTTTTATCTAAAATCATATTGAAACTGCCCATCTTAGAGGATTAAGGATTAAACACTACAAGAAAAGTCATATTAAATATTGATTATTTTGAGTAAAACATAAAACACTGTTCAAATGTCTTAAATACTCAGTTTGTTCATCTAAAAGATTGAATGGTACATTTCAATTTCCTGATGGCTCCGTCAGTCTGTGTTTTTATAGTTCACATAATGCCAGCCCTTGCATCACGTTCCTCTAGAGGAGCCATCATTTACTCCTGGACGGCGGGTGCACTCAATGGATTTGTGGTCTCCTTCTTGCATCCTTCAAATGATGTCTAATAATGGTTAGTCCATGCCGACGCCCAGTAAACTAATGGATATCCAAATAGGAAAGAACTTTTAAAGTTTCTTCTTAAAGTTTTGACAAAAACTGGATTATTTGCTAACTTTAACTGCAGTAATATTCAAGCCTGCAAAAAAAATACCTAGCTGTATCTATTTATATTCACGGGATTTCAGAAAATAGCGTATCATGGCTATAAGTTTTGAATAAGACAACTAGCTGGGAAAAGAAGAAGCAGCGGAGTGGGGTAAAGACAGTGAGCATAAGGCAGGATGAGAGTAAGAAGAGGAGACAGTGGATTTCAAAACCTGTCCAAACAGACGATCCAGACACGTCACCCATATCGTAGATAGACTCAAAAATGGTGCAGATATGCATAGCAACACCTGCGGGAATATTTGTATACCTAAAACATCACTAGAACCAGGTAGCTGGAAATATGGTAGAATTTAGAGATCAGTCAAATTTTTCATACCTAACAGGGTGTAATTTAGTTTTCCTATTTCACTCTCATGTCCTGTGGGCTGCCTCATTTCCTTTGTAAACTTGGTAAATTCCTGATGTCTTGTAATTTCCTGAGCACTCCTGGCCTCATCACTCCCCTCCAGCCATGCCTCTGTCATTCAGTGGGCTTTTTTCCTGTGCTGTCTACTAGGTATCCCCAGAGAGCCCAGCTTCTTGATGGTACTGGCTGTCAAAGACACACGAAAACAGCCTGGGATTCTGCTGAACGTTTCAGGTAACGGAAAGTGCTCGAAGCCAAAATGCCAACCTGTACTCAACTGTAACACAGTCGTTCTATGCTGCTGTTGGGATGTTCCACCATTAGGAATTCTGGTTTTCTCTAATGCAATCAAAGCTCCCTTCCTTTGCCAAAACCTCTCCCTCCTCATTTCCTTTTCTGCCTCCACCAAAGACATGCTGTCCTGTAATAAGAATGCAGATGGTATCTTTGTGAGGTCTGTGGTCAGGCTTCCCATTATCAAATAAAGCCTAGTACGATGTTTGGAGAAGCTGATCAATAACAGTATTATCTGAGTAAACAGTGTTGAGTTGGGGAAATCATTCTTGAGTTTACTTGGGCAGTCTCTACAACTGCACACAGTTATAAAATCAGCAATGGCTAGGATGCTCATTGTTTGAATATTTCTGCTAGTATATATTCATGTCCACTCAGAGATGCCTTTAAACTACTTTAATGCACCACAAAGTGCAAGAAAAGAATATATTACTTACCTGGAGGGAACATGGCAGTAATTTAAAACAACATTTTCTTTCAACTAAATTTTCAGGCCAAAATGCTAACAAACTTTTACATCTTGATCTTTTGCAAGAAGAATGTGTGTGTGTGTGTGTGTGTGTATGTGTGTGTGTGTGTGATACTGCCAAACAAAAAAATGAATACGTATAATGAATATCTATTTTATTACTGTAAATTTTTTAGAAAGTACTTTATTATGTTGTATTATATCCTCAAAAGCAAGATGGATGCTACACAGAATTACAAATTATTTGAAATCTAAAACCCCAAACATGTAAAATTTTGACAGTTCTGTGAAATTTTACTCTTCAGTCTTCTTTTTTTTAAGGTGGCGTCAAGGGTAGCATTCCAGTTGTGGAGTAATGTGGAGAACACAGGATATTTATCAAACATTGCCCACACATTTAAAGAAATTTACGCTTGGCAAATATGCTACATTAAATGACTGTTGATTTTTTCCCCTTTTGGATGCTGTTTCTTGACCCAAAAAGCATGAAGGTATAAATCATTCTGTCTTCACTGCACAACAAGTAGTGCTAGCTGTTTACATGTGATCTGCAGCTGCAGGCAGCCGGCTTGGTTGTGAAGGATAGCAAAGAAATGAATTTTGAGAAATGAGTTCTGGGAGGCACCCTCAGGTGAACTTAGAAGCCATCATCATCATCATCATCGTAATAAACCCACAAGAGCTCTAGGCTGCCTTCTACATAACGTGTAGAAGCATGAAATTCATGTGCTTTGGGTGAAACTGCTTATACCTCTGACACATCTTAGAAATAGGTAACATCCATTGCTCTTAACATGACTGCCAGCAGCCTTAAAGTTTTAAGGAAAAGCACAAATGTCTGCTGTGTCTGATGGTGCTGGGACTACGTATTTGCTTACTAAGAGAGCTTGAACTAAATCAACTTGACTTCAAATAAGGCTGTGCCTACTTGCAGTGGCTGTGTGTGTGTGTATGTGTTCATGTGTATGTGGATTAACATATATGTACAAATGCATGTGGGTATCAGAGTGACCTTGTATATCATTCCTCCATTGCCGTTCACCTTAGTTTCAGTTGTGTGTGTTTGTGCGTCGCTCATGTGCACCTTTATGTGTGTGTGCGCGCGTGTGCGCACGCGTGCGCGCGTGCACGCATGCTTCTCTTTTGGAACAAGGTCTCTCATTGCCCTGGAACTGACCAAGTCGTCAATGCTGGCTGTAGAGCACGATGTGGAGACTCTTCTTTATCAGTCTGCCCTGAGATTTTGTCACAGCCCAAGGACTTACCATAAGTTCTGGCAACCAAACAGATCTTCATCTTTCAAGGCAAGCACTGTACCATCTGGGAGAAACTCTATTAGCAACTTCTGCTTACACAGGAGGACAAGTGCTTAGACCTCCAGTGCACAAAGTATTGCATTTCACAGTTATGAGCACTTCTATGTATTTGCTTATCTTTATATTGTATCTAGTTTCTGGATTTGTGCAATATTACTCCAAAATTGGCAAACATTTAGGAGGAAGCAAAAAATTCACAGCACTTAACTTACCTTAAAGGGTTCAGGCACTAGTTTTATTGTTCCCATGACCCAATTATTTTAGTACTGCTTCCACACTTTGAATTGTCACATGGGGGATTAATGTCAACATGAATTTTGGAGGACCATCAACGTTCAAACCGCTGCAAACATGATGTCAGGGCACCTTTGTCCCCTAAATCGACCCGCTCAGCTTCTGTTCTATCAGTGGATATGCTCGTTGATGGACATTGCGTTTGTCTTGTAAATTTTCAGTTTGCCTTCCTTTTGACATCACTTTTAGCATTGCTGCTGAATATATGCATGAAACACTACTCTCCTGTCAAACTCTGTGGATATGAATGTAATGTGTTTTTCTCTCTGCTTTCCTAACCTGGTTTAAAACTCTGTAGAATATTTCTCAATCTGAAAGGTCATCTTTGTATAGGTTCCATTAATTGAGCTGGTACAAGCCCAGTAAGGAAGTTGACCTGAAAATCTACCAAAATAATTTAATCTTTTATCATAAAGGAAAGATTACAGCTCATGTTTCACTTTAAATTCCTTCATGGCTGTACTCCTGCTCCACTCCACCACACACAGTCTTGTCTGCTTGTACTGACACAGCCCTGTATAGTTCATTTACTTCTGGGAATGTACCATGTGACTTACCAACCCTAAGCCCTTATGCTTTCCGATCCCTCGGTCTGGGACATTGCACAGTGAATGCCGATGACAAAGCTCCCTGTTTAGTCATTGGCCACCCACTTTCTAGGTATGATACCAGCTTCTCACTACTCCAAGAAGCGTTGCTAGACATCCAGACTTGTTCTAGGTGGCTATCCTGTGGTGGAATGAGCATCCTTCATAGTATGTAGAAATTACCATTGTGGTCATGATGGCGTCTTTCTTCTCACAGAAGGTAAAAGCCAGGGCTCTGTTTGTATATCTCATCATTTTATCCCAGTGGACCAGAGAACCACTGTCTCCTAACCTTTAAACAAATGAAATGTGAAAGTAAAGCTATAAAATCTCTAATTTTTAGGGCAAAGGGAGGCAGCAAAGTCAAAGTGATAAATGCAAATTACAGCACAGCTGAAGCAAATTAAAATAGAGATCAGTCCTGAGGAATCTTTCGGGAGTTAGAGGTCATGTTATATAAACCCATCAATTTGCAAATTGCAAATTTAATAAGTAGTTTTGTACATATCCGTATTAAACAAAAACTGAATACAACCCATAAAAAATACCAAATCAGCACAGTTTGTCAAGCAGAGACTTTACAGTAGAATGAACCAATGAGCAGCCATGTAGCAGTAACAAAGCAGAAGTATTTCTTGTTTTACTTCTGCACGCCTGGTATGCAGTCCTTACCCCTTGCATTTTCCTAGTCGGGTTCCTAAGCCATCTCTGGTTGTACCTGTTTAACTCATGAATCATTACCCGATAGGTAGACTCTAATTTTTATCATGTCTTAGCTTTCCTTTATTTATTTATTTTTTGGTGCTAGCCATTGAACCTAGGGCCTTGCCCAGATTAGGCAAGTATTCTATTATTGAACTATACCTCCAAACTTACCCTTTTACTAAAACATGTCTGAGTGTTGAGTATATCCAAGAGTAAAGTTCTAAAATCAAGACAACAAGGTACAGACCTCCCAGCCCTTCTCCTGAAGCATGCAAACCTTTCATTTCCAGTTTGTGTGTGTGTGTGTGTGTGTGTGTTGTGTTTTGTGTGTGTGTGTGTGTGTGTGTGTGTGTGTGTGTGTCACTGGCTCTCTGGGTATGATTCAAGCTTCATTCCTTTATTGATTTTATCTTTGTGGGGTTTTGAAACTTTGCTCTCTCCATCTACCTAAATCCTTGTTTCAAAACCACACACATTTTAATTCATATTTTCAGCCTCCATTCACTAAGCTGTCTTACCCCTCTCCAACTTGCGTTGCTGTTCCATTATTAACTTTGTTGATGACTTTGCCATTCTTGCTGATTTGATCTGTGTTCTATGAGGTAGGAAGAATTCTGTCCCTGGGTCCTTCCTCACATTGCCATGCCAGACACCCGTCAGAGTACCAATAAAGAGACCAGGAAGTTAGCATCTCTCTTGGGGAGAAAGCATTCCACTGAGCAAAGCAAAAAACATTCCACAAAGAATTCAAAGACACAAATACTTCTGTAAATATTTGCATGTGTAATTATTTGACTGGCTGATTTATTATCAGCCATTCCATCTGAATATAATGTGGAAACACAGGAGTAACTCAAAAACACTTTGGACTCTAATAAAAAAGATTTGACTTAGACTGTGAGTACTGTCTAAACATAGGCAAATCATGTGGGAACTGTAGACTACATTTCTGCCATTTTTATCAGAAAAAATATTTATTTATTCATTACTTATTTTGTGTTACTGTGGGTTGATCTTGAGTTCTTGTACATGGCCATGCTATATAAGCATTCTCTACCACTGAATTATATCCATGGTTCTCTTTTTAGAACTGAATTGATTTGAGACCAGGTCTCACAAAGATGTTTAGACTAGACTTTAAACTCACATTGTAGACCTTAAACTTATAGCTCTGCATTAGCCTTTTCTCACCTCGGAAAAATTTGATGTCTGAGGTTTCTAGAATAATTCTGAATGTCTCTATTCAGTGAAAAAGCAACATTTCCACTTTAAAAATACATACGCATTAGACTTTAAGCATACATTTCTATATTTATCCATTAATAGTATTTATAAGAAAAATTAATAGTGGAATAGTTTAGGTCAAAATGTCAATGGGTTTTATGAGTACATCCAATATCTTATTAAGATCTTGTAAATATTGACTGACTAATGCAAAAAGCAAACACAGATCAAGCTATTTTCAGCACAATATTAAAATGAGTCAGCCCTAGACACTAATATTATGTTTCTGTAGACTGAGGTGCACCTTACTTTCCTAATGCAAGACTTCTACAAAGATGAGCTGTGCTTGGCTGACCCCTAAGTGCACACACACGTCTATTTAATGTGCCAGAGTTCTCCAAAGTAAATTGAAAAAGCTTGCAAAAAACGACAAGTATTAGGTAGATACATTCTTGAAGATTAATGACCACTTAGAACTCTCCAGCTTTCAAATACACAGTCACTTGGAAGTTAACGTCACTCCTTTGGGCCTTCATACTGGACACAGAGTCCAAGAGTTCCACATTCATGTTTCAACTTGAATCTATACCCAGCCCAAGACTGACTGAAAGTCATTAGCCTCTGTCACCATCCTGGTGACTTATAGAATGATTTACTCTCCTTCGTTAAGTTCTGACTATGGCTGTAAACAGCTACAAAAACTAGCCCTCACATGCGTTGCACCCCAGGAGATGATGGAAGCTGAGGAGAAAGGTCTCAGATTAGATTGGTTTTGTAAATCAAATTAGCATCTCCCTGGCCAATTATACAAGCCCTGTTGAGACTGTCTAAGCCTTTTATAGAAGAAAGTGACTTCATGTTGTTCTCTGGGCATCTTCCATTAGCATATCATGGTGAAGGCAAGCCAAGACTGACCTCAAGTTTTTGTAACACCAACCTCCTCCAAGTTTTGCTTCATTCATAGAGAATTTGCCGAGGGAATAGAAATCTAGTAATCTACAGTAAAGGTTCAATTTATTGTTTTCCTTCCTTTTTATATATCTCACAGACTACAGAATAAGAAGTGTGATTTCACAGTATGTGTCATTGTTTTATCCATGGGGACAATAATGTGTTGGAATCAGATTGTTGTCTTATCTTCAGAAAAAAAAATGACGCAGTTGCAAAACATCGTTCTATAAAGGTTTCTGCTGCCTGAACTGTCCATTCCGGCTCTGCCTCTGTCTTTCAGATAACAATACCTTGGAAATCTGTTTGTCCACATTTAAGGTGGCGTGGATTTCTCAGCCTCTTCTGACAATAATGGATTCTAGAGTATGCAGGTTTTCTACTTCCTAAAATGCCTTCATAAGTCCATCTGCAACCTGAAGCTGCTTTAATGGATAACTGTGAGATTCACGTGGAAGTCATTCAGTAAGGGTCATAGAAATTTCTCGTATGAATAGGGTCTTGGAAGCCATGACAGAAAAGAACAACAAAATGAGTACCAGAACCAGAGATTAAAAGGTGAAATGAATCCTCACATTTAGTCCTAAAAGTCTGTTTTAATGTCAAAAATGAGGATTGGTAACTTTTTTTTCCCATTTTTTTGAGACATGGTTTCTCTGTGAAACCTGGGTAACTCTTATGTACTAGTCAATATTATCAATTTGGCAGGATCTAGAATCACCTGGGGGACAAACTTCTCATTTCTGTAAGATAATTTCTAGACTGGGTTAAATAAGGAGGGGGAACAAACCCCAAATTGTTATTTAGGTCCCAGGCTACATGGAAAGGATAATGCAAGCTGAGCAGCAGCTCCCCCCCCACCCCACCCCGTGCTCTCTTCTTCCTGACTACAGCTAGGATGTGACTACTCTCCTCACAGTCCCACTGATGTGCCTTCCCTGTGGTGACGGACCGTACCATCCAACCTCAGCCAAAGTGAACTCTTCCGGCATCGAGTTTATTTTGTCAGTTCTTTTGCACCAGCTAGGAAAAAGTAGCTTGTATATGTGAAGCGATTACTGTAGCACCAGCAGAATGGGCACTCAAGCCCCATCTCTTCCTCTCCCATTTGCAAGTCACCGGAGATGAAGGTGGTAGGCTACCTTCTATCTAGGCAGGATGTCTGTGGGCTCACACCAAGGCCGGCAGGACTACAGTAAAGATGCTCTGCAACACAAATTCAGGATGGGGAGGCGCACCCCTCAGCACAGAAGGCTCTGACAAACACCTGTCTGAGGAGAAGAGTTCTTCTGTTTCTTCCTGAGTGACATTTCCCGGAGATTTCCCTTTGTCTAATTAACCCCGAGAAGTTAGGTTTAATATAGTACTCAGTTCTGTAATTTCCTTATCCCCTTATCTTCTCCTCCATGCTAATCCTTTTGTCATTCAATTCTATTTTATCCTAGATTGGTATCAATTGAATCAATTTTCCTTAATGACATTTGCTCTGAGGAGGAAATATTAGCTCTTGATTTCCCTGATGTATTAGATTTTTGAGTTATCACAACAAAATCCCACAGACCGAGTAGTCAACCTAACAGATTAACATTCCTACATTTATGAGGCTTAGAAATTGGAATTAAAGATACCATGTCCTCTAATTCTGAAGGGTCTAGGGACTGACCATTTCTTATCCCTGGTTTCTCATTATCCTTGTCAGTCAGAGCCTAGCTGTCATGTAGTACCAGGCCTGACTTCTGTCCTTAGACGTTTACCACTGTTTTGTTTTGTTTTTTTCCTTTATTGCTATGCTAGGAATTGAACATAGACTCATGCATATGCTGGACAACTATGCTACAAGTGAGCTACATTCTCAGTGAAACTTGTGTTTTTTTCTTTTTAATTTCCAAATCTGCCTCTTCTGGTAATATCACCAGTTATATTTAATTAAGGAATCACACTGCCCCATAAGACCTTACATTAATGACCTTTACAAGGATCTGATTTCCAAATTAAGCAGTACAGGGTTGAACTACACGTGACTATTTTGGCGGAACCTATCCAGACAAGTACATTGGCTGAGGGCTGTGCAGAGGGACACTCCATAATGACTTCTGCTCCACATGTGCATTGCGTCCCAGTGGTCTCTGTGGTCCTCGTTCTGTGGAAGAGTTTTATACAGAGTAGAGAATTATTGAGGAATAAACAGCAAAGTCAGAGAGAGTTCTGATAATCGTCCCTGGGGCTGGTCCCCTTCCACGGCGCTTTCGTGCCTCCGTGTTCAGCCTTGAGCTAGCTTTGACAGGAGGGCAGAAGGTACCTACGCCCCAAGGCCACGGTTCTCTGGGAACCCTTTGTGTCCCTGGCATCCTGTCGCCCTGCAGTAATGTTCACGAACTTTTCTGATACTCGAACTCGAGGTAATGCTTTCACGTTCAAGTCTGAAAGATGACGGACTTGATGTTCAAGGGCGCCATCAAGAGACTGGCTCCTAAATGGATGCTAGCACGGTGTTTGTATTGGTAATTAAAGACATGCTTGATCCAAGGAGCCGTTTGTCAATTTACTGTCAGCTATGCAGCCACATTCTACTGTTCTTTCCACGAAGGTCTAAGTGGTACAAGTCTAAGCTTTAAAATGACCTTACTAGAAGTGAGTTGTGCCTTGGCTGGATGATATCCATGGGAGGTCTTGCCTGTACCTGGAGAAAAACAGTGGAGGAGTGGATGGGAGGATAGGGGTGAGATGTGTATGTGTGTGTGTGTGGGATTGGGAAGAGGGCAGAGAGGGGAAACTTTGGAAAAGGAATAAGAAAATTAATAAAATAAATAGAAAAATTGATAACTGGCTTTATATAAAACTGGCTTTGTAATTGTTGTACTGTAAATGGTTAACTTTATCTGATACTTGGTATATTCAAGACTCATATTACTAAATTTGTAGTTACAATTAAACTAGGGAAATTTAGTCAAACATATCCATCTCTAAATGCTAAATGAAATTTGTTTTCAAATACAAAACAGAGAAAGAAATGAGTTGTAATACGTTGCCCATGCATGCCAGTTTCTAGTGATTCCACCTGGTTGCTTTGAGGCAAACAAGACTTCATTCCAGTTAAGAAAAGCTAAAGCTCAGAGGATTGTGTGGCAATATCAGAAATGGAAGGAGAGGAGAGAGTGTGTTCCAGCATGATAGCTGTGTCTTTATTCCTGTTCCTCCCAAACACCGGCCTCCTTCCCAGGATCACGAATGTCTGAATTATTGAAGCTTATTTCCAGAATGTTTACTTAGCCTGAACAAGCTATTGCTAACATCTTCATCTAAATTGGCCGTGCTTTGGTTTGTTTAGGAAATACTAAGATTTTGGTGTTACATTCCCTTTAGCATAATTTTATTTTTCACAGTTGTTTCCTTTAAATGGCATCTTAAATACAAGCACAACTGAAGAACAGCAACAGTTTGGACAAAGCGTACCAAACCCCAGGATGCCAGCTTGGGTTTTAGTCCTATGTGGTTGTGGTGACCTGTAACCCTCTTGGCACATGCGTTTTTGCTGTGCCAGTGGGGGGAAAAGCAAATGCCAACTCTGAAACTTCCGTGTTTGGGTAGGAGAAATGTGCAGCGCTTGGAAAGGAGGGGTGTAGGAACAAACTGGTCATCCTGGTTGCATTGCTAATTAGGTTCTTCCCAGCACACGGATGGCTTTGGGCCTTTTGATGTTTACCGTGACACTTGCATGTTCAGTACATCATTGATTCTCATGTCAAGCCCTGTGCCTAGATGCTGTTTTTGTGTGATGAGAAAACAACAAAAGAATACCAATGGAACCAATTAAACACAAACACATACTCACAGGTACACACACATTCACACATATTTAAACACCCATATTCAGAAGGTCAACAAACACCAACACTAATTTTAACGCATGCTTAATCAGAGCCTACCCTCAACCTTGCCAGAGTAAAACAATGTTTTAACTGTTGCTAGATAGTTTGTAGTCAGTATAAAGTGCTCTTTGAAGATTAATTATTCTCCAGTACCTGAATCAGATGTAGTTCACTGCTGTAAAAAAAAGGCTACATGATTTGATAACACCCAAGATGGTTGATAACAAGATTATGAACAATCACAAACTAGAATGCTAACCCTAGAGGAGAAGCATCAATCATCCCCTCATACATTAAGGAAAATAAAATGTATATAATGAAATTGGATTGATTTAGGTGTAAGAAAGATATTTGGCAGATATCTTATTTATCTCAAAGCTCCTCTATGGAGGTTGATAAGAAAATTTCACAAACTTGCTTTAAATAGTTGAAATAGAATGTATTGGTTATAGTATTTATCCCTAATGCACGAATGGGCTTTGGGAGCCCATTCCCTATGAAGGGATACTCGCTCAGTCTAGATACACAGGAGAGGGCCAAGTCCTGTTCTAAATGATGTGTCACACTTTGATGATCCTTCATTGGAGGCCTCACCCTTCTTGGGGAATGGATGGGTGGGTGGGATGGGGGATTGGTGGGTGCATAGGAGGATGGGAGGGAGAGGGAACTGGGATCGGTATACAAAATAAGATTGTTTTTAATTTAAATAATATGTATTTTTAAGTATTGGTTATAATACCACTCTTAATAGTCTGTGATTATTTAGAATTTTGGAAGCATAGGCTAAACTTTCCCAAAGCTGTTTATAGCCATCGTACCTTGTTTTTTCACAGGTTCATGAAAACCTTTTAAAATTCTTTTAACAGCTTCAACGTCTACCACTTGCTTTCTGTTAAATAGTGAATGTCCTTGCGTATGGAGCTTAACTATCAGCTTGAAACAGCCTATAATCACCGAGAAGGGAGTCTCATATGGGAGACTGCTCATTGGCTTGGCCTGTGGGCGTGGCTTTGGGAGGTATCTGATTATGAATTGATGGGGAAGAGCTCAGTACACTTTGGGTGACAGCAGTCTCTGAGCAGGGAGTGTGGACTGAATTCGAAAGCACAGATCTGCCAGTAAGTAAGGCAGCAAGTAAATTCTTCCAAGGTTTATGTTTCAAGTTCCTACTTGAGTTACTACTGCCCTGAATCCCCTTGAAGATGGGCTGTAACATGGAAGCTGAAATAAGCCTGTTTTTTCCTTAAATTGCTCTTGCCTAGAGAGTGTTTTATCACAGCAATAGAATGAACCAGATCAGCTCACCTAACAACTTCTCACACCCTTAGGCTCTTACCCAAGCTTCCCCCTTCTTCTTCTCCCTCTTATTCCCAGGCTTCCCTCTGTGACTGCTTCCTCATCTTTACCTTGTTTTGTTTTTCGATGTGTGGAGAATTGAGGTTAGGTCTTCTCCTCTCCTAGGTTGGAGCTCTCATACTAAACAACAATTCCCAGCCCTTTCCTCGTCTGCTGGGGGACACTAAGTAATAAACACTGTTGATGTCACTGTTCCATCCACTAATCTTTACAGACACAAATAAGCTAAACCATCTAGCACATTGTTTTAGAAATTTTTTACTTTACACGGTTCAGGTTTTAGCTCATTCACCTTTTCTGGTACAGATGCAGCCTACACACATAATGTCATTTTAACAAAAATTCTAGCTCTATCTTTAGTTTAAAATCAGCAAGAATGAGCTGCTGGAGCTACAGCTCAGTGGCATAGACCTCCCTGTACTTGACACCAAGCACTGAAAAATAATAAAGAATAAAAGTTAAAAAAATGGAAAGAAAAATAAAATTGGTAAGCCAATGTTCAACTCCTACCCATCTGAAAAATCAAGGTCTTTATGTCACAGAACAGGAAACATATGATTAAAGTTAAATAAGGACATTTACAGTTTGGTGATTAGCTATGAAATTACAGAGGTGTTGCCCTTTTACAGGAGGTCTTGAGCCACTGTCTTTTCTACTTCTGACATGTAACTGAGGTCAGATGGGCCTGCAGAGACTGAGTTTCTCACTTGGCTGCAGTCCTCTTTTGTCTTTCCGGCTGAGTGCTCCATGTTGTTCTACAGGGTAGACTAACAAACATCCCTGTATTATTGTGAAGGTAATATGATGGTTTATCTCAGTGGGCACCCTACGACAGCCGTGAACCTCAGCAACAAAACCATTCTGACAGACTAAAATCTTGAGGGCCTCCAAGCCAAGGCAAAGTTGGACAAAACCCTCCATGTATTTGAAATGAAAAGGCCCAGTGCAGACATTTTGTGGAAGGAGCTGCTTCATATCATGGGCCGTGGAGTACCTTGGGGGAGAGTGAGGTGCAGCTGAGTTTACCACTGGTCATTGGACTCGACCCTCATTTTGATAACCCGTAGATCTTCAAGCTGATACCGAGTGTTGAGAGCAGCCTTTCATGTTCCCTCACAAAGACGAGGGTTGAGTGCACCTTGCCAAGCATCTACAGCATAATCTTGATTTGTTTTTCTTCAAATGGCAAGTTAAATGTGATCAAATCAGATAGCAGAGTACTCTTTTTTGCAAGGTTATCTGCTCTGGCATATACAGACAGCTGATGCACTTACACCAGCAGGGCGCTTTTATAGGTCACTGTACTGGGGGAAAAAAGAAGGATGAGGTTTTAAAGGCTGCACTGGAACCCAGTAGTTTAATCCAATACAGTGTGTCTGCTTTGGTTGATTACACTTGACACTCTAGAAGTTGTTAGGCAGGATGAGGAGCCCCCAGATCTCACCTGTGTCAGCTCCTGTGTGATTATAGGACCTGAGACAAAAGTATCTGGCTCATTATCATGAGGAAGCTATTGTGCATACTGTCAAAAAAATAAGACATTTTCTTCAGTCCTAAAAATAAATGGGGATATAATACCCAATTAGCGCTCTTTCTCTTTCTCTTTCTCTTTCTCTTTCTCTTTCTCTTTCTCTTTCTCTTTCTCTTTCTCTTTCTCTCTCTCTCTCTCTCTCTCTCTCTCTCTCTCTCTGTCTCTCTCTCTGTCTCTCTTTCTCTTTCTCTGTGTGTGTGTGTGTGTGTGTGTTCATCTGTGTTCGTGTTTTTGAGTGTAGCTGTATCTATGTGTGCAATTGTGTAGGCCAGAGATTGATGCCTGGTTTCTTTGTCAATCACTCTTCCCCTTATATAATAAGATAGGCTGTTGGCTTGTTGACTCAGCTAGTCTAGCTGGCCAGCATATTGTGGGAATGACTGTCTTTGCCTTCTGAGTGCTGGGACTACTGGCTGGCAACCATAATACCCCCCCACTCCAGCATTTACATGTGTGTTGGGAGTCTAAACAACCATCTTCACAATTGTGTGGTAAGTTTTTACACCAGCCTCCAATTAGCTATTTTAAAAACAATAGCTTGTTTGACTAAATCTAATTTAAAAAAAACAGTAAGTATGCTTTTAAAGCTGTTAAGGAGATATGTCATTTTAAGATATTGTTAATATTTAATTTGGCCCACAGAAATGGGACCCTTTCCTCTCAATTTCTTAACCTATTTGTGGTTAGTATGATTACAAATTCATGTATTCAGTTTGCAAGAGATGTGGATTTTAATATTTACTTTTAGCATAATATTTCATAATATTCACCCTCCACTCTTCTAACTTCTCCCAGACTCTCACCAAAACCCTCGCCACCAATTTCGTGGCCTTTTTGTTTTTTTTTTTTAATAGTACATTGAGTCCAATTCATGCTGCCCATAGGCGCGGAGCCATCCATTATTTCGTGGTCAGCATACTGGGGACCATATCCTTAAAGAAAATATTCTCTTCCTCCTCCAGAATCCATAAGTTGTCAGTAGCTTCTCTGGGGGAGGGGACTCACGTGCCTTCTCTCCGCATGTTGACAAGCTTGATCTTGTGTCAGAAACCATAGCTGCCGTTTGTAAATTTATGTTTATAAACACAGTGCTTCTGTTGTTTCTAGAACACTCCATTTTTGTCCATTTCTCCTAAGCCCTGGCTCTATCTTTCTACTCTTCCTTCCATGCTTTGGAGTAGGAGTAATACAGCTATCCCATTAGTGAAGGAGCATTCATTCCGTTAGCACCTACTGTCTGCACTCTGGCCAGTTGTGAGTTGATGCGTTATAACCACCCACTTCATGAGGGAATATATGGGCAAGGGAGGTCAACATGATGGTGTAGAAATCTGCAGAGACAGCTGGACGAGACTCGTGGAAACTCATGAAGTCTAGACCACAGCAGTGGAGCCTTCATGGAAGACAACTGTGAAGTTTGGACCACCTGAGGGGTCCCTGGCAGTACAGTATCGCCGACCTTGTAGACAGGGGCTCCAGTGAGGCAGCCCTGAGAACCTGAGTGTGGGAGACATAGCCCCACGCCTCATCCACGACACGGTGGGTAGTGGGGGCTGGGGAAAGACGTCCCCCACCCTCACTGCCTGTGGCGGGTGGGAGAGCTGTCCCGGGGGACGCCATGAAAGCAGGAGGGGTGTCCTTGCCCCTCACCGGCTACAGCACTCTGGAGAGTGCTCTCTGTGCCTCCTCTGCACAAAAGAGGACAGCTGGCTCAGGTGGTGGAGGTGTGGGTGAGGCAACCCTGAGGGTGTGAAAGCAAGAGGACTGGTCCTGCTCCTGGTTCATCACTCTCGCTCTCAGGGTGACCTGAGCAATGCTGGAGCGCTCCCCCTGGTGGTGAGGATGGGAGAGAGCTGGTGGGCTGATCAACCCTGCAACCACCCAGGCCCAAAACCAGAGCTGTGAGTTTGCCCCGTCCCAATATGGATCCCGTCTATGATCTGCAGGAGCTCGTGAATGGGCCAGCCTTGCAGACCCAAAACTCCAGGATCTCCACGAAATAGGACAACAGCAGTATGTTCTAGAGGAGTCCCAGTGAGGGCCAGGTACTGGAAGTGTAGCAGAAGCCAGAGGCCTCAAGCTAGACCGATGACTCTTTGCAATTAACACTTGGAAATAAAGATATATGGACTAAAGGGTGTACTGTGTCACACTACGGCTTCCACAATGAGATTTTTCTTTACTTTTTAAAAAAAGTATTCTTTCTTTTTCTTTTCTCTTAAATTGTTTATATTTCTGGGGCTTGCAAGGACCGAAGGCAAATACGAAGGGACAGGGAGATGAGTGGGATGGAGATGCTTGATGTGAGAGACAACAAAGAATCAGTAAAAAGTTACAAAAAAATAAAAAGTTACAAAAGCAGGACATGTGTTCTCTCCCAAGGCACTGCTTTCCAATCAGTGTCCACTTCCGTCCGTGGCAAAGACATTTCCTGTCCTGCAGGTCATAGTGTGAGATGTGCGGAGGGATGGGTGTGGAAACTGGAGAAGAACACTTCTGAAAGCAGAGAGATAGCCTCCCACGGGCTTAGTTACCCGAGACCCAGAGGTGTAACCTTAGGATGACGTCTTATTTATTATTTATTCATCTGTTTATTTGTTTATTCTGTTTGGATTTGTAGTTTCCTTCCCAGAATATCCCCCATCTGTTTTCTCTTAAAATTCCTTCTTCCCATTTTTCTTTCTGTCTTCTGTCACCCCTTATCTTTGTAGCTTCAAACTGTATCAACATTACTTTGATTTGAGGTTGTTAGAACTGAAACTCTTCCAAAAGACATTTAGGGGTCTCTTCCAAATCTGAGTCCATGGTGGTTTTCTGGAAAACTGGCGTGTCTCCTTTGTTCTTCTGTGGTGTTACAATAGGTCTTCCTTCTGTTTTATGAATGAAGCGTGCTTCGTCCCGGGTCGTCATAATTGCAGGGCAGGGTTGAGCCAGCAGAGGAGCCCGACTCCAGGCAACACTGTTACACATCTTCACGGGGTCTAGCTCTCTCAGTTTGAGCAAATCCGATTTCTTGAGGGCATCCTCTTTAATGAAAGGCCACATTTTCTGAAATCCAGCTGGGAATATGACTGTCTCCCTCTAGCAGCTGGGCTCTAATTACCGCACATAAACAAACATCATTTGGAACTGGGCCATCTCACAACCACGGCTACTATTCATTTTCAAGCTGACCAGGCTCATTTATTACTAATGACAGGAGTCTGCAGCCGGCTCGCGTTGGCAGAGTCAACTTCTTACGTGCGTAGTGTGTCAGACTGGCTCTGGGATCTGCAGACAGCCAACCGCCTCAACTCACGGCTCTCCCACCTCCATCCACTTCCGTGGCCGCATGAAGCTCCCCGTGTGATGACATTGTCTATTTGTTGTCCACTTAATAAATGCACACGGGGCTGTGTCTTTTGGTCAAATGCTGCCATTTGGATTCTTGTATGTTTCTATCATGCGTTTTTCTGTGGTAAATGGGTCCTTTTGGAAAGCAACTGTTTAATGTTTGAATTATTCAAAGCTGTAAGCACAGAAATTTGACATTGTTGAATGTGTGGGAAAAATAAACAGGGAGCCATCTGAGGCATCATCCTGTTTTAATCTGAGAGATGAAAACAAGAGAGGAGCAGTCTGGCAGCAGAATCTAACACTAAAGTGATCATCTCTTTTTCTAGAGTCGGGCATGTCTGGTCCATGTCACTACCATTTCTGCATTAACAATGACATTGTCCCTATTTCATTATTCTTGTTTCTTGTTTTAAGAGCAAGTAAGGTACAGAACTTAGCATTCTTTTTAAATTAATTTTGTTATTTAAATTTTAAAAAATCTTATTTTACATAGCAATCCCAGTTTTCTCTCCCTTCCATCCTCCCCATCCCCATGCCCATCCTCTCCTCAGAGAGTGTGAGGCCTTCCATGGGGGATCATCAAAGTCTGTCACATCTTTTAGAGCAGGATCTAGCTCCCCCCATCTCCCATCTAGGCTTAGAGAGTATCCCTCCATAGTGAATGAGCTCCAAAATGCCCATTCATGCACTAGGGATAAATACTGGTTCCACTGCCAGTGGCCCCATAGACTGACTGCCCAAGCTTAACTGACACTCACATTCAGGAGGTCTGGTTCGGTCATATGCAGGCTCCCCAGCTGTCTGTCTGGAGTATGTGAGCTCCCACTTGCTCAGGTCAGCTGTTTTTGTGGGTTTCCCCAGCATGGTCTTGACTCCTTTGCTCATCACTCCTCCATCTCTGAAACTGGATTTCAGGAGTTCAGCTCAGTGCTTAGCTGTGACTCTCTGCTTCTGCTTCCATCAGACACTGGATGAAGGCTCTAGGATGGCATATAGGGTAGTCGTCAATCTCATTATGTAGGAAGGGCACTTAAGGTAGCCTCTCCACTATTGCTTAGATTCTTAATTCATTGAAATTAGCATTCTTAATGTAGACTGGTTCCATTTTTCTTTTTACATTTTTTATTATTTAAATTTGTATTTGCTATGCTTCTACCTCATGTCTGATTATTACTGTATTTTCCCTTTGTAGGTCCTGATAATAATTTTGAGAGACATGTCTTATGTACCAGGATGTATTTTAGGAATTCTACATATATGTTTTTGTTTCTTTAATTCTCCAACTACTCTCCAGTATGTAGTGTGTATGTATGTGAAGTACGGCGCCATTCCACACTTCTGAGAATACTGAGACAGAGAAATTATGATTTTTCCTAAGCTCCCCCCCTCTGTGTGTCTCCATATATATATATTTGTGACAGGGTTTCTTTGTGTAGCTCTGGCTGGCCTCAAACTCACAGAGATCTGCTTTGCTCTGCCTCCTGAGTTCTGGGATTAAAGGGATGCGCCACCATTGCCCAGCTTTCTGGTCTAGTCCCATTATTGAGCTAATGAACTTTGGTCAGAAAGACAATCTTAACAGTTGCTAAGCAGTTTCTAAGCCTAGCCCTGTGTTGAACATGAGTGTTTCCTCAGAGAGCTGATGAAAACCGGAGTCTGGCTTTTAGTTTTGAGTGACAGTCCAAGATGAAGGAAGACTGACGGTGATGAGGACATACTCCCTGCAGTGAAACTGAATAGTTAGTGTAATTCATGAATACAGCATTGAGAAAGGGAATTGGATTAGCAGTATGTGTTAGATAATGAAGGAAGACCATGCTGAGGAAGAATAGAGGGTGCATGCCAAGGAAAAGCAGACTTTCTGCCAGAAAAGGAATGAAAAGCCAATATGGGACACAAGAGTCCAGGAAGTAACATGGCAGGTGGACAGATGTATGGCCAGTAGAGAAACAGGTAAAAACTAGACACTATACAAACCTATCTTCCTTTGCCATAAAGAAGAAAAGAGCAGCAATAAAGTATCAGGGATAAAATACCAGAAAACAAGATGAGCCAAGAAAATCAGGCCTAAGACACAAGGCACCTGTGTTTTGTAGAACATTTTTGTCTAGTCTTCCCCATCCTCTTGGAAGTCTCAGTTGACCCTAATCTACTGTCTCTGTTTTTATTTCCCATCATGCCCAGAACTGTTCACTTATGTAGCCTGTCACAATATGTCTATACTCATTTATGTTTATTTTTAATTTTAAAATTAAAATTACATCACTTTCTCTCCTCCAGCCCATCCACACTACCCCCCCCCAGCTCTTTCCATGTCCTCCCACTCTTGAGGTGATAGCTTCTTTTTCTTAATATTATCTGGGTGTGTGGGGTATGTAGATGGATGTGTATGTGTACGCGTACACACACACACACACACACACACTACTGATTCCATTTTGTCTGTAATGTGCATGGTTTCATGGACAATCACTCCACATTGGTCAACCAGTAGGGCCTGGTTCAGCCCTGGAGAGGCTGAGTTTCCCTCTCCCCGAAGTCATTAGTTTGGGATAGGATCCTATGCATTTTTCAGTCTTCCACAGTAACATGTCTCTTTTCTAAGATGCTCACTGTGTCAGAGATGCAGAAGTTGTGGTGTATATGTTTCCATTGGGACTGAGCTTCCCACAATCTGCTGATGTCTGCATTGTGTCCAATTGTGGTTTTCTGTAATGGTCTCTGTTTGCTATAAAGAAAGCTTCTTTGGCCAGGCGGTGGTAGCGCACACCTTTAATCCCAGCAGTCACTTGGGAGGCAGAGGCAGGAGGATCTCTGAGTTTGAGACCAGCATGGCCTTACAAGAGCTAAGTCCACAACAGCCTCCAAAGCCACAGAGAAACCCTGTCTTGAAAAACAAACAGAAAAATGTAAGAAATCTTCTTTGATGAGGGGTGGTGGCTGCGTTTATTGGTAGGTATATATGATTTAGAATGTAGTAAAGGATTATACTGGTCTAGCAAAATGACCACAGGAGATTCTTTTCTAAGGTACATGATTTCGCTACTCCTGTTTAGAGGGCCTTACGTCAAATTAGACAGCTATTGGATGATACTTATATGTGAATACCTTTCTTGTGCCTTTATTCATATCTTGCCACACTGGTTGTAGTCATGATCTGTAGGTGCTGCATCTGGGTGGGAATGTTTAATTGTGCCCATCCCTTAATATTGTCTGGAACAATGAAGACTAGACCAAGGACAGAGAATTTCAGGTCAGATCGAGGTTGAATCATCAAGTCCTGCATCTGAAGTGTGTGGTATCTCCAGTAACAGTATCCATCATTACCTCCCGAGAGGCAACCAAGGGTTACATCACTAACTTATATGAGGAGGGAAGTATATGGACTGTCCTGACCAAACCTTCAAAGGGAGGGTTCTCATCCCTGGTGCTGATGTTTCTGCTTCTCTATGACTGTTGTGCAGACCGCTGTCCGCCAAAGTGACTGAACTTCCTTTAGACTTTATATATCAGACAACCGTGGTGTCATTAACCCCCATTTTCCCTTTTCTTTGTGTAGTGGCCTCCCTCCCTGTACTCACCCTAGTTGAGGCCCCATATTTTTATTCTATTTCCTACTTCATATCATCTATAACCTGCTACTTCCCTCCAAAGCCCCCAACTATGGTTCCTTTATACTTTTTCTGTGGTTTTTCCATTTTGTAAACTCACATCTGAAGATTTGGAGCTTTGAAACACAAATGAAAGAGAATATGAGCCTTTTGTCTTTCTGGGTCTGGGTTACCTTAGTTAATATAATATTTTTAATGCAATCCATTTACCTATAAATTGTGTGTTTTCTTATTTCTTACAGCTAAGTCGTATCCCATTGTGCGTATGCACTATATTTTCATTATCTATTCATCCCCTGAAAAATATTTAGTTTCTATTTCTTGGCTATTATGAGTAGGGCAGCAATGCGCATTGCTGAAATATATTGTAGAGTAGGCTCTTGAGTCTATTGGGCATATGCTGAGTAGTAATATAGTTGAATAATATAGTAGATAAATTTTAGTTTTTGAGGATTCTTTATTATGACTTACAGAATCATTTCACCACAACCTCTCTAGCATTTGTTGTCAATTTTCTTTTGTTAAACTTTGCCATTATGACTGGGGTGAGCAGAAATTTCAAAGTTGTTTTAATTTAAACTTCCTTAATTGCTAAGGAGGATGAACACTTTTGAGACATTTTTTTTGTAATCCACATTTCTTCTATTGAGGAATCTGTGTTTACATCTGAAATCTATTCTTGGGGGGTCATTTGTTTCATTGACTCTCTCTTCTGCACTCATATATAAACTCTATAAATTAGAAGTTAGACCCATTTTGTTAATAGTTATTACTTAGAGCCTGTTGTTGATATGTGCAGAAGGAAGAAAGGTAGGAAGCCAGGGAGAGAGTTCAGGCATGGAGATGAAAAAACTAGTTCATTTAATATATCTCGTCTAAGATAGGGAGGAAACAATAGGGAAAAGAAAATTTTACATGAATAGAGTTACTGCTTTGTCATTAATTAACACCGATGAGACTATGCTCTCGGGTACCAGATATTACAGAGGTGTAATGAAGACCAGAACCAGATATGTCACAAAGCCCTTGCAAAATGTCATCCTGGAGAACAAGTCTCTCCTTTGACATAAGCTATTTGGGAATGTTGTTTGCTAATGAAGTAGAATGCTCGCCAGATAGGAACATATATTTAAGAAGTTCTTTTTATTAAGTTTCTAATAGGTTCTTTGAAAGTATAGAATTAAATATGTAAACGGTAAGTTATTCCACTATGTGTAGATGACATGAGGTTTAAGAAATGCTTTTCTTTCTATCTTTGCATTAAGCATAGGGAACATACTGCAGCTTCTGCTGCTGCTCCCCCTCCCGGGAGCCCTGATCTCTTTCATTAAAGAAAACTCTTTCTTACAGGGTTCTGCCATGAGTATAGAATTACAAACCTACTCCAGCAGTCTCTAACACAGAAGGCCCAGGACAAGCAAATGGAACTTAGTTTTTTTTCTGAAAGCCAGGCTCCCACCAACCATAGGCAAGCTCCTCAGGCTGCTTCTCTTTGTACGTTTTAATTTGATATTTAATAAAGGATATTAAGACTGCGTGCTGCATGCTTCACACAAATCCCTAAATGCAGTCTTACATTTGAGAGCCCCGTGGATCATGGAAGTCAAGAACATGAGATGCATTGAACTTCTCACCTCCATGCTCAGTCCTGGGGCACAGTGGAGAGGGGATGCTTCTTATCAAGGGGCTGCCACCTGCTTGGGTCTCTTTAGAGGTCTGGGACTGCCCTTGGCATCCCGTCTACCTCCTAGTTATCTATTATTGATGTCAGAGCTTCTCTTTCTTTCCTGTCAGGATGCTTCTCCCTTTGTCATCCCCAACCCCCAACCTTGTCTATTAGCAAGGCCAGCAGCTAAAAATGGAAACGATGCTATATCAAAAGAAATAAGCAGCGTTAGCCTCCTTGTTCATCTCACCACTTTAAGCAAGCAAACAAGCAAACGAACCACAACAACAACAAAGAATAAAACAACGTTCCGGTCACCATCACTTGAATGGACCACTTACCTAGCTTCTGCTGTGGAAAGTAAAGTTTGGATTTCACTGTGCATCCTTGCACTTAGCTTTGTTTGCAGAGCTGTACCTGAGAGTCAATGGAGCCGCTGACTGAATCGCTGAATGATCCTGGGAAACCACCCACTTTATGCCGTCAGCCCTCTACCTTGCTCCTGTGTGGTTCTAGAACGAGTGACCAAACTTTGAGAAATATTTTCCCCAGGGAGCCGCTCTGCCCCTTAATTCATCTCGATTCTCCCGGTAAGTGTTGCCGTGTTATGTGTTGCTTGATAACTGAAATCATTTTCTCCCTCAAAACTTCCAGTCAGTGTTGTAGGCAAGACTATCCTTTGACTGCTGGCACCCTGATATGAGTGAGCTTTCCCTATGCTCTGTATAGACCACAACTTCAGTGAGACAAAGGGAACTAGTCTACGGAGTCTCCCTCTCAATGGAAGGTGAGGACAGGCGTCCCATTAAAAAGATGGGAGAGGAGAGAGCCACCGAACTGAAGGGTGTTGATTTAATACTCAGTTTTCCACAAGGCTTGTTTTTTTTTCCTTTCTTATAAAATCCAACTTACTAAATTATCACCAGGACCTTTTGCTCATCCCTGCTGGTAGCAGATATATACAAGAGCGCAGAACCCAGGGTGGGAAGGAGATGGTGAAGGACACAGCAGGGCATTCTTTACAGGATGATACATGGTGTGACATTTAGATTTTGTTTTTAAGTAGATTTACAATGCTCCATGTAATTCTTTTCCCTTCTCACTTCTACTTTTTCTTTCTTTCTTTTTTTTCCTCAAATATCCTCACGCATTCTCCTCCAGGCTCCGTGTCCTGGAGTGCAAGAAGGTGAGTGCACGAAAACCAGAGATTGGTTGTCAGCTTCTGTGATGAATGAAGTTCAGGAGCAGATGCCAGGAGAGTGACCAGATAATCAGCTTTTCAATCCTCTTGCCTGCCTCCTCTTTCACAGCTCGGCGTCTGCAAGGCCCCGGTCATTCCTCATGCCAGGCCTTCCCTCTCACAGGAAGACCTATAGAGGAATAATGAAGTCCAGGCTGCAACCAAGAGTAACTGCACAAGCTTGCTAATAAAATGGTACTGGGAAAATGATGAAGCCAGACCAGAGGACAGCTTCCCAAACAAGAAGTGGCTTAATAGGTGAATGAGATACCATTTGTAGACAGAGATTATGAGGAAATAATTCTGCATGAGAAATCCCCCAAATACAGGGGCAGAAGCATGCTGGGAAACAGAAGGAGGTCGGGCTGGTGTGTTCCACGGAGCAACAGAGATCAAATGAGTACTAACACTTCTCCTTTGCCGGTGATTTCATACCAGGATAAAAGCTATTTTTTCCCTGGGATCTACCAATGTACTTGAACATGGTACACGTACCTTGCTTCCCTTCTGCCAGTCTACTGCTGGATAAATTCACGTAACTGACTGTAGGAGCCAGACATCACGGCTATGATAGAATCCTTCTAGAAGAAAAGTTAGGGAAAACTTGAAGACTTGGCCCCCTATTAAAATATTCACATTGCATTGAGGTTATTAGAAACCAGAGTCTAGAATGAGTTTTGACGATGATAAAGAGAAAAGCATCCATTCATTTCTGAGCGGGAATGAATCATTCCCTTTAAATCGCGGCTGCTTCACTTCCTGCCAGCACCAGGAATGTGGACGCGTCTCAGCCACCTGAGCCACAGTCAGTCTCAGTTCAGTATGGTCTTCATTCCCTGACTCATTCATTCAGGTGTTAGTCTCAGTTCAGTGTGGTCTTCATTCCCTGACTCATTCATTCAGGTGTTGTCCCAGGGCAGGCTGGTACCCAGGAAGAATGCAGCCCCTGTCTCTAAGGCAGCCTTTGGCTTCCAAACGACAGCATCTTCTGAAGTGAAAGGAGGTGCTCCACTTTTCTGGTCAGGCCACTCGCTTCTCTGAATCCTCAGAAGGGATAACAGGGTGAAGACAACATTCCAAGGGGGGAAATAATAAAGATAAGAGGTATCCAGATTCAATGAAACTTTTCGCCATTTAATCATTTTCTTTTAGAGTATATGAATACTGTATTTACATCATTCCACTCTTCCTCTCCCTGCTCCAAATCCTATACATTCCCCCACACTCTTTCAAAAATATATTACTATTATCGGTGGTGGTGGTGGTGGTGGTGGTGGAGTGTGTGTGTGTGTGTTTGTGTGTGTGGGGGGGTATGTGTGGAGAGAGAGACTCCTGAGTCCATTTAGTGTTGGTTTTTAATCATTAGTAACAGATTTATTGCCAACCTGCCCCTTTCCTTGACATATAGAGAGCAAGGAGTGATGTTGAGAGAAGGCCCAGATAAGATACTATTCTTTGTCTTTTACTAGAGTCTGATTAAGTATTAACTGTTATTTCTTCTGTTTGACTTCAGAGAAAAGGGAATTGAGTGGGGGGTTGGTTGGTTGGGGTGACTGGGGAAGTCCCTGGGTAAAGATAGGGCTTGCGTGTTTGGATGAACAGAGACAGTGACTCAGGTTCCTGCAGACGTCAAGCAGTCTTAGGTGATAAACAGTAGAGGCTCAGCACTAGAGGCCCACGGAACCACACCAGAACCCAGGCCCAAGATGGAGAGAACATTCTAGTGTTCAAGAGCGTGTAAACACTGTCCTTTGCTCCTGTATGTCTTCTCTCCAGTTTTAAATATGGAGGAAATTTATGTGCTGTCAGGGGGACACGTTTGTTGGGTAGATCTTTTCTGAAGATGTATTTGTTTGCTTTTATGGGCATGAGAATTTTTCCCCGCATGTATGTATGTATGGGTGTCACATGCATGCCTGGTGTCTGTGAGGAGAATATCAAATCTGCTGGCACAGAGTTACAGGTGGTTGTGAGCTACCATGCAGGTCCTGAGAATTGAACTCTAATCCTCTGCAGGAGCAACAAGTGCTCATAACCACTGAGCAATCTCTCCAGGCCAAGGTAGATCTTTTCTAAACACATAACTTAAGACTTCTTTCTTTCAAAGATATTAAGAGCAGAACAATACATTTTAAAGTCATCTCTTTTTTTTTTTTTTTTTTTTTTTTTTGGTTTTTCAAGACACGGTTTCTCTGTGGCTTTGGAACCTGTCCTGGAACCTGGAACTAGCTCTTGTAGACCAGGCTGGTCTCGAACTCACAGAGATCCCCCTGCCTCTGCCTCCCGAGTGCTGGGATTAAAGGCGTGTGCCACCAACACCCAGCATAAAAGTCATCCCCTTAGAAACAAAATTGGACTAACCATTGCACCATGTGCTTGAAAATTTACAAGGACAGATCTTATCTGTGTTTATGATGATTTAAAACATGAGTGTTAGAGTTGAGAGAGGAATCAGACAGAGACACAGATGGGGTGATGTCTCTGTAAGTATTTACTCACTGAGAAAACAGAAGATCAGAAAAGGACATCCCAAGGAAAGGGTTCTGCAGAAGGGACACCTTACATGCCCAGGCTATTATTTCAGTGTTTCACAGAGATTAGATCTGAGTTTGAACACAAAGACAATGAGAAGACTATTTGGTTATGTTAAAGGGCTTTTATTCCCTCTACTTTTATAAAATGCATCAAGTGATTTTATGGCTTCAGTAACTCTTGTTTATGTATTTCTGAACAGTGACCTCTTGGGAAAGATAGCATTCATTTGGGTTTAGCCATAAAATGCACAATTTGTATCTGAAAACCAAAACTTGACAGCGAAAGACTTGTATCTTTTTTTTCCTTAATCAAACAATTCTGAGGGAAAAATACATTTTTCATTTTTATAGCAAGGAATGGGGTATCACATAATGAGGATATAGCTTTTCAGTCATGAAAAATGATGACAGGAATGACTGGAAGCGATTACACCCCCCCATCACGGTGTCCCGCCCAGACACACACACACAGTCACAAAATGTTACAGATTTTATGCCACGGATATCTATTCTAAAACAGCCTCAAGCTTCAGATGGAAATATATGTTTGCCTGAGGAGAAAAAGGTTCAGACTACTAGATTTAAACGCCAGGTTCTACTCTCTGCAAGGTCCCATGGTTGGAAGTTGTCACCACAGCACCATGAAATTGCATCATCAATCCAGCTAAAGGCTTGCTTTTGCATTCATCACTTGGGCACAGCAGACTCTGAGTGAGAAGCAGCATTGACATCTTTCAGGAAGGAATGGCTTCTAATACTATTGCTTCCTCAAACAAATCCAATTTGGCATGTCATTCAATAATGAGAATGTATTAACCCAATTATAACAGCCGTAATTTGAAAACGTTTCTCGTGTGATAAAATTATTTTAATGGGTAGTTGTATCTGTAAATTTACATGGGATACAATTGTTATGATTTTGATGACAACATACAAATTTGGCCGCATTTACTTCATTAATCAGAAATGAATGTTTGAGATACTGTGGAGAAATGTAATTAAAAGTGCAGAATGCAATTACTATTTTTAGACTAGCTTCCTAGCAAGTCTGACTTGTGCCAAGTTCCCATTGATCACCCGCATTCCCATAAGACTCCTTGCTGTGCGTCTGAGGCCAGTTCTAACCCACCTCACCCTCTCCTCAGGTCCCTTCAAGAGAGAGCTTGCATTAACAGCATTTGCCCACTCGGCTTATCTCTTCATCTTTCTTTCCCAGCAGGCTTTCCCGGATTCACTCACCAATGCTCAGTGAGAGTTAGCGATAATAAACTTTGGTATGTGAATGGATCTCAACTTTCTGAGGGAAAATATATTTAAGTTAAAAAAAAGTCAGTAATAGTTGTAAGGTTCCCCACAGCAACTCAAACAGCCAGCCACTGCCCTTTGCCTCCCTAGTCATGACATCCTCACTTGTTTCAAAGAACAGTTCATCTAGAGCATGATTGCTGCTTGTCAAGTAAAAGGAATGAATGAAAATATGACGAAGTGTTTTCTAGGGGGTGTTATAGGCTCTGAGACAGCAGGGTCTACAACAGGGTGTGTGTGTGTGTGGATAGTCATCAGAAAGACACCAGGAAAGGACCTTTGGTACCGAGCTGACTTTTGGCTCCTTTTACTGACACTTTCTCATCTACTTTATATGTCACGTCGTGTATGCTCTCTTGCTTTCCTCTGAAATAACATGGGAAAATTGTATATATTTTCTCGATTTTACTTCTTATCTTTGACTTTATAAAGTGTTGGAGTTATTCTTAAAAAACCATAATTGTCTTTGCAACAAAATCCTTTTCATTCACTGGTAAATCTTGGTGCAGTTCACAAAATGCCCAGAGGCTGAAGGGACAGGATAGATGTGTTCTACTCAACGCATCTTGGTGTTCAATGTATCCTCACATCCTCTGCACCGTTGTTTTGGTGGAAGACCGAAAAATGTAATTTTACAAATTGAAAACTCCCCTACTGTGTCATGTGCTTTTGCAAAAGCTCTCTTAGGAACACTTATGCAGAAGAATGTGTCATCTTTTCCCAGAGGGAAAGAAGAGACTTACTCCAACATGTTGACTCTGTGGGGCTGGGTCTCTAATGTTTTTCTACACCAGTTATTCTCTCCTCGTTATTTTTGGTTGCAGAAACTCACACATTTCATATTAACAAACAAAATAAACCGTGACCATTCTTACAATTTCTAAATCATTACAATTGGAACATCCAATTTTAAATATGCTTATTAATATATGATAGGAAAACATTTTATCAAAATGTGAATTTATGAAAGTTTCACCAAGAGAAACTAATTATAATGGAAATTACATATAAAAAGCACAAGAACTTTTAAATTAAATCAGGGTTTTATTGTGCAATTTAACCATTAGTAACTGAAGTTGAAATAGTTTTCAAATAAAATTTTAAGGAAAACATTGAATAAGAAGAATTGAATTGAATCCATAGAGTCCAATCTGGAAAATACTCTAGAGCATTTCACCTCCATGAGTATATGACAGTGTAGATGAGCTCACAGTTACATCATTGAGTAAACAAATCTACAGTCACAGTTATCCAGTCTGGTTCCATATTTGTGCGTTCCAAGAAGAGGTCAAAAGCATCCACACCATTAAGAATTAGCGGGAGGAAAATGTTCTAATCCTGAAAGCCAATTACATAAGTGCTTTCCAGTTTCTGAAAACTGAATGGAATTCACGTGCTTCTCTTGAAAATTGAAGTATCATTCTTTCATGCATTGGTGCAGTGCAGTAAAAAAATAACTTGCATGCAGCAGAATTACAGGAAACTTACTGAGGTTAATGTGTGCTTAATTTCCTCCTCATTCTTTCTCTCAATGCCTGTTATAGGGAAAAGTAAGATGAAAAGTCTGTGACTACAGAGATGAATTCTATAAAATTTCCTCTTTCCTCGTTGATTGCGTAACTGCCTGGCATTTACTGTGGGAAATACATCTTCTCTGTCTGATGTGGGAAAAGCGAATGAGAATTCTCGGTTAGGAAAATCGTATGACAATCTCAGACAGTGCTCAGGACTCTCAGCCTCAGAGGGCATGGCCTCATAACTTTACTGTCATAGTCATGGAGAGCGTGAGTGTCAAAATCTGGGTAGGCTCCTCTACTCAGTTGAACTGAAACACGTTACTTGGTTGCATGGCCAGGAAGAGTGTACCAGAAGCAAAGATGAAAAACGAGAGTGCCGTAGGAAACCACTGTACTGAAGGGAAATCTAGTATCATTGGCAAGGGCTTGCTGAAGAGCAAATGGGGTAATTGAACCATTATATCCCTTGCCACTCTGAGGTATGTGAAGTAGATGTCCAATAATACCTGAAATAAAGGGGGATCAGTCACTGACAATCAGGGAGCCTGCGTAGCTCTGACCTAGGTCCTCTGCATAGATGTTATGGGTGTGTACCTTGGTCTTCTTGTGGAACTCCTAACAGTGGGAGCAGAGGTTTCCTGTGACTGTTTTGACAGCTTTTGGGACCCCTTTTCCTCCTCCTGAGTTGCCTCATCCAGACTTAAAATGATTGGATGTGTCTATTTTTACTGCAACTTGATATGCCATGTTTAGCTGATACCCATGGGAGTCCTGCCCTTTTATGAAGAGAAACACAGAAGGAGTGGATGGAGGATGGGGCAGGGAGGAGGCAGGAGAAACACAGTCAGGACGTAATATTTGAGAGAAGAATAAATTTTTAAAAAATTAAAAGAAGAAAGTGATCATTCCGCTAAGCTAAATATGTGAATGACTGAATTCAGGAGTTGTGGTTTTGCAGTTTGTCTGTGGTATGGCTTAGGGAGTCACATCCTTTGATTGACACAGGGAAGTCACAACTGTAGTCCCGAGTCCCCTGGGTTATGGTTACATGGGAATGTTACCACTCCCCCCAGTGCTGCAGTTGCTGGAAGAAAGTGAGTCCTTGATGGGGAGTCTTCATAGGAATCTAACCAGGAATTTAATCCTGGGGATACAAATATAGTATTGTTTTTAAATATTGTTTGCATTTTGTCTAGTAACGTCTGTCATCCTTCACCATACTTTATTGTCTTTGTAGCTTTCTTTCTAACATCTACTAGGAAGAGAACTGAACTAATTATCCAGACAATGCATACTTGACACTGTTGACTGATCTTAATCATTTCTCACAGTATTGATGTTATTGAACCCAATAGCCATAATTATCCACTTCAAAATACACAAGCAATTCCCAAACAAAGGAGGAAACTTAAAGCCCCTTTGCAATTTCAGCTCCTCCTCTTTATCTTCCTCCTCTTCCTCCTCCTCCTCTCAGTACTGGGGATTGAACTCAGGAATATGAGTATACTAGGCAAGTGATCTACTGCAGAGTCATATGCTAGTACACTTCCAGTCTCTTTTTCTTCTATAGCATATAAAACAAGGTTTGTTTTCATGGCTATATTAACCATTGTTTCCAACAGCATGGTTTGGAAAATGAAGAGCCAGTATCAATTATTCTGTATGCTCTTCTTGCTCCTGGAACGTAGAGAGTTTCCTCCTGGGAGCCTCATCAGCATTAGCTCAAAAGTGGCATTCATAAAAGCCTGCGATAACATCAGGTATTATTCCATGTTTATGTTTTCTATTAAACTGGAAATTAAATAATGCCTCCATCTGCCCCAGAAAAGGGTGGGTATTAGCGTATCTGGATGATTTTATGAGTGAATCAATCAGGACCTTGTGAAAGTCAGCATCTTCCAGGCTGCAGATTTCACACTTAATTAAAACTCCATTAACTCCACTTCTTAAGCAAAGTGATGACCTTGGGATTTGAGGATTGGAGGGCTTTTTCTAGAGAACTGCAAAGTGCTGGTTCCAAAGGCTTCCTTCACAGAGTGTGTGAAGTCTACGTATGGGCACAGAAATGATACATTTCACGAAGATTGAGACAAAGGAAGAAATGTTCAGGGCGTAGGGACAGGAGCCTTCGGTATGTTTCCCTTTACTTTTATTTTTTGCCACATTCCCATTTGTATACATCGTTCATATTCGTCCATATGAAAAATAATGGAACCATGTCCTTGCTCACAAGATGTTTATTCTCCAGTGCTTATAGTAAACCACCCAAAAGGGAGGTAAGGTTCTCTGGTGATTATATATGAGAATTTTTTTTGAGCAGAGACTACCTCATGACATAGGATAAGCTGTGCAGTGTGGGGCTCTGTGCTTTTCCAAGGCTTGCGAAGAGTTTCTACTGACTCAGTTATTGGCACTTTTGTGTGATTGAAACTACTTGGATACATTGGAACACACATGACTTTGCATTCCTTGTAAGGTAGCACAGTTACCACCCTATTTTCTCAGTGAAATACTGGAACCCAAGAGTGGTGAAGATTCAAAGTCACACAGTTCGGCCAGGTCCTTTCTTGACACTGTGAGTCCGACGTCTGTCTGACTTCTTAGCCCTGCACTCTTCCTAGAGCTACACATGGCTTGTATAGAGGGGAAAACAATAACCCAAACAATGTGCTGGGGAATGGAAGGTCAAGGTTCTTTCAAAGTCAAGAGGCTGGAGGTATAGCTCAATTGGTAGAGTGCTTTGTATGAATGAAGCCTGGGTTTGATCCCAGCACTAAAGAAATGGATGTGTGGGTACATGTGGATGAGTGTGCGTGCGTGCATGCGTGTGTGCGTGCGTACATGCGTGTGTGTGTGTGTGTGTGTGTGTGTGTGTGTTAGAACACGAATGTTTTCCTCAGGAGCTACATTTGTAGGTGTTAATACGAAATGTTTTCATTGTTCTGCATTTTGATCCATGCTCTCGAAGTCCATTACGTATGTAAAAACATTTATTTTAGGTGGACAGAGTTTATACTATAATTTTCATGCTTAGCTGTTCTTTAATTAGGAATCACAAGTCAGTAAATCAGGTTAAGAGAAACTAGACAGATGTTTTATTTAGTACTTATTTTGTTTGTATATGCTCTAATCTCCTACGGCAAATTATGAAACATTGCCCCATTTCTGGCACTCACCTCGTTTTCTTTGAGGTGAGACACCCTACTTGAAACCAAAACCACTTGATTCTGATGCTGGGGAAGAAGCGAATACGGGTGTGGTGGCATATCCTGTAAAGAGACTCTCGAGAGTCACAAGCTCCACTGCTCATCCACCCTACGGGCTCACTCACAACCTTCCTCTACCTCAGTTTCTGCTTCTTTCAGAATAATGTCCACAACGAGAGCGACTGTCAAGGATGATATTCTGCACGCGTTATTTCCCTAATCATTGTTTACCACGGATAGGGACTGGAACAGTCGAGCGCTCTTAGACAAGCAAGGGGGCTTAGAGTATATTTTATACATTAAGATAACATGAACAGAGGAGGGATAGGCTTGGATGAGGCTCGCTGATCCAATAATAGCTGTAGTGCTATTGTTGAAGCTAGCTCTTGGATTTGTGGAGAAACCAGGTCACCTGGAACAGAACAGGCAGGTGGATGAGAAATAGTGCTGAGCGGGCCAGAAGCACGCAACAACTGCCTGCGGGATGATTTTGTGATGAGCTAGCCTGGCCTGGAGGCAGCTTCTCCCTAAGTGGCAAGAAAGCTAGAGCAGAGGGCTGGCTACAGCTGCAGCAGTTGGGCCCTTCTGAGATGCAGGGAGATTTACCTACAAAGCATGCCTGCATACCTGGCCCCCTACTAACCGTGGGCACATCAGCAGTCACTTCAAAGGGACGACCTGGTTTTTAACACTAGGATATCATATTTATAGGACTTTTCTTGAGTGGACAGAAGAAAAATTTAACCCCAAGGGTCCCCATGTGGATGCTGAAAGTTGGCTTCATACATTAAGCCTCCACACGTTTTGTCTCTTTTTTTCTTTTCAGGACAGTTTTCCCCAAATCACACCTTTATAAGTTGTGTCTAATCCTCAAGGTCCTCCAGGTAGATGGGCTAACCACACACCCAGCAAGACGTGCCACGGTATTTTTATTCGCATTGTTGTTGTGTGTGCTTTGCATTTATTTTAATAACTTGAAAATGGTGGACAGCTGGATCCCTAAATCTGAAGGGACAGTGAGATCCTGAGCTATAACTGGGCTGTGCTTCCTTGGAATAGCGCCTTGGAGCTGGCCTGGGAAGTTCTGGGGACCAGCTGGAGCTGAACAGAAAGGCAAGAACACCCAGAGCTGCTGTCTGACAGGGACTAATACATGTTTGTGGGTTTACCCTATGCTAATGATTCTTCTGGAGAAAGTATTAAAGTATGATGCTCCATGTTTATCTTACAAAGGCAGCTGCTGTATTCTTGCTGATGTCAGTCTAGACCCAGGAGCCTTCTATCCACTTCCCTTTACTTCTAGGTACAGTCATTGCTTAGATTTAATACATATGAGGGCATGCATGAAACTGTGAAATCTGAGTGTACATGGGGCAGACAGAGAGACACTCTGTTTTCCATTAAGTCTGGTAATGGATCATTGGCATTGGTATATAAGGGGAAATTTACTTTTAACCACTTTTTGGAAGTAGGTATTTGAAATTGCTGAATTATTCGTAACATTCCCATCTAGTTCTTTCTGCAAAAAAAAAAAACACTAAAGAAAGGGACTCTGTTTATTTTATTGTTTCACTGTATTTTAACTTTTTTAAAACAAGGTCTTCTGTATATTCTAGACTGGCCTCAGGTATGCTATAACATGGAGGGTGACCTTTAACTTAGGATCTCCATGCCTTTACCTCTGAAATGCTGGGCTTACAGGCAGGCTGCAATTCCTATTTTATAGAGTGCCAGGGTCAGATACCAGCGTGCTACACATGCTAAGAAGGCATTGTACCAATTGGTCTACAACCCCAGGCTAGACACTGTGTTTTAATTCCTTCTTTGTCTCTCAAGACAAATAGCTCCTCTTAAAGTCATTAACTCAAAATGATAATATTTATTTTGGATTAAAACAGGAAATGATGCCTTGATATAATTTGAGGAGAAGCTGTTGGGTCCTGATATTGTGAATGTAGCTAAAACCTGAAATGTGAGTTATATAAAAGGATAACATGATATATGCAGAGTGCTGAAGAGGAGAGGATATTGAAGTTTTTCTTTCAGGGCACTGGGCATAAGAAGGGATGATCAGGGCAGGGAGAAGAGCTGCTCGGAAACAGGTGAGCATCACACCTATGTAGTGTAAGTCTGATGCCTGGACCCTACATTTCTCATCTGGAGATTATGCTTTGCTTCTTCAGTCACAGGGACACACTGAAGGTCTTTGCATTCATTACATTTTTATGTGCTACTTTCCCCCAGCTTCCTTTTATTTTAGCCAACAGAGAAAGGAACAAGTTTATTGATATATAGCCCCATTGAATACAAATCTCACAGCATAATGCCACAAGTTCTATTAGCATTCTTGTTGGTTCCTAAAACCAATTCATTCATAGACTTTCATTCCCACTATTCTGCATGTAGCATAAAAGAGGTCATTTTCATTCTAAATGAGAAAAGGTGTTAGAAAAATGACAGCACTTAAAGACAAGGAGTTGGTGACCATTAATTTTTGTTTTGAATTCACTGGGCAAAATTTCATTATCTGCTGGTGTGTTTTAGGACTATTCAAGGTGAAACATTAAGTTTGGGGAACTGAACTAATATTTTAAAATAGAGTTAAGTTGTTTAGCTGTTGGGTGGAGGGGAATCCTGTGATTAAACAATCCTCTTTCTGACTCTTTGAGCAGAAACTAGGGTTCCCTTGTCAAAATGGCTTGCCTTCTGGAGAGAGGTAGCCACTTAGACAAGCAAGGATTCCAAATGCCCATTCCTCAGGGAGCAGCTACATCTTTCCCAGAGACACTTCTCCCTGGGGATGGTATGTCACAAATGCCACTCTTGGAAGCACACATGTTCTCCCTGGTCGTGGTATGTCACAGCACACACTCTGAACAATACACGTGTTCTGTTTCTACCCAATCCATCTCCCAAGATTGGGTTAAATCAGTTAATATTCCTAACGGTATTGTGAATCTCATCAGGGAAGTGACACAGACAAAGCCCTTTTATGCCTCCCTTTTTAAAACAATTTCCTCATGGGTAGAGAGTTCAAGGTAGAACAGCCCTTTCCAGCTATATCACCTATTTGTCCAGGATAAAAGCTCATACCACCTTCTATAGTCAAGTTATTTGAAGGAAATGGCATATAAAGGCTCAGGAGAGGCAATTTTTGAATGTATGTATAGTGTATAGATATTGTGCTATGAGTTAAAAATAAATCCTGACCTTGTATGACACATTTTGTCCATTTTGTTACCTTTTTATTTCATTTTACATTCCAATCACAGTTCTCTCTCCTACCCCCCCTTCTCTCCTCTCATCCTCCCCCCCAGCCCACCCGCAGTCCACTCCTCCTCAGAGGTAAAGGCTCCCATGAGGAGTCAGAAAACTCTGACACAACAGGTTGGGGCAGGGCCAGACCCCTCTCTCATGCATTGAGACTGAGCATGGTATCTCACCTTAGGGAACAGGGTCCAACAAAATAGCCCATGTCCTGTGATTATATCATGGTCCTACTGCCACTGAGCATGGCATCTCACCCTAAGAAATGGGCCCCAACAACCTAGCTCATGTCCCAAGTTTGTATCGTGGTAGTACTGTAGAGATCCACTCTGATAGTCCAAGCTTCACAACTGTCCCCCACGGATGGAGGGCCTAATTTGGTCCCCTGAAGTCTCCACAGTTGTAGGTCTAGAGTTCATGAGTTTCCACGAGCTTGGTTCAGCTGTCTCTGTAGATTTCTCCATCATGATCTTGACCTCCCTTGTTCATATTTTCCCTCCTCCCTCTCTTTGCCTGGATTCCTGGAGCTCTGCCTGATTCTTGGTTGTGGGTCTCTGCCTCTGGTTCCATCAATTACTGAATGAGGGCTCTATGATGATGGGGTATTCATCAATCTGCTTACACGGGTAGGCCAGTCCATGCATCCTTTCTACTATTTCTAGAAGTCTTAATTGGTCTCCTCCTTGTTTATTCTTGGGAGTTACTCTAGTACCAAGTTTCTCCCTAAGCTCATAGTGGCTCTCTCCAGTAAAACATCTTTTTCATTTATCTTCCACTGTATCCCTCCACATTTTAAGAGAATAATTTAAAAAGAGAATTTTTTTGCTGACACTTATATCCCTAAACATGAGCATCCACAACTGCTGATAAGGACTTCTCCTTTTGTGACTTAGAGGTATCAATTGCTAATTGGATTAGCTAGCTAGCCTTATCAGTTTAGTATTCAGAAATATCTTGTAATGACACAGTACTATGTAATGAAGTGCTGTGTTAGAACCAACTGAGATTAGTTAGAAACACATAAGGAAAGACTGAGAAATGGCAATAATCATATTTTTCAAAGAAAATATAAGGAATTAAGCTGATTTTTATTTTTAAACTTATATACAAATAAATGCATGATTAGTGCAATGTATTTAATAAATTGCTTTCATTGAACATAAAATGAATGAAACCAGAACACTGATAAAAAATCCATACATATTATTTTGCCATGACTCAGTGAACAATAATAATAATAATTCATGATTATGTTATTGTCATAGATTTGAAACATTTAAAAAGCTTCTCAAGGCTGGCCAGTGGTGGCACACCCCTTTAATCCCAGCATTCAGGATGTAGAGGCAGGCAGATTTCTGTGATTTTGAGGCCAGCCTTGTCTACAGAATGAGTTTCAGGAGAGCCAGCGCTACTCAGAGAGCCCCTGTCTTGAAAAATTGAAAAGAATAAAAAAGTATCTCAAGAATACAAGATGTGAGTTCACGGCCTCCAGCCTGCTACTTGGTAGAAACATGATACATGCTTTCTTCTATCCCTGCCTTTGTTATGGTTACAACTTCATCATAAACACCAGATTGGACCAAGGCTGTGATGTTTAAAGAGGGGGATATTCTTGTGACTAAACTAAGACAAAACTAATAGGGTTGGAAATTTCAACACAAAGCACCAGCAAATGCAGTGGCTAATTACTACCAAAGGAAGCATCATCCTTTAAAATGCTCCTTGTATTAGTTAGGGTTCTCTAGAGTAGCAGAACTCACAGAATCAATGTCTTTGTCTTTCAGTACACACACACACACACATCCAACAATGGTGGACTATGACAGAAAATCCAAAAATCCAGAAGTTCTTCAGTTTACAAGGCTGGATATCTCAGCTGGTCTTTTGTAGATGCTGGAATTCTGAAGGAGTTGGCTCCAATGCCAGTGAAGGGAATGGCCTGGCTACTCAGACAAGAGCAAGCGGGCAAAGAACAAAGGCTTCCTTCTTCTGTGTCCTTTTATAGGTTTCTAGCATTAGCTGTGGTTCAGATTAATAGTGTATCTTCTCCCCTCAAGATCCAGATCAAAAGTGTTTGTCTTCCTACCTCAAAGATCCAGACTAGAAGTGACTTCACACAAGGAACAATAATCACTTACAGGTGTTCCCTCCATTTCTGGATTGTAGTCCTTTCCAGATGCAGTCGCCTTGACAACAAAGCCCCACAACTGTTTCAGATACCAGACAAGCTGTCCCAGCAAATCCATAGCATTTGCTCTTCATTCAATGAAAAAGAATCACTCCTTTTGGAAGCCACACAGTGGAGAGATCTCTTATTCAATGCCCACGTGTTTGGCTGTAAGATGAACACTTTCTGTTCAGGCTTGTCTGCTCCCAAATGAGCACCCACACAAATGAGTTAAGATGCTCAGGTTATGATGATGACTCTGTATATCACTCTACAGAAAGTCGAAGACAGCTTTTTCTAAAAGTGGCCTTAACCAGTTTTTTCACCATAGATGGATGATTAAAATGACTAAAAAGCTTGATATTTTCAAAGACATTTAGTATTTGCTACTTTGTTGCCTTAATCTTTGAGTTAGACTGTACTTAGCTTTTTATATGGGTATGTTACTAGTCTATCACGACAGTGTCAAGTTGTTCTATTGTCTCTGAGCTTGTACGAGTTCCTTCTGCTACATCCTTGTGATTTTTCACCACTCTGAGCACTCAGAACTCATTCGATCAAGACATTTATGGAAGATGATGGTGCCATTAACTGGAAGGATTTAAAAGTTCTCAACTGTAACTGCTTGCTATCATACCAAGTACAAGGTAAAATACCTTTGCACATGAAGAGAAACTCCTTTTTTAAAACCTGTCCTTGTCTGATGGAAAAACTCCCAAATCTTAGCCCATGCCTTCGTAAATCTGTACAAGCTGTGGTCACCCTGGATACCTCTAGCTAGCACATGTTTCTTTCAGCTGTGATCAATGCCTTGGTCTGAGATCTAAATATAAGAACCTTGTGAAGGTGGGTCTAAAGGAGTCCACAAAACCCAGAAAAATGATTAATAGGTATTTATTAAGGGAGCACTCACACAATGATGGTAACTAACTGCCTCAGTCGTCCTGCACCTGAAGGTGCCGTCTCTGTCCTATCAGAACCGAGGGGGGGAGAGGAGGAGGGAGGGGAGGAGGGAGAGTCAGTCGCCCCTCTTCCTTTTAAGGGATGAAGTCAGCACACTGAAGCCACGCCCCTAGGATGTGGCCACCACCACAAACCCACTGGTGGAACAAGAAGACGCTACAACCTTGCCTGTCTCATTCATAGTATGTGGCTTGGTCTCATATCTACTGTTCACGTGACACAAGATCCCCTCTCTGCGGCAATGTTGCCATCCACATCTTAAGATGTCCTTATCTGTTTCCACACTGACTTAGAGTTTGGTCATATGACTTATTTGGCCAGTAGGCTGGAAGAAGTTGTGGCACTGATTGACAACTTTTTTTCAGTGGGTTTACCTACTCTCTGTTCTTGGACCTCTGGTGACAATTGAATGAAGGTAGTGTGCTAGAGTTGGAACACTACACACATGCAAGCTAACGTGTCTGAGTCACAATCGTATGACCCTAATTTGGTGGGGAAGCCTGCAGAGTGCTTATGAATGACGTTTGAATAAAATCTGGTACGTCTAGTCGTTAGCAAAACTACCCAAGTCTTATTTCACCTGTAGAAATGCGAGAAAAACGGCTGATTTTTCTTCTGAACTGTTCTTATTATTTGTAAGAAAAACTCACTGACACATCTTGATATAGTAGTGATTCCAAAATATTTATTATTTTTTAGATGGTATTGAAGTGTTTAAGTACTAAACAGTAGAGAACGTATAAGTGCTCTGCTGTTCACTTCCTTGATGGAGAAAAGTGGATTCTAGTGATTTTTTTTAAAAAAAATGACTTGTTTATTGAAAGGAACTTTGGAAAAGTCCTGAAACTGACCAAATTCATTAAGCCCCTTCCAACTATAGTAAGCAATGAAAGCCTAGAGTTTCCCTCTGAAGCTGAGTTGCTAAGAAGACTCACAGCAGTCCAGCTGCCTTGAAGAGGTTTAGAAAGTAACTTACACACAAAACTCTCCATCCTACTGAGCTGCCCTGAAGGTTATGCAGTGTGCTTCAGGTTCCCAGCTTTCCTGAGCTGTCATCTGTGCTGTGATGGGCTTCAGTGATGCAGAGAGAGTAATTTCTGCTCCTTGTGAGTAATTCTTTACATATATCCCTGCAATTTTCCCCAGGATACTCATGGTTCACCAAGATGGACATTGATGGTATCCCTACCTATGTATTCCCTATGTGTTGCCCATCTGGGGTGAGTAGTTGTGTGTGTTGTATCTGTGCAGGAAATGTTTTGTCACACAACACAATGTATTTTTAATATTTAGTATGTATGTAATTAAATAGTGAAAACAGGAAAAAATGACTTGTTTGAAGTCCTAATGAATGTCAGGCTGTGATAGAACCTAAATTTCCTGGCTTTAGCCCAAGTCAATTTGCGTCTGTACTGGTATTTGCACTGTGTTTCCAGTTGTTTATGAAAAATGTCTTCATCCATGTTGTCTCCAGGTGGAGAATTTTCCTTTTAATGCCAAGAAAGCCTATGCTACATACATTGACCTGTTCCCATGCCTTCTTGATGTGAGCTCCTGTCCCAGGCTGCAAAGGGGGCTTTGTGCATTCCTGTGCTACATTCAGGAATGTGTCCTTAGTTCTGAACTCATTCGATTTCTAATCCTTAACTACACAGCCACGGACATCATGCTCATATCTTCATTTCTTCATTCATCAAACATTTAATGTTTGCTCACTCTAATGTACGCTGTTAGAAACATTGGCCAACGGGACAAGGTAGCCGCAGTGTGCATAGTCCTTTTGTTTTAAAACAAAGACAGTCCTGGAATCACAATTTCCACAAGAAGTCACTTAATTACCATTGAGAAAAATACTAATTAAGAAAAGCACTTCATATACCTGTAGAAACTTTCAGGGAGAGCCTCATCAATGTTCTCTTTCCTGAATGATGACCTGGTAGAAATAAACTTCTAAGAAAAAGAAAAGGAAGAAAAATAAGAAAAGTAATAGAAATTCTCCTTTCTTAATACACCCATTACTCTAAAAAACTTAATATGCCCCAGAGACACCTTCAAACTCACCTCTGTGTGTTTCACACCACAACCCACTTCTAGAACTCTGGAAATGATAACTTTTTTTTTAATTTTGGTTTTTTGAGACAGGGTTTCTCTGTGGCTTTGGAGGCTGTACTGGCACTAGCTCCGGTAGACCAGGCTGGTCTCGAACTCTAAGAGATCCGCCTGTCTCTGCCTCCGAAGTGGCTGGGATAAAAGGCATGTTCCACCACCGCCTGGCTAAATGATAACATAGTTAAGTACGCGGTTACCTTTCCTCTGCCATGATACATTTCAGAGTCACCGAAAAGTGACATAATTGCAGAAACAGAAGTGATATGTTTATTATAAGTAACACTATTTTTTAATTAGCCAAATTAAAAGGAAAATGATTTTTGTCAGACAGAAAGAGGATTCCACTTCTTATCTTACAAAGTATAATTGACAAACAGCGAATAGTCGGCGGCCTGTTTTTAAATGCATGTATGCAATATACAGACATGTGCGAAGAAGCAGTAACCACCACACAGCCAGTTAACAGTCTCACTTCATAGCGTTCTGTATGATGGGGACAGTTGAGATTAGCTCGCAGCACACTTTCAGTATGGAGCGCGTCACCAACTGCGGTCATCGTGCTGCACAGAGGCTCCAAAGCGCGCTCTTCCTTGCAGAGCGATGCCTTTGTCCCCTCTGGCAGCAATTCTGCGTCCCACTAATGCTGCCGCAAACCACTGCTCTATTCTCTGTTTCTAAAGTCTGTTCTAATCCCGCGTGTGGTTTAGTTGGCTTAGTACAATAATGATCCCAGGTTCACATGTGGATATCATTCTATTACAACCCATGATATATGTAGTATATTAACATTTTTATGTGCTGGTTTTTAACTTCAATAGCAATACAACTGTCTCTTTGAAAGATCAAGTCCATTTTCTTCTAAAACACACCAAGAGGAGCATAGTTAATTATATGATGGTTTCATCTTTAATTCTGTTTCATTGGGATGGTTAAACTGAATATATATGTATATATATATATATATGTATATATATATGTATTCAGTCAACAGTGTGCATGGGTTCCCTTTTCTCCCATTCTTGACAATATTTGACGTCATTTTGATGATAGCTATTCTGACAGTAGTATGTAGATGGAACAGAATGATGGCTTCTTGGTGTTTTGATTTGTACTTTTCTGATAATCAGAGACTTCAGTTTTTTTATGGTTAGAATACATTCATGTGTAACTTTCTTTTTTTGACTTCAGATATTTTTAAATTTATCTTTTGGTCTTCTTTTGAGGAATATAATCAGGTCCCCTATACATTTTTAAATGTATCCCTTTTTGTTTACATTAAACAACAGTGAGTTTCTTATATATTTTCAATATTAATCCCTTATCAGCTCTGTGGTTGGTGGTTTTGTGTGTGTGTGTGTGTGTGTGTGTGTGTGTGTGTGTGTGTGTGGTGCTGGATACCACATCTAGAGACTTGCACATGCTAGGCAGATACTCTACTATTGAACTATATATCCTTACCCTAGGTTTTGTGGGCTGCTAATAAAGTCATGGTGCCTCTGAGCTTGTCACCTTCTTCCTACAACCTCTAAAGTATTGAAAACATAAGTGTGTGCCACTTTTGAGTAATTTCTTCTCATTCTGTGGTTTTGTTTGTTTTTTTTTTCTTTTAAATATCTCCTCTGCAGTGTTTGTTTGAAGCGATTCTGTTTGTCTGGAGACCTATATCAGCTTTTGTTGTTGATGCCTCAGGCTTTGTATCAAACAAAACAAAACAAAAAGCAAAGAAAACTTGTTAGAACCAAAGTCACCAGGTGTCTCTCTTTGTTCTAAGAAACATCATTCCCGAATGAAATTTCTTATATGCTTTGAAGGGAAGAAGTGACTTTAAGGTTTGGGTTTGCAAAAGATGGTCTCCAGGGCCTTCTTCAATAGTTAACTGTAGCTGTTGGACATTCAGATCCTTGAGTTCTGCCCCAGTAAGAAGGGACAAGTGTACTTGGACAGTACATGACAGGAGGCATTGGATGAAAATCTCCTATGAGACTGTCTTCTATAGATGAGATCTTTACAACATAGCCACCTGAAAAAGACCTGTGTAATGACAACACCAGTTGATATCCCAACACGTGTAGAAGTAAGCTGACAAGGTTTTCCCCTAATAAAGAGCTACAGGCAACTAATGGCAACTAAAAGAGGGAGAATCAGTCATCTGCAGTGATGAGACCCTTGATAGTTTATCCAGTCCCAAAGGGTCAACTCTATACCTAAAAACATATAAGCAACACTCATGGACTCTGCAACTTTGTATATGTGTAACAAATAATAATTAAAGAAGAAGAGATCATTAACTGGAAAGGTAGTGGGGAGGGTATCATAAAAACATTTTATTTGAATGAAATGATATTTCTGGGTGAAAGTAAATTTGAATGAAATATAACCTGTCTTTCTCCATAGATAAGAAATAATTTGACACTAGCTTCTGAGTGGAATACCCTTTAAAGTGAAGTAAAGCTGAAGATACATTCAGACAGATTGCTCAGCAGGTGAAGGTGACTACTGCTAAGCCTGAAGAACTGAGATTGATTTCTGAGACCAACTTGGTAGAAGGAGAGAACAGGCTATCACAAATTATCTACTTAACTCGCATGTCTGCTGTGTCATGTACACACACACACACGCACACACACACATGCGTACATGCATGCGTGCACATGCACACATAAAATTTGAGAAAAATCTAGAGATCTTTGTTTTAGGATTTTTTGACACAATCTATATTTTATAGAAAATTACATATCTGTCCCCCTATTCCCTTGCCCTCCCATCCTGCCATGCTTCTCCCCCAACCCCCCAACCCATGCATCACCCACTCCCCAGGGATAGTGAGACCCTCCATGGGGGATCATCAAAGTCCATCACATGTTTTAAGATTTTAACAGAGGAGCTGTAGCATCTCAGGAAATCTATTTTCCATTTGTCTGTCTCCCACAGGTATCTAGTAGTGAACAATGAGCCTCCTGTACTCTGGCTACACTGACGTCCTTGGAGATAAGCTGCTGCATAGAGTTAACTTAAATCTCTCTCTCCCTCTCCCTCCCTCTCTCTCGCCCTCCCTCCCTCCGTCCCTCTCCCCTCTCTATCTCTCTCTCTCACACACACACACACTCAAACTATCTCCTGACTCCCCAAAGACACCTGTTGCTCTCATGAAATCTATTAGTCTCCCTAAAACAGAAGAAAGAACCTTATTGCTTAGTTATCTATGAATTGTTGTGCTTCGTATTTTATTCTTCTTCACATTTGTGTTTTAACTCAACCCAGATGCACAGGTGGGGAAATCATTGCGGTGCAGATAGTTCCCACATCAGATTTTGTAAGCAGTGGTTTTCCTTCTTTGTACCTTGCTGTGTGAACAGGAGGCTTATGTAGTGATGTTCATGAGTATCTGTAGTTTGTGTAGAACATGAGACCCTTTACCAACTCAGATTCATCTTTGAGTACAAGTCCAGTTCTATCATACATGTGTGAAACATACCAAATTACCACAATTTAAGGATGAAATAAATCAAGCGTTCTATCTTTCCTATGAGCTAAGATTTTAAGCAGTGTCAGAATAAAATTTTCTGAGGTAGAGGTAGAAGGAAGCTTTTCCTTTCACATAAAATTCCATACTAAAATATCCTTCATGGGTTCTGTTCAATAGTGTATGACCATCATTGAATCCATTTAAATAGCCCTAAAAGACTTTGACTCCTTTAAGAATTAATAAATTATAGTATCATTTTTAATTAGAAGATTTAATTTTTTGATATATGAGATTCTTTGTTATGTTCTGATAATGAGCAATAGCTACAAAAGTCATGGTCTACATTTTTTATCTCTCCATAAATTGTCGGACATTCAGAGCACTTAGTATGATGGAGCTTCTGGTGGGCAATACTGGAACATTGGCAAGACTTCCTTCTATGGTGTACAAATATTGATGACATGTCCCAAATGATAAGCTCTCAATATGTTACAAGCCACAAATAACTATCAGTGGATGAACTCGTCATTCAATACACTAAACATGTAACAAGAACAAAAAAATCGTGATAGTCAGTAGTACTGTGGGATATAGCAGAGCATTGCCCTACATTTGTGGTTTCATTCTGTTTACATTAAAGTAAAGAATTTAAATTATAGTGAACTCCAGACATAGAGAGAACTCATGTTAAGTGCACACTCAGCACAGACTTTCCTTTTTTGGAAAAATTCAAAAGTGTGTTTGAACCTACAGATCTACTCTTTCTTTGCCATTAAGTACTGAGGAGGCCACACTGATCAGCAGTGCTGAACACTGTTTTGTCCTTGTACATTCAAGTATAACATGTATGAAGACTGATCATCTTTTCTCTCAAAACAGAATGTGTTATTTTTATCTATATCAAACTGATTTTTATTTTTTTCCATTTTTTTTATTTTAGAAGCAATCTTATTTTACATATCAATCCTCCTATTCCCTCGCCCTCCCATCCTCCCATCCCCCCACCGACCCCCCAAACCACTCCCCACCCACTCCCCAGGGATAGTGAGGCCCTCCACGGGGCGGGGGAGGGGTGCATCAAAGTCCTAGGCCCTCTTTTGTGTATCTGGGCTGCAATAGTATCCCTCCATGGAGAATGGGCTCCCAAAGTCCGTTTGTGCTCTAGGAGTAAACACTGGCTCCACTGTTAGAGGTTCCGTAGACTGCCCAGGTCCCCTAGCTGACACTCATATTCAGAGGGCTTGGTTCTGTCCAATGGTGGTTCTCCAGCTTTACCACTAGGGTCTCCGTGCTCTCACAAGGTCAGGTCAACTGTTTCTGTGGGTTTCTCCAACATGGTCTTGGCTCCTTTGCTCATCCCTCCAGGAGCATGGCTCAGCATTTAGCTGTGGGTGCCTGCTACTTCTTCGATCAGCTACTAGATGAAGTCTCCAGGAATGGCCACCAAGGTAATCATCAATTTCATTATAGGGGAAGGGCATCAAAGGCAGCCTCTCCACCACTACCTAGATTCTTAGTTGGGGATATCCCTGTGGATCCCCTAACATTTCCCCTGTGCCAGACCTCTCTCCAAACCTATATTGGCTCCCTCTATCAAGGCTTTAATTTCTTGCTCTCCTCTATTCCTCCCCTATCTCAGTTCTTCTGATCCCTTCTATTCTCATACCCCTTTCTCCTCCTCTCCCCTTCCCTCCTCCCTCCCCTGCCCCGCCCCCGTGCTTCCAATTTGCTAAGGGTTTCTTGTCCCCCTCCCCGTCATCTTCAGGGAACCTTGTATTCTCCTATTGGAGTATTACTCAGTGGGGAAAAAAAAACAATGAAATCTTGAAATTCACAGGCAAATGAATAGAACTGGAAGAAACCATCCTAAACGAGGTAACCCAATCACAGAAAGACAAGCAAGGTATGTAATCTCTCATATATGGATATTAGACATAGAGCAAAGGATTAACCAGCCTACAATCCACACTACCAGAGAAACTAGGAAACAAGGAGGACTCCTAGAGAAGAACACAAAAGTTATTTTCAACAACTTCAGCATCAACAGTACATTTTTAAGGGAATGAATTAGACAGGATACAGATAGTTGTGGAATTAAAATATATTTTCTTATTTTAAATTGTGAGATTTTAGTGTGTGTGTGTGTGTGTGTGTGTGTGTTTTCACATAGTAGTACATGTGCTTGTAGAGGGGCAGAGGTCTCCGACTCCCTTGCTGCTAGAGTATAAGCAGTTGTAAGCCTCTTGAAGTGAGTACTGAATACTGAACTTGAGTCATTTGCAAGAGTAGTATACAGTCCTAAATGCTGAGCCATCTCTCTCACTCCTAGTTGTGGAATAACAAAATCCCTGTGTCTGCCATTTATTTGCTTTACAAGTTATTAAGAAAAAATAATATGAAGAGCATCCAGTGACCCTCCCAAGCTTTAACAATTGAAAAGTGGTATGAAAACAATGTTTTAGAAAACTAAATGCATACATAAAATGGTAGTATTATCCATTTACTCAATAACTAATCACTGTGGTCCTTGTCTTAGGTGCAACAACAAAGAACATTAACCTGGCCTAGGTCCTGCCCTGGATGAAGTGACAGACTTTGGAGATCCCCCCCAAGGAGGGCCTCATCCTCCCTGGGGAATGATGTGGGAATTGGGTGGGGGGCTGGGGGACTGGTGGAAGGACAAGGGAGGAGGGGTGGGAGAGGAACCTGGGATTGACATGTGAAGCATGCATGTTTCTAATTTAAATGAAAACATATATTGAAGGAAAAAAAGAATAAACCACATAAGGATGGGGGAAAAAAAAGAACATTAACCCGGATATGCTGGCTGCTTTGATTCTAAAATCCGTTCTATTACTGAGAAACAGCAGCCCCTTAGAAGAGTGTTTTGAATGCCTGAATCTTTTCATTAGCAGATGGACGTCCTCTAAAATGTGGACTTCCAAGACCAAAGATTCCAAGGCCAAGTGGTTTCTGGGGGACATTTATTTTTCCAGGCAAATGCAAATCAGGCGTCCTCGCATTTGGATGGATGGTTTCCCAGGGGTCTTGAACAGATTGGGCCCAGCACCGGCATAGAGATAGGCTGGAGAATAATCTCCTGGAAACCTCAATTAGTATTTGGTGTATGAACATTAAACAATGCTGAATGTGGAAACAATACATCACCTAGCAGGTCCCAGAAAATCAGCAGAAGGCTGGCCACTGGCCAGGGCCCGGGGCCAAACACCTTGTCAAGGACAGTTCTTCTTGGAGAAACGACAGCAGGTTTGAGGACAGCAGGTACAACCTTAAGAGGCAATATTAATTACACTTTGAAAATGCAAAGAGGACAGGGAGGTGGCTTTGCTTGCTTGTCTAATAGGCTCTTTACTTCTTTGGCTCAACTTTCTTGACAGTGTAAAGTAAGTACATGTTATGAAAATAATAACAAAAATCTTTGAAGAGGCAACCAAAGGCAAGGGCAGTGGCCTGCATTGTTTTGGAAATCTCTTAGACTCCCCTGACCAACCACTCAAAGGGGGGGGGGCTCCCATGTCTGGAACTGAGGTTTTTGTTAGATGGTCTATGGTTCTATTAGGGAATATTATCACCCTAAATGGCATTACCTCACTTAATATAAGTATGCATATATACTTATAAATTATGTATTTAGTTTAAAATGAGCATAAAATATGTTTACCCATCGATTCTTCAAATATCATTAGTGTTATTTATCTCTACCCCCTACTTTTTTCTCTGTGTTACTCTCTCCCTCCACTCTTCCCGGTTAAAACTCTCATCCTCATTTGTCACTTTTCTCCCTCCATAGCTCCTGTGTCCTACCGCCTTCCTCTCTACATAGCTCCTCCCCTGCTGTAGCCCTTCTTATTTTCCTGGTTTCTGTGTTCCCAGCTAAATATTCAGAGGTGGGTGAAGAAATTGAGATTCCCATCTTGGCGCACTGAAACACAAACAATGCGTTCAATCGGGTGTGTGGTGAGGGTGGACAGGTACATGAGTTTCCATCCCTAAACAGAAGGCAGAATTGAGGCGCCAAGTGATTTTACATAAATGGACATTTTGAGCCCAGTTTGGGTTATGTCTAAAACCTTTAAGCCTCAGTTTCCTCACTTGAAAGGGATTTGAAAATTCCTGTAGCACAGGAATGTTAATAACGAGGAACCAAGAACAATGACATTAGATTTAGAAGACAGATATTTGAGTACTGGCTCTTCAGCTGGCTAATGTTAGCACTTCAGATAAGTTGTATAACTCATTCAGGTTTCATTTCTTTAGCTTTAAAATGATGAAATTAAAATCAATACCCTCATTGGTCTCTTTCGTGTCTAATGATAAAAAAGAAAGTCTTCCCTCTGCTTTAATGTTAGGTATCCCCCTTCACTGAAGAAGAGAATGGCTTGTAGTAATTTAGCCACAAATTAATTAAACACACAAAACTTTGTAATCACTTTATCTGAAAAGCATTAAGTCCTTAAATAGAAAAATCACAAGGCATTGTAACTTTAGTTAGTGAGGGACCACAGAACCAGACTCAATTCTTCACTATCTATGTGATTTGCTGAGAAGATAAACACTTTTTTCTCATTTTCAACTGTAATGGCCAGTTAATTTAAGCAGCACAGAGTTAGAAACAGGGATAAATCATAACAAACAAAAGAAAAACAAACTGACTGAAATAGTTTCATGATGGACAAGCAAAAACCTTCATTTTCGTAACTAAGCAAAGTCATTATAAGTAGACTTATATTTCATTAGAACAGTTTATGGTGACTGAGTTCATATTTTTTCTGTGATTGTGACATCTGTGTAATCTGTATGCAAATGTATGACTAGCCAACAGACTCTTAGAGGGTAGTTGAGAATGAACTTGCAGTTTACACACCAAGCAAGAACATCACTAATCTCAATGTCTTACATTTCTGCATGGACTCATAAATTTACAGAATTAGGAAACTTAGAGCTTAAGTTCCTTTTGCACTTAGGATCAATTTCCCACAGCCTCAACTCTGTGTAAGACAGTGACCAACATGTCATTCACAGTCTATATGATGCCTGTGAAATCGTATGTGCTATGCAGTCTTTTGCCTTTAAAACCATCAACTGGTATTCCAAGCTTTCATTTCAATCATTTCCTCTAAAGCAACAAAGAGACGGCTGCAGTGATCAGTGCCCTTCACCTTATTAGAACACATGATGTTTTCTTTTAAACATCCTATGCATTTTTAGGTTCTCTAAGTCCCTTTTCTGAAGTTGCTCACCAGAATTTGCCCTTTGTGCATGAGCTCATTTCATCACTTTACTCTTTGAATGTGATAACAAGAATGAACCATAATTAATTAGATATGATCTGATAATTTTAGTCCTTGGTAGAAACGACTGCTTTCAAATTTTGCTTGCATAGAACTTGAAGAATTAGAAAGTCACGCTTTTCCATAAGATTGCCAAGTCACACACTACTGCATAAGTACTTTTGTAGTCTGCTGATTTCTCTCATCTAAATTTAATAAGTTTAGTGTACGACGTTCTTCAAACTGACTCACTGCTTGAATGTGCTCTGTTCATGTGATGCTCATGGTCACAAATAAGTAAATCTATGATTTCTATCATGTGTACTAATGAGCACAGTAATGGTCAGTACAGTGCTTATGCAAACAATGCTTCCCTTCAGGGGTGCTTCTCAAATTCCTTCATGACATACAGAGTCTTCAAACAATAGAAAATACTGAAGATTCTAAGTTAACCTTATTTAGAACTATAGGTTCCCAGACCCTGACCAGCACATTCAATTTTTATTATTATAATTCATATGTTGGAGGAAAGTACTGATATCTATCATTTAGAAAATGATGAAGTTCACGCTCCCCTCATGTCGCGTTTATTCTTGTTGAATTTTGACTCAGATTCCAGCCACTGACACCAATTTGAATATTTATAATGGTTTCCGCTGTCTCAGCACGCCATACTTAAAGCCACAGTAGAATACTTCTGTCACTTCTGCATGACTGTGTTATGAAGACCCAGAAGCATATTCCAGAGCCGATGAGAAGCAGGCTTTACTCCTTTTCAGATCTATCCCATGCTCGAATTAGTATCGGTCACCTTTGGGACTGAGTCAAAGGAATGAAATGCCCGGTGTTTTCTTTTATGGCCTTTTAAAGTTCCTGCTCTCTCTTTTCCCATCTTTCTTTGTCGTCTTCTAATTGCCATCCCCTCTAATGTCTGCCTTTCTGACATTTTCTTTTATCCCTGGCTTTATCTCTCCTATACATATGTGACATAAATTCATTGGCTAGCATCTGCCATTGCTGCTTACAATCCTTTTTTTATATCTTTATTCTATGTTTTGATCTTAGAATAAGAGATCCTCCATTCTAAACTATTTTCTTCTGGCCGTGGTCTTAATGTGGGTATATCCTGTCTTGGTCTAGCTAAACTGACCCACCCGTACCTGAATGTGGTGCCTCAGATACAAGCGCATGCCACAATTCTAACCACTTCTGATATCTTCCACTACCGCAGTTTCTTTCTTTGGAATCTCATCCAGTTACCTTTTTAAAGACTTCTTCTACAGAGAGTTCTACCCATCTTTTCCTTCATAAAGTCCTTTCCCAACCTCACACTTTCTCTAGTGATACTTGGAGATAGTCAATGTTTAATTATCATTGCTATTAACCCTCTTTTTCTCTAAAATGCCCAGCCTTGTTATTAACATAATCTTTGTAGTAGCATGATTACCATCAGCCTGTTAGAAGTCATAACATCAAAGAGCTCAATTAGAGCTATTAAGTTTGCTTTGGTAAGGATATTATAAATTAGTTTAAAAAAATCACAAATCCCAAGTCGTTATTATCACATCTTTTTTAGCGTCAAGTAGTGCCTTCACTAAGCCAACCCTGGCAAGTCCTTCATTGATTAGCATTACCTCCAAAAACGGTAATTCATGAAGTTGATCAGCCATTAACTTAACATTTTCAAATACCAAGGCCTAAAACTCTGCACCACAAGGATAGTCCGGAATCTGCTTTTCAGATAAGGTTTTAAGATCTTGTCAGTTCTTGGATCCCATTTAGTTGGACCAAAAAGCTTCAGATGGTTGATTTCCTTCAATCCAAGAGGAAGTAATTTACATTTGAAAATTATTTTCATCACATCAGATTCTTTATCTGTGTTAATTCTCACTTCAACTCTAAAATGATCTTGATTTTATACAAAGGGACACCAAATCACCAGAAATAATAGTTATATAATAAAGTTAAGGCACACCGCAGACACAGTTCAGTTCATGAAGGGCTCAGCATATGTGCTGGCTAGTTCTCGGTCCTTCTTCCCTCCCTCCCTTCCTCCCTTCGTTCCTCCCTCCCTTCCTCCCTCCCTTCCTCCTTTCCTCCCTCCCTCCCTTCTTCCCTCCCTCCCTCCCTTCCTTCTTCCCTCCCTCTCTTCCCTCTTCCTCCCTCCCTCCCTCTCCCTCCCTCCCTCCCTCCCTCCCTCTCCCTCCCTCCCTCCCTCCCTCCCTCCCTCCCTCCCTCCCTCTCTCTCTCTCTGTCAGCTTGGCACAAGCACAGGAAGAAGCAACTCCAATGGAGAAAACACCTCCATCAGACTGCCCTGATGCGTGTCTGCGGGGCAGTTTCTCGATTAATGATATTGCAATAGGAGCTTGGGTTTACAACCTCTTGTATTTATAGCATTGAATAAGCTGTTTAACTCTCTGCCTGCAGTCTCTACCTTTTGTAAAATGGACATAGATATAGTGCCAGTCTCTCAGGACTGTCTCTCAGATTAGGTGTAGACATCTTAATTGTTGCAATGAACTTAAACAAATGTCTGTCCATACTGCACAGAGCACCAATGACTCAACAGGTACAATTACTTACAAAGCATGAGTGACCCTTTATTTACAGAAACATGGGTGATTCAAGGCAGTTGCCCTACCAAAATGCCCACTTCAGCATAGGTGATAACTTCTCCATAGCTCTCACTTCAGTTAATTTTTTATGCTCCGTATACCCTTGTATCTCCCAGGACCACAAGGTCATATGACGTTTTGGCAGAAATGTATACAGCTTTGAGGAAGGCACAAACAAAGAGAGCCTCCCCAGTCTACTTTTTTTTTCTGATGGACAATCAACAGACCTGATCTTGAGGGTCTAAAGTCTCTTGGAAATAACCACAACTGAGTCAGTGAAGATAGTAACAGCAGTTTTGTTCAGAACACGATGTTCTGCAACATTAGTATAGTTCGGGTACAGTGAATAATTATTCTAGTTATTACAAATAATCATTACTGTAGATGAAAACCATCCAGAGAAATCATGCAGAGAGATTTATAGTGGTTTAGAAAAATGCTAGTGTATTGTTTTCTTTCTTCCCAAGGAAAGGTCAGGTAGTCCGTGGTACAAGCTTGCCCATGACTGTCCTGAAGATGAATGAACTGGGATCCTCTTTTCAGAGTATAAGAAAACCCTGTTCTTTAATTACTCCTAGTTTCTTTTACCACATAGTGTGATTCATTCACCTAAAATCACTGCGATAGTTGCTGTCATAACAAATGCTTTCCTGAGAGTCAGATTGATGCCCCATTGTTCCTAGCTCATCGTAGGCCTGTCGGCAGTAATAGACTCAACCCAAATAAGCGTATTTTTCACTCACAGCCTGCCTTTTATGAGCACCACTGACAGCTCCTTAATAAATAATGCATTTCTAAATGTTGCTAAGCTTTCCCTCTTATTAATAATTCCAGTAGCTTTCCTAAGGATGAAGGGTTTTATTTGGTCACTAGCTAGATTTTTATTCTTGCCTAGTTTTGAGATTTTACAGTTTCAGACAAATATCTGGATGGGGAGATGTTGCAACTATGATCTGTTCCTAGCAAGTATTCCAAAACTATGAGTTAGTTCACAGAAATATGGAGATGTCTAACAAGAACTTTCTGTTCCCAATTTTTTGTTTTGTTTTGTTAGTTTATTTTGTCCTCCCTTCTGGATCTTTATGTCATGGGAACAAAAGGAAACACTTGGCTTCAAAGAAAAGGTAGGGATGGTGCTGAAGAGGCCCTTGAGATGATGTTTGCAAAATGGATTCCAATTCTGCTTAAACATAGGAAGGTTATTTTTGATATTTGCAATAAACACATATTTACCAATGTATAATGAGGACTTGTAACTTATCTGTGATGAAAGATATATTTGTCATGAAAATTCATGGGCTCAATTAATTCAGGAAAACACACACATGTGACAGAATTTATACAAAAAAATCAAATTCCTGGAGGATAATACAAATTCCATCCTTTTCAATTGTTAGGAGATCTGGTTCTCTTTAATTTTGAAGTACCACAGTGGCCAAAAACCAAGTTGGCCTTCAAGGATTTTTGGTAAGCAAGCATAAAGTCTCTTTAATATTTTGTGATGGCTGATGAAACAAAGAAGTTAACTGATACAAAGGAGCCCTCAACCCTACTTTTTTAGTTCTGAGTCCTGAAAAAGATGCTTAGGGGCCCAGAGATGCAAGAAAAGGGCTGAGTTGCATGGCCCATTAGTCCCCCTCTCAAAGGTTTCCTGAACTGCTTTTTAAGGGCATTAGTCCCCCTCTCAAAGGTTTCCTGAACTGCTTTTTAAGGGGTTGAGACTCCTCTAACTTCTACATTGCTGGCAAAGGGTTGTTGTAGATGGGCAGCTGCTAGAATGCCCCAGGGGTCACAATAAAACCTAACAGATGGCAAAGATCCAGGGCGCAGCCAGCTGTTTGGAGATCCGCCAAATTCAAACTCGTTTGAGACAGAACCTGAAGACCACACAAAAAGTTCAGGGACAAGCTTCCTCCTATAAAACTTGTTTCTGTCCCACTCTTGTCCCTCCCCTTATTCTCTCCTTTCCTCTACAGTAGCCTCACAATTATACTTTCACCCCACTTTTAAAACTCCTTACAGAAGTTCCTCCTGGATCAAATCAGCGCCACCGTGGCTTGGCTAGGTCCCTTGCCGTGTCCCCTAATCTGTGGTGTCATCCTACTATAGCCTCCTGTCTAATTCAGTGTTTCGAAAGGTTTCTCCAAGAGCACATGATGGCCACCACATGATCCACAGCAGCTGAAGGAGTTTAAACTCTCCTCCTGCTGTATGAAGCCAGCTGGACCTGTCCCCCTCTTAGACCCCAGGGCCAGAGCCTAGACCCCTTTGCACTGTCTCAGTCCTGCAGGCAACAGTCAATGGTTTGACTGCTTTGCTTCTCTGATCTTCAGCTTGAAGTTTGGACCCCAATGTCCATCTTTAGGTCTTTATTTGGTCTTTCATTTTTATGTTACAAACCTCTGTTGGTTTGTACCACTTTTGAGTCCACAGGGAACTGTCCATCACAAGGGTTCCCTTTCCTGCCCTGTGGAATCTGTAAGACCTCTGCACCATGACATGTAGTCTCTACTCCTGAGAAGAGATTGCTGCCCTCCAATTGTTCTGATTAAAGAACAATTTGGCTTCTGCTAAATATATAATATATTGCACATATATATTAAAGAAAAAGCAAAGCAGACTAATATATATCAATCCATCCCATTGGGAATATCCACTCTGTTGCCCATCCTCCCTCATGGGTGCACTTTGCTGTAAGAATATCATGTTTCCTTACTGTTTCTCACAAGTGTATTGTAAATTTTTGCTGTAGGAGAAGGCTTTTACTTAGCCACTTAACATTTAGTATGTCATTTCTCCAAGGAATTGGAAAATGTATTGCAATTCATTCATTTGTATCTGTTTGTATATCCTATTTGGGGTATATATTATACCTTTTGTAAGCTTGTCAGTATTTTTATTTTCTGGTAGAACTCTCACAAACCAATTAATACATTTTGGCTTCTATCATATCTTTGCTGGCAACCAGATCATTTCACAGAGAGTTAATGCTAGTAAATGATGATCATCTTTAAAGAGAAGGGCTGAGGTCTTACTAATAAGAAAGTTATTAAAGTGTCTCTTTCTAGAAGAATTAAATGCATCTTTAAGTATTGACTATGATAGAACAAATAATTTGTATCACAAGGGCTTTTGTACTACATTCTTAGTTTGTCAAATGGAGGGAGAATAGTAAAAAGGAAATGAACTCTTCTTATGGAGATTCTAGGAAGATACTTTTGACATACAATCCCAAGAATGCTATTGTATCATGCAAATATTCTAGAATGTTCTGTTTGCCATTATGCCTCCTGACCTTAGCCGTGTATTGCACATCCATCAACCTCTACCTTTCAACATTTTCTGTCCCATAATCCATATCTATGAGCGGGTGATTAGAAGGGTATGAGATGCACTGTCTCCCAGAGTCTCCTGCTGGTGTCACCCCAGGTTTCTGCAGTTGAGCATGCTTACACACTGACACCGGATTGTTGGCCTATCATTGACTGTGCCTCTGCTCTCACTCATAGCTCCAAACCAGTACTCCTTTTACTTCTAAATAAAATTTAGACATGGATTATTGAATCTCTGCCTACTTCTGAGAAAATCCAAACTAGGGCATACACATATATTTCTTTTTTCAATAGAAATGTGTAATTTTTATTTTAATTATTGGATTGCATTTTTTTTACTAATTACATACTCATTTCATGGAAACTCATTAATGGCATCTATAGAGTTCTTCTTATGAAACTGTAAAGTCTCTTTCTCTGTCTTGGTTTTTTTTTTGTTTGTTTGTTTGTTTCTCTTGAGTATCGGTACAAGCAGACTCATGGTGGACGTCCATTTGCAGGACCGTTGGGAAGGCAGATGGATGCATCACAGAACAGCATGAATGGGCATTCACAGTCGAGTACCCTGGAGAATTTCCGTTTTGATGCTTATCCTAAGGCTCCAAGGGGAGAGAAACCAAGTGTGCATGCAAGTCCTGTAGGGACAGCATCAAAGAAGCAAAACTTCAAAGCTGAGTAACACGCTGGAAAACCAAACCTGTTGCAATCCTCTTACTTCATCCACACTCCTCTCAGGAATGACACAGAGACACGAGGACTTAGGAACCTGGGTAGCAATCAGACCCAGTGGGTGAGATAGGATGGGGGTGACAGCCTTAGTTCTCCCCTAAGTGTGTACACCAGAGCTTGGCTTGCCATTGATTTGTAGTTAGAATGTCAGACATCATGCCATTTCACTAAGAATTCAGAGTTAGCACTATAAGTCTTATGAATGATATGGATCTCAGTTTAGAAGTGGTAATCATTTGGCTTTGGGGGTCTAACAATTTTAAACTGGGTGTGTACCTGTGTGCCAGCCCACAGCCTTCCAAACCTCCACCTTCACCTTTGATGGGCTCCTCCCCCAGTGAACTCCTGCGACTGTTGTGATCGTGGAACAATATTTGTTTTGCAGTGCCTGAAACCAGATGAAGTTCATTTGTGTTTTCCATCTCACAGAGGCTGCTGTTGAATTTTAAATTGTTTTTCCAAATTCAATGTAAACCACTCACTCATGACTCTTACGAGAAAGCTAGCATTTGAACAAACAACACGATTGAGGGTTTCATGTATTTTCATCTCCACAATCATGAGTCATTGTTTACAAGTCAAGCTTTGCTGTCTCCCTTGTATGACCACAGAAGCCTCTCAGTTTGAGCATTATCTCTGGGAATGGTTCTCTAAGAATATCCTCTAATTTACCACTAAGACCTTCTACAGCACTAATTAGTTCATATTATTTTCTAAGAATCATTAAATAGACCCCTCTATAATAGTTTATAACTTACTTAACAGAACTGTTAATGCTACCCACAACGTGCTGTCTCTCAGTTCTGCCTCTATAGACTTGATTTTCTTTAATTATTCTCCTTATACTGTTGTAGCAACATGGTATTTCATGTAGGCTTCTGAAATATTTTTGTTTTCATTTTAAAAATCCCTGTGCTGTTTTGTGAGTGAATCTTCAGAATGAAACAAAAAAATCAAGAAATGAGCACAAACCCCACCACAAAATTCAAAGCAGACATAAAAATAAGCAAACAAAAGATCGATAACAGACACACAAACACACAACACACCACCCCCACTATCAAACAAAGCAAAATGAGGTTTTAAAAAAGCTTACAAAAATACTGTTGATTTCAATTACTGTTGGCCTCCTACTACTTCTACACATGGGGCCACACCAGAGTATGGTGAATGTATCCATTGAGAATCCTTTGGAGAAAGCTGATTTTTCCTTTGCCAGCAAGTGGTGGCTAGTGACCATTTCCTTTTCCTTAGGATATTCTCTTCTCCAGTATACTCTCTTACTAGGTGTCTAACCTCAGATTGAAGCACATGTAGCAAAGGTTTAAAATCTAAAACTCACAAACAGGCAAAAACACAATATTTGGCTTATTGGATCTGTGTTACCTCACTCAGGACTATATTTTCTAGATACCTGTGCACTTTATAATTTTATTGTTCATAACAACTGAATACTATTCCATCCTGTAAATGTACGACATTTTCATTATCCATTCATCAGTTGATGGGCACCTCTGCTAGTTTCAAATTCTGGCTCTTTGAATAGTACCTTAGAGAACATGATGAGCAGGTGTCTCTGGAGTAGAATATAGAATCCTTTGGGAATATGGCCAAAAGCAGTATAGCTGAATTTTGAGATATATCTATTCTCAACTTCATGGTGAAACTACCACACTGGTTTTCATAGTGAATATATAATTTGCACTCCCACCAGCACTGAATAGGTTCCTTTCCCCCACATTCTCAACTGTCACCAGCCTATACTGTAGGCTTCGTTTTGTTTGGCTTTATTTTTAATCTTAGCCAATCAGACTAGTATAAGATGCAATCATTTTTTTCTCCTTTTTTTATTTAAGTTAGAAACAAGCTTGCTTCACATGTCAATTCCAGCTCCCTCTCCCTCCTCTCCTCTCCATCCCTCCCAACTAAACCCCCCAGCTCCCACTCAATCTCCACTCTGATCTCCAGGGAGGGTGAGGCCCTCCATGGTGGATGTCCAGAGTCTGTCATGTCATCCAGGGTAGGGTCTAGGCCCTGCTTCAAGATTCCAGGCTGAGAAAGCATCCCTCATTGTGGTATGGTCACTCAAAGTCTATTTGTATGCAAGGGATGAATACTACGCAAGGCCCCATAGATTACCTAGGCCTCCTCCCTGACACCAACATTCATTGGGTCTGGGGCACTCCCATATTTTCCACACAGCCATCAATCTGGGGTGCAAGAGCTCCCCCTTGTTCAGGTCAACTGTTTCTGTGGGTTAAACCAGCCCAGTCTTAACTCCTTTGCCCATCAGTTCTTCCTTTCTGACACTGGATTCTAGGAGTTCAGTTCAGTGTTTGTCTGTGGGTATCTGCCTCTGCTTTCATCAGTTTCTGGATGAAGGTTCTGTTTCCAAAACTCTCTGGCAATGTGACTGTATACTGGCACTCCGCTGATTCATGTCTAAAATCCATAAATGAGTAAGTACTTACCGTGTTTCTTTTTGTGACTGGATTACCTCACTCAAGATGGTTTCTTCTAGTGCCATCAATTTGCCTGCAAATTTCAAGATTCCATTGTTTTTTTCCACTGAATAGTACTCTGTGTAAATGTAACACATTTTCTCTTTCCACTCTTCAGTTGAGGGGCATCTAGGTTGCTTCCAACTTCTGGCTATTACAAATAATGCTGCTATGAACATAGTAGAACAGACATCCTTGTTGTATGAGTGTGCATCATTTGGGTATATGCCTAAGAGTGGAATTGCTGGGTCTTCAGGTACACTGATTCCCATTTTCCTGAGGAATCTCGATACTGATTTCCAAACTGACTATACGAGTCAGTGCACCCACTAGCAGTGGAGGAATGTTTCTCCACATACTCTTGAGCGTAAGTTGTCATTGGAGTTTTTGATTTTAGCCATTCTGACAGGAGTAAAATGGTATCTCAGAGTTGTTTTGATTTGCATTTCCCGGATGTCTAGGGATGTTGAGCACTTTCTCAAGTGTCTCTCAGCCATTTTAGACTCCTCTACTGAGAATTCTCTATTTAGTTCTGTATATCACTTTTTGAATGGATCCTTTGGTGTTTTGGAGACTTGCTTCTTGAGTTCTTTCTAAATTTTGGATATTAGCCCTCTGTCAGATGTAGGTTTAGTGAATATCTTTTCCCAATCTGTGGGGTGCCTTTTTGTCTTGCTGACTGTGTCCTTTGCCTTACAGAATCTTCTCAGTTTCAGGAGGTCCCATTTATTAATTGTTGTTCTTATTGTCTGTGCTACTGGAGTTATGTTCAGGAAGCTGTCTCCTGTACCAATTTGTTCAAGGGTGCCTCCCACTTTCTCTTCTAAGCGGTTCAGTGTGGCTGGATTTATGTTGAGGTCTTTGATCCATTAAGATTAAGTTTTGTGTGTGGTGAAAGACATGGATCTATCTGCAGTCTTGTACATGTCACCCTCCAGTTATGCCAGGACCATTTGTTGAAGTTAGTGTCTTTTTTCCATTGTATAATTTTAGCTTCTTTGTCAAAGATCAGGTGTTCGTATGTATATCGGTGATTTTTGGGGTGTTCAATTCGATTCTATTGGACGATCTGCCTATTTTTTGTGCCAATTCCAAACTGTTTTCAGGACTATAGCTCTGTAATACAGCTTGAAGTCAGGGATGGTGATGCTTCTGGATGTTGCCTTGTTAAACAGGGTTGTTTTGGCTTTCCTGGGTCTTTTGTTTTTCCATATAAAGTTGAGAATTGTTCTTTCAAGGTCTGTGAAGAATTGTGCTGGGATTTTAATGGGGATTGTGTTAAATCTGTATATTGCTTTCGATGAGATTGGCATTTTTACTATGTTGATCCTACCTATCCAAGAGCATGGTAGATCTTTCCATTAATTTTCTGGTGTCTTCTTTAATTTCTTTCTTTAAAGACTCAAAGTTCTTATTACACAGATCTTTCAATTGTTTGATTAGCATTACCCCAAGGTATTTTATGTTGTTTGGGGCTATTGTAAAAGGTGATGTTTCTCTGATCTCTTTCTCAGCCCTTTTATCATCTGTATATAATAGGGATATTGATTTTTCTTGAGTTGATCTTGTATCCTGCCACTTTGCTGAAGGTATTTATCAGCTGCAGAAGTTCCCTGGTAGAGTTTTTTGGATCACTTATGTAAACTATCATATCATCTGCAAATAGTGAAAGTTTGACCTCTCCCTTTCCAATTTGTATCCCCTTGATCTCTTTTTTTTTGTCATATTGCTCTAACTTCAACTACAATATTGAAGAGTTATGGAGAGAATGGACAGCCTTGTCTTGTTCCTGATTTTAGAGGAATCCTGTTGAGGTTCTGTCCATTTAGTTTGATGTTGGCTGTTGGTTAAGATACAATCTTAATGTAGCTTTTTTTTGTCTTCACTCATTTTATTTGGATAAAAATGTTCTTTTTTCATTTTTTAAATTAAATTTCACATGCCAATCCCAGCTCCCTCTCCCTTTTTTTCCTCCCCTGCTCCCAAACAGGTCTGCCCAGCCCCTCTCCCAATCTCCACTCTGATCCCCAGGGAGGGTGAGGCCCTCCATGGGAGATCTCCAGAGTCTGTCATTTGATTCAGGGCAGGGCCTAGGCTCTCTCCCAAGAGTCCACGCTGAGACTGGATGAACACCCAAAGTTCATTGTGTGCTAGCAATAAGTACTATCCAAAGCTCCATTGATTGCCTAGGCCTCCTCACATTCAGGGGGTCTGGATCAGTGCCTCCAAGCCATCAGACTAGGGTCAAAGAGTTCCACTTGGTTCAGGTCAGCTGTTTCTGTGGGTTAAACTAGCCTAGTCTTGACCCCTTTGCTCATCTGTCCTCCCTTTCTGTCACTGGATTCAAGGAGTTCAGTTCAGTGTTTAGCTGTGGGTATCTGCCTCTGCTTCCATCAGTAGCTGGATGAAGGTTCTTTTTCCCAGACTCTCTGGCAGTGGGATTGTATGAGGGAACTCCCCTGATTCAAGACTCAAATCCATATATGAGTGAGTACATATGGTATTTCTTTTTTTGTGACTGGGTTACCTCACTCAGGATGGTTTCATCTGGTGCCATCCATTTGCCTACAAATTTCAAGATTCCATTGTTTTTTTCCAATGACTAGTACTTCTTTGTATAAATGTACAATATTTTCTCTATCCATTCTTCAGTTGTGGGGCTTCTAGGTTGCTTCCAACTTCTGGCTATTACAAATAATGCTGTTATAAAAATAGTGGAACAGATATCCTTGTTGTATGAATGTGCATCTTTTGGGTATATGCCTAAGAGTATAATTGCTGGGTCTTGTGGTAGACTGACTCCCATTTTCCTGAGGAATCTCCATACTGATTTCCAAAGTGGCTGTATGAGTAGTTGCTCCAACTAGCAGTGGAGAAGTATTCCCCTTTCTCCACATCTTCTCCAGCATAAAGTATCACTGGCATTTTTTATTTTAGCCATTCTGACAGGAGTAGGAGGTATCTCAGAGTTGTTTTGATTTGCATTTCCCAGATGGCTAGGGATGTTGAGTACTTTCTCAAGTGTCTCTCATCCATTTTAGACTCCTCTACTGAGAATTCTCTATTTAGTTCAGTACCCCACTTTTTAATTGGATCCTTTAGTGTTTTGGAGACTTGCTTTTTAAGTTCTTTCTAAATTTTGGAGAACAACCCTCTGTCAGTGTGGGGTTAGTGAATATCTTTTCCCAATCTGTGGCTTGCCTTTTTGTCTTGTTGACTGTGTCCTTTGCCTTACAGAAGCTTCTCAGTTTCAGGAGGTTCTATTTATTAATTTTCTATCTTAGTGTCTGTGCTACTGGAGTTGTGTTCAGGAAGCGGTCTCCTGTACCAATTCATTCAAGAGTACCTCCCACTTTCTCTTCTAAGAGGTTCACTGTGGCTGGATTTTTGCTGAGGTCTTTGATCCATTTAGATTTAAGTTTTGTGCATGGCGATAGACATAGATCTATCTGCAGTCTTCTACATGTCAGCATCTAGTTATACCAGCACCATATGTTAAAGATGGTGTCTTTGTTCCGTTGTATAATTTTAGCCTCTTTGTCAAAGATCAGGTGATCATACTGTCATACGTGTATGGGTTAATATTGGGGTGTTCAACTTGATTCCATTTGTCTACCTGCCTATTTTCGTGCCAATACCAAGCTGTTTTCAGGACTATAGCTCTATAATTGAGCTTGAAGTCAGGGATGGCGACGCCTCCGGATGTTGCCTTGTTGAACAGGATTGTTTTGGCTATCCTGGGTCTTTTGTTTTTCCATGTAAAGTTGAGAATTTCTCTCTCAAGTTCTGTGAACAATTGTGCTGGGATTTTAATGGGGATTGTGTTAAATCTGTATATTGCTTTCAGCAAGATTGTCATTTTTACTATGCTGATTCTACCTAACCAAGAGCATGGGAGATCTTAGTTATGCTTGCATCTGTAGTACCTGACCATTTGTCCTGCTTTTCTATTGCCAGCTTTCCTTCAGACTGTGTTTTTTTTTATTGTCTCTATTTCAGCTTCCAACCCTTGTACTGTTTGAATTGTTTCTTGCAATTTTTGCTTTGTCCTTTCCTCCCTTTCTTGCATTTGTTGTATTTTTGGTTTGTTTTGTTGTTGCATTTTTTGGTTTGTTTTCTCTTCCATTTCTTAAAGGGATTTTTTTCATATCCTCTTTGAGGGCCTCTACCATTTTCATGAAGTTGTTTTTAAGGTCTTTCTCTTCTGCTTCATCTGCATTGGGCTGTTCAGGTCTTGTTGGTATATAATCTCTAGACTCTGGTGGTGTCATATTGGTTTCCCTGTTGCAGAATGTGTTTTCATATTGTCTTCTTCACATCATTCCATCCAGTGGGTGCAGAAAGAGTCTCTTCCTCTCCTGGTGGCTATGTGACGATGGTTTCCTTGTGGTGGGTGTGAGCAGGTCCAATACTCTGGTGACTTTCCTCTTACGGGGATGGAGGCGGTCCTAGTAACAGAGCCTTGGGGTCAGCCCCCAGACTCCTCTAACTCTGGTGATTCTGCTCACGGCACCAGAAGGCAGGCTGCAAACAGATCCATACTTACCTCACCCTTCCCATGGGTGGTGAATGGGACTTGGATGCTGGCAGTCTCTGAGTGAGCTGGCTCCTGCCTGGGTGGGAGCTGTAGTCCTTAATGTAGTTTTAATCTGTATTTCCCTGATGTGATGTTGATTTTTTTTAAGCATTTCTCATGCATTTGTGTTTCATGTTTTGGGAAATCTGTGCTAAGTTCCAAGTAGCCCAGTTTTAATTGGGTTACTTACTTGTTTGTTTTTTATGTTAATTTTATTCATCCTTAGTATGTTCTACTAATCTTCTCTCAGCAAAGATCTTTTCCCATTTTGTATGCTGTCACTCTGCCCTAACGATGGCTCCCTGTGTCATAGAGAAGCTTTTCAGCTTTGTGAGGTGTCATTAATTCTTGGTCTTAGTTACTGTGCTATGCTGTTAGCAGCCTGTACAGCAAGCACACATGTGTGCCAATGAGTGCAAGACCATTCCTCACTTTCTTTTCTATTGGATTCAGGATATCTGGTCTTCTGTTGAAGTCCATCTGATTTGACTTTTGTGCAGAATGATAAACAAGGGTATATTTCCCTTTTTCTACATGTAGACATCAGGTTTGGCCAGAGCAATTTGTTAAAGATGCTATCTTTTCCAATGTATATTTTTTACTTCCTTCTAAAAAATCATCAAATGTCTGTATGTGAACTTATTTTAGGTCTTTGATTAAATTAGATTGTTCAGCATCTTTTTTTAAAATGCCAATACCAGTTGATGTCATTATTTAAAACCTGTAGTACTACTTAAAATCTTTTGTTATTCAAGGTAGTTAGCTACCCTTGGTTTATTGTGTTTCCATATGAAGGTGAAAATTGTTTTTTTCAATTTCTGTGATTACTGTGTTGGAATTTTGATGGGGATTGTACGGAATTTGTGTACTACTTTTGGTAGGATAACAATTTTCATATTTATCCTAATGATCCATGAGTATAGCTAATTTTTCCTTTTTGTGTGTGTGCATTCTTCAAAATCATTTTTCAATATCCTAAAGTTAGAGTTATTTCAAGATATATTTGAGGGTATTGTGAAAGGTATTGTTTCTTTCTCAGTATGTCTTTCATTTGTATGTAAGAGGACTACTGATTTTTGCGTGTTAATTTTGTGTGCTTCTCTCTGAAATTATTTATCAAGTGTAGAAATCTGCTGGTAGAATTTTAGGGTATTTTTTGTGTATAAATCATTTCATATGTGTATTGGTCAGTGTTACATTGCTGAGAAGAGACATCATGTCCATGACAACTTATAAAAGAAAGCTTTTAACTGAGACTACTTACAGTTTTGGAGTTTTAGTTTATTGTCCATTATCATCATGTCAGAAAGTATTGAAAGCACACAGACTGCTGTGGTGCTGGAAAAGCAGGTAAGAGAATTCTACATCTGCATCTACAGGAAGAGAGAGCCTCTGGGCCTGGCTTGGGTTTTGAAACCTCAGAGCCCAAACCCAGTGACACACTTCCACCAGCAAGACCAGACCTACTCTGAGAAGGCCCCACCCCCTAATCCTGCCCATGTAATGCCACTCCTCGATGACTAAGCATTCTAATACAGAAGCCTGTGGGGACCATTCTTATTCAAACCACCACAATAAGCAAGTGGTACAGTTTGACTTCTTCCTTTTCTACCTGAATCCCCTTGATCTCATTCAGTTGTCCTTTTGGTTATTCAAGTCATCAAGCACTTCAATGCATAGGTATGGATCATCCTTTTTATTGTTGTTCCTGATTGGTGGAAATGCTTTGAGTTTCTCTCTGTTTAGGCTGATATGGGCTGTGGGCTTAGTGAAAATTGCATTTATTATGGTGATATATGTCCTTTGTATCTCCAATCTCTCTTTTATCATGAATGTGTATTGGATTTTGTCAAAGGCCTTTCTGATTCTAATGTGAGATGATTATTCGGTTTTTGTCTTTCAATCTGTTTATGAGGTAGATTACATATATTGATTTACATTATGTTGAGCCATGGCTGCCTCTTTGACTTGAGTCCAACTTAATCATGTAGGATAATTTTTATGTGTTCTTGAATTCATTTTGCAAATATTTTATTGCAAAATTTTGCATTTATGTTCATAAAAGGTATTGCTCTATAATCTCTCTCTTTTTTGGTTGGGTCTCTGTGTGGTTTTGGTGTTAGGATAAAAGTGTCCTTGTAGAAAGAATTGTGGAGTTTTCCTTCAGTTTCTGTTTTGTGGAATAATTTGAGAAATATTGCTATTAATTCTTCTTTGAAGGTCTTGCATGGAATCCATCTGACCCTGGGATTATTTTTTGGTTGAGAGACTTTTAATTTTTAACTGTAACTTCTATTTCTTATGGATTATGGGTCTGTTTAAGTTGCTTACATGATCTTGATTTGACTTGTGTAGGTTATAGATATGGAGAAATTTATCTATTTCTTTTAGGTTTCCAGTTTAATAAAGTACAAACTTTTAAAGTATGTCCTTATTATTCCCTGAATTTTCTCAGTCTTTGCTATGTCCCATTTTCATCTCCCATATTAATTCATTTGTATCTCCTCTTTGTGCCTTCTGGTTAATTTTTGAATCTCAGGATTTTGTCTGGAGCCAACTCTTCCTTTCCTTAAGTCTTTCCTCTTCCTATAGGTTTCTTCTTCTTCTTCTTCTTCTTCTTCTTCTTCTTCTTCTTCTTCTTCTTCTTCTTCTTCTTCTTCTTCTTCTTCTTCTTCTTCTCCTTCTTCTCCTTCTCCTCCTCCTCCTCCTCCTTCTTCTTCTTCTCCTCCTCCTCCTCCTCCTCCTCCTCCTCCTCCTCCTCCTCCTCCTCCTCCTTCTTCTTCTCCTCCTCCTCCTCCTTCTTTCAATTGCTGCCCCTGAAATGGAATATTTCTTCCCATCTCCTATTTTCAGATGTTATTTATTCTTGTTGTTCTTAAGCTTCAGGTGTGTTTCTAAGTATCTATGAATAAGTCTGGGGAGATCACAATGGAGGATAGGAAGGAGAGTAAAATCTACCTACCTGAGTCCCAGGCTAGTCTTGTTCTTGGGGGTCCTATAAGAAAGTGTTTCTGTAGATTAGTGGCTTACCCAAAGGAATAGAGATGACTGAAAAGAGAAGGCTGAGAGTATTTGTGGGAATGAGCTGAGCTAGGTCTTCACCAAGAGGTGGACAAGGGTATGGAGGTAGGGTATAAGGAGGGGGCCCTGCAGACTGCCTGTATTATGACAAAGAAAAAAATCTAAGAAGATACAGATGAAGCTGACTCAACTTCTTACAGATAATTAAATGGAAGGAGGAAACTTAGCTTTGCTGAAAAGCATTTGACTCAATAAAATTAGAATATCTTATTAGTATATATTGACTTGTGGCTGCCAGAGGCTGTGGTGTTAAGGATATAATTATTAAATGAATCACACCCAATAACACCACCCAGAAAGCTAGAATCTCAAAAGAAATGCTGTTTAAATGTACAGAAACTGCATGTTACTTTTACTCTCCTTTGAAAGTTTTTGTTTTTCTCCTTGACACCAAGCTTCTCTGCAGCCCAAAGCCTTTTCATGACATTTTCAAGCTGAACTCAGCTACAAATGTCTGTATTTCTATTTAATTCAAATGGAGACTAAGAAATGGGAGGAGTGATGGGTACATCAGGTTCATACAGAAAAGGGTTGAATTCTCATGGTAGATGAAGAGAAAAATTTAGGAGGGTATGTTTTTATTTTTCTGCTGGATGTCTGGCATCTCTAAGCTCCTACACCAAAGACAATATGTGTGACTTCACGTCACTTCCTGTCCCTCCATCAAACTTAGAGAGGGACACTAGGAGATCTGTTGCTTTGAATCCAGGAGACACATGTTAGGCAACAGACTGACTCATGTCACATCAAAATACTCAAAATTCCATTGGACTCACAGGAAGCTACCTTGTTGGCAGAAGTTAGAAAACTGTTAAATAAAGACCAGACCCAGACATTCCAACCATTTCATCCCCTCCCAGTCACCATTCACATACCCCTGGAAAACCTTGTCAAAACAACACATCATATGTTAGGGGTTTCCAAATATCAAGGCTTTTTACCTTCAACATGCCAGCATTCTGCACAGACACAACTTCTATTCTTAGTCTGTGTTCTAGTCTCAGCTAATTAGAAGGACTTTAATCTCTCTTCGCTGTGGCAAACATTGCAGCACTGAGAAAGTTCATTATCATCTTTCTCCTGAATTCTCCCTCTTAAATTGTGTAGATTAATACTAGGATTAAGTCCCAAAGTTCTGTCTACTTCACTATTAGTGGCAATACATCTTAATACTATGGTTGAGGTGGCATGGCAAAGCAGAATGTTTGGTGTACATAGTATTTAATAAAATGCGAACTACTTTCTCATCATTTAAAGACAAAACCATAGCCTTCTTAAGTCTTTTTGTGTCTGGAATAAATGTTCTTTCCGGCCTCATCAGAATGACTGCCTGGATTTGTGTTTCCTTCCAATAGACCCCCATGGTGTTGGAGTCCGTAGGCAGTAGAGAACCACGCCCCTCTGAGAACTTCTTTGTCTTCTTTGTGTGACATTCAGGTGAGCCAGTTTCCAACTATCTCCCTTTGTTCATTTGTATTTTATCCAAAGCCACACATTTCATTTTCTCCCCAGACTGTTGATTTTGTTTGATCTCATCCATTATTTTAAACTGTTATGTATACATTCTATGTTTTTTAGGAGTTTCCTTTTGTAAGAAGAAAAAAATCCATGAAGACCAGATAAACATGCTTATTATTTTATGCATACTCTGCCAAGTAAGCAAAACCTCAACAAAAGAAATTGGTTGATTTGGGGGCAGGCCTTTATTCTTTTGGGCAGGCTGACACTGGGAATGGAACCAAGGACTTCTCACATGTCAGGCATATTTTTTTAAAGATTTTTAAAATTTAAATTAGAAACAAGCTTGCTTCACATGTCAGTCCCAGCTCCCTCTCCCTCTCCTCCTCCCCTGCACCCCCAACAGCCCTCCTCTAGTCCCCCACCCAATCCCCACGCCATTCCCCAGGGAGGGTGAGGCCCTCCATGGGGAATCTCCAGAGTCTGTCATTTCATTCAGGGCAGGGCCTAGGCCCTCCCCTAAGAGTTCAGGCTGAGAGAGCACCCCTCATTGTGGGATGGGCACCCAAAGTCCATTTGTATGCCAGTGATAAATACTGATCTACTACCCATAGATTGCCTAGGCCTCCTCACTGACACCCATGTTCAAGGGGTCTGGATCAGTCCCATGCTGGCCTCCCAACCATCACTCTGGGATCCATGAGCCCCCCCTTGTTCAGGTCAGCTGGGTTTCTCCAGCCTGGTCTTTACCCATTTGCTCATCACTCCTCCCTCTCTGTCACTGGGTTCCAGGAGTTCATTTCAGTGTTTAGCTGTGGGTGTCTGCCTCTGATTCTATCAGTCACCAGATGAAGCAATAGTGGAGAGACTACCTTAAATGCCCCTCTCTGATAATGAGTTTGACGACTTCCTTATATGTCAGGCCTATTTTAACACTTCCTGGAGCCATTGGCCACTGTCCTTGAATGTGTTGTGTTATTACTGTGGGTCCCTTTAAAAGGTAAAGGGGTAAAACATTTAACATTTTGCTTCACTAAATTATTATACTAAAGTATTACAGTGACTATTTCTACAATAAGAAGCATAAAAGGCAGACTTGAACCTTAACATTGTCCAATCTGCAGTGTGCTCTGCAGAAGAAGCAGGAATCCAGAATAAATGGTTGAGGAAGTGTTCTCAATGGGGCCACTCTGCACCTTAGGATCTGCAACCTCACATTTGTAGTTGAAGCTATGTGACACACCACTGCAAATTAAGGACTCTAGCTTTACTTACCAACTTGTTGAAGTCATTTTAATTTAATTTTTAACACAGGCTTTATCTTACTCCCTCTTAGTAAGTATTTATCTATTGGTACTTGAATCTCCAGGTTGTCAATTCAGCACTTAAATTGATTTAGCTTTTTTTTTAAGGTATCACTCAGAACAAAGGAAGAGATGAGATCAATTTTTGACACCAATCAGAGAGTTAAGCTTTCACCTTCTGGCTGAATTCTTCCTGCACATAGTTTCTGAAAAGGTAATTGGAAAATCATGGACTGGGATGGTTAACGACTTATTCAGTGACCAACCCAACCAGAAACACTTAATGCCTGACTCTTAGGCAAAGCATTTTTTTAGACTTTAAACATAGCTTGGCATTTTCCGGAGATTTAGAAAAGATGAGATTAGGGGAGAATGTGAGTCTGGGCAAAGATTTTTACTTTATGGCTGATATTCTCTATGGTTTCAAAGGTCCTATGGCTGATGATATTCTCTATGGTTTCAAAGGTCCCTTCTTGCTATTCATTCAGATTATTCCATGCTATGAATAAACAAAGTTAAATAGAGAGATGAATTTCCAGTGAAGGAAGTTTTGCTTGCAGCATACACAAAAGAATTGAATCACAATCCAAAACACACATCCATAGGCAAGAGCAGCCCCTGCTGTGTCTGAAGAACCAGGGAGAGGCTGTGACTTAATAAGATGGAGAAATCTATGAAACATTTGGAGAAGCAAGGTTATTGTCATTTACAGTTCTTGGGAATGGGAAAGGTGGCTGAGAGGACACAGCAGTGAATGAAAACTAGTTATAAAATCATTCTTGATAGTTGCATGAACACTCCCTGAGAATGAAAATTTTACAAACCAGATAGGCTGCATTGCTGGGGTAGTCTGGCCCAGGCAGTTTCTTGTACGATTTTTCATGATCTAAGGATTTTCTACTAGTGTCTTCTTGGCTGTATAGTAAGGACTATGAATGTATATTTTTATTTGAGTTGTTTTAATTTCTTTATAGTATGCATATGCAGTGCTCATTTCTGTACATTTAAGCTCATTTTATGTAAATGAACTTTATATTATCTTATTTGGCTTTAATGACAGACTTTGGAGATCCCCCAGAGAAGGTCTCACCCTCCCTGGGGAGTGGAGGGGGATTGCGTTGGGAGTTGGGGCTGGTGGGGAGCAGGGGAGGAGGGGAAGGAGAGGGAGCTGGGATTGACATGTGAATCAAGCTTGTTTCTAATTTAAATATAAAAAACAAAATAGGTGATTAAATTTTTAATATAATTATCCTCACCAAATACTTTTAATTGCTTAATGCATCTCTAGTCCTGGAACACATGTAATACAATACATGAAAAACATATGATGTAATATTCATATATGTTCAAGGTAACATGGTTTGTATTAGTAGGTATTAGATAGTGTGTCTGGGCTCAGTAAGAAATGGGAAATTTGATAGGCACAGTAATTCCTACATAGGACCTGCACATCCAAGACAGCTGGGGTCCCCTTGCTGTGGGGGTGATGAACATAATCTCCCATCTGTAGCAAAGAAGCTCTCTCCAAATGATAACTGTTCACAAACGAAATGTTAGTTTTCTCCAAGACAGTCTCATTGATTATTCAAAACAAACTTAAAAGCAGACCCCATACCCAGCAAAGGTGGCCAACACAAAATGAAATTCACACTGTTCTGGAGAATGTTTTTGCCTGGACACTTTTAGCCTTCCTGGCCTTTTGCTTATATATTATAGTATCCAATTTTTTTTATGGATTCGTGTGTGTTAGTCTGCATGAGTATGTCTTCCTCATACTTTTTCTTTTTCTCTGCTTGTTTCTTTGTTTGGCTCTATTCTGGGTTGTTTGTTTTTTCTCTGCCTGTTTGTTTTCTAAAGCGGGAGAGAGAAAGTATGGAATTAGATGGGTGGGGGGAAGTAGAAGGATCTGGAAAATTAGGGAGGGGAATCATGATCAGAATACATTGTGCAAAAATGTGTTTTCAGTCAAATAAAAACATAAAAAACAAATAGAGTTATGATCCAACACACACACAGAGAAAGAGAGAGAGAGAGAGAGAGAGAGAGAGAGAGAGAGAGAGAGAGAGAGAGAGAGAGAGAGAGAGAGAGAGAGAGAGTTCAGACCTGGCCTTTGAGGATCAGAATTAAATTCTGGAGGTTTGGGAGAGAAGGTTCAATCAGCAAAGCCCTTACTAGACATGCTTGAAGGCCTGCATATGTATCCTTAGAACTATGTAGAAAGCTGGAATGACTATGCATATATAGTCACTGTTCCAGTACTGCCAGGAGAAACCATGGCCAAGGCAACTCTTATAAGAGAAAGCATCTGACTGGGGGCTGGCTTACAGTTTCGGGGCTTAGTCCACTGCCATCATGACAGAACATGGCAGGACACACGGTCCTAGAGAAGTAGCTCAGAGCTACGCCTGGATCCACAGGAAGAGAGAGACACAGAAGAGAGAGACACAGGGCCTAGCTTGAGCTTTTGAAACTCAAAGCCCACACCCAGTGACACACCTTCTCCAACAAGGCAACAACTCCTAATCCTTTCAAAAAGTTCCACTCCCTGGTGAATAAGAATTCAAACACATGAGCCCATGTGAAGCACTCTTAATCAAACTGCCACCACTACATAATTTATAGTCCAGTATAACATATAGTATATTATTATATAATATGTACAATGTATTATTAGTGTGGTATATATTATATAGTGGTGGTTTGATTAAATGCATGATCTACCACACACACACACACACACACACATACACACACACATACACACACACACACACACACACACACACACACACACACACTATTTCCCTTGAGTATGCTGCATAGCTTTTCCTTTCAAAGCTCAGGGATCATCACAGAAAAGTGTTCAAAAACCATGGAAGAGCCAAAATCAGCAATGACTGCCACGAAGCAGTATTTCCAGGATCTGACAAGGCTGTTGAACATTTGAGCACACAGCAGCAGTGACAGCATACGTGACGCCCACACAAACTCAAGCCAGACAAGCATCTCAGCATGGATCAGGGTGGAACTCATGAGGTCCAGACCCTACTTGAGGAGCTGTTGGAAACTGAGGCATGATGGATGGAAGGGGGGTCTATTTTCTTTAAGGATACTGGCCTGAGAGGTTACCCTTGCTCTACTACGTGGTTAAAGATAAAAGAACACAGGAAAGTAGGAAAAAAAAGCTGTGGGAGGACAGATGAGGAATAAAAAGAGTGGGAAAAGGACAGAGTAGCAGCATATTTGAACAAAACAAGTCCAGCTTGTGTGACAAAAACAAAACAAACCAAAAACCAAAAACCAAACAAACAACAATAAAAACAAGGAGAGTCCCTCTGGTTCCTCTTCAGCCTGTCTATTTAAATTTAAAGTCAACGAACTCCAGGATCAGTGAGAGTTCCTGTCTCAAAAGATAATACATAAGATGTAAGAAGACACCCAACTTAGACCTTTTGCCTCCTTAGACTTGCAGAGTAACACACACACACACAAACTGAAAATGGGTGTTTATTGGGGAACACTTACACAGAAAAATACAAAGAACACGGGGGGGCTTCTCTGCCCTTCCTATTGGATCAGGTGACTCAAGAGAAAGGATAAAAAGAAGCCAAGCCTCATTGCTTCCCTCTTTCCACTTTCATCCACCTGAAGCCATGCCCAAAGGAGTGTGTCCACCATTATAAGTTCATCAGCAAGACCCCTACACCCAAATAAGTCACACACGGAGTCTTATTCTTACTTACGAATGCCCGGCCTTAGCTTGTTTCTAGCCAGCTTTCCTTAGCTTAAATTATCCCATCAACCCTTTGCCTCTGGGCTTCTACCTTTCTTTATTTCATTATATCTTTTCTTTCCTTTTTATTCTGAGTGTGACTGTGTGGCTGTGTGGCTGTGTGGCTGTGTGGCTGTGTGGCTGTGTGGCTGTGTGGCTGGCCCCTGGAGTCCTCCTCTCTTTCTTTTCTCCTTCCTTGATGTTCCTTTCCCAAGATTCCTCCTTCTATTTATTCTCTCTGCCTGCCAGCCCCACCTATCCTTTCCCCTGCCTTGCTATTGGCCACTCAGCTCTTTATGAGACCAATCGGGTGTTTTGGGCAGGCAAAATAACACAGCTTCACAGAGTTAAACGAATGCAACCTGAAAGAATGCAACACATCTGTGAATCATTAAATTACTATTACACACCCTGAATTGTAACATGTCTTCAACTAATATTCTTCCATGGGACATTGAAGTGAAAAGGTGCAGATGCATCTGGCTCAGGAGGTTCGTAAGAAAGCTCATAGTGATTTAGTGTTTACAAGAAAATGTGTGGTTGAAAACAGATGTAGCAGCTATCAAGCTTGAAGAATCGCTTAGCAACCACCTGCCTCATGTTCCCAAAGACCAGGTTGGACCAGGTACATATCTCGGTGACATTAGCTCAGGGTAACATGGGTAAGGTCCCTGTGATGATATCACACTGAATACCAAGGATGAAGAGGAGTTAAAATCCTTCTGAAGTGAGCCCTCAACCTCAGAGAATGGTGCAGCCAATTCGGGCCTAAATCTGCATTTTTCAATGTCTTTACTTGTCAGACACTGATACTATTCTTCAAGGGAAATAAAGATGAAACAATCTGAAGAATATGAGGGAAACTTTGAAAAGCCAACTAATTAACCAAAGGAAAGCAAGTTGAGATATATCTATATCTCTATCTCTATATCTATTTATATCTCTATCTATCTATCTATCTATCTATCTATCTATATATCCACAATGACATTAAAACGTGAGTGGAGCAGACTGAGCAGGAGGAGACCCTCCCGAATTTCCTGGGAGGCCTGCCTGCCATGGGCATCAAGAAGAAAACACTAGGGAGAGCTGATCCTGTCTCTCTCACTGACTGCAGCATTAGTGAGTGCAGACCCTGCTCCTCCCTGGGCAGCATAGTAGAGCTGACCCTGTGGGTAGTGGCTCAGGTGATTGGGCCCTGAGGGCATGAGGGTGGGGAAGCTGGCTCCAGCCTCCTCATCTGCTGTGTGGTGATGAGGGCAAGGGAAAGATGCCCTCCCCACTTCGCCTCTCACCACTGGCAGCAGGCTAGAGAGCTGCCCCTCCCCCTTACCAGCTGCAGCACTCAGGAAGGCAGATCTTGCTCCTTGCTTAGGCAGCAATGGGGAGGTGGGGTCGGGTGAGCAGGTCCAGAGAACACAATTGTAGGAGGTCTGTTTCTTTCCCTCATCTGCCATATGGTGGCATGGTATAGGTATGGGTGAGCCGGCCCCAGGGTATGAGAGGAGAAGCAGCTGCCTCCTGTTCCTTGCTGCATAGGGTAAATTAGCCTGGCCAGTGCTGGAGAGCTTACCTTGGTTGTGAGGATGGGGGAGAGCAGGTAGGCTGATCAACCACCCTGTAATCTCCCAGACAAAGAATCAGGGCTATGAGTTGGCCCATCCCAGCATCCACACCATCTGTGATTTGCTGGAGCTGGTGAAGGGACCAACCCTACAGACCCAAAGCTGCAGGATCCCCACAATACAGGGTAGCAGCAGGATATCCAAGAGAAGCCCCAGTGAGAGCCCAGTATGGATAGTATAGCAGGCACCAGAGGCCTCGAACGAGACCAATGAGTCCTTACAATGACCACTTACAAGTAAAGATCTATGGACTAAAGGGGATACTGTGTGTCTCACTGGTCACACTACAGCCACCATGACCAGACTTTTCTTTTGCTTTCTATTTTTTTCTCTTAAATTTTATTTTTGGAGATGGGGGAAAGTTGCAAGGGATGTGGGGGGGGGCAGGGGATGAATGGAATCAAATGCATGATGGGAAAGCCACAAAGAATAGATAAAAAGTCTTTTTTTATTTAAATGTGAGTGGAGATAAAACAAGTATACAAGCTTAAACGTCAAAACTTAAAAAAACTGCATTGGTTTGATATCCAAATTTAGGCGTGTTTGTGTCCGAGTATGAATATGTGTGTGTAATCCATATGTAACCCTGGATGACATTCTTCAGGAATACCCTTCAACTTACTTTGAAATAAGTTTCTTCATTCTGAAACTCACTAGCTATATTGGGCTGGATGGCTAATGAACCACAGGAATCCATTCGTCCCTCTGCCTTGCCAGTTGATAGGGTTGTAAGGGCACACCCACCGCCATGTGCGGCCCTTTAGAGGCATTCTGGAGAAACAGCTTTGTTCCTTATGGTATCTCACTTTACTAGCTGAACCAGCTCTCCAGCCTCTAAATTTGGTTTCAAAATTTTGAACCTATTAAATGTGTTTGTTGTTGTTGTTCAAGAGTGCATATTAATTATCAAAAGGATGTATTGTACGAACTAAGGGGAAACACAGGCCATGCAAGGGTTGAGGAAGAGCTAACCCTGTGATCACAGACTGTGATCTCAGTTGTCTATCCGTCAACTAAACCCGCAGGTCTGTGGTCGAAGTAGAGCAAATCAGCAGGATATGAAAGCAGTATCAAAATGGCGTGAGAATTAATCAATGGTCAACCTAGTAAAAAATATCTCACTAAATTTCTTGTCTTCTTTAGGCTTGATAGTCAACAAAGGAGGTATTGAAAGTGGATGAAAAAACACTCCTTCCAATGAAAATATCTAGAATTAATGATGCTTTCTCATCTGTCAAGTGGCGGTTCCTTTCCAAAAGCAATTCCTCTCCACTGATGTTGCACCGTTAAGTCTCACAGGCTCCTAAGAAAGATCTGTCCTCAAATCATGAAGTCTGACAGAGTTCCCGTAAGTAAATAACATGCAAAAGCTTGAATGCTTCCCTCACTTACAGTCTTGCATAATTATGTAAAACTATGAGTAAATCACATGTTACAAATGTTCACCTAAGTACAGCTTTCACAGACATACTAAACGGAGTGAACAGCAGAAAAATACCTGCTTAGAATAAAAGTAAAGATTGGCTTTTAGTCATAGAGTTATGACAGAGTGAAATTGGGTAGAAATACGAGTTGCAATTTTCAGTGTATGGTTTTTTTTTGTAAGAAAAAAAGTACATTTTGTTGAAGCTATTTCTCCTGATTCTAAGAGAATTGGTTCTTTAAACCAAGTTTATTGCTATAGTCTCCATGCTAATTTATTTTTTTGCTAAGTTGGCATTGATTTAGATTGCTGTTCAGGCACAATTTATGCTACAAATGTAACTGTTTTGTTCTTCTGGAAAAGCTCTTACTGCCGAACACCAGAACACCAACGGGGCTGCCAGCTCGCTCACAATGTAGCATCTCCTATTTATTATCTACGTGTTAGATTACTCATTTGAAGCCATTTTTTCTAAATGTTCAGGAACTCACAGGCATCTGTGGATCTGGATGCTTATATTTTGTTACGTTTTTCAGCACAAATTATTCTCTTGTCTGTTTCCTAGATGGCCAAAGGACCTCAGGGTAACCCCCACAGGTAGGATGGTTGTTACCTGTAATGACACATGTTAACCCTATTGAAAACAACACATAGACACACCCAGAAGAACATGACAGTTCTAGATCTCCTGATCTAGTGAATCTGATGAGATAAAACATCACAGAATCCAACTGATAATTTGAAGTAGCCTGATTTCATCTATTGTGTAGAATTGTGGTCCAGGGCAAATATCTACATTATAGTCTCTACTGATATAACCAAGTCACAGGTCACACAACTGAAAACATGGTTTAGAGAGTTAATTAATTAATTGAAATAATATTCCAATCCATTTATACATCCACATAACCAGACAATTCTATCTTACTCCTATATTTAACAGTGAGCTCTAAAACATGCAGGACTGGGAAAGCACTACATTTTATCATTATATATGAGACAGATTTGGGGCTAACATATAAATCGTGATAACCCCAGAGCCTCTCACGAAACTCGGGAGAATGAATACATCTATTTTTTAATCGTTTTAGACAGATGTCTAAACAGCTTTATGTTGGTGATTTGTCTTGCCCAGCCACATGGCCCAGGACATATGTCTGTGCTGCTTCCCAGCCCTGAGAAAACTATCAAGGTCGTCAGATCTGCATCTTAGCAGGAGCTGCTGGTCTCCTTTTCCTCTTTGGGTTGTTGCATTACAGGTATGTGTTCTATAAAATGCCTCGTTAGTTTTAGAGTGGAATCCAAGAACCTACCACAGAGGAAGCATCATATGCTTGGAGTAAGGACAGATTTCCTTTGTTGGTTAATTTCAAGTGCTGGCAACTGCCAGGGGAAAAATGAAATCTTGATGGTGAAATTGATCATCGGAGCTGCCCTTAGGAAGACCTGCCTTTGAGAAATGAAGGCTCAGGTCTGCTATGCTTAACACTGCCCTGGCACCCAAATTCCAAGCCTTAGAAGTTAACAAACACTTGTTTTCTTTGTTCTTCCAACCTGCAAAAATTTATCTCCCCTTCCCCCTGTAACTTTTCTGTGGGTTTTTGACCTCAGGATTCTCACTCAAATTCATGCATCCTTTTCAACTAGTCAAATGTCACTGCATGTGTACCTGGCAAGTATGTCCACAGTCCCCTCTGCCTTCATATTGTTTGGGGTTTACAGCTTTCAAGTCTCCTGTTTTCCTTTGTAAGAAAATCTAAGATCGTGCCATTCATCTTTCTATCTGACATGTCACGGTACCAGTGAGTTGCATGGTCTTCATACTTGCTGAATTATTTTACGCTACTGAATGATTTTACAGAAGAACCCACTAAAATCATTAAGGAGGAACTCTGTGTGAACATCTTGAAAAAAATCCAGGATTAAGTGACTACAATATTCTTTGGTGAACAAGAGCACCAAATATTTCTAGATGTAAAGTAACTGAATTGTAATTTGAAATCTGGCAACTGAGTATAACCAACCCTGTTAACACAAGGAATAAAAATACAAAACCAGATATGAAATACGAAACTGTTGGCGGGCAGGAGGTTATGGGGAAAGCCAGTATGAGCCATTGGCAGAGAGACTGTGACTACTGGACTACAGATTAATGCTTGAGGTATCCAGTAGTCGCTGAATTCTGAGTAATGCTCCCTTATCTCATTGTCAAGTCACTAGAAAGTTTTTTGGCACATTTTCAGCCTAGAGTTCGCTTCCCTGAAGGTGGAATGAAAGAAGGTACTTACAATGAAGGAGAGAGGGAAGACAGCAAGCAGAGATTTGGACCCCAAGGACATTGGAGACCAAGAGGTGTCATCAGAGAGAACTTGAATACCTAATCCAGAAAGACTGGCTGAGCAACATAGCAGGGACACATAGAAGCCCAGAAAGACCTTCCATCTTGTGCAACCAGGCCATCCATGGGGAAGCCGAGGCTACCCAAGGAGAAACCCATACAATGCATTGTGAACTGACTTCAGGAAGGCATAGGACACCAAAGTATGCATCATCGTGGTACAGATTGGAGAGTGTGAAGCCAGGAGCCAACGATGTGTCTCCTTTTTTGATCATAAAGTCTCAAGGTGAAAAAGAAAAACAAACAATTAAAAAACATCAGCTATTTGGGAATAGGCTAAAAATAAAAAAGAAAAGAAAAATAAACAAATGTATTTTCTTCTTTACTGCTATTTCATAAGACTGTATTTTATTTATTTTTTATATATAAAGATGAGTCACAGAAGCCTTCATCCAACTTTATTTTTTCCTTTTTTATCGAAAATACATTTTTTTCCTCTCACAATAGATCCTGATTTCAGTTTTCCCTCCCTGTAGTCCTCCTAGTTCTTCACCACCTATCCTTCCAGCTAGACTCACTTCCTTTCTGTCTCTCACTAGGGAAAAAAACAGCTTCTAAGTGGTAATAATAAAATAAATATAATAAGCTGAAAGAGAAAAATCATATATCATCATAGCACAAAACAAACATCAGAATTTTAAAAAAACCCAAGAGAAGGGAAGAGAAACAGAAACCCATTCATTTGCACACAGAGAAATCCCACAAACATTAAACTGGAAGCCATAGTATATACGTTAAGGACCTGGTGTACAATCATGCAGGCTCTGTGCAAGCTCCCGAGTTTCTGTGAGTTTATATGAGTTTTATTCCCATTGATTTAGAAGGCTTGTTTTCTCAGTGTTCTCCATATCCTCTGCCTCATACTCTTTCTGACTCCTCTTGTGCAGGGCTGCGTGATCCCTGGAGGGAGGGACTTTTGGGGACACACCCTTTAGAGCTGCATGTTCCAGTGTTTCAGGGCCTCTCATTCTCTGCATGATGTCTTGCTGTGGTCTCTGCATTTGACCTCACTTGATTTGAGTAAGGCAGAATGTCACTAGGAGTCATTTTATTGCTACATTTTTAAAACATAGTAGTATTTGGTTTTACCCTAGGTCCTTATGATATCTAGTCTCAGGTACTTGGTCACCCAAGCAATGTTGGGTATGAGTTCCATTTTGCAGAGTGACTGGTTATTCCCACAACCTTTGTGTCACCATTGTCCTAGTATACCTTGCATGCAAGACTTCACTGGAAACAAGAAGCTTTGTGGCAGTTTCGTGTTTACATTTCTCTTTGGGTAGCTTAGAGAGTACCTTCCTGTGCCAAAGATGCAGAGAGAATAACGTGTAGGCACGAGATTGACTTATATGTGTTCATGGGTCGTGGAGGTGTTGTCTTCACCAATGGGGCCTTACCATTAGTTTGTGGAGAGCAACCTATACTCTTGGAAACACCCAAGGTTGTTTGGGGGTTTCCATGGGACCCTGCTAGACAGCAACTCAATTGGACGTAGCCCATTCCCAGTACTGGAAGCTCCTCTGGGTGACAAGCAGTGACCAGCTGGGACTGTCTTTCCCATTATTTGACAATTTCATTTACATCACCTTCATACATGTTTATATTTCAGGAAATTTCGACTGCATTAGTTTTTCATATGACCGCTCAAATGTTCCTTAATTTTAGTTGTCTCTCCCCATATTCCCTATGTCAACCCTTCTCCTCTTTGCTTGATTCTCCAATTCTAGGCCCCTCTATCAATCCATAGTTTTATTCTCCTTTCATAGGACTGTGTATCTATCTGTTAAGTACTGTGCTCTAGACTTAACATATGTGGTTCTAAGGATTGTAGCTTGGTTATCATTACATAGCTAATATTCACATGTATGTGAATACACAGCAAGCATATTTGTCTTTCCGGGTCTTGTAACACGAAACATAAAAGATTCAGAGTCTGGTATCAGGGTTCAAGCTTCTAGCTGAAGATCAGAGAAGCAAAGCAGCCAGCCATTAGCTCTTACCTCTACCTCAGACTCAAAGGGATGATCCTTTATCCACCAGCTCTCCTCCAAGCCTCAGACTGCTGTCCCTCCTCAATGTGGCTGGAGAATCCATTTCCCCATGAGACCCTCTGCTTTTTATGGCTCTCTAGTGCTGGGATTTAAGACATGTGGTACCAAGTGCCGAAATCATCTTTGTGTGAACTTTTTCTCTTCAAGACTGGATCAATTTTATGTAGCTCAGTGTGGCCTTGAAGTAGCATAGACCCATCTACCTCTACCTCACAAATGATGGGATTAAAGGTGTCTACCACCACCACCCAGCTTCTGTAGCTAATGTGGCTGGCTTTGCTTTCTGTACCCTCAGGCAGGCTTTAATGAATCATAAATAATATATCACTCCAATTCCTTTTTCTGTCTAATACAAAAGAAGAAGGCTACAACTAAAATAAGAAAAACTATGTAAAATAAGTGTGTACAATAGGGTCAGGGTTACCTCACTGGGGATGATGTTTGCTAGTTCTAGTCGTAATTTTTATTTCTGCTAATTGCTGAGTGATGTTTCATGGTGTAAGTGTGCCACATTTTCTTTATCCATTCGTCTGTTGAAGGGGATCTAGGTGTTTTCCAATTTCTGGCTATTGTGAGTACAGTAGCAATGAATATGATTAAGTGTCTCTGTTTGAGGATAAACGATCTTCTGGGTATGGGCCTAAGAGTGATACAGCTAGAAGTAGGTTGACTCCATCTTCCTGAGGAGCCACCACACTGATTTCCATAGTGGCTGTAGGAGTTTGCCATCCCACCAGCAAAGCTCCACATCCTTGCCTGCATGGGGTGCCACTTGTTTTATTGACAGGTGTAATATGCAATCTCAAAGTGGTTTTGATTTTCATTTCTCTGATAACTAAGGATATTGAACATTTCTTTAAGGGTTTCTCAGCCATTAGAGTTTTCTCATTTAAGAATTCTCTGTTTACATCTATACCTACCCCATTTTAATTGGGTTATTTATTTTCTTGGTACCTTGAGCTATTTGAGTTCTTTATATATTTTGGATATTATCCTTCTACTGAATGTGCAGTTGGTAGATTTTTCCCCCATTTTGTAGGCTTCTGCTTTGCCCATATGATGGTATTCCTGGCCATGGAGAAGCTTCTCAGCATCATGAGGTCCGATTTATTGATTGTTTATCACCGTGCCTGGGCTAGAGAATCTGTCTTCAGAAAGTCTCTTTCTATGCCCATGAGATCAAGACTATTCCCTGCTTTCTCTTCTATCAGGTTCAGTGTATCTCGTTTTATGTTGAGGCCTTTGATCCATTTGGAGTTGAATCTTGTGCAGGGTAATAAATATGAATCTATCTGCATTCTTCCACATGGAGACATCCAGTTTTATCATCAAAGTTTGTTGAAGATGCTGTCTTTTTTTTCTCTACTGTGTATTTGTGGCTTCTTTCTCAAGAACCAGGTGTTTGTGGATGTATAGATTTATATCTGGGTCTTCAATTTGAGTTCTTTGATAATTGTATCTATTTTTGTGCCCATGCTATGCTATTTTTATTACTATTGTTTTCCAGTGCAACTTGAAATTGGAAATAGTGAGACCTCCTACAGTTCTTTTATTATTCAAGATTGTTTGAGCTATCCTGGATTTTTATGCTTGCATATGAATCTGAAAATATTCCTTTTGAGATGTATGTAGAATTTGTTGGAATTTTGATGAAGATTGCATTGAATCTGAAGAATTATTTGGGTAGGATGACCATTGATATGGTTTAAAAGAAAATGGCCTCCAAAGGGAGTGACACTATAAGGAGCTGTGGCTTTGATGGAGTAGATGTGGCCTTGTTGGAGGAAATGTATCACTGTGGAAGTGGCCTTTAAGGTTTCCTACACTCAAGCTATGCCCAGTGTGGCACACAGTTGCTTTCTGCTGCCTGTGATTAAAATGTATAACTCTCAGATCCTTCCCCAGCACCATGTCTACCTCCATGCCACCATGAAGATAATGAACTAAATCTCTGAAACTGTATTCCAACCCAAATTAAATGTTTTAGTCTATAAGAGGCATTGTGGCCATGGTGTCTCTTCACAGCAATAGAAACCCTAATTAAGACAGCCATTTTAAATACTGATCTTTGACATGGAGAACTTGCCATTTTCTGATACATCCTTAAATTTCTTTCTTCAATGTCTTAAAGTTTTATCATACAAGTTTTTCACTTACTTGCTTAGGGATACTCCAAAATAGTTTATATTGTTTGAGGCTATTATAAAAGGTGTTGTTTCCCTGATTTCTTTCTTAGTCCATTTGTCGTTTGAATATAGTACAACTACATATATTTTTTAGTTAATTCTTTATTCAACTATTTTTCTGAAAGTGTTTAGCAGCTCTGTGTGTTTCCTGGTGGCATTTTTAGGGTCACTTATGCATGCTATCATATCATCTTCAAATAAAGACACTTTGACATTTTTCTTTCCTATGTGTGTCCCCTTGTTCTCTTTCAGTTGTCTTATTGCTCTAGCTAAGATTTCTAGTACTATACTGAATAGATATGGAAGGAGTGGGCACCTCGTCTTGTTCCTGATTTCGGTAGAGTTGCTTTGAGTTGTTATGAGCTTGCATTAAATTGCCTTCATTTTACAGAGGTATGTTCCTTTATCCCTAACATCTCAAGGACTTTTATCATAAAGAAGTGATAGATTTCATCAAAGGCCTTTTATGAATCATGTGAAATGATTATGCTGTTTTGGTCTTTCAGTTTGTTGACATGGTGGGTTATAATTATTAATATATGTAAATTGAACATCCCTGAATCTTTTGGATTCAGTTTGCAAGTATTTCATTGAGAATTTTTCCATATATGTTTATAAGGGAAGTTGTGCTATAATTTTCTTTGTTGGATTTTTCTGTGGTTTGGGTATCAAAGTAACTATGGCCTTGTAACATGAATTGGGCAATGTTATTTTGGTTTCCTTTTATGGAATAATTTGAGGAGTATTGACATTAACTTTTCTTTGAAAATCTGATAGAATTTGGTGTTGAATCCATCTGTCCCTGGATTTTCATGTTCAGTTTGCTTGTTTTTTTTCTCATTTGTTTTTTATTGTTGTTTTGTTTGGTTTGGTTGGGAGACTTTCAAATACTGCTTTTAGTTCACTATGAATTATACGTCTGTTTAATTGCTCCTCTGATCTTTATTTAACTTTGGTATGTGGTATATGCCAAGAAAATTGTTCATTTGAATTAGAATTTCCAATTTGATGGACTACAGGTTTTTAAACTATTTCTTTATGATTCATTGTATTCCCTTGGTGGCTATTGATATGGTCCCCATTTCATTTCTATTTTGGTAATTTGGATATTCTCTTCCTGCCTTTTAGTTTATTTGGAAAAAGGGTTGCCAGTCTTATTGATTTTCCTCAAAGAACTGACTTTTACTTTCATTGATTAGATTCTTAGTATTGTATTTTTGTTTTTTTATTGATTTCAAGCCCGGAGTTTGATTACTTCTGGTTGTCTACTTGCTTTGGGTGTGATACCTTCTTTTTCTCTAGAGCTTTCAAGCGTGCTATTAAATTACTAGGTTAAGATCTCCCTAGTATTTTTTGTAGACACTCAGTGCTATGAACTTGCCCCTTAGAACAGCCTTCTTTAAGATCCATAAGTTTGAGAATTTTATGTATTTGTTTTCATTGAATTTTAGAGTCTTTCCTTTCTTTCCTTACTTCTGTCTTGATGTGTTTCTCATATGGCAGAGAGTTGCTAAATTTCCATGAGCTTGTAACCTTTCTGTTGTTTTTGCTGTAGAGAACCGGCTTCAGTTGTGGTGGTCAGATAGGATGCAGGGTGTTATTTCAACTTTCTTGTATCTGTCGAGAATTTTTTTTTGAGTCCGAGTATGTGATCAACTATAGATACAGTTTCTTGAGGTGATGAGAAAGTATGTTCTTTTGTGTTTGGGTGATATGTTCTATAAATATCTGTTAGGACCCTTTGGTTTATAACAACTGCTTGCTCCAGCATTTCTCTGTTTAGTTTCTGTCTGGGTGACCTGTTTATTGGAAAAACTGGGGTGTTAAGGTCTCTGAAAATCAGTGTGTGATGGTCAGTATATGATTTAAGCTTCAGTAGTGGCTCTTTTATGAACTTGGGTGCCCTTGGATTTAGGAAATAAATGTTCAGAATTGCAATGCCTTCTTGGTGAATTTCTCCTTTTATTGGTAATAGTATCCTTCCCGATTTCTGCTTACTAGTTTTTGTTCGAAGACTATTTTGTCAGATATTAAATTGGCTGTGCTGACTCACTTCTTAGGTCCATTTGCTTGTAATATTGTTTCCACCCTTGCCCCTGAGGTGATGTATGCCCTTGATGTTAAGGTGTGTTCTTGAATGTGGCAGGAATATGGATTGCTGGTTTGCATCCATCCTGTTAGTCTGTCTTTTTATTGGGGAATTAAGACCAGCACTGTTGAGATATATCATTGAGTACTACTTGTTTATACCTGTTAGTTTGTTGTTGCTATTGTTGTTGTGGTGGTGGTGGTAGTGATGGTGGTGGTGGTGGTGGTGTATGTGTGTGTGTGTGTGTGTGTGTGTGTGTGTGTGTGTATTTGCTCTTTTGATTTGCAAGTCTGGGATCATTTATTCCTTACGTTTTCTTAGATATGATTAACCTCTTTAGGTTGGGATTTTCCTTCTAGCACCTTCTGTCTGACTGAATACTATATTTTTGTATTTTTGGCTGTGAGCCTAGCCTTTAAGGACTGAGCCATCTCTCCAGCCCAGATACTGTATTTTTAATAACATGATCTGAAGCATCTGTATTTTCTCTGTGTAATGGAAGAATCTCTGAGAACGGACATCCTTTGTGCTCCCACTGTGCCAATGGCAACAGTGTGACCTTTCATGGTGTGTTGTGGGCAGCCAGCACAGACACTGGCTGGGTATGCTGGCCAGATACACTCCTCCAGAAAGCGATCGGAATATAGAGCAAATATGGACCAAAACAAGACGTTCCTGCCTCCATACAGCAGTTAGAGGAAGGTGAGCAGTTAGATACGATTTCTTCCATATCACCCAAACGAAGTGACATTTTAAAGCTGCATGTGTTTTTTTTTTTTGTCTTTTCTCTTGTATCACTGTGGTATTGAGATACTTGTGAACATCTGAGAAAGACAAAGTTTTTGAAACTTCAAAGCCCACCCTCAGTGATACACTTCCTCTAAAACCACACCTCCTAATCATTCTAAATCTTTCAAATATTGTCACTCCCTAAGCACTCAAATATAAGAGCTTATAAGAGTCATTCTTTTTATCTTTTTTTATTTAAATTAGAAACAAGCATGCTTAACCTTAACATGTCAATTCCAGTTCCCTCTTCCTCCCTTCCTTCCCAAGCTCCACCAACCCTCCCCAAACCTCCACCCAATCCCCACTCTGCTCCCCAGGGATGGTGAGGCCCTCCGTGGGAGATCTGCAGAGTCTGTCATTTCATCCAGGGCAGGGGCTAGGCTGTCCCCCATGTATAAGAGTCATTCTTATTCAGACCACCACATCCCACTCCCTGGCCCTCATAAACCTGGAGCCGTATAATAGTGAGAAAACACATTTAGTCCAACTTCTAAAGTTCTCACAGTCTACTAGTCTCAACACTGTTTAAAAGGCCCGAAGTTCAAAGTCCCTGAGAATCACAGAACTCCCTTAATTGTGACTCCATGTAAAATCAAAATAAAAAAGTAGATCACATACTTCCAATGTACAATGGCACAGCCGTCCTGTGATTCTGTCATCTCCAACACTACCCAGGTTCCAACTTCTTCACACAACAGCCTTTCCAGGCCTCCACAAAGGGATACTCCTGATATATGTCTGGCTTCAGTTAGGGTGATTGTTGCTGAGGTGAGATGCCATGAATAAATAAAAGTTGTGGAGTACGGGGTTTACTCCTTTCTGAATTCCTTCATCGTAGAAGGAAGCTGAGACAGGAACTCAAACAGAGTAAGAGCCTGGGGGCAGAAACTGATGGAAGTGTCATGGGTGAGTGCATCTTAGTGGCTTGCTCATTTTCATTATAGATCTGAATATGAGCGCCCACTAATAACTACAAGTCGGTGTCAATACCAGGCTGTCTTGAAATCTCCTCTGCCAACATCATTAATCCAAAGCTCTTCAATTTTGCGTCAGGCAGATTTTTAGGACAGGGCAAAAATAGCCATATTCTTGGCCAAAATATCACAAGAATGGTCTCTAAGCCTGTTACTAATATTCTTCCCCTCTGAAATTTCTTGATCTCTGTCCCCCACAGTTCAATCACCCTCTGCATTGTCTTCTATGTTCCTACTAAGATACCACATTAGGCTCTGCATAAGGCATCCAGCCACTTTTGTAATCCAAAGTCAAAATGTCTTCTAAATTCCTCTACAAACATCATGGCCAAGCCTGTCACAGCAACACTGTGCCCTTGGTAACAACTGAATGATTATTGTGGCTGCAAAGAGTCACCATGACCAAGGAAACTCGTATAAAAGAAGGCATTTAGTTGGGGACTTACAGTTTTAGAGGGTAGTTCATTATCACCATGCTGGTATGGTACAGCAGCATACAAACGGACATGGTGCTTGAGAAATAGCTGAGAGTAGTAGACATCCTGATCCACAGGTTGTGGAAACAGAAAGACTGAGTCTTGCATGGGCTTTTGAAACCTCAAAGCCCACCACTAGTGACACATTTCCTTCAAAAAGGCCACCCCTCTTAATCCTTCTAATTCTTTCAAATAATTCTACTCCCTGATAACCAAGCTTTCAAATATATGAGCTTATAGTGGCCATTATTATTTAACCCACCGACCAGAAGTTGTAGGAAGTCACAGAAAGCTTATTTCTTATGATTCTGGAATAAGCGACAGTATTCAGCCATTTGAGGACTATCCTGATATCCACTTCTTCAGCCTTCACTGTGACTAGAGACATTTCTACCTCTGATTGACTGAGAATACGAGGTTCATTCTAGGCAATTCTCAAAGGATTGCATGTACAAGTATGGACTTGATGGACAAAGGCTGGGACTCCAGCACAAATTCAGATGAAAAAATCATACAACATGGTTTGTCTTTGGATGACTTATGGGTTCAGTGACAAAGTAGCCTCACTATTTGGATATGCCCATCAGTGTTGTGCTTTCTGGTTGGAGGAAGAATGTATAGAAAACCATTTATATAGGCCTTCTCAAGCTCTTAACTTTTCAGAAAGCTTCAAATAATTCTTCATTTTGGTTGGGATTCTTTCCACTATTTGACACCATTGCCAGCATCTCCTATAATCATAACTCTGGGGACTAGTCTTTATGGGTTATTAGAAATATTTTCTTCCACATTGATGATAATAGTGATAAACTCACTCTTTCCTGCCAACATTGAAGGTCTTTGAGTTGATGGAGATGAATAGTGTTTGATACCCTCATCTTTTCCTGTGTTCCAGTGTGTACATACATGTCCATGTATATTGACTGTGAAAAATAACTTTGAAGATTTGGTAGTCAGCATAGAATTTAATATATGGATATTGTCCTTCTAGGGAAAAAACAGGATTGGATAGAAACAGATGATAATAAAAATGTTTAAATAACAATAAAATAAAAATTGTAAATGTGAGTTATTATATTTAAAACTATGTTCAAGCCTATCATAATAAAAATTAAATAAAATAGAATTCCTTATCATTTCCTTGGAAGTCTATATTCTAGAGATTAAAACTTAAAAGTACAATTATTTGCTCAACTCAGGTAAACGAACCAGGCAGTACTTCAAATGGGTCACAAAGAGTGTGAAGGCCTCAGTCAACAGCAACTGTATTTTACTGGGATTTGTAGCAAGTTCTTGTTCAATCTAAGGGTATATTTTCACAAAGTGGAAACAACTAGTCAAATTAAACTTCAAAACAGTCACTCAAGGGTTTTGCCTCATGAATTGAAACAGTAACTCCTGATGTATGTAATTTGAAACCCTGCTGTCCCTTTATGTGTTATATGAAAACATCTTTAGAAAGACTATGTATGTGTGTTAAGGGAAATATTATTCTCACAGTGACAATTCATCATATCATGATTACAGTGCTAGGTTCCTGGCAAACAATAACTAGCTAAATGCAAGAAACAAATGATGCATGATGCATACTAATTCTCTAGAGGTCTGAAGTATTTGAAAATAAGGCCTGATGTGACCTGCATCACATTGAACATCTACTGGGGCGATGAAGACTGCTTAGTTTTATTTCTGATATTCAGAAATGAAAAACATAAATCCTTCTTTCAAAATCCACAGAGCAGCCATGTGAGTCATGAATTTAAGGATGCCTCCATTACCAAGGTTTGCTTTCTTGCTTGGTGTGTTCAGTAAAAACCTTGGCAGTATATTAAATTTTGTTTCCCTTTTCACAGAAGAATTGATGTGTTTCTATGTAGACATGACCCTGCTCTCACATGGTAAGAACAGATGTTTCCTGCTTTGCTTTCCTGTTTCTAAATATGAGCTGTACTGAATGAGCACAGCAATTTATTTTGGACAGGTCCACGTACCTGTCATTCTCCCAGAATTGAATGATGCTCAAGTGTCACACACATTTCAAGTTGTCATCATATATCCTGGTGCAATTTTCAATGGTTAATCTAGGCTGTGTATGAGCTTCAGTTTGAAGAAGTTTAGTTCAAAATTGAGGCACTGCCCCAAATACTTTGTTTCCTTGGCATCTTCATACCAACCACTTGCTAAGAATGATTTTTAAGTTATATTTACTTTGGCTTTTAAGCAGTGGAAACCACCTCAGCACCATATTTCATTGATTCTTTTGGAGACAATCGGGTAGATGCCAGAGGACTCCTGTCATCACTCTGGGCAGTTAAATGAGAAGGAGGAACAGGGTTAACTCTACAGCTCCCTAGATATAATTGTTCCAGAGTACGGATCATTTTTAAAGTTTGATGAAAACTTACTTTCAAGGTTAAGAAGGCATAGTGATTAGAGCTTAGGAGTTTAGTGAAAGGAATTCCATGTTTGGTGCTCTTTCCACAGATACCACTCTGCCATGTATCTGATTACCTGACACAGTTGCATAGATTGGGTTTTTCTGGATACAATGAATAACTTTCTAGACATATGAACATAACCCTAGGGTCATTACTAGGGAGTCATGTAAAACTGATTCTAATCAGGTTCGTTTGTTTTTGTTAATTGTTTCTGAACTAAAATTACTGCATGCATAGGGAAGGTAGAAACTATCTGATATCAACATTTGAGTCAGGCAAGGTTGTAGAAACCTATAATAGCAGCAATTTAGAAGCACAGGTAGGAAGATAAGTAGTTTAAGATTACCTTCTGGCAAACTAAGCAATAGTGGAGAGACCACCTTAAATGTCCATTCCTGATAATGAACTTGACATTTGCACTATATGTCATCCTAGAACCTTCATCCAGTGACTGATGGAAGCAGAGGCAAACACCCACAGTTAAACACTGAACTGAACCCATGGAACCCAGTGACAGAGAGAGAGGAGCGATGAGCAAATTGGCAAAGAATGGGCTGGCAAAACCATCAAAGACAGCTGATCTGAACAAGGGGGAGCTCTTGGACCCCAGACCGACAGCTGGGAGGTCAGCATGGGACTGATCCTGATCCCCTGAGTATGAGAGTCAGTGAGGAGGCCTGGGCTACCTATGGGGCCCTGGGCAGTAGATCAGTGTTTATCCCTGGAATACAAACAGACTTTGTGTGTCCATAACACAAAGAGGGATGATCTCTCAGCCTGGACTCTTAGGGGAGTGCCTGGACCCTGCCCTGAGTGAAATGACAGACTCTGGATATCCCCTATCTAGAAGGAAGTGGGGATAGGGTGGGAGGCTGGGGGGGATGGGCGAGGTGTGGGAGGAGGAGAGAGAGAGGGAACTGGGATTGACATGTGAAGCAAGCTATTTAAGATTAAAGTAATAAAATAAACTGGACTCTAATCACCAAAAAAAAATTACCCTCTACACAACCTACTGAATTTTAAGCCAGCCTGAGCTACATAATGATACAACTACCTAGCTAAGCAAATAACTAGGTAAATATTTTTATTTGATACCAGAAATAAATAAGTTGATAGTAGAACCAAATATAACCAACAACTCTTTAAGGTGGGATATACATTTTCAGAAGATATTCAATCTAAAACTTGTTCTCTCAGTGCTGAGAGTCTAAGTTATGACAGTGTTGCTTAAAATCTTGTCCAAGATCCATTATTCTCTAGGGTGGCAAGTTGGTGGTCAATTTCCTCACTGGGTTCTTCAGATCAACTCTTTTTTATCAAAACCCTGCTGAGAAACACTGAAAACTGTCCAGAAACATCAAAATAAACGATGAAGTATGCATATGGATTGATTGTTTCTTTACTCTGATTTTTAAGCCTATGTTGTTAGTTTAACTGCTATGCCTTCTTCAAAGAAACAAACATATACTTTACTAAACAGCAATTCATTAAGGACACTGAAGCACTGAAAATCTGATTGAATTTTCCTCCAGATTTAAAAATTGCTTTCATCTAGTAATGAAATGTCGGTTTGACTTTTCCAAAAGAGATTATGTGCAGTGGCTTCATCATAGGAGAATAACAACCAGCTCTTGTTAGCACACACCGTTACTCAGACAATGTCATTGTTGCTTCCTGCCTTCCTTTGAGACTACACAGACATCTGGTAATAGGTAAATTTCTGTTGTAAATGCTCTAAGGATAAGCTTCAGTTGCATCAAACAACAAAGGCTGGTACTGCAAGAAAGCAGAACCAGGGAGTGGCCATTCCTTGGTCAGGTTACTTGGGTTGCCTTAATCACTGAATTGTTGCCAACCTATAAAGATAAGATGCATTTCTAGGAGGCTGACTTGCAAATAGTCAACCCAGTCAGCCATAGAGACACAGTAATGCAAGTCAGAGGTCAGCTACTCACTCACCTGGTGAGCGATGAAGGGTTTTACAACTCAGAGCCATTTATATGAAATAAGATTCATGCTGACAGGAATAAGAAAATGCTTCTTACTTCAATGCGCTGAAGTCTGGGAACTTACTGGGAGTCTTAAAGAAGCCTTTGAGAGTTTCTTGTCTGATACAGAGAAAAAGTGAGGCAAACAAGATTACTTGTAGTACAAATAACATAAACCCGGAGACAGATGTTAGGGTTCAACTTGAAGATCACAGAAGCAAAGCAGCCAAGGTACCAGAGAGCTCTTATGTCTACCAAGTCTGGGGCAATCCTATCCTCAACGTGGCTGGAGACTAATTGCATAAGACTGAATGCCTCTCTGAGACCCTGCTCATGTCTTATACAACTCTCTAGTGCTGGAATCAAAGGCATGCATCACCACTGCCCAGATTCTATTGCTAACTAATATGGCTGCTGGGATTAAAGGTTTGTACCATCACCACCTGGCCTCTATGGCAGTGGCTAGCTTTGTATTCTGATCTCCAGGCAAGCTTTATTATATTATAAGTAATGTGTGATCACAATTACTGGGTTGTCCAGTGTAACTAGAGCTAGGTAGACAGCCAGGATTAGAATACACGATTCTATCTTTTAATTCAGTGTTCATAGTATACACAGGAGGAAAGGACTCACCACTTTCCTTTTCAGCTTCCCTTCACTGGAATTGCAACCAAAAAAGCTGTATATTCCACCATACCCCAAACCCATTGTGACTGAGGAATGGGTGAACAAAAGGAAGAAAATACCAGGTTAAAAGGTGTAAGACTGATATCCAAGACATAAAAGAATATGAGAATGTGTAGGGTTTCCTATGTGAAGAATGTTTTTCCTCCACAGAACGCCCTTCCTCCTTCACAGAAAAATACCCTTCACAGAGCAACAACTTCCCTAGATGATGTGAGAAAACATGCTTTCCTTTTGATGGAGAGGTTGTTTGATTCTTAGCTTTAAGTTCTATGCTAGAATCAGACTCTACTGTTATTTTTCACCATGATTTTATAATACAGTTATTATAAGATAGTTAACATATTTATCACTGAGGAAAAACAGGTTTAAAAATATCATAGATATTGGTTTTTTTATATTTGAATGCAATACATTATAAATAATAAATAAAGGCTACGCATTTTTTAAAAGTGAATTTTTTGATATTTAGAGAGATGAATAGGGAAATAGGCATTACTGTTGTTTTTCTAGGACCCACACTGGAGGAACACTCTTGACAGACAAACACTCTGGGCAAAGCCACACCCTCCACAGATGAATAGATTCCATATGCAACACCTTCCTCAGAGAACATTCTTCACAGAGCAAAACCCTTCAGACAGGATGCCCACAGAGAGCACACACTTCACAAGGAGCACCACCCACAGAACAACGTCCATCACACAGGACACCTACACAGAGCAACAGTTTTCTAGAAGAAGACTCCCCACAAAGCAACATTTACCATACAGTAGCATCCTCCCCAAAACAACAACCTTCACAGAGTAACAGCCTCCCCCAAACAACACCCTTCACAGAGCAACAACTCCCATAAAGCAACACCCTCCACAGAGAAATACTCTCCATAGAGCAATAATTTCAACAGGGCAACTTGAACTGGGGCACCTTCCACAAAGGAGCACTCTTCATGAACAAGCACTCACAGCAGATGATGAGTACTCCACCGAGAATTTCCCTCAACAGAGCAACACCATCAAGTAACCGTAGAGAAACCAGGCTCATGGTCAAATAATTTATTTTTAAAAAGTATTTTTCGCTCAAAATGTTACTCCCCCAATATTATACTCACATAGTCATTAAGCATAAACATATAAACTAAGTTTCCATGGTTTTGTTGCCAGATTGATTGGTTTAAGAGGCATTGAGGGGCCCACTCCATAGCTAGACTTCCTACTTCTTTGCCGGGGTCTAGCCTGGTGAGTAACCCTACCACCTGATACTTTTTGTTCCACTGAAACCAATCATATCTAGCCTGGGGCCCCTAGACAGGGTCCTGGCCTACTCTTGCCACCAGAGCCTGCAAAGCAGCCTAACTCCAGGCTTCCTCAATGTCCCACATCCTGTTCCCTGGCATGGTTTCTTGTAGTACAGCCAACTTCACAGCTTCCTCCAGGACTCGCTTGCATCCTGTCATAGGACTCTTTTTGTGTCCACCCAACACCACCCATTCTGGGTGTGTCTAGACTGTCCAGGTCCTCCTCACTATCTAGACTAGTGCCTATTTACATATTCCATGCAATCTCAGCCAAAACCATATGTAATTATTTGAAGAAATAGAAAAAGGAAAAAGAAATTATCAAAAGAGTCATATAGACTCACGAAAGTTCCCTCATAGCCAAAACAATACAGAGCAAAATTAACCATGCTGGAGGTATTTCTATTCAAAAATCTTAAGATACATTACAGGACCAGTGTAAGAAAAGCAATACAACACTGGCAAAATAATGGACATGTAGACAGACAGAACAAAGCCCAAGACCCAAAAGCAAGCAGATGTAACTCAGCCCCTTAATATTTGACCAATCAAAATCACATGCTTAACAAAAGAGCATCTTCAACAAGTAGTGCCAGGAAAGCTGGATGTCTACATGCTGAAGAATTAAATTAGAGCTGCAGCTTGCACAAAAATATCTACAAATTGATCAAAGACATACACATGAGACACTGAAACTGCTATAAGAAAGCACAGGCAGCACCCTACGTGGTGTAGGTACAGAAAGGGGCTTCCTAAAGAGGGTTTCAATTGACTGAGAGCTCAGACCAACAACTGACACACAGGACTTCAGGAAACAAAAATGTTTCAGCACAGTTAAAGAAAAAATCAGTGCAGTGAAGAGTAAGCCCACACAATGGGAGGAAACTTTGCCAGCTTTACATCAGACATAAGACTGGAATTCAGAATTTACAAAGAATTAAAAAAAACAATCACTTGAAAAACAGAACAAAACAAATGACCCATTCCAAAAATGGGCCTGAGACCTTAATAAAGAGTTCTTACTGTGTGTGTGTGTGTGTGTGTGTGTGTGTGTGTGTGTGTGTGTGTGTGTGTGTGTACACCAGGGTAATTGTAGCCTCGTAAAAAGAGTTTGGCAATGTTCCCTTCTGCTTCTATTGTGTGGAACAATTTGAGGAGTATTGGTATTAACTTTTTTTTAAATTTCTGATAGAATTCTGCAGTGAAACCACCTGACCCTGGCTTTTTTTGGTTGGGAGACTTTTGATGACTACTTCTATTTCATTAGAGGTTATAGGTCTGTTCAAATTACCTATTTGTTCTTGATTTAATTTTGGTAAGTGATACCTATCCAGATAACTGTCCTATTCCTTTAAAATTTCCATTTTTGTGGGGTATAGGCTTTCGAAGTATGACCTGATGACTCTCTGAATTTTCTCACTGTCCCTTTTCATTTCTGATTTTGTTAATGTGCATGTTCTCTCTCTGCCTTTTGGTTAGTTTGGAAAAAGGTTTGTCTATCTTGTTGATTTTCGAAGAACCAACTCTTTGTTTCATTGATTCTTCATATTGTTTTCTTTGTTTCTACTTCATTGATTTCAGTCCTCAATTTGATTATTTCCTGGCATCTATTCCTCATGGGTGAGTTTGCTTCTTTTTGCTCTAGAGCATTCAGGTTTGCTGCTAAGTCTCTAGTGTGACTAATTTCCAGTTTCTTTATGTGGGCACTTAGTGCTATGAGCTTTTCTCTTAGCACTGCTTACAATGTGTCCCATAAGTTTGGGTATGTTGTGTCTTCATTTTCATTGAATTCTAGGAGGTCTTTTGTTTCTTTCTTATTTCTTCCTTGACCCAGTATGAGTTTGAAGGGTTTCTGCAGTTTGTGAGCTACAATTATACAATGGAAAAAAGAAAGCATCTTCAACAAATGGTTCTGGCATAACTGGATACCGACATGTAGAAGATTGCAGATAGATTCATATCTATTTAAATGCACCAAACTTAAGTATAAATGTATCAAAGATCTCAACATAAATTCAACCATAATGAGCCTCTTATAAGAGAAAGTGGGAAGTACCATTGAACAAATTGGTACAGGAGACCACTTCCTGAACATAACATACGTGGAACAGACACTGAGATCAACAATAAAATAAATGGGACCTCCTGAAACTGAGGAGCTTCTGTGAGTCAAAGGACATAGTCAACAAGACAAAACAGCAGCAGCCCACAGAATGGGAGATCTTCACCAACCCCACATCTGACAGAGAGCTGATTTCCAAAATATACAAAAAACTCAAGAAGCAAGTCTCCAAAACACCAAAGGATCCAACTGAAAAGTTGGGTAAAGAAGTAAATAGAGAATTCTCAATAGAAGAATCTAAAATGGCTGAAAAGCACTTAAGAAATTGCTCAACATCTTTATCCATCAGGGAAATGTAAATCAAAACAACTCTGAGATACTACCTTATACCTGTCAAAATGGCTAAAATCAAAAACACCAACGACAGTTCATGTTGGAGAGGATGTGGAGAAAGTGGAACACTGCTCCATTGATGGTAGTGGAACAAACTTGTATAGCCACTTTGGAAATAAGTATGGCAGTTCCTCAGAAAAAATGGGAATCAGTCTACCTCTACCTTAGGATCCAGCAATTCCACTCTTAGGTATATACCCAAAGAATGCACATTCATGACACAAGGGCATGTGTTCAACTATGTTCATAGCATTATGTGTAATAGCCAGAACCTGGAAACAACCTAGATACCTCAACCAAAGAATGGATAATGAAAATGTGGTACATTTACACAATGGAGTACTACTCAGTGGGAAAAAAGCAGTGGAATCTTGAAATTCATAGGCGAGTGGATGGAACTACAAGAAACCATACTGAAAGAGGTAACTCAGACCCAGAAAGAAAAACACGGTATGTACTCACTCATATGTGGATATTAGACATAGAGCAAAGGATAACTAGCCTGCAGAGAGACATACATGAACACATTGAGAAGGGGAAAGGGACAAGATCTTTCTATTATTCCTCAAGCCTCACATATTGGGGAATAATAGAAAGATACAGCCGTGTCGTGCAATCATATCAGGGAAATGGGATGGGGGTGACCCTCATGGAGGACTATAGAGGCAAACAGAAAGGTAGCAAGAAAGTAAAGTTGAAGGACAGGATATAAGTCATATGATAGTGTAAATCTGAAAGGGAGGGCCTTTTAGGGAGAGGGGTAAATCTAGTAGAAGGAGGAAGATGGATAATAATAATAATAATATGAATATATGGAAAAGCCACAAAGATCATGCTATTAATTATTTAGTTTAAAGATCTTATAATGCTTCTCAGTCAGTGTACAAATACATACTGTTTTAATGAACTTCTCTCATTTGGGATGACAGTGCTCCTTCCAAGAGCCAAAGACCACCTAACAAAGATCACAGTACCATATATAAGAAACCCTCTTTTGAGTTTCAGGGCTACCTAAGAGATTCCCAACATATAGAGCCTTTTGCAGTTGCCCTTGGTTACCCCTCAGATGTAGGATGTAAGTCCCTATTGCTGAAGACACTACGCATTTCAGAAACAGAGCCCTGACACCCCTGAGATGGAGCTGACCTGACAGCCTCTTCCCTGGGGACTGGCTCTCATGGTGCCAGGCCATGTCACAATGAATGGGGAGATCCCATGAGTCCTCAAAACCAAACAGAAAACTCCAGGCAAATGAGGGAATTTGGGAGCAGGGGAAGTGGTCAGAGATGAGCATATCAAGCGGTTGTGCAGTCACATACATACAATCATGCTACAAGAATCCAACAGACTGTATTTAAGAATGTATCTATTTATACAAATCTATATGGGCATGCAATAACAATTAATGAAAAGGAGGTGGCGAATTTGAAGGAGAGTGGATGTGGGTAGACGGAGCAGGGTGGAATGAGGAAAGAGAAGGGGGGAAATGCTGCAATTGCATTGCTATCAGGAGGAGGAAGATGAAGAAGAAGCAACATGTAGGGGACAAGTGAAACTCAGCACTCGGTGTGTCAGAGGTGAGTTTCTAAGAGATGAATGGGTCTCTGACTCGTCAAAGGCCTCACTCTCTAAAGGGCTCCTCTATCATTTTTTCTTTCTTTCCTTTCTTTTTAAAAATTGAAAATAGATTCTTCCCTCATACATTATATCCTGACCTTAGTTTCTCCTCCCTCCACCCCTCTCAACTCCCTCCCCCCCTCCCCCAGATCCACTCTTCCACTATTTACTTCCCTTCAGAAAAGAGCTGGCCTCCAAGAGACAACATCCTGACAGGACAAAACAAGATGCAAAAAGACAAGGCAAAAGCCCTCCTATGGAGGCTGGACAAGGCGACCCAATGGGAGTAAAGGAGCCCCAAGGGCAGGCAGATACCCCCACTCCCATTGTGAGGAGTACCTATCAGGAAAATGCCAAGCTAACAGCAGTGACACACACAGAGGACCTGGTGCAAGAACTTGCAGGCCCCGTCCTTGCTGCTCCATTCTCTGTGAGCCCACGTGAGCTCTGCTTGACGATGGTGTTAAGGGTAAGGGGTGAAACATGGCAGGTGGGGTCTTCTTGGAGGAAACTGGTTGCAGAGAATACCCCGTGATGGTGTATCTTGATGACACCCTCCTGCATTCCCCTTCCTTTGCTCCTAGCCCCCTCAATGGGTAAAAAATCTCTGGAAAACTAAACAGAACTAGATAAATTAATTACAATTTATTGGCACTGTTTTTCTTGACTGTGACACAATATGTAAACTTTCCCCTAGATTTCTAATTGCTTTCAAGAAAAAAAAACATAAAGATACTTGAAATTTCGTTTGATTTTTTTACCACATTATTAAAGGTAAAAATATGCTTCAACATTTTTCCTTGTTATTTAAATTAGAAACAATCTTATTTTATATATCAATCCACAGTTCTCTCTCCCTCCCATCCTCCCATGCCCCACAAAACCCCCCATCCCATTCCTCTTCTGCTCCATAGAAAGGGTGAGGCCTCCTATGGGGGATCATCAAAGTCTGTCATATCATTTGGGGCAGGGCCTAGGCCCTCCCCTGCATGTCTAAGCTGAGAGAGTATCCCTATCTGGGAAATGGGCTTCCAATGTTCATTTGTTCACTAGGTATAAATGCTGTTTCATTACTAGGGGTCCCATAGACTATCCAGGCCTCCTATCTGACACTCACATGCAGGGGGCTTGGTTATGTTCTATGCTGGTTTCCAAGATGTCAGTCTGGGGTTCATGAGCTCCTCCTTGTCCAGGTCAGTTGTTTCTATGGGTTTTCCCAGCATGGTTTTGACCTCTTTGCTCATCACTCCTCCCTCTCTACACCTGGATTCCAGGAACTCAGCTCAGTGTTTAGCTGTGGGTCTCTTCTTCTGTTTTCATCAGCTACTGGATGAAGACTATGATGGCATACAAGGTAGCCATCAATAAAGCAATCCAAAATGACTGAAAGACATTTAAGAAAGTGCTTAGCGTCCTTAGCCATCAGGGAAATGCCAATCAAGACAACTCTGAAATACCATCTTCCACCTGTCAGAATGGCTAAGATCAAAAACACCGATGACAATTTATGCTGGAGAGGATGTGGAGAAAGGGGAACACTCTTCCACTGCTGGTGGGAGTACCAACTTGCACAGTCACTTTGCAAATAAGTATGGTGGTTCCTCAGGAATTATGCTTCAACATTTCAATATTCATGACTAGTACTTCTACTTATTTGTTACTTGATAAATCTCAATATTCAATCATATTTATGTTGTTCACATTGCTAAAAAAATTCACAAAGGAATTTAAAAACACCTACAAGAAAAATAGTCCTTTTTTCCTGATAATCATCCCCATGAACTTGAGATTGTCAGCCCCGTAGAGATGACTTTAACAGTCCTGACACTATAACTGCATTTATCCTCGGTATCAGAATGCTATCAGTGATTATGTCTTACTGCAGAAGCCGGTAGCTCATCTAACCTCCATCTCCATAGTGATAATAGATACTACAGGCACACAGATAAATCTCTGTTTATGCTATGCTTGGTCACAAAGAAGAATTAGACTGTGTTGTTCTAAGGAGCATGAGAATGTACGACCACTGAAATCATCTGCAAAAATGACCTTAAGATGAATCCCATGAGCTGGTTAAGCACATGCTAAATCTAGATCACAAGTTTGGTCCATTTTATAATGATTTTGGAAAAAAAATAATGTGCCTCAGAATGATTTGCACCTGACCTTTAGAGAGACAAAATTCTGAATTTTCTTCCTGAGACACATAATACAAAGACTTATTGATTTTATTTCATTCAGGCAAAATTGGTTATTTTGTTTTACTTATGGCCATTATAAAACAGGGCTGAGCAGCCTCACTATGATCAAATAAGAATGATCTATAATGTTTTCTCAGGTATTGAATAGAAGCCAAGCCATATTGAGGTCAGCAATGTTAGCCTGTTTTCCAGCACTGAAATGTTTTGCTGTGGACACACATCTGAGTCTGAGCAGCAACAGCAGCTGCAATTCTCCATTAGGAGCACAAGCCTGGATGCAGACATGATAATAACACAGGCACAGATGGCCAGAGTACACTTACACTGTAATTATTTTTCAGTGTTTTTCTGGTCACTTTGATTGTTCCTAAAAATGGACAATTCACTGGGCCCATGGTTGGTAGATACCACACACATACACATATACATATATACATATACATATACTTTCAAATAAAGATTCATATACTCAGACATATTGACACATACACACATACATAATCATATGTACACTTGTACATATATACATGCAAAACATGCAGACGCATATACAGATACACTCACAAATATACACAAACACATACAAGTACATACACAAACACACATTCATACACGGCCTAAGTGAACCCGTGTATTAATGTCCCTTATCTTTGACTTACAGCATCCAGAAATTTAAAAAAATGAAATATAGTTAGAGTGAGATATTATACATATTTTTGGGTATGATATGGCAGCTGATTTTTATAGTTCATCTTAATATTCAAAATGAGGGAACTATAGCCCTTTCCTTACAATGGATTTTATCTCCCGTCATTCTGCCAATGACCAGATTTGGTGTGTCTACAGCTCTCCTTCAGGTATAAGTGGTTCAATGCAATCTGTCTTCCTAGTGTCTCAACCTGACTTGAGTTTTCACACCTTTTTCTTCCATCCTGGACTAGGTCATACCTTCACCCTTTAGAAGGAACTTCCTAACTTCATGGACCCAGCTGTCGTCTGACTCTCTGTTACTATATTTTACAGTCCTAGCAGTTTGCTCCTAGCATTAAGTAAACATCTAAAGATTTTACCTATATGTTAGTGTGCAGGTTTATTTCAGTGCCCCACTACACACATATGCACACACACACACACACGCATGCACGCATGCACACGCACACACTGTGAAAACTCCCTGACACACACACAAACACACACATGCACACTCACACATGCATGCACGCACACACACTATGAAAACTCCCTGACACACACAAACACATACGCACACACTGTGAAAACTCCCTGACACACACAGACACACATGCACACACACACATTCACACATGCATGCATGCATGCATCCCTGAGCCAGAATCTTCACCTGTGTTTTCTTTTCTGTCTTTAGGACTCAAATAATGTTGAGAGCCAAAGAGCATCTTAATTCGTATTTAGTAACTGAAGAAAAGAAAGAATGAAGAAGAAAAGAAGAAAACCAGAAGGATAGGATCAAAGACTTTAGCCATTATGATACAGAGGAGGGTATCTGTACATCTTGTGAAGATAAAAAACAAAATGCATGTGAGTGAGGAGAGGGTGTAGATGAAGGAGGGAGTGTGCATATTTGGAATAAATCAGAAAAGTTTTATAAAAGAGGTCCCTGTAGCTGAGTCATGTCCCTAAAGATGCCTACATCCTTATCCATACGACCTATGATAACATTGCTCTATACCGCAAAAGGAACTAGGAAGATACAATTTAAGTACCTTGAACAGTTCAGATTACATCAGTCCAGTTGTCAGCGTCCTGAAAATGGTGGTAGAGGAATTAAAATAAAAGTGATAGTGGAAACAGAGACAGAGGAGGGAGAGAGGAAAGTAGGGAAGGAGAAAGGAAGGGAGGGGTGGAGGGAGTTAAGGGAATGAGATTTGTGACTATAGAATTGAAACAGGAAAGGACAGAAATTCTCCTCCTGAGTGTCCCAAAGCAGTGGCGCTAGCACTACGTTTTGGACTTTGGATCATCATACCTAAAACATAATGAGTATATTGAGTTAATATGTTGGATTGTGATTGGTAATTTGTTTATTCTATGAGAAGCTAATATGGGGTACTATGAAACACGTCCTTTCGTCTAATTTGACTTTCTGAATGGAAACAATACATTCTCATTCCAGAAAATAAAAAACAAATACCTGTAAGTAAACGAGCTTACTCACTAATTTTCCTACTCAAGGGAGCAAGTACTGACATTACATGTTTTCCTTTCATAAGTGGTCTTTTGATCAATGGAGACATCGAAAGGGAATTTTAGGGTTAATATTAAAGCACTGTGCTATACTGAAATAAATTTTCAGTTAATTTTAACATTATAAGTCACATTTAATTTACTAAAATTTCCTTCATCCTAATCTACTAACTAAATCTGAATGTGATGAAAATATGGGTTAAGGAGAGCCCATATTTTCTGCCCTCCTATTTACACACATAAATTACTATTTGAAAGCCTTGAGCACAGCCAGATGTCACTGCTCATTCTGTCACCCCTCTGAAAGGTGCCAGCCCAAAGCGCCAAGCAAAGCAGATAGAGCTGGCATCTCACTCTGTCTCAATTGGCTTCATCGTTCACAAGGCCTTTCTTTTGCCTCAAGCTCAAACCATTCTCCCAAATCATGACAGCATATTTTAATTCCTCTTCCAGCTTCAACTACCTAGGGTCCAATTAAAAACTCTCCAAAAGGAACCTGTACGATTTCAAGTTTTGCTAACCTCTTTGTTCTCGGGGGACTCTTTGTCCACACACCATGTGCTAGGTGTCAAAGAGTTAAATAGTCAAAGCACTGCTGTCTGAGGTACCGAGGAGACTGCCAGTAAAGGTTTGCCCAAGGAAATTGTTTAGATCTGAAAATATTGACATCTAGTCCTGATCTGGAAACATTTCTAAGTAACCCTTTGGTTCCCAAGGCTTTGTTCAAAGAGCCAGACTAATGTTAATAAATATATTGACTTCAGTAATGTTGCCTCCACTTTGTATATTCACTTGAGCTTAAGAGACTAAGTATAGCAGGAGGTGAGAGAAGACAGAATATTTGAATCTACCTGAGATTGATGAGACACTCGTAGTGTTATGGTCCTAAATTTTATGTCACATCTGAAGTCTGCCCAGATGTGGTAGCACACACTTTAATTCCAGCACTTAGGGGGCAGAGGCAGAGACTGGGGACAGCGTGGTTTATGTAGGGAACTTCAGGGTAACCAAAGCTCCGTAATGGAGAGAACCTATCTCAAAAAAAAAAATCAGAAAGAAAAAAAGCCCTAATGACTTTTTTTTACTCCAAGTAAATGTATACTTGGAGTAGAGAAACGGGACACATTTAACTAGTTTCTGTATATACCTGCTGGTTTGTGATTTGGAGGCAGGACGAGTCATGGAACTGTTTAACAAAACGTCTTTTCTCTTACATATTCTTTTCTTGCGTCTTACTCAAACGGATAATTGCACCCCTGGTATAGAGAAGAGAGGACACAGACTTTGATGGCTCATTCATTTCATTATTTTTTTACTTTAAGTTGACATCTACCTTTATTTTGTTGTGCTTAGTCTCATAAGGTGTTATTTCCAGGTTCTTATAAATATTGCCGTTCTGTAGTAAAAATCGTTACAGCTTTCTTTTATACTGTCAAAAGGAAATTGAATACGAAAGCGATGATGCCTACCATTGTCTATATACAGGGGAAAAAAGCCACAACCATAGTGGGAAAAGCACAACAATGACCAAAAATAAACAATACAAAAAAAGTTCTTTAGCAACTGGGAAGTTTTATTTATTTCCTTTTCTACTGAATTCCATTTGACTTCCTCCAGAACTTTATATGTATATTAAAATTAATGCTTGAAGATGCCTGCAGACATAAGGGGCTGAGTGGTAAAATAGTATTCTTATTTGAAATATGTTCTGTAATTGATATTATGCTGCTTTCCCTAACCACAACAATACACATGCAGAATTTTTTTCTCAATATATGTTTTTATTTAAATTAGAAACATGCATACTTCACATGTCAATCCCAGCTCCCTCTCCCACCCCTCCTCCCTTGTCTCTCCACCAAATCACCCAGCTCCCAGCCCAATCCCCACATCATTCCCCAGAGAGGGTGAGGCCCTCCTTGGGGGGAACCTCCAGAATCTGTCATTTCATCGAGGGCAGGACCTAGGCCCTTCTCCATGTGTCCAGGCTGAGAGAGCATCCCTCCATGTGGAATGGGCTCCCAAAGTTCATTCATACACCATGGTGAACACTAATCTACTACCCAAGGCCCTAGAGATTTCTGAGGCCTCCTCACTGACACTGCATTCATGGAGTCTGGATCAGTCCCCTGCTGGCCTCTCAGCCATCAGTCGGGGGTTCAAGAGCTCCCCCTTTTCCGGTCAGCTGTCTTTGTGGGTTTCACCAGCCGGGTCTTGACTCCTTTGCTCATCACTCCTCCATCTCTGTAGCTGAGTTCCAGGGATTCAGTTCAGTGTTTAGCTGTGGGTATCTGTCTCTGCTTCCATCAGTCACTGGATACATGTTGTAGAATGGCATATAAAGTAGTCATCAACCTTATCATCAGGGAGGGGCTATTAATGTAGTCTCTCCACTATTGCTTAGTTTGCCAGTTGGTATCATCCTTGTAGATCTCTGATTTTCAGTTCATTATTTGTAATGACAATTAAAACACTGAGTTGAACAATGAATGAATCACCACATTCAAAATCATGATACAAATGGCAACTGTCCATGTTTGCCGTAAGTCCGATATTTTTATAACTCTCTAGCTTGGCTGAGTATCTCCAAGCAAATAAAAAAGTTAACGGAATAACAAAAGTATTAGGGAAAATTTGAATAACTAAGAAATAAAGTCTTTGAACAGAGACCTTTATTTCATGGTATTGAGAAATATCAATGTAATGTTGTAGAATATTTGGTTAACTGTGCAAAAATGTGTTGCATTTGTTTATCCTTCAGAATATTTGTTTAATTATGTAAAGATGTATTGCTGCTTTTCCTTGCCTGATTTCCTAAGGCACCTGATTGGTCTATTAAAAAGCTGATTTAACCCCCAGAAACAGCTGACCTGACAAGGGTTAGCTCTTGAATCCCAGACTGATGCCTGGGAATCCAGCATGGGACTGATCAAGAACCCCTGAATGTGGGTGTCAGTGAGGAGGCCTAGGTAATCTATTGAGCCTTGGGTAGTAGATCCATATTTATCCCGGGTATACAAATGGACTTTGGACTCCCATCCAACAATGAGAGATGCACTCTCACCCTGAACTCTTGGGGAAGGGTCTAGGCCCTGCCCTGGATGAAATGGCAGACTATGGACACTCCCATGGAGGGCCTCACCCTCCCTGGGGAAATGAGGGGATATTGGGGGGGTTGGTGGGAGGGTATGTAAGAGGGGAGGGAAACAGAGAGGGACCTGGAATTTACATGTGAAGCAACCTTGTTTATAATTTAAATTTAAATTTAAAAATAATACAATAATATAAAAGCTAAATGGCCATTATCTGGGAAGGCAGGGAGAGTAAGTAGAAAGAGAAATTTAGGTTCAGCAAAGAAAGAGAGATGCATAGTACTGAACCAGGCCTACTCAACATGGGTGTCAGTTAGGAGGCCTAGGCAATTTATAGGGCCTCTGGTAGTGGAACAGTATTTATCCCTAGTGTATGAATGGACTTTGGGAGCCCATTCTCCATAGAGGGATACTCTCTCAGCCTAGACACATGGCAGGGTTGCGGGGGGGGGGGGGGCTAGGCCCTGCTCCAAATGGTGTCAGACTTTGATGATCCCCCATGGAAGGCCTCACCCTCCCTGGGGAGCATGGGATGGGGACTTGGTGGGGGGTAGGGGAGGATGGGAGGTCAAGTGAACTGGGATTGATATGTAAAATAAGATTGTTTCTAATTTAAATTTTAAAAAAAGGAAGAGAAATGCCAGCTCCTGCCAGAAGCCAGACAGGAGGAAACAAGAAAGTAGGGCATATGAAATGAAAGGGAAAAAGCCCTGAGATAAAATGAGGATGAGTGGAAACAGGATCAATCAGATTAAAAGAGCTAGTGGGACAAGCCCAAGCTAAGGCTGAGCATTTATAATTTACAAGTCTGTGTGTCTTTATTTGGGAGGTAGTTGGTAGCCCAAAGAAAATGCCAACCACAATGTACTTCTTGGGAAAGAGAAAATTCTTCCACGTATGTATGAGAACTAACTGTACTCTTCATGTCAGTTAATGAAAACTCTTTTTTCTTAAAGATTTTTTATTTAAATTGGGAACAAGCTTGCTTCACATGTCAATCCCAGCTCCCTTCCTCCCTCTCCTCCCCCATCAGCCTCCCCACCCTCAACACAATCCCCACTCCTCTCTCCAGTGAGGGTGAGGCCCTTCATGGAGGATCTCCAGAGTTTGTCATTTCATACAGGGCAGGGCCTAGGCCCTCCCCCAATAGTCCAGAATGAGAGAGCCTCCCTCATTGTGGGATGGGAACCCAAAGAACCCCTGGATGTGGGTGTCAGTGAGGAGGCCTAGGAAATCTATAGGACCTTGGGTAGTAGATCAGTATTTATCCCTGGCATCCATATGAAGACTCTTAACATGGAGCTCTGTAACCATATAGGCTACCCGGGGACAATGAAAGTGCTATTATTGGGAAGATTCCAATACTATTGGGGCAACAGGACACCAGGGATGTCTACTCTTGAAAAGTTTGGGGGACATAAGAAAATACTTGTGGATTCTGCAAAACATTACATTTTTTCAGTATTATTACTCTTTGTATAAATAGTATTTACAAAGTCTGTCATGAGCAATCATGATGACTAGGATTAAACTAGGATGTGAGGACTGAGTACCACAACACACTTGTATGGAATCACATTCACATAAACATAATAGCACTATAATATTGCAAAAATAGTGGAGAGGGCTGAACTGTTAAATAATGGAATATGATAAATTGGAGAATTACTGCATATGAAAGGTCTTATTTGAGCTTTAATATATGTAATAATTTTCCAGGGAAATTGAGTTGGTCTTTAATAGAAATAAAAGTTGATTTTGCTTTCAGAGTCTGGCTATTAAAATAATGCTGCTATAAACATTGTGGAAAAGATATCCTTGTTGTATGAATGTTCATCTCTTGGGTATGTGCCTAAGAGTGGAATTGCTTGGTCTTGTGGTAGACTGATTCCCATTTTCCTGAGGAATCTCCATACTGATTTCCATAGTGGCTGTATGAGTTGGCACTCCCACCAGCAGTGGAGGAGTGTTCCCCTTTCTCCACATCCTCTCCAGCATAAACTGTCATTGGTGTTTTTGATTTTAGCCATTCAGACAGGAGTAAGATGGCATCTCAGAGTTTTTTTGATTTGCATTTCCCTGATTACTAGGGATGTCGAGCACTATGTTAAGTGTCTCTTAGTCATTTTAGACTCCTCTATTGATAATTCTCTATTTAGTTCTGTAGCCCACTTTTTAATTGGATCCTTTGGTGTTTTGAAGACTTCCTTCTTGAGTTCTTTGTATATTTTGGAGATCAGCCCTCTCTCAGATGTAGGATTAGTGAATATCTTTTCCCATTCTGTGGGCTGCCTTTTTGTCTTGTTGACAGTGTCGTTTACCTTGCAGAAGATTCGGAGTTTCATGAGGTCCCATTTATTAATTGTCTACCTAGATGCCCCTCAAATGAAGAGTGGACAGAGAAAATGTGGTACATTTACACAATGGAGTACTACTCAGTGGAAAAAATATGGAATCTTGAAATTTGTAGGCAAATGGATGGCACTAGAAGAAACCATCCTGAGTGAGGCAACCCAGTCACAAAAAGACAAACATGGTATGTACTCACTCATATATGGATTTTAGACATGGAGCAGGGGAGTGTCATCTTACAATCCCACTGCCAGAGAGTCAGGGAAACAGGAACGACCCTAAGAGAGATATTCATGGTACCCCAGAGAAGGTAGAATGAGGCAAGATCTCCTGAGCAGATTGGAAGCGTGGGGGGAGGGGAGAGAGAGCCAGGTAAAAGAGAGGGGGAGAAGAGGAGGGGAGAGGAGGACATGGGGGAGCAAGAAGGTTGAGTTGGGAGAAGAATAGAGGAGAGCAGGATGAGAGATACCATAACAGAAGGAGACATTCTAGGTTTAAGGGGAGATCTGCCACTAGAGAGATTTCCAGAAACTACAAGGATGACACCAACTGACAAACTAAGCAATAGTGAAGAGACTAACTTAAACGTCCCTCCCTGATAATGATTTTGACGACTGTCTTATATGCCATCCTAGAACTTCCATCCAGTGACAGAAAGTAGCAGAGGCAGACACCCACAGCTAAACACTGAACTGAACTCCTAGAACCCAGCGACAGAGAGGGAGAACTGATGAGCAAAGGGGTCAAGACTGGGCTGGTGAAACCCAGAGAAACAGCTGACCTGAACAAGGGGGAGATCTTGGACCCCAGACTGATGGCTGGGAGGCCAGCATAGGACTGATCCAGACCCCTGAATGTGGGTGTCAGTGAGGAGGCCTAGACAATGTGTGGAACCTTGGGTATAGATCAGTATTTATCCCTGCACACAAATGGACATTGGGTGCAGATCCCACAATGAGGGATGCTCTCTCAATCTGGACACTTAGCGGGGGGCCTGGGCCCTCCCTGCAGTGTAATGACAGATTCTAGAGGTCCCCCATGGAGGGCCTTACCCTCCCTGGGGAATGGGTGGGGGGCTGATGGGGCTGGTCATGGGGAGCGGCCAAGAAGGGGAGGGAGAGGGAGCTGGGACTGACAAGGGAAGCAAGCTGGTTTCTAATTTAAAAACATAACAAAAAAGTGTTTAAAAAAAAGTTGAGTTTGTGTATTCTTCAGAATACTTTTTTGAATTCTTTCTGTGATTACCATTTATTTAGTTGGTTGTCTTCATAGAGTTGGGCAGGAATATATAAAGTATAACTCTGGAAAGAAGACACAATGTAAAATTTGAAAGAAAACATACATGAGTTTAAAGAATGTAATTTCCTTCTTTTTATTAGAATCAAGCTTGCTTCACATGTCTATCCCAGCTCCCTCACCTTCTCCTTCTCCCCTGCCCCCCACCCACACCCCCAGCACCCCACCCAATACCTACTCTGCCCCCCCAGGGAGGATGAGGTCATTCATGGAGGATCTCCAAAGTCTCTCGTATCATCCAGGGCTCTTACCCATGTGTCCAGGTTGAGACGGTATCTCTTGATGTGAAATGGGATCCAAAAGTCCATTTGTATGCCAGGGATAAATACCATAGATTGCAGAGGCTTCCTCACTGACACCCAAATTTAAGAGGTCTGGGTCAGCCCCATGCTGGCCTCTCAGCCATCAGTCTGGGGTTCATGATCTCCCCCTTGTTTACATCATCAGTTTTGTGGGCTACACCAGCCCTGTCTTGACCCCTTTGCTCATCACTCCTTCCTCTCTGCCACTGGGTTCCAGGAGTTCAGTTCAGTTCAGTGTTTAACTGTGGGTGTCTTCCTCTGCTTCCATCAGCTACTGAATGAAGGCTCTAGGATGGCATTTAAGGTAGTCTTCAATTTCATTATCTGGGAAGTGCATTTAAGGTAGCCTCTCCACTATTGCTTAGTTTGCCAGTTGGTGTCATACTTGTAGATCTCTGGAAATCTCACCAGTGGCAAATCTCTCCTCAAACCTAGAATGACTCCATCTATTATGATATCTCTTTTTTTTAACATTTATAATGTATGCAGCATATGTCTGTATGCCCACAGACCAGAAGAGGGCACCAAATCTCATTACAGATGGTTGTGAGCCATCATGTGGTTCCTGGGAATGGAACTCAGGACCTCTGGAAGAGCAGGCAGTGCTCTTAACCACTGAGCCATCTCTCCAGCCCCTACTATGATATCTCTAGCCTGTTCTTCTCTATTCTTCCCCCTACTCAACTTTCCTGCTCCCCCTTGTCCTCCTCTCCCCTCCTCTTCTTCCTGGCTCGATTTACCAGCCCCCTCTCCCCTCCCCAAGCTCCCTATTCTCTCAGGAGATCCTGTCCCATTCCTCTTCTCTTGAGTACTGTGCATAACTCTCTTAGGGTCCTCCCTGTTTCCAGGGAGTGGGATTGTAGTCTGGCACTCACCTGCTCCAGGACTAAAATTCAAATACTAGTGAGTACATACAATGTTTGTCTTTTTGTGACTGGGTTACCTCACTCAGAATGGTTTCTTCTAGTGCCATCCATTTGCCTGAGAATTTCATGATTCCATTTTATTTCCGCTGAATAGTACTCCTGTGTATAAATGTACCACATTTTCTCTATCCACTCTTCAGTTGAGGGGCATCTAGGTTGCTTCCAGGTTTTGACTACTAAAATAATGCTCCTATAAACATTGTGGAAAAGATATCCTTGTTGTATGAATGTGGAATTTCTGGATCTTGTGGTAATCTGCCCATTTTCCTGAGGAATCTGCATACTGATTTCCAAAGTGACTGTACGAGTTGGCACTCCCACTAGCAGTGGAGGAGTGTTCCCCTTTCTCCACATCCTCTCCAGCATGAACTGTCATTGGTGTTTTTGATTTTAGCCATTTTGACAGGAGTAAGATGGTATCTCAGAACTGTTTTGATTTACATTTCTCTAATGGCTAAGGATGTTAAGCATTTTCTTAAGTGCCTCTCAAGCCATTATAGACTCCTCTATTGAGAATTCTCTATTCAGTTACATACCCCACTTTTAATAGGATCTTTTGGTGTTTTGGGGACTTGTTTCTTGAGTTCTTTGTAAATTTTGGAGATTAGCCCTCTGTCAGATGTGGGGTTAGTAAATATCTTTTCCCATTCTGTGTGCTTCCTTTTTTGTATTGTTGACAATGTCCTTTGCTTTACAAAAGCTTCTCAGTTTCATGAGGTAACATTTATTAATTGTCAATCTCAGAGTCTGTGCTACTGTTGTTATGTTCAAGAAGCCGGCTCCTGTACCAAGTCATTCAAAGGTACCTCCCACTTTCTCTTCTAAGAGGTTCAGTATGGCTTGATTTATGTTGAGGTGTTTGATCCATTTGGACTTAAATTTTTTGCATGGCGAAAGACATGGATCTATCTGCAGTCATCTATATGCCAGTATCCACTTATGCCAGTACTATTGTTGAAGATGGTTTATTTTTTCCATTGTATAATTTTGGCTTCTTTGTCAAAAATCAGGTGTTAGTAGGTGTGTGGGTTAATATCACGGTGTTCAATTTGATTCCATTGGTCTACCTATATATTTTTGTGCCAATACCAAGCTGTTTTCAGGACTATAGCTCTACAATTGAGCTTGAAGTCAGGGATGTTGATGCCTCTGGAAGTTCTTTTGTTGTACAGTGGTGTTTTGGCTATCCTGGGTCTTTTGTTTTTCTATATAAAGTTGAGAATTTTTCTTTCAAGGTCTGTGAAGAATTGTGCTATGATTTTGATGGGGATTGCATTGAATTTGTAGACTGCTTTTGGCAAGATTGCCATTTTAACTATGCTGATCCTACTTATCCATGAGTATGGGAGATCATTCCATTTACTGGTATCTTCTCTAATTTCTTTCTTTAAAGACTCAAAGTTCTTGCGATACAGGTCTTTCACTTTTGGTTAGCATTACCCCAAGGTATTTTATGTTGTGTGTGGCTATTGTTAATAGTGCCGTTTCTCTGATTTCTTTCTTGGCCCTTATTAATCTGTATATAGCAGGGCTACTGATCTTCTTGAGGTGATCTTGTATCCTGCCACTTTTCTGAAGGTATTTATCAGCTGTAAGAGTTCCCTGGTAGAGGTTTTTGGTCACTTATGTAAACTATCAAATCATCTGCAAACAGTGATAGTTTGCCTTTTTCCTTTCCAAGTTGTATCCCCTTGATCTCCTTTTGTTGTCTTATTGCTCTAACTAGAACTTCAAGTACAATATAGAAGAGGTATGGAGAGAGAGGTCAGCCTTGTCTTGCTCCTCATTTTAAAGGAAACCTGTTGAGTTTCTGTCCATTTAGTTCGGCGTTGGCTGGTAACAGGCCAGGCCTACCTAGTCCAGTGGGGTAATTTCCTTCTTGAGGCAGCAGATAGCAGTTGAAAAATTAAAAAGAACGGGTGATATTTTTCTTGCACTTTGCAGAAGCTGCTATGGCTGTATAATGGGGGTGGATTTTATGTAGAAATTGTATGAAAGAATGCTTAGGAGCCAAGACAAGTGAGTGTTTGTGACAGTTTTCTCTCAAAACAATGAAAGCAGCAATGGGAAATAATGCAGAAGTCAGGGGAGGGGACTCAGACAATCATCTTTGAAATATAAGATCAAGAACTCAGCTTTGGGAGCCCATTCCAAATAGAGGGATGCTCTCTCAGCCTGAACACATGGGGAAGGTCCTAGGTCCTGCCCAGGATGAATGACAGACTTTAGAGATACCCCATGGAGGGTCTCACCCTCCCTGGGGAATGATGTGGGGATTGGGTGGGGCCTGAGGGGCTGGTGGAGGGACAAGGGCATAGGGGTGGGAGAGGGAGCTGGGACTGACATGTGAAACATTCCCGTTTCTAATTTAAATAAAAACATATATTGGGAAAAAAAGATCAAGAACTCAGGAGTGGTTATGGTGACAGGTGTATCTTGGGTTAATTGCTGCTGTTCACTGCAGTAGGATCTCTATTAGCCACACTTGGATTATAACAAGGATAAATGCTATATTCTATTAAGGAAGTTATGACTGTGAAACAGTTAGCTTATTCAGGTAAGCAAAGTAAATGTCACATGACACAAGTGACGGGCATTAGAGGAAAGGCTTCTTTGATCATGTGTGTCTGCTAGGGACTACTTTCAGACATTAGATGTCACTGAACAGTCATTGTACTTTGTGAAAATAACCTTCAAAAAGGTATTGCAGGGAGCTGGCATAGACTGTACTGGAAGCATGAATCTGGATTTTGCATCTAAGAACCGAAATGCAAATGGGGTGTCAATAATTAGTGTAAATAATTAGCCATTCTCACTAGAGAATATAATGGCTGAAGGGATGGAATGTCCTTCTACATAGACATGATTATTCTGTCCTTTATGTATTCATTGAGTTACCATAACACATTTCAAAACAATGACAGCCATGTTAAGTGGTCAATTCATAAACCACAACAAAACGTTACATAGAAAAACACAGTGAGTTCTTGTGTAACAAAACGTTACATAGAAAAACACAGTGAGCTCTTGTGTTTCTAAAAAATTAGTGATTAGGACTATACTGAAATTAATGTGTCACCAAGCAGATACAAACCTTGCTGTGTCAATGGAATCATAACCAAGTAGTTAGTCACAAATAGTTTTTTTAAATGTAAAAATGCATGTAAAGGGGAGCATCTTGAGTGTCGCTGAAGCACATTTCTTTAATTGGCTTTATTAGATTGTTTCTGGCATGATTAGTGAAAGGTCTAAGCTACAAGTTTGAGGTGGCCCTCGTGGGAGAATGCTTCCGAGTTCTGCAAGCAGGGTGTTCATCCTTAGCTTCACAGAGACAGGATCGTAATTAGCTTCAGAGTTATTCTCTCTCATGTGGACTAGTGGGAAGCTGCATGGGTCTGTGAAATCTTCAGTGATCCAATGAATGTGTGAATGTGCTTTCTTCTGAGGTAAGGTAACTGGCCGTCATGGACACCCAGAGGTTCGCAGGATGACAGTCATTGGAACTCAGGAACTGCAGCCCGGGGAACCTCCCTTCAGGGCTGTTCCTATTACGTATTTTAGAGGACTATTACAACACAGTCTATGATTCTTGGCTCTTGTAAAAAATGCTGTGGGAAACAATATGTTTTTGTAAAACGTTTCTGTTTTAAAACTTCTTTCAGTTCCACAAAAGCAATCATATGTGCCAGCCAAAAGGGATTTTAAATTGTTCTCCCAATTATAAACAAAGTGAGTTTTATTATGAAAACTTTAAGAGACAGGCTTTCAAAATTGACCAGCGAAAGTATCTCATGAAAGATTGGTACTAAACACAAATATATTTTCGAAAAAAATCTATACAATTTTAATGAGTTAAATTATTACTAAAACAGAAATGTCAAAGGATACTTACACTAAATTATATAAATGCATTTGAAATTTTCTTTGCTAATTTACATTTAACTTTAATGTTCTGCCCAATATCCCTTCCTACAATATGATGCATGGTATAATTTTTTTCCAGAGACACTGACATGTTGCATACTTTGATAACTTTTTCCTCTCTAGTTACATGTATCATACAATTTTAAGTCTCAATTTTCTTCAAATAAAGCCTATAATTACATATACAACCCTGGTTTATAGTGAGTATTGTGTGAGACACTATGTTCAAAATGTTCAGCATGATGACTAGTCTTCTGAGAGGGCTCAATAAATATTCTCTCTTACTATAGTAAGATGGGAATTTGGCAACTTTTCCATTCCTGACTAATGTATGTATTAGTTTATTGGCTCAATGAATCAAAACTGTCTCACTGCTCAACGATCTGGATGTCTGGATTTTAGTCTCCCATCAACTTATTGAAATTCATCCTATCATTTTGTATATTAATTAATTAATTAAATGCCCTCTATATATGTTATTCTGAAAACTTCGTGCGTTTGTCCAGTCTCTTGACATGAGGTAGACACAGTACCTAGATTATGCCCCTGGGAGTACTTTTTTTCGGTCAGAAACTGAAAGCATGTGTACTGTGTGCATGTTTTATAACAGACTCGCCACTCCTTTCCATTGCTCTAGTTCTCTTTAGTTCATGAGACAGACCCGTAGCACTCTGCATATGCGGGGTAAACAAAGATCATATAAGACTCAGAGTCTACCTTAAGTCAAAGCAAGAAATCATAGCACACTGTTACATCCTAGTGAAAGCCCACAGGGCAAGATGCTACAAAGACGGAGAAGAAAGTGTCCGCTGATAGCTGTTCAATCTAAGACGGCTACGAACAGACTAGAGAGCTCAGACTCAGACCTGAAAGGGAAGGACGAGTTTGGAATTACAGACAGAGGGCGGCACATCCGCGGAGGGAGGGGGGGATGAAAATGCAGGATGGATGGAGTAAGATACCCAGGCTGTTAAGTGACACACGGAGGAGGAGGAGGAAATGAGGAGGTGGTGCCGCAGATCGCGCGGAGCATCATCATTATTTCCAACCCTGGCTCTCTGCTTTATAGGAGGCACAGTTGTTTCTCCACTTGAGGCTCATCATGAAATACAAACGTGCGTCCTCAACTGTTAATTCCCTGTCATAGGAAACAGCAGCACATGAGTATCGTGACTCTCTGGTAGAGAGAAAAGGCAACAGGAAATTCCGCTTCCACATCTCCCTTTTGCTGGATTCTAGTCACTCTCTGTTCTGTTACTCCAAGAGCTGCAGTCACTGCTTCCCTGGAGAATTCCCATCCTGCAAGCAGTCTCAAAAACTGTCTCCTCTCAGGACACAACCCTTGTGGAAAGAATTAAAGTTACTCCAGATAGGAGCTGCTTTTCTTCTTTTTATATTTTTTAATTGCTCAAAATGTCTAGTCTTCACTTTGGCAAATAAGTTTGTGTGAACACACTCTGTTGTTTTTTTTTTTTGCTGCTCGTTTTGTTTTGTTTGCTGTTGTTGTATTTTTTTTTTGCTATGCCTCAAATCAGGTCAAGTGTTGTTAACGTAGGTCCTAGAGGTTGTAAAGGAACACAGAAGCCATCTGAGAGTGCTGTACACGGATGCGGTGTTACAGAGCACTTGGCCAAAGCATACAGTTCACTTTTCAATGCCAATCCCTCCATTTATAGAAGACAGAGAAGCTTCTGTGTAATTCCAGGCCAGTAGTCTAGGGTTCATTTTTTTCTGCAAAGGAGCACAAAGTCAGACGCTGGTTTCTGTGTCTCATCTGTGAACAAACGACTAAACTGGGGGATGGAGTCGGACATTCAAACAAGAACCTACTCTAAACTAGCACTGGTCCAAGATGATTCTTTTTTAAAATTGTCTCCTTTAGATTTTGAGATTACATCATTCCTCCCTTCTACCTCTAAACACTTCCACAGACCACACCTTGCTCTCTCTCCATTTCATGGTCTCTTTTTTGATTAGTTGGTTTTTTCCCTTATATTTAAGAAGTTCTTATATACAGTTAAAAGCTTGAAAAAATTGGAGGGTTTTAAAGCACGTTTTAGAAATGCTAACATGTTGTCATACAAGACATGTTAAATCAGGAAGAAAGGGGAGCCCATGACACAGGTGGAAAATCAATATACTTCTGCAGCAAATGTATGGAATGAGCACAGATATTTATCCGTTGCTATGGTGGGTGATTGACATCGCACTGAATAGGGAGATTATTGTATACATGCTTTACTTTGATGGACTTTGCAGAACTCTTCCAGAATAACAAACCGTAATTGTCATTAAGAAACAGTGAGGAGATGGACACGTGCTTTCACTTAAAAGATCTCAGTGCACCTCTGATCTTGACAGGAAAGTTAGAATTGAATATGTTTATCAAATTTCTCTGAGAAAGGCATTTGTTCAGTTATTATAAGATGGAAGTTTCTCACTGTGTCTGAATATCACAATGGCCCATCAAGTGTGTTAATGAAGAATAATAAATGAATGTTATGTTTTCTGTTCAGGATTGGTTGTTCTAAGATGCTGATTTTGGTGCGAAATGTCTATAGTGGATGACCAATTGAAGAAGCAACAGAAAAAGGACATACATACAAATAGTGCACAAAGTGCTATGGGAGTAACCAACCACTTTTTAATTGGATTAAAGGTACACTCCATGACATGGAACCCATGCCTGACACTGCTGAAGTGGCCATGAATCTGACACTAGGCTGTTACAGACCTATGGGAAAACCCTCTACCATTATTCTGTTAAAGGAACATAGCAATGAAACGTCTCCTGATGACATATTGCTATACCCATAGACCAATGCATAGCTTAGTCCTCATCCTAGAAGATTCTTCTTGTGGTAACAATTGGACAATGTGCACAGGATGAGGGAGACTTTAGAATACTCATTCGTAAATGGGATGTCTTTATCAAACTCTTACCCCAAGGCTCAGAGATCTGTATGAAAGAGAAGGGAGAAAGACTTTAAGAGCCAGAAGTGAAACTCCTAGGAAACAGTCTTCCAGACACCACAGAAGTGATGTACTTGTGAACTCAGAGAGATTTCAACTGCATCCACAAGACCAGCATAGGTTCAAACCAGACAAAATCCCAGCAGTGAGAAGGGAAAGCAGACAAGAACCCCTTCCCCTGAAAAGAAAAAGGTTCTTGTAATTCCTTACCTGCTAGGAAAGGAAAAATCTGTTTTCCGAAATAGAGTATCACTGGGTATATCAACCACAGTCTACGGCAGGATCATGCCCAGGAGTTGACCAACATAACACAGAATCCATGTTTTGTGGGCTTCTTTTTTCTTGCTATTTTTGTGTTTGTTTTTATTTTGCTTTGTGGGTTGTGTGTGTGTGTTTGCATGTGGGTGCACATGGGTCGAAAGTGTGTAAATACATGAAATGAAGTTACGAAGTTGGGTACGTAGGGAAGTGTGGAAGATCTGGGAAGAGATGCAGGAGGATAAAACATCATCAAAGACATTGTATGAAAAAAATTAAGTAAAATAAATCTCTTAGCAAATTTGGCTTAGGTCCACAAAAATGATGCAGAAATTATATTTTGATTTCAATGATGAGCTATGCAAACATTATGAGGTTAAAAATATGATAATTAATGATTCAAAGTCTCTACCACCCTCTTTCCCATTTCACATGTGTTCCCCCAAGAGTAGCTATTATGCTGAGTTTAACATAATACTTTTGTGTGATTTTAAGCCTTGTGTATATTTCTTCTTACTTTTGATTTCTATAATTTATTCACCAGACATTCCCCCAAAATGTGTAACTATAGCTTAGCATTCTATCACTATTTAATATTCCCATTAAAATAAATATTTATGCCAAACAAATCTATGCTATATATTGTTATACTCTATTGTGGATTGCTTTAGAATCTTTTACAGTTTAGTCATCTTTAAGATGTTATTACTTTAGGGCTGGAGAGATGGCTCAGCGGTTAAGAGCACTGACTGTTCTTCCAGAGGTCCTGAGTTCAATTCCTGGCAACCACATGGTGGCTCACAACCACCTTGACTGAGATCTGGTGCTCTCTGCTGGCATGCAGGCAGAAGACTGTATACACAATAAATAAATAATTAAAATATTTTTTAAAAAAGATGTTATTACTTTATATACTTTTGTGTGTCTGTTATATATATTTTTCATATTGGTTATATCACTAAAAGTATACCTTTAGACCAAAATATATGATTGTATTGCTTATTAGATTGTGCAGTACTATCAAATACTTTCCTGTCTTCACCATTGACTGTAAAGCAAGACAGCAATATAGAGTTGTAGGGAAAATAATAGTTTTCAAATGAATATTACTGAAACAATTGGGTATGTAAAAGAAACTTTTATCCATATGTCAGACAATATACAAAAATTAATTGTATGTAAGTTTTAGTAAATAATTAATTGAAAAATAAAAATTTAATAAACTGTATTACTAAACTGGTAATGGTGGTATATATTCATAAATACATCACCTTGGAGCCAAAAGCAGGGCTATCACAAATTCAAGACATTCCTGTATTATATAGTGATGCCACGCCTTAAAAACAAAAATGAAATAGACCAACAAGAAAGGGGAAGATTTTTATGACTGGAAGATAAAAATATCTTATTTTATATAGATTGATAATAAATAATTCATATTAATAGCAGCCTAAAATACCTATAAAATGTATCTCATTGTATAAATATACACATATAGTTTAAAGGCAATTTTCTCATCTAAGCTGACAATGCCCCCTATGAGAGCCAAAGACCACCTAGTAAAATCCCAAGCTGACTGCCTAAACATCAGCTGTTGAGCAAGAGCAATAGATTTGTCAAAGTTTCAGATTATTAGCCATTTTAATCATAACGTCCTTTACATGAAAACAACACAGATGACTTATCAATAGCAATGGAGATGAACTATTTTCTATTTTATGTGACACTGTACAACAAAACTTAGCAGGCATGCCCTTCAGGGAAACGTTAAAGCCGAAGATGAAAAAGCTCAGGGTAGTGCAACAGGCCATGTCTTATCCTGTGTCTGTCATGCACGTTTTGATTTCGGATTATTCTCTGAGCCTTGCACACTTGGCAAGTTCACCTAAAGCACATTGCATTTTACACAGAAAATAGCTTAAAACAACAAACAGTTCATCAAACATTTATTAAGAACTTGTACATTAGAACAGAATGAGGATTATTGTGGGGGAGAAACAAAAGTAGTATAAAAGTAAAACAGAATTTTTTGAAAAACGGTAAGGAGTTAAATTCACATGTTGGTTTTACAGCACTTTAAAAGCAATCTTTATTGTGTCCTGAAAAAAATGAAATATAAATAAATTTAGGTACTGGATGGGTGGGAGCTTTCTTCAGAAAAATATTCCTCAGTGATACTTAGCTTGACTTGGAAGAAAAATAAGGGGAACTGGTTGTTTTTGAGGGAAATTTCAGGGGACTGGAGTATTACCCGGAGTGTACAGACATTTCTTATTATTCATTGTAGACATATTTCAGGGATGACTGAAGCCACAGATAGTCCTGAAATTATTATATGTAGAGAGAAGCCTTCCCGCCAGTCTGTTCCAGAGCTGCATCAGTCCCAAATGAACACACAGGAGGCTATATTAATTATGAAGCTGTTGGCCTTGCTTGTTTCTTACTGGCTAGCTCTGACTTAAGTATTTACCCCATAATTGTTAATCTAAGTATTTCTCTTTCCAGAGAAGTTTCTGGGTTTCTTATCCCTATGGCGGTTACATCTTGACTCCCTGTGTTTCTCCTACCCAGAGTCCTCCTGGAATCCTAGTCCCACCTATCTTGCTTCCCTATTGGCCAACAGTGCTTTATTGATATATACACAGGATTTCCACATCAATTATACACTATGCTTTTGTATTATTTTTTATACATAGACATGTCTTTCCCATCTTAATGAGGTATGTGTTGTACACAGTGGGCGTAACTTGAAGTTTGAGGTGCCAGACAAAAGTAGGGTGAGTTGTTTTCCTTTTTCACACTTGCACTGGAAGATGATGCATTCTTTCCGTAGCTCTTAGCTTCAACATTTGATTTTCTTTTGTTCCTTATTAAGAATTGTCACTTTTCCACAGAAGGGGCATGGTACAGATTTTCTTTGGCACACATGCATTGCCAGCTACTCCACTCTCGCACCTGGGGCCATTATTAAATAAAATAAAGATCACTTGGACACAGGCATTTGCAATGCAGGGATACGCAGATATGATAACCAATGTTCTGAAATAACTAATGGTTGAGTACACGCTGGGCTCTCTGGATAAGAGATGATTCATACACTGGGCAGGGCAGAAGAACAGTATGAGATTTTATCATGCTATTAAAAATGATGTGCAATTTTAAAGCTTTGAATTGTTTATTTCTGGTAAGTTCGTGTGAAATTTTTTAATGTAGTTGACCAAAAATAGTTGAAACTTTAGAAAGTAAACTTGGAAATAAGGGAGAAAACTGCACCTGGTGCTGGGTTTCACACCCCACTGGAATCTCAAGTCATAATCCTTTGTTCCATTTGTTTAGATAGGCACAGCTTCCTCCTTGTGTATAAGTGGCACTGTCTCACAGCAGACACCTTGATCCTATGGCCCTTATTGTCTCCCAGCATCTTCTTTCAAATGTTTCCTGAGTGTCTTAGATGTAGGAATTATGTTGTAGATGTGTCAATTGATGTAGGACACCACATAGTCACTTATTCTCTGCATATTGACAAATGATGGGTAACAGTATGTAACTGTTGCATAAAGAAGTTTTTTTTTTGATGAGGGGTGGGAGCAACACACACACACACACACACACACACAGATATAGATATAAGGATAATTTAAAATCCTGTCTTACCTGACTTAACATGATGACTGTAGAAGAACATTTAGATATGTGCTGTAAACGTGAAGTTTGTAGATACTAATTTTTGTACTAACAGAAATAAAGACAGGAAAGGCTGTGCCTTCAAGTGCTAGAATGGTGAGAAGAGCAGTGACATATTTAAAAGGACATTGGTACTGAGAGAGGGTGGAGCGAGAAAACATTCATAAATACATAAATATTCTTTGACGAATTTGTGTATGGATGGAAGAGGACAAGCACGATTGGAGGCATTGTAGATGCAAGTACTAGGAAGACGGCATGTAGCCAGGGAAATGCAAAGAATGAACAGTTAAGGATGCAGAAACGAGCCAAGCACCAAGACAAGGTTCAATTTCTATCATTGATAGAGAATTTATTTATTTTTTTGTCCTAAAAATTAAAAGTTGAATTTGGGATTCAAAAGAAAGAGCACATTAAAACATTATTTTTTATATTAAACTGGTTCCAACATATAAAGTAACAGTAATTCTGCTTACAGAAACATGTAAGATAGGGATTTTCCCCAAAATGTGTATCTTTTTTGACAATATGAGAAGTTCTACTAGAACCTAAATGAATAAAAATGAGCTGTGTGATGTCTATGTCATGACAGAGAGAATCCAACTGAAACTGTGGTGTCACTGGGGATATCCACTGGCCTTGGGAAGAATGGTTCTCAGTCACCTGTGAAACTAAACATCCTTACTTCTCTTGTCTGTTCTTGCCTAGAAAATATAAATCCCTGATTTGTGCTAATAATTGACAGCACGTACCCTACAGTCAGGACTAGTGGTAACACACAGAACTGTGCATGGCTTAGCAACCAGTACAAGTCATTGCTGTAGGAAAGTGCAGATAAGAAAGCATCAGACAACTGACCTGTACTGTGAATTCAAGCCAGGTGTCTGTGAGAACGTGACATTTATGATGATGTCTGCCTTCCTTAGAATGATTAGCACATAAACTGACATCTTTCTTTGCTCTCCATCCCACCCTTGTCCTTTCTGTCTACAACTTGGAGCTTGTTCCTTGGTTCCTCATGACGTGCAGCCTGGTAACGTTTCTGAAATAAAGAAGGCTTAGAAAGATTGGAAAGCTGCAAGGCTAACTCATGTTTTTTTTTTTTTGGTTTTTTTTTTTGTTGTTGTTGTTGTTGTTGTGTTGGTTTTTTTTTTTTTTTTGGTTTTACGAGACAGGGTTTCTCTGTTTTGAAGGCTGTCGGTCCAGCCTGGCCTCGAACTCACAGAGATCCGCCTGCCTCTGCCTCCCGAGTGCTGGGATTAAAGGCGTGTGCCACCAACGCCCAGCTGGCTAACTCATGTTTTACACGTTCCCTGGAACCCATCATTTATTTTATGCATTCATAGAAACAAAAAAAAAACATTCGATGGGGATTTGCAATACAGAAGATGGGCTGGAGAGGTGGTTCAGCATTAAAGGCTAAACTCCCAACCGAAATATAAAATAAAGAAGATCGCCACCAGTGGCAATCTCTAAAGAGGCTGCTCTCTGTCATCATCAGCAACAACTAGTGACAAATTCCAGGCATTTCCTCACTAAGCATTTATCAAGTCAGGCTTTTCTGTCTTCAGCATTACAGTGACAACCCAATAAGACTGAAAATGCGCATGTGTAAAGTGAGAAGTTGAGCCCAGAACCCTGGAGGGGGCCAACAGGACACTGTCTGCTGATGCAGCACATTATCCTACAAGGGAAGCAAGCAATGTGATACTGTTCGCTGTTCTAGATTCTTGGCGCAAGAACCTGAGCTACATTCTCTTCCCTACACTTCCATCACGTACTTTCACAGGTTCCCCAGTAAGTTCCGCTCCAGCTTCTTTTTTATGAAATAGTAGTAAACACTGTACCATTTCAAGCCTTTTTAAAAATGAATTTCACGGGATATCACATGTGTAGCAGCACTCAGCTCAGAGCAACATTATACTTATAGACTATTTAACTGCAAAAATTGTGAGATCCACTACAAAATGGCTTAAACAATAAAAGGAAAAACTACGTGTCTTTCTTTATCTTAGAAAATTAGGAAGGACAGACGGGCATGGACCCCAAGTTTTGAGAATTCAGGGAACTGAATTGTCAATAGGATTATCTCTGCATTGCTCTCCTCATACTCCACTAAGCCTTGACTTCATTGTTTTCTAAAGAAGGAAATTTATTTTTCTTGTAGGAATGCATGGCAGGTTTTATTTTTTCAGTCTTCACACACTGTCGCATATTAGCTAAGTGACTGGTTCAATGGGTGTGTGCTTCAGCAGGGTGGAAGCCTCTGTTCATGAGGGCTTTTGCTTCCCTAATCTTGTGCTACAGATTTATCTTTGTGGAAGGAGAATTTGTGTTGTGATTCTTAGCAAAATAGCATTGCTAGAATAGAAAAGGGCAATGGATCCCAGGAGAGGGGCAGAGAGGTACAGATCAGAGAAAGAAGACAAGGCAATCCAAAGCAATGGTAAGCAGAGCTGATAAATGGTGAATGCTAAAATGATGTCAAGTTCCTGGAGGGACAGAAATGATCACAGCGTTTGAGTTGGCCAAGCCTGGCTTATAGGTGATCTCATTAGACAGGGAATGGGAGTGAATGAAGAAGGGAATCCCGGACAATTCCAGGCCTCACTTGGTAACCCAGGATTTTTCTCATATGAAAGTGTTAAAGATTATACCCGTGATAGACAATTATCCTCTAATCCCTTAAAATGTCTCTCTTAAGTCCCAGTAACACCAAATATTATGTCGCATGATAAACAGGCCTTCACAGCTGTAGTTGAGGATCCTAAGGTAGAGATTATCCTGGATTATCTGTGTCAGCTCAGCGTAGATGACACAGAGGAGCCTGGCTGTCTGGACAAGTCAGTAAGGAAGGCACGAGGCAGACAGCTGGGTGCGAAGCTGCTCTGGCTTTCATCACGGAGGGGAGCACACTCAGAGCACGGAGGGGAGCACACGCAGAGAATCATGCTTGGTGTGAGCCGTGTACCTAGAGCAGAAGGATGGAGCACAATCACCATGGAACTGATGACGGCAAGCATGGAGGACTTGGGCTTCTCTTTACAGTTGCCCATCGCTGGCAATCACGTCTCTTTTGGTTTCTGTGTGCCAGTCTGAAGCTGCTAGGCAGCAGGTCTCATGGATATAATCAGAGCGCTAATGGATTTTCTTCTCTTGTCCCAGTTTCTTTGCCTGGGAGGTGGAGAGTTCTTTTCCCTTTATGTAAGGAAAAACCCAGCAGGCTCACTTTTCTTATCTCCTAATTTATTAAACATGCTACAGCTAGATTTGTAAAAATCTCAGCAGTCAGGCTGTTGAGTTCGTGGAGGAGTGAAATGTGTGTGCCTTGCCAGCTGCTTTTCTAGATTCCCCAGCTAGAGATGGCTCCGTGGGTGGTGGAGATGTGGCAAGTTCTTATTTTCCTTTAACTTTTTTAAACTTTCAGGGCTGAGCCGGGCGGTGGTGGCGCACGCCTTTAATCCCAGCACTCGGGAGGCAGAGGCAGGCGGATCTCTGTGAGTTCGAGGCTGGGCTGGACCGATAGCCTCCAAAAACAATACAGAGAAACCCTGTCTCATAAAAACAAAAAACAACAAAAAAAAAACTTTCAGGGCTGAGAAAAGAAAGAATGCTCATGGGGTGGGAAAGATGCTTGTATTTGGGTAGTTTAACACCTTGCAGGTTTTATGTTCTCTGAGGCTGGGCTGTTGATAAAATTTTATACTCAGAATAGAACAATACCCAATTAAATTTGAATTTTGTATAAACATCACACTTATTTTAGTATTCTCATATCTCATGTAATAAGAGTTATTCACACCAGATTGTAATTTGTTATTTACCTAGGTTAAAATGCACTGATAACCTATCCTTTTATTTGCCCCATCTATCAATTCTATATCCTTAAGAACTCCTACTGTTATTGCTGTCCAACTATAATTGCTTTCTTGTGTGTTTATTCCTATTCAGGGAGAGATATTATAGACACGTTGCTGGGAGTTGTCTTGCTGGACTCCACAGTTCCACAATGGATAAGGTCTAACAGTCACACACTACTGTAATATTATGCATATCCAGGGCTTAGGTATAGGAAACATTCATCCAGTCTTTGTCTTGGTAAACACTGGGGTTTAGGTGAAGAGTTCCCTACATTCCCTTCATTTCCACCACCTGTGTTACTGGACCACTGTCTCTGAATGTCACCATTTCCAATCTATACAAGGGTACTGGTATACTGATAGCATTTCATTACCTGCAAGTGACAAGCATTCCATGGGAACAGAGGTTACACTTAAGTCTCATATAGGGCTCACATCTCTGTACTCCTATGGACAGGGATTCATATGCAAGAAAGACCTTGTCAAGAAGTTTGCCCCACAATTATTTGCAATCCAGAAACTGAGCTTTATTATTCTGTGTCTATTACTAGCTTCATTTTTTTTTAAATTTTGAAACTATGCATTCTTGTCTGGGAGCTCATGCTGCATCCTGTCTGTGGTACCTTGCTACTCCCAAGAAAGCTTGTAACATAACTCCCTGTTCATATTGAAAAAAAAAAAAACCAGTTTGGCTGGGCTTGGGAGATGGCTAAGCAGGTAAAGGCACTTGCCACACAAACCTGATTGCTGAGTTTAATTTCCAATTCCCAAAGTGGCAAAACAGAGCATTCCTAAAGCTGTCTTCACAATTCCACATGTGGATTAGCAAGAGAAATTTTAAGAGGATAGCAGAGATGACTTCTGAAGTCTGTCTTTACATTAGGTTTCAGGATTTCCTTGGGGTTCAGTGTCTTTTCTTTTGTTCTGAGTCACCTTTATCTGCTTGTATATTAGACATCTTATTCAAACTATACAAATTGTTTCTGGTTATAATTTTTTTCGTAAGTCTATAAAAATGTTCAATTAAATTTAAAGTATGTAAAATCATCTACATCAGTTCTGATTTTAAAAACTGAGTTTGTAAAAATATAACCCTTATATATGTGTGAGAAATGATTTCTCTGTGTAGTCCTGCCTGTCCTGAACTCACTGTGTACACCAGTCTGGCCTCAAACTCACCTGCCTCTACCACCCAAGTGCTGGGATTAAAGGTTTTATACCACCAATGCCCTGAAACTGTCAAATTCTTGGTAAGAATTTCCACATTCCATGGCCTATGCGTTGGCAACTCTTCCTATTACTTCTAAAACTAGTATATTTATTTAGTTATTTGTGGGAAGAAATGCAGGTACCACAACATTTGTGTGGAGGTCATACTAAAACTGTGGGAGCTGATTCTCTTATGTGAATTCAGGGACTGAGCTCAAGTCATCAGATTTGGTGTCAAGTGTTGCTAACTGCTGAGTCACACTGTTACTTCTATTCTTTTACCCATGCCTTCTCTTAAGTTATTTTATGAGCAAGTGGCGTAAGTTACTATAAAGCCCCATACTTTGCATGAACTTTTCCTTTTCTTCTGACAAAGGCACCTTTCATGGGTTGACCTCCAGCCTCTTGATTGCACTCACATTTATGGGCACACACACACACAACTAAATTAATAAAATATAATAGATGTTGTTGCAATAAAGACTAAAATCTCCACACATAAGCCAACAAAGCCACACTTCAGTTTTTCCTGCTCAGTCTGCATTTGGATCTTCAAAACTCTCATGATCATGGCTGACATCCTTACTCTTGAAGCCCCTAATAAATCACATTTACAGATCCAGTCTATATCACTAGTGTACCAATGAACTTTGGGAGCCCATTCCACATAGAGGGATACTCTCTCAGCCTAGACACACAGAGGAGGGTCTAGGTCCTGCTTCAAATGACTTGACAGACTTTGATGATCCCCCATGGAAGGCTTCACCCTCCCTGGGAGTATATGGAGAATGGGACGGGGTCAGTGAGGGGGCATGAGAGGATGGGAGGGAGAGGGAACTGGGATTGACATGTAAAATAAAATTGTTTCTAATTTAAATAAAAATATATTAAAATAATAAATAGTCACAATTGCCTCTCATATGGTTTTCTTTCATTTCTATGAATTCGGTGTTTGAGCTCTTCTTTATGTTCCTCAGAATTTAATAAATATTGGATATCTTTAAATTGTTGTCCTTCCTTTTCTATAATGAAGAGCCATGCAAAACCACAACCATGATGGACAGAGATGCTCCCAGTTTTAGATAATAGCGGACTATATTTAGAACTTGGTTAGACTCTGATTTAACACAATAGCTCCTGCAGTACTTCCCCCTTTTCTCACCACCACTGAACACCTAGTCATTAGCTGCAGTTTCAATTACACTCTCTCAAAGGTCATGAACCATTGTTACAGAGAGGGGGGAGGAAGGGAGGAAGAGAGAGAGAGAGAGAGAGAGAGAGAGAAAGAGAGAGAGGGGAACAAAGTTGCCTGTTCACACAAAAAAAATCCCCAAATAAATGTTGCTTTTTTATGAATCCGTGGTTCCAGAGCACAGTGTTTAAAGAGTTTCCCAAGAGACAAAGGAAACCACAGTGCAAACTGTCCAAGAAGCAGGGAACATGGCTGAGGAAATCCAGTGAAATCCATGGCGACAGAGGGTTGGCCCTCAGCAGCAGAGTAGAATGTCTTTCCCACCTGAAGTTTTCTGTGTGTATCAGAAGCTATTTCTGAAATTCAAAGTGCTGCCTGAAAAGCAAGAACCACGAGAGATCTTCTGTTTGTGTTCAGTGTGAAGACCCAGCCTTTTGCAGAGTGGGGCTCTGGAAAAGGAAAGGCTGGGGAACTAGTTGACCTTGGGCTCTTGTCCTGATTCACTGCCATTTCTTTATAAGCTTTTCAAGTGACATGACATTCCCAAGACCCACGTTCCAGTTAAGTGTGGACAGTCCTGGTTCAGCAGATGGGTGCTTTAACTAGGTATGCCCCAACAAAGACAAAAAGAACGAATACCCAAAACATGAAGAAAGGGTACACTGTTCTACGCAGCTCATTCATCACTGTATATAATGTGTTAGCCAGGGTTCTCTAGAGAAATAGAACTGATAGAATGAATATATATATATATATATATATATATATATATTAGTATGGCTTACAGGCTGTGGTCTAACTACTGTAACAATAACTGTTCCACAGGATAGGAAGTCCAAGAATAATCCCATCCTTGTTCTGTCCACAAGTCAGGGTGTCTCAGGTGATCTGCAGCATGCATACTGCAGACCCTCAAGGAAGTAGGTTCTAACACCAGAGGGAGAAAATGAGCTTGTCAGCAAGAGTGAGGGCAAGAAGACAAAGACTATGCACTCCCTTCTCCCATGGTCTTTATATGGATAGACTGCCACCAGGAAGACTGTGGCCCAGACTTGAGGTGAGTCTGCTCACCTCAAATGATCCAATTATTACAAAAAGAGAATCACTCACAGGTATACTCTGAAGCTTAGGTTTTAGTTAATTCCAGATGTTGTCCAGTTAACAACTAAGAATAGCTGTAACAGTCCAGTAACTGAAAATTTATTGTAAATATGCAAACAAAGACAATGAATGTGAACCTGTGTTCAAAATGTCATATCCATGGGACAGAAACAAGAGTGTGTCCCAGCATCTGGGCTGCTTGGCCACGTGAACCAAAACTGCTAAGTCCTTGTCTTTCTTTTTATTCACAAGTTAGTGAATAGGATCTTGCTGCAATAAGCAATATTTTTTGGACAGTTTTAGAAGTTAAATTCCAGAAATTAAATTGCCTCAATGATGCATTTTAGTTTCTTTTGACACAAAGAAATAATTTGTCTACAATAAAACAAATTTACTGAGTAGAATTTATCATTTCTGGCTAAACCATTTAGATGAGCTTGTTTACAATATTTAGGACAACATGCATACACAAGAGACAAAATAATTTCATCAGTTCTTGTCAAGGATAGAATTTTCCTGATGTAGAGATAAACTGATATATTAATAAATTGGATCTCCTTGTTGATTTTGAGTTTAAGGGCTTATTGGCTTAATTTTAAAGGTGTAATTGTAGTCTTTTCCTGTGATTAGAATCATTCTTAAATAGTCATATCTGTTATATCCTTCCAGGTACAAGTGCTAGTTGTAAAAATCATACTTATTTTGAGGATCCTTCATTCACAACTACTTTTTCCTGTGTGTGTATGTGTGTGTGTCTGTGTGTGTTGTTTGTGTGTGTGTGTGTGTGTGTGTGTGTGGCTTTAAGGAAAAAACTCTTGAATAGAAACTTACCTGTGGGCTAGAAACATATAAGCATGAATATTTACATTCCATTTTACCTCTATGCTGTACGTATTTAATCATTGGCACCAGGCAGTTGGTACTATTTTTATTCTAGTACACAAAATGATGCAAATGAGTGAATTTCAGACTCAGAGTATCTCAATCTGTTTCTGCTACATAACACAATACCATAAACTGGGCAATTTATATACAATAAAAATTACTATTAGTTTTGGGAGCTGGCAATTTCAAGATCAAGATGACAACAGAAGTGGTATCTAGTTAAGGCTCTTTTCCTCAATGAATGGAACTTACTCTTTTGTTATGAGAACATTGATCCATTTCACCATGACTTCAATAGACCTCACCTTTTAGTATATTACGTCAATAGACCTACCTTTCAGTAGGTTCCATCATATGAAATCGGGGGGACACATGCATTAAATCAGTGTCCTTTAGCTATTTGCTATGTATGAACCTTACTATGAGCTGGAGAGTGTGACAGGTAGACAGTCGTAAAGCAAGCCCATTTCTAAGGCATTCTCTCAAAAGGTCAAATTACAGTTGAAGTAAGTCCTACTCTTTCCTAATGATCAAACAAACAAAAAAAGTGACTTTGGAAAAGAATTGAGAAAATATAACCTGTAATATATGAGAGAAAAGAAATTCAAGGAATGATATTAAGGTGTACATTGAACCCAATCCTGTAATGTAAATAGTATGCTATCAATAATTTGATATTTTCAAAACTTATTTTTAAATTATGAAAAATGATAATTAGTGGTCACCTAGAGGCATTTAGTGTTTATGGTTTGATTTTATTTAAATTTTAGTTGTTGGTTATTGAACATATTAATCATAGTTTAGAAAACATGGAACCTCTTTTATTACTCCTAAACATTTTTCCATTTATCTTTTTTTAATTAAACCTTTAAATAAGATATAATTGCATCATTTCCCCCTACCTTTTTCTCCCTCTGGTTCCTCATATGTACACATCCCCTCCTTTCTCTTGAATAATGGCCTCCTAAACAAGCCTTGAAGAAGTACACCACCAATAGACAGGCTACCATGGAAGGGGGAATTCTCATGTGGCCCTAACCATAGACAAATAACGACGAGGAACTAAGGAATGCTGGGAGCAGGGAAATAGCTCCCTAATAGTTATCTAATACCAAGGGGTCGTCCCTGAAATCCTGAGCTTACAAGGAACAATAGACAAACTGAGCAAGTTGTGTTTACACCATGTGATTTTTTTAAACTGGGTCAAGTACCTAACTTCTCATCACTTTAAGCTGTCGTTAATTAGAAAGACAAGTGTTCCCAAGGAAGCAGTTTACTGGAGGAAACACCCCTTAGTGCTACAGATCATAGAAAGAGACTTAAATTGGTTAGAAGGGGCTCAGCTGACAGTGAGGGCCACCATCAGAGAGCAAAGTTCTTTTGAGATACAAAATTTAGTTTTTCCGTGCCCATTTTTAAAAATGGGAAAACAACATTGGTGCTTTCTGCATGAATTCAAAAGGAAAATCATGTACCTTTTTCAGCGGAATATTTAGAAAAATGTAATATCAATTAACAGCGCAAGGTTTATTGCCAATGTATTCCATAGGGCTATGATTTACTGATTATTGTAAGCTTGAGTTTCTTAGAAACATGACAACAGTAGTTTATTTTTTCCTTATTTTTATCTTTTTCTTTCTGTTTTCAAAAGTGGCTAGCTATTTGGTTGTACTTGAAGACAGGAGCAATTCCTCTTGGCCAGAGTTGTTGGCTGTAGAGCTCAGGGACAAACGTGGAAAGAATGGTTATACATTACATTACAATTTGTATTCCTAAGAGCTTCCTTTCTCTCTCTTTTTACTGTATTACTTGTGGACTTGTGGATGTGGGGGTGGTCCGAGGGGGAAGACAGGGGGCACAGGAGGAGAGGTGGGAGGGAGAACTTTGGTTGGAATCTGAAATTAGATTAAAAATAAATAATAGATAAATAAAAAGGAAAAAAAACAGAGTCTTCCTTGTCTAGGAAAGAAGTAAATCTGCCTATGGCCAGATTTCCAGATTTATTTTTCTGATTAAAACAAATCATTAAATGCCACTAACAAATTAAATTATATTACATTTCATTAAAGTCTCCTGAGCTTTTAATCTAGTTCACATACCCAGACAGAAGCAGGCATCTATCTTTAAAGAGAAGCAGACTTCCAGTGAGCTCTCTCTCTCTCTCTCTCTCTCTCTCTCTCTCTCTCTCTCTCTCTCTCTCTCTCTCTCTGTGTGTGTGTGTGTGTGTGTGTGTGTGTGTGTGTGTGCACGTGCATGTGTCTGAAGGAATGTCCTGTTTCGGGCTCTGTAGTCTCCATGTCACCTGGGACTGCTTGAAGAGTCTCAGAGTCCTGGGGTTGTTGTTGGAGTCACACATCTGGTCTAGGTGATTGTCTCGGGAAAGCCAACCTAGCAAGCAGCATTTGTCCTGCTAAGTGCTTGTGCCATCTTCTTCACTGTGATGGAGACAGGGAATATCGGTGTCTATCTTTAAGGCTCTTTGAGAGAACCTCCACCGAGAGGCATCATCAATGAGCCAGTCTCTTCCGGTACTACACCCATAGGTACTGCCAGCTAATCAAGCCAGGACAAATGAAAGTTTACATAGGAGGAGGTAGAAAGCAACCACTCGCCCCAGGAAATGTTCTGCTGCCACACTGCGATAAACACCCGTCTAATCCAACTTTTCCTGCATCCCTTTGAGTATTCTCTTCATCAAACACTAATAAAATCCAACTGGATTGTTTTGATAAAACCTGCTGCAGGAACACCGACCTTCTTTTGGGAGGTTTGAGTATCAGTAGATGTCACCTGAGTTGGCATAGGCCTGTAGGTGGCACAACGACACGGAGACAAGTGACAGGAGAGTATGAGCCATCCTGGGCCACATGTGAGATTGTGTTTCTAAACAACGAGCTAAGCAAAATAAAATGAAAGGAAAAAAGAGACTCAAAGACAAAAGGTCAATTAGCCTTTTCTGAGTACGATTAGCATTGGGCTTGATAAGCAGGACCAGTCATCCCTCTGTGGTGACATTTTGTTTATGATCTAACAAATAAAGCTTGCTTGAGGATCAAAGTGCAAAGCTAGTCACAACCATAGAGTTGGTTTACCACAAAGGAAGAAACAATGAACAAACGTGTGAAGAGAGGAATGCATGAAATGTGGAGTGAAGACACTCTGTGAGGACATCATATTAGTGGACATATGGAAACAATCTCTGTTTTGCACGCGAGTCATGTGTAAACGGCACAGCCTGTGTCCTGCTGGGAAGGCTGTGGTAAGCAGCCAAGAGTGGGCTTGCCACATGTCTAGACCCTTAACCAACAGTGGCTGTCCGGCACACTCAGTGTCCGTCCGTCTCTCAGCGAAGAGAACAAATTGAACTGGGAGTCTGCACGTGAGGATCTCTCATATCCACCCGTAAACGCTGGCATTTTCACAGCCTTGCTTTAGGTATGCAGGGGCTCATGGTTCTTTCATGAGATGAAGAATTCATGCTACTTTTTGGAATTCGTGCATCATTCTCTGAGCTGTCAGTCTGAGGCTCCCTTGGCAAGGCTCAGACTTGCAGGTATTTAGTGGCTTGTTTATGTTTCTATTTCACTCAAACAGCCTCTGCTCGACTGAGCAAAAACTGTGCCCAGGTCAGGATTTAGAAATCCCCTCTATCTTTTTCTTTTATCAAAACTAATGTTTGGTGATTTGCTTTCACACTCTATAGATATTTTTATGTATTTTTTTCTAGAATTAGACCTTGTCAACTGTGGAAATGATATTCTAATTATTAGCCTCTGTGATATGTCAAAATATTTCTAATATCATTAACTAATTTCAACATCAATACTGTAGTTTATTATTAAAATCTTGCTACTTAATATTCAATGTTTATAATATCCCATTCTGATTAATACTTTAATAAACATTTTGTTACATTATAAATCATGTTTGTTTTCTTTCAATACATTTCTAAATTTAAAATATACTATTAAAGAAAATCAACATTTTAGTAATCTTGGTATATCATTAACAAACTGTCCTAATGATATCAATTTATTGTCTACTTAGCATGTGAAAAGTCTACATTTGTCATAAAAGGTTCCTATGAACTTAGATATGACTTCCTAAAATTAACTTTGTTGACTTATCAACAAATATAGGATATTGAATTTGCTTTTATTGTTTCTTTACAAAGTTAAACATTTTGTCATTTATTTAATGGTTACCAATTTTCTTATTTTGATGTGAATGTTTCATTCTGACCTTTATTTAATTCTCTATTTTTATAAACAAGCTTTAATAACAAATACAAACAATGATTTTTGACAAAGGTGGTTTCTTCTTTTAAGGATCCCATAAAACTTCTTTTAGCTCTAAATTTTATTTGGAAATTAGTGAAGGATTATAGCTAAGACATATTTAAGCCCAAATGCACACAATGTATGAAGAAAATAGAAGTATTATGACTATTTTGACGTGTTATAAATTAGGATCCAGTCAACAAGCCTGAGCTGTGAGGAATGGTTGCTGGAATTTTCCAGCCCTGAATCTGTTTTCATTGCTTTGTAACACATATTCTCCAACCTGGTGGAAACGGTGGGGAAAGATGCCTATTGGCTTGTTTGATTTTGCATCTAAAGGAAGCACGTGGTAATATCATTATGGTTTTGATGAAGAAATGTTTTTGAAATGCATAAAATATTCAAATCATCCATCTATTTCCCAGTTTTCCTCATCTCAAAGGCAAGAACACCATTGCCCGTAGAAACAATTTACCTCTTTGCAGAATTCTTCCTCTTTCCCCACAGTCCTTCATATTCTATTCTGTTTGGCTATGCCTTCAGCACCAAAGTATTACATTTAGTTTGCTGTTCCCATATCCATTTCAGCTTTAAGATGTAGTTCCACAAACAAGAACCAGGACTGGAAATCAGGCTGCTTGGTGCGGTTATGGAACCTCTTAACCAACTCGGTGGGCTTTTCCTTCTGTGTCTCCTGCCACGATCACTCCACGGCCCTCTCACTGCTGCCACCTTGATCTAAACCACCATCACGTTTTGCTTGCTCACTTAGGAGCATCAGGAATGGTCTTTCTCTTCCCCCCACCCTGTTCCATAGAAGGAGCAGAAATATCTTCACCAGCCTCAGATTATTTCATATGATCCATGCCATTCTTCCTTAGCACTGCAGGGTCTTCGGTATTGCTCAAGTTTACTGGCGTAAGTATAGTTCCAAGTCTTTCAGCTATTCTTCCTCTTCTTAGAAAATTCTTCTCCAAGAAACTCTTAGGATCACTTTAAAGATATGTTAACTTATTTGTAATGTGCACGTGACTAGCCCGTTCTGAGACAATAGCACATGTCCATTTATGAAGAGAGAATCGTCAACTCATGTGTTGAGGACCATTTTCAAAACACAGTACACACCTTTCAATTAATTCCTGATAATGAACTTGATGTCTATAACCATCCGGGAGCCTTCATCCTGTGACTGATGGAAGCAGAGGCAAACACACAATTAATCACTGAACTGAACCCAAGGAACCCAGTGACAGAGAGAGAGGAGTGATGAGCAAATTGGCAAAGAATGGGCTGGCAAAACCAGCAGAGACAGCTGATCTGAACAGGGGAGTGCTCTTGGACCCCAGACCGACAGTGGGGAGGCCAGCATGGGACTGATCTGGACCCCCCAAATGTGAGTGTCAGTGAGAAGGCCTGGGCAACCTATGGGGCCCTGAGCTGTGGATCAGTGTCTATCCCTGGTATACAAACTGTCTTCATGTGCCTATAGCACAAAGAGAGATGCTCTCTCAGCCTGGACTCTTAGGGGAGTGCCTGGACCCTACCAAGAGTAAAATGACAGACTCTAGATATCCCCTATGTGGAAGGATTTGGCAATAGGGTGGGAGGGGGGGGGAAGGGGAGTGCGGGAGGATGGGAGGGAGAGGGAACTGGGATTGACATGTAAAACAAGCTATTTAAAATTAAAATAAAAAATGATAAAAAAAATCAGTTTTGAATGAAACCAACTGCAAGCCACTTGGTTACAGAAGATGGCTAGTTCAGACACAGTATATTCCATTACTAGGGTCACCCTCGTAGATTCCAGGAAGTTTCCCCTGCTCTAGGTTTCCATACGACTCACCCAAATGCTCCCCAATTCCAGCTGTCTCTCCCTGAAATTTCTCCCTTCATTGCTCCTACAAGCTGATCCCTCCTATTCCCATCTCCACCTGCCCCAGTCCTCCAAAAACTTATTTTATTTCTTCTTCCCAGAAAGATCCATGTGTCCTCCTTAGAGTCCTTCTCTTTACCTAACCTCTCTGGGTCTGTAGGAGGTAGCTTGGTTATCAAATATTTAATGGCTAATATCCACTTATAAGTGAATACACACTATGTTTATCTCTCTGGATTTGGGTTACCTTACTCATGATGATTGTAATTGAGAAGAAACCATTTCAATAAAACTAAATAAAAGAAAATCATTTTTTATTTTCTTGGGTAGCTCATCATAGCTTTAATAAGCACCACATCTGAACTCAGGTCCTTAAATGTCTTAATCATCTTATGTTTTGAAAATCTTCCTTCTTCCCTCCTGCTCCTTTATCTCCTCCCTCTCATTCCCTCTTCTGTTTCTTCCCTTCCTTGATCCCCATTCTGTGTTTCCCAAATATGTTTTCATGTCATGCTTTTCACAGGTGCTGGGAATAAAATAGCTGAATGGATGTCACAGAGCACAACAGTTATCCAGGAAAACAGAACGTGTGCAAATACTTGCAAAGAAAGCAGACTTTAGCAAAGAAAACAAGAATTATGAGATTCTAGATGTGAATCTCCAACGATTTTGCTTGACGTGAGAGTGCTCTTCTGACATCCTTCTTCGTGTTTTTGGAAAACTAGAAGCCTTCCACTAGTTATGAGGTTGACTGTTCAACTTTCCACTTTGTGTTTCCAACACAAAACACACCCTTACCATACATATCCAGTTCATCCCAACCCTGCTTTCTCTCCAACACTCACCTTGAAGAACAATCCACAGGTCAATTTTCTGGTTAATTCAGGGATCACTATAGACACTCCTGCCTGCCTCTCTCTACAATATACAGCACGGTTTATTGTACTGAGAAATTTCAGCAGAACTCAGCCCTGATACTCATCAAAAGCGTGACCTTGCAAAATTATTTAACCTTTCTGATCCACAGTCTGTGAATAGGAATGATCATGCTCTCTTATAAAGGTTTCTGTGAAGGTCAACAAAGATGAAATATTCTCTCTCAGTGCTGGCATGGCAGCCTTTGTTTCCTTTCTCAGTTTTTCAAGAATAAAAACATGGCCAGTAAATGGAAATTGATGGAAGGAAGAGGAAAAAGTATTCACTGACATAAATAATGATGACCCCCCACTTAAATATACCACAAACTATGATTTATTAGTAACATTGGGACATACGACTTATCCCTTAGGGATGTAAATGGCAATGAAGTTTTTATAATCATTTTGCTTGTGATTTTATCCTCATTTTGCACTTCCAAACAGAGCAAACTAAATTTTGTATGGAAACAAACTTACAATGAGAAAAATCATGACGTGATTTAGAATTCATATCTATTAAGGTGCCTACTTGTCTTTGTATAGTATCCTTTAAAATATTAGATGATTTAAATATAACAATTTCAGGAAAATATTAATCCCCAAAAGAAAAGATACTTTTTCTTTAAAGAATGTCATATATGCGAATAAATTTTAATAGCTCTGAAGTTTGAGGGGCATTGTACTGTCTTGTGTTGATTTTCATTTGAAATTCTCAAGATGATACAGTGTAAAGTGGAAATTTAGTTATATTTTTATTAAATCAGTTCCCCACACTTGCTCACACTTGCTATTCCTGGGGCTACGAGCCTTTATTAAGGTTATAAAATGCTTCGACCTTCGTCAAAGGCACAGTGGCATCCCTGGAGGTCCAAAGCATTAACGATGAGGTGGAATTCAGAATTATCATCTGCTGGCAGCGTCTCCCCTACCACAGAAGCTATTCAGATCCTCCAATTGAAAGGCAAACCTGTCCAAAAGCTCATAGAGAATTCTCTTTGGAAATGGAAATATTGGACAGATTGCTTTCCAACCCAAGATTAGATGTTAACTGGGCAATAGCCGAATGCTTGTGTCTTCCCTGCATTCCACACTGCAAGCTTGGTAAGTGATGGAATTTTGGTCCAGAGGTCATGATCAACAGTTATTGCAGATTTGCCTGTGAGAAACTTCTCAATGGAATTGGATTAGAATTGATTGGTTATGACACAGCATTGTTTCAGTACCACAGTCCGAGAGGAAAGCCATGCTTTGTACAAAGACGATATCATAGTCTCGTTTGGCCATTCACAAAAATGTGTGAGGATATTGTCCACAACATAAGAAAACATCTTTTATATGAAAACAAGTTCATAAGACTTCCTTCCTTCTAAAGCCAAGCAGTGCTCACGAGTGTACATGGCACCACGATAGTGGTGAAGTGTCTAGAAAAGTCAGTTTGTTTCCTTCTTCCCAGACTTGAAGACTACTGCATTAAAAATGGCTTGTGTATCTGAGCTGGGATGGATGCAGAATCCCTTCATGATCCATTTTTATCCTGCTATCATATATATAAACATTCAGTTTTGTTTGCACGGTAGAATAAAAGGAATTATTTATGAATATATTAAAATTCAAATTATTTACCATTAGGATATTTAGAGCAAGATAGGTATTGTTGGGTTTTGTAATATAAGGCTTTGACATGACTACCAGAAAGGAAAATAATATACCAGTTGATAGAGCTCTCAACAAATAAGAAGTCTATGGGTTTCCATCTAGTTCCTCATTTTGCAGAATGCTTAGATTTATCAAGTATGAGTAGAAAAATCAGTATTTTATAAAACTTGGTAGAAGTCATCCCCTTACTGACAGGTGTAATGATCCTTTTAGTGGCTTTTTTCCTGTTGTCCCTAAACTTGGGGGTGAAGTCAACCAGCAATAATTCGGAAACTCTGGTTGGCACTAAAGTGACTTGTAGGAGATATATAGAATCTGAATGTCTGTGCAAGATGAAAAATTATGCTTCACCTTAAAATTGCATAGGTTTGGATACTTTAAAGCATGTTCTCATTAAAACCGTGTACCAGAGCATAGAGCACAGGATACAGAAATGGTGGCGAGAGTTGTTTCTGGAAAGTATTGCTCGCAGATTTCACAGCTTCTTATTTGCCTAGATCTTTAGCTTCTAGTCATTACTGTTGATGTTCAAGGGCTCATCTAGATTTCAATGTCCCTCATGAAGTCACATTTTTTATTGCTGAATGTGCTCATTATACATAAAGGGGACATTTATGTGCACATGACCCTGAAGATATTTGTTCTTGAATTTGAGCCTTTTGAAGGTAGGTATCTGATTGTTGAAGAATTTGCTGTCATTTTGCTTACTTGCCAAGAAGTATATTTAAGGGCACAAGTAAAAACTTTCCTGCTGAAGAGAACTTTAAGGTAAATTATCTCGGTTACTTAGGTAGATCGTGGTGGGATGACTGGACACTAAGAATTTTGGGGCAGAGCTGAAGAGATGGTTCAATGATAAAAGAGCACTGGCTGTTCTTCCGGAAGACCCATGTTCAATTCTGAGCACCTACATGGCAGCTCACAACTGTCTGTAACTACAGTTCCTAAGATATCTAGCGGGCACGTGTGCGCGCGCGCACGCACGCGCGCGCACACACTTTTAAAAATGAATTTGGGGGTAATTCTTCCTAAAGACTACTATTTGCAGGAATATTTTCTTATAGAGGAAGAAATGAGAGGACGGTGACAGAAACACGGGGACCTAATTCTATGTTCTTCAGTATTTCTTACAGAATCATACACAAAACCAGGAAATAAACACAAGTATTAGTGCACACAATGCACTTGAAGATTACCAACAAATCAGAGGATAAAGTTTTTAAAAATCAAAGATTTGTTTGTGTGCTTTTGTGTGTCCATATTTGCAGGTGACTACACTAGGGGCAAGGCTATAAGTATGGCTGAGTAACAAATGGAAATATATATCTTTCTTCAGATTTAAAAAAGTGCCACTAAAATGATAGGAAATGATTTTATTAAAATCACATTTGTATCCTCCACTGTCCTGCAACTTGAACTTGGGAGCGTTTTATTTTTATTTAGCTATTTGAGATATTTATTCTATGAATTGTGCTTATAACAAAGTTGCCTGTGACAACAACCTTTGTAAAAATCCCAAGCACATTGTTATTTATCTCTAACCATTATATGATAACATGATTTACAGAATATATTATGTGTAATATATGAGCAGGACACAGGACTGAAGACAAAAGGATAAGAAATACATTACTCTTGAGCAAGCAACAGATATAATCATTCCTGGATTTCATCAATTCTATTTAGTTTTTATAGTTGCAGCTTTCTTAGTAATCTTTATCTTTAGGAGAAAAGTTCTTAAATAGAGTCTGGAGCATTTACTGACACCCCCTTCCCATGAAGCACTGTCCTGAGATGAGTATGGGTTCATCCACTGGACAATGGTTGACCTACTCAGGACCTTGCCCCTAAATAAAACTGACTTTCCTTCTCCCAATAGCTATCAGGGTTTCATTGTTCCCCTACAGAGGTGGAGGTTTGTGAGCCCCTGTTTTCTCCATCACTAAATGTTTAACTGGATGAATGAACAAAAGATAATGTCTTATAGACTTTTTCATGACCTAAGGCTGTGCATACTTTCACAAATGAGATTGCTTCCTACATACTGAGACTCTGTATATCATACATTTTCAAAATGTGTACTGATCAAATATACCAGAGTGATTAATTTCTCATTTCACTGTTTCTATACAGTTTTCTTCTGAAGACCTATAATTGATTCCAATCCCCATTGCTATTTACAATAAAACTGGGATTGACATGTGAAGCAAGCTTGTTGCTAATTTAAATAAAAAACTTTAAAAAAATCTCAAGCCCTCCAACAAACGAAGAGGTGAATTCTGTACTATGAGACTTAAATTATTTTTTCCTACTCAGAAAAACAAAAGATTTCAATTATTTCACAAACTTAACATAAATTCAGTCATACTTCACTGTGACATATTCTGTTTCTATTAGACTCCTCGGATGATTCAAAGGATGCCAGTTTCTCATGTAATCAATCAATCGGTAAATATTCAGCAAATATGTTTAGAGTAAATGAGTAAAAACACAAGTTACAAATATTCATCATACTGCTTGCATTTAAGCATGTTTTCAGAGCTTCAGCCTAGTTCTTACTTGACTCCTTTAGACAACAGTAAGGATAATAATTAGTATTAAACTCCTGTTCCGTAACAGGATAGAGGCATCATTTATTTAGGGGAGATCTGTGGTAAAATCACTGAGACTGTCACTTTAATGTCTGTGTAAGGATCTTCTTTCCTTGCTTAATTTAAGAAATATCTTTTAATGAAGCTATAATTGGACCCCTTCACCTCTTTTCTTTCCTTCGTCTAAGTCTTCTCCTGATCCCCTCTCACTCCCTCTCAAATTGATGACCTCTTTTATCACTATTATTATTATTACTATTATTGTTATGACTATACTTGCCAATGTATTGTTTATAACTGTATGAATACCTATGTAATTTACTCTTCACAAAACCAATAAATAAATAAATGAAGGGAGGAAGGAAAATCAACTCCTCTTTCTTTCTTTCTCTTTATTCCCCAAGAAAAATATCCTAACTAATATGACGAAACACATCCTTAGATACCGAAGGAGGAAAGTTGGGCAATTGGTTTCCACATGTTTGGAAACACCTCTCCTGTCATGGTTAGTTTCATATGACAATGAGATGAAGCTGTGATGCTTGTTCTGACCAAACACCAGTCTAAATAGTGCTGTGGTCCATTTTGAGGCTTGATTAATATTTAAATCAGTAGCAATTGAATAAAGAATACCACTTTCAATAACATGGATGGGTTTCATTCAATGAATGGAAGAAGGCCTTTAAAGAGCAAAGGCTGAGCATTCCAGAAAGAACCGGCACTTAATAATACAACATCAGATTTTCCTGCTCATTCATTCTGGACCTGCATGTGGTTGTAACCCCATCAGTCAGTCCTGAAACGCATATTCTCATTCACAAATCCTATTTGAAGTATCTTTTGGTTGAACTTAACAATAGGATGAGGTTTTATGCTTTTATTTTCTTCATTTTTTAAAACCTATTTTAAATAATAGTCTTTCCAACACACTACTAACTATTGTGTCCTTTTATGTTTACATTTCCATAGGTATTTGGGCTGTGTGTGTTTGAACACACACACACACACACACACACACACACACGAACACATGTGTTGCTTGAAGAACCTTGACAAAGGAATGTGCTGACAGATGTCCTCTATCTACCACCCCATTTATTTGTCTGATAGAGGAATTTTACCACACAGGGACAGCCTGTTACTCTAACCTTTCCATCTCGCCATGGACCTTCCTTCCTGGTTGAGAATTTTACGAATAAAGGTCTAGTGTCCATAAGGGAAAGCCAGAATATGATTTCAGAGGCTCCTACATTGTGTCTTCAGTGCTTGGGTGAAATAAAGTGACCCTACACTTTATTTCATAGGGTAAAAAGGTCTATAAGAGTTTTTGTATAACATTGAATAGAATTCTCAATCCTACCACATCTTAAAACATACCCAAATATTTAAATTTGGATGGCAATTTGGTGAGAGAAAAGACTTATGTTGCCTAAACTTTAAGCCTACCAAACAGCAGAAGATGAAAACTTGTTGGGGGAGAGATATGGATGAATGAAAAACGAAAGGGAGAAAGAAAAAGAAAAAAAAAGTCTCCTGGATAAACGTCCCCCTTGTGCTCCAAACCAAGGCTTTTTCTGTTTTGTTTTGTTGCTTTCAATTTTCTTATACAGCTCACATTATATTTCTACCACGGCCCTAGGTGTCAAGTGCTGCCTTGGGAATACAAAGGATCACAGAGCTACAGTGGACAGCCTTTTGCTGGAGGAACGTCTCACTCGCTGCTGTTATTCTTCTTTGTCTAAGGACCAAGTTCATAGAGATCTATTGATTGAATTTAGGACAGGGGAGTGGCCTCAAGTTTCTACAAGTTATAGAAATTTGAGTCATGGTCTCCTAATTGTCAATAATCTGCAGAACACATGAAGGAAGTAGGTATATGAATCTCATGTTCCTCCTTCAGAATCAGCAAACCAGGCTGAGATTCAGCTGTCCGATTGGATCACAGACATTTTTGCACTGAATATTGACCAATTCACACCTAGACTCACACTACTAGGGTCTTCTCATACTATTTTCTTTCTTCCTATTGAGATGACCAACACAGATCATTTCATGAAGTTGGTAAAGCTGCTGTACCCTGTGTCTCTGAACCTTGGTAAACAGTAAGATACCCTGTTGCCAACAACACCTTCTCTGGATGGTTATGTAAGGAACAACAGACTTCTTCACTTTTAAGACACTGGGTCATTTTCATATCTCTATATCTTAGTCCATCCTAAGCCAAGCATATACTACCTCCCTAGCCCTGTTTGCAAGGGACATTTTCCTAAAACTTTTAGTCAGTTCCAGAAATATCAGACAATAATACACTCAGTATACTTCTAGTCCTATACCTAAAGTTATGTTGTAGATATACTGTGACTTTTCTTTCATTATATTTAATTTATAAATGATCCAACTGAGATAGCATAGTATGATAATTTTAATATACTATAGGAAAGGTCTTTCTGTCTCTTTCTTTTATTTCTTTTTTTTGAAACACTTTGTTATTATACATTTAAATTAGAAACAAGCTTGCTTACCATCAGTCCCAGCTCCCACTCCCTCCCCTCCTGTCTATCTGTCCCCCTTCTAACCCTCCACCCAATCCAAACTTTGTTCCCCAGGGAGAGTAAGGCCCTCCATGAGGGATCTCTAGAATCTGTCATTTTGTTCTGAGGAGGGCCAAAGTGTCCAGATTGAGAGAGCATCCCTCTTTGTGGAATGGGCACACAAAGTCCAATGGTGTGCCAGGGATAAATACTGATCTACTACCCAAGCTCCATAGATTGCCTAGGCCTCCTCACTGACACCTACATTCAGGGTGTCTGGATAAGTCCCATGCTGGCCTTTCAGCCATCAGGCTGGAAGTCCAAGATCTCCCCCTTGTTCAGGTTGGCTGTTTCTCTGAGTTTCACCAGCCCAGCCTTGACCCCTTTGCTCATCACTCCTCCCTCTCTGTCACTGTGTTCCAGGAGTTCAGTTCAGTGTTTAGCTGTGGGTGTCTGCCTCTGCTTCTGTCTGTCACTGGGTGGAGGTTCTAGAATGGTATGTAAGATAGTTGTCAAAATCATTATTAGGGAGGGGCATTTAAAGTAGTCTCTTCACTACTGCTTAGTTTGCCAGTTGGTGTCATCGTTGTACATCTCTGGGGTTCTCATTAGTGCCAGATCTCCCTTCAAACCTAGAATGACTCCCTCTATTATGGTATCTCTCATCCTTCTCTCCTCTATTCTTCCCCCAATTCAACCTTCCTGATCCCCCATGTCCTCCTCTCCCTTCCTCTTGTCTCCCTCTTTTTAATGGCTTCCTTTCCCCTCCCCTCCCCCAGCCTGTGCCCCCTAACTGCTCAGGAGATCTTGCCTCATTCCACCTTCTCTGGGGAACCATGCATATCTCTCTTAGTGTCCTTCCTGTTTCCCTGCCTTTCTGGCAGTGGGGTTGTAGACAGACACTCACATGATTCATGTCAAAAATCCATATATGAGTGACTACATACCATGTTTGCCTTTTTGTGACTGGGTTACCTCACTCAGGATGGTTTCTTCTAGTGCCATCAATTTGCCTGCAAATTTCAGGATTCCATTGTTTTTTTTTCTGCTGAATAGTACTCCATTGTGTAAATGGTACCACATTTTCTCTATCCACCCTTCATTGAGGATCATCTAGGTTGCTTCCAAGTTCTGTCTATTACAAATAATACTGCTATGAAGATAGTGGAACAGGCATCCTGTTGTAAGAATGTGCATCTTTTGGGAATGTGCCTAAGAGAGGAATTGCTGTGTCTTGTGGGAGACTGATTCCCATTTTCCTGAGGAATCTCCATACTGATTTCCAAAGTGGCTGAACCAGTTGACAATCCCACCAGCAACGGAGGAGTGTTCCCCTTTCACTACATTCTTTCCAGCATAAATTGTCATTGCTGTTTTTGATTTTAGCCATTCAGACAGGAGTGAGATGTATCTCAGAGTTGTTTTGATTTGTATTTCCCTGATGGCTAAGGATTTTGAGCACTTTCTCAAGTGTCTCTCAGACATTTTAGACTCCTCTATTGAGAATTATCTATTTAGTTCTGTAGCCCACTTTTTAATTCGATCCTTTGGTGTTTTAGAGACTTGCTTCTTGAGCTCTTTGTAGATTTTGGCAATCAGCCCTCTGTCATATGTAGGATTATTGAATATCTTTTCCCATTCTGTGGGCTGCCTTTTTGTCTTGTTGACTGTGTCTTTTGCCTTGCAGAAGCTTCTCAGCTTCAGCAGGTCCCATTTATTAATTGTCAATCTCAGTGTCTGTGCTACTGGTGTTATGCTCAGGAAGCTGTCTACTGTACCAATTAGTTCAAGAGTACCTCCCACTTTCTCTTCTAACAGATTCAGTGTGACTGGATTTATGTTGAGGCCTTTAATCCATTTGGACTTAAGTTTTGTGCATGGCAATAGAAATGAATCTATCTGCAGTCTTCTACATGCCAATATCCAGTTATGCCAGCACCATTTGTTGAAGATGCTTTCTTTTTTCCATTGTATAGTTTTAGTATCTTTTTCAAAAACCAAGTGTTCATATGTGTGTGGGTTAATATCAGGGTTTTCCATTCAATTCCATTGGTCTCTCTATATATGTTTGTTTCAATACCAAGCTGTTTTCAGGACTATAGCTCTATAATAGGGTTTGAAGTCAGGGATGGTGATGCCTCCAGACGTTGCCTTATTGAACAGGGTGGTTTTGGCTATCCTGGGCCTTTTGTTTTTCCATATAAAGTTGAGAATTGTTCTTTCAAGTTCTGTGATGAATTGTGCTGAGATTTCAATAGGGATAGCATTGAATCAGTAGATTGCTTTTGGCAAGATTGCCATTTTTACTATGTTGATCCTACCTATCTAAGAGCATGGGAGATCTCTCCATTTTCTGGTGTCTTCTTTAATTTCTTTTTTTAAAGACTGAAAATTCTTGCAATATAGTTCTTTCACTTGTTTGGTTAGCATTACTCCAAGGCATTTTATGTTGTTTGTGGCAATTGTAAAGGGTGATGTTTCACTGATTTCTTGCTTAGCCCTTTTATCGTCTGTATATAGTAGGGCTACTGATTTTCTTGAGGTGATCTTGTATCCTGCCACTTTTCTGAAGAGTTATTTTGTTTGGGTCCCTTATGTAAACTATCAAATCATTTGCAAACAGTGAAAGTTTGACTTCTTCCTTTCCAATTTATATTCCCTTGATATCCTTTTGTTCTCTTACTGTTCTGGCTAGAACTTCAAGTTCAGTATTGAAGAGGTATGGAGAGAGTGGGCAGCCTTGTCCTGTTTCTGATTTTGGAGGAATTGTTTTGAGTTTCTCTCAATTTAGTTTGATTTTGGCGGTTCGTTTGTTGTATATAGCTTTTATTATGTTTAGGTATATTCCTGTTATTCCTGATCTCTCCAAGACCTTTATCATGAAGGGGTGTTGGATTTTGCCAAAGGCTTTTTCAGCATCTAGTGAGATGATCATATTATTTTTGTTTTTCAGCTTGTTTATATGGTGGATTACATTGATGGATTTTCGTATGTTGAACCATCCCTGCATCCCTGAGACAAAACCTACTTGATCATGGTGGATGATTTTTCTGATGTGTTCTTGGATCCGATTAGCCAGTATTTTATTGAGTATTTTTGCATCAATGTTCATGAGGGATATTGGTCTGAAGCTCTCTTTCTAATTTGTGTCTTTGTGTGGCTTCGGTATCAAGGTTATTGAAGCCTTGTAAAAAGATTTTGGCAAAGACCCTTCTGCTTCTATTGCACGGAATACTTTGAGGATAATTGGTATAAGCTGGTCTTTGAATTTCTGGTAGAATTCTGCACTGAGACCATCTGGTTTTAGGTTGAGAGAATTTTGATTACTTTCTATTTTCATATGGGTTATATGTCTATTTAAATTGCTTATCTGTTCTTGATTTAATTTTGGCAGGTAATATCTATACAGAAAGTTGTCCATTTCCTTTAAAATTTCAAATTTTGTGGAGTACATGTTTTCAAAGTATGACCTGATGATTCTCTGGATTTCCTCAGTGTCCGTTATTATGTCCTCCTTTTCATTTCTGATTTTGTTAATTTGTGGATAAAGGTTTGTCTATCTTGTTGATTTTCTCAAAGAACCAACTCTTCGTTACATTGATTCTTTGTATCATTTTCCTAGTTTCTACTTTATTGAGTTCAATCTTCAATTTGATTATTTCCTAGCGTCTACTCCTCCTGGGTGAGTTCGCTTCTTTTTTGTTCTAGAGCTTTCAGTTGTGCTGTTAATTCTCTAGTGTACTATTCTCCAGTTTCTTCATGTGGGCACTTTGTGCTATGAACTTTTCTCTTAGCACTGCTTTGCTTTCAAAGTGTTCCATAAGTTTGGGTGTGTTGTGTCTTTATTCTCATTGAACTCTAGGAAGTCTTTTATTTCTTCTTTTATTTCTTTTTTGACCCAGGAGTAGTGCAATTGCATATTATTCAATTTCCATGAATTTATAACATTTCTGCAATTTGTGTTGCTGTTAAATTTTAACTTTAAAGCATTGTGATCTGATAAGATACATGGAGCTATTCCAATATTTTGTACCTGTTGAGGTTTGCTATGTTGCCAAATATGTGGTCAAGTTTTGATAAGGTTCCATGTGGCACTGAGAAGAAGGTATATTCTTTTCTGTTTGGATGGAATGTTCTATAGATATCTGTTAAACCCAATTGGGTTGTAACTTGTTCCTTTGTTTCTATGTTAAGTTTCTGTCTGGTAGTCCTGTCGAATGGTGAGAGTGACTATTGAAGTCTCCCATGATGAGTGTGTGACGTTTTATGTTTTATTTGAACTTTAGTAATTTTTCTTTTATGAACATGGATGCCTTTGTATTTGGGGCATAGATTGAAACTTCATTTGGTGGATTTCTCCTGTGATGAATATGAAATGACTTTCTTCATCTCTTTTACTTGATTTTAGTTTAGAGTCTAATTTTTTAGTTATTAGGATTGCTACCTCTGCTTATTTCTTGGGTCCATTTGATTGGAAAATCTTTTCCCAACCCTTAACTATGAGGTAATATCTGTCTTTGAAGCTGAAGTGTGTTTCTTGTATGCAGCAGAAGGATTTATTCTGTCTTCAAATCCATTCTGTTAGCCTGTGCCTTTTTATGGGCAAGTTGAGACCACTAATATTGAGGGATATTAATGACCATTGATACCTCGTTCTCATTTGTTTTTTAATGGTTGTTGTTGGTGGAATTGTATGTGGATTTCCACCACTTTTTCTTTTACCTGTTGGTAAAGTGGGATTATCTATTGCCTATGATTTTCTGGTTATAATTAACTTTCTTGGATTGGGGTTTTCCTTCTAGAACTTTCTGTAGGCCTGAGTTAGTGAGTATGTATTGTTTAAATCTGGTTTTGTCATGGAATATCTTGTTTTCTCCATCTATATTGATTAAAAGCTTTGCTGGGTATAGTAGTCTGGGCTGGCATCCGTGGTCCCTTAGTGTTGATAGAATATCTATCCAGGACCTTCTAGCTTTCAGATTTTCCATGGAGAGATCAGGTGTAATTCTAATAGGTTTGCCTTTATGTGTTTGACCTTTTTCCTTAGCTGCTCTAAGTATTCTTTCTTTATTCTGTATTCTTGGGGTTTGATTGTTATGTGGCAAGGGGACGTTTTTGTGGTCCACTCTATTTGGTGTTCTTATACCTTCATTGGCATGTCTTTCTTTAGGTTGGGAGAGTTTTCTTCTATTATTTTGTTAAATATGTTTTCTGCCCCTTTGAGATGGGTTTCCTTACCTTCTTCTATTACCTATTATTCTTAGGTTTGGTCTTTTCATGGTGTCCCATATTTCCTGGATATTCTGTGCTAGGGATTTGTTGGGCTAAGATTTTCTTTGGTCGAAGAATCTATTTCTCCTAGTGTGTCTTCAATGCCTGAGATTCTCTCTTCCATCTCTTGTATTCTGTTGGTTATGCTTGCATCTGTAGTACCTGACTGTTTCCCCAGTTTTTCTAATTCCAGGATTTCTTTAGCATCTGTTTTTTCATTGTCTCCATGTAAGCTTTCAACCCTTGCACTGTTTGAATTGTTTCTTGTAATTTTGCTTTGTCTTTTTGTCTTTTCCTCCCTTTATTGCATTTGTTGTATTTTTTTGGTTTGTTTTTCCATTTCTTTAAGGGATTTTCTCATATCCTCTTTGAGGGCCTCTATCATTTTCATGAAGGTGTTTTTAAGGTAATTCCCTTCTGCTTCATCTGCATTGGGGTGTTGAGGTCTTACTGGTGTAGAATCTCTAGACTCTGGTGGTGTCATATTGGTTTTTCTGTTGCAGAGTGTGTCTTTATATTGTCTCTTTCCCATCAGTTCTTCCAGTGGGTGTAGAAAGAGCCTCTTCCTCTCCTGGTGGGTAGGCGACCAGGGTTTCCTTTCAGTGAGTACAAGCCAACCCAATACTCTCTGTTCTCTGCTCTCTGTCCTGTGCTGTCTTCCCTGAGTGAGGGTGGGAGTAGATGGCTCTCTCTTCAGGCTCCTTGTTGCTTGGTTGTAGGGGGCAAGTCGACCTGGCTGAGGTTCCCAGGCCAGGAGATCTGATAGGGTGAGCGGGAAGAATTCGGGTCTAAGATGGGGACCCAGAGCTCACCTCTGTCCTCTGCCCTGAGCATGGGCAAAAGTGGCCTGGCTCTCTCTGCAGGCTCCTGGTCGCTCGTTCGTCTAGGGGCTTGTCAACCTGGTTGTGATTCCAAGGCCAGGAGATCCAAAAGAGAGCTTTCCTTTATTTCCTATAAAGTGTGATGAGCTTTGCAAAGGAATAATTAATTTCCTGACTAAAGATGGAACAAGATGATGAAATATTATTATACAACTCAAAAGAGCATACATTATAAGCTTTTGAAATGTTTATTTCTGAAAATTTCTATTTAATATTTTGGGCCTTGGGTCAATGAAGCTACTTTTTCTGTTTTTATTTACAGTTAATTTAACTAATAATCAGAACTTTTCTATATATAAATGTTATCTTCAGAAAATAAATTTGTCTCATTGATGAACTCATCCTGAATATTATCTGGTGTCTTTTATGCAACACCAATTCGGCTGTCAAATTAATAAATTCAGAAAAAATCAAATTGATAACAATGTAGGAAAATAATAAAATTTTTACTGAGTTTTCTTTTTGAGCTCTTTTTAAAAGTGATGTGTGGTAATAACCAGGTCAAGGGTGATCTTTGTGTGGACCAAGAGTAACTTCATTCATTCCCAGCCTTTTTTTTTTAATTTTATTTCCAGTTTAAATTTAGATAAGAAACAAGGTTGCTTCACAAGTCAGTTCCAGGTCCCTCTCCCATTCCCTCCCCTCCTCCCGTGCCCTCCCCCGCCCCCCGTTATCCCCTCATTTCCCCAGGGAGGGTGAGGCCCTCCATGGGGGTGTCCATAGTCTGTCATTTCATATAGGGCAGGGCCTAGACCCTTCCCCAAGAGTTCAGGGTGAGAGTGCACCTCACATTGTTGTATGGGAGTCCAAAGTCCATGTGTATACTTGGGATGGGTACTGATCTGCTGCCCAGCCTTTTCATCACAGCAATGAGTCCTTCATGGAACTCATTCTTATTTGCTGGAATTTGCTTTTTCTGTACTCATTTGTATCATCTACTTTTATTGCACCAAATTATCTGAATTATTATCTATAATTCATGTTTTAAAGATACCCAGTGGAGTTATCTCACATTTTAAATAAACACCCATGTACTTTAAGAACCATACACAAGATGATTTTATTTTCTTTCTGTGGGCATGATTTGGCATTTGCCATTGTAACTTCAAATTGAGAAGCACTCAAGTCACGGTGACCTTTCTATCAGGTTTTCGCATTACTAAGCATGTTTCTACCTTAAGGCATCTTCATGGGTTGTCCCTTTGTAGGAGCAATCTTTCTTTCATTGACTTCCATGCTTCCAGTTAAACGACATTTTCTCAAACAGCTCTTTTTTACCTTCCATAAGGTGCTCAATTATAGCTCATATTCACTATAGTTTAATTAATTCTGTGTCTCATGCTAATGTAATACTCGTCAGGTCCCTGCAGTGATTGCCTGTTGTTCACTGACCTGGATTTCTTTAGGTTTCTGTGAGCAGCAGTACTCCCTCCTACAGGAGCTCTGCTAGAAATGTTTGTTTCTCACACATAGCCACAATGTTATCCCAACTATGGTTGTCCAGCAAAGTGACTGGCACCTAAAATCTTAAGTGGTTGATATAAAAAATGTTTCCATAGGCATTTTTTAAACTGATATCATACACAGTTCTCTTGAATAGAATTCTTTCTCCCTTCCATTTTCTTTTTTGCTCTCAGCAGCCTTGCACCTACAATATGAAGAAGTATTACATGTCTGTAATAATAGAAAATGAGGCAGACATGTGGGAAGCATAAAGACAAAAAGAGGACTGAGAACATCACAGTGGCTCTTGGTTCTAAATCTTCCAGTAGCAGCATGACTGTCCTCTCTCCAGTTGGCAACATTACACAACATTACATGAAAGTATTAATTATTTGCATGTCCTCAGAAATGCAGACTGGAGCTGGGCAGTGGTGGCACATGCCTTTAATCCCAGCACTTGGGATGCAGAGGCAGGTAGATCTCCATGATCTCAAGACCAGCCTGATCTACAAGAGTTATTTCCAGGACAAGCTCAGAAGCTCCACAAGGAAACCCTGTCTCAGGAAACAAAAACAACAACAACAACAGCAAAAAGAAATGCAAACTAGATATAGTTAATATTTACCTGTCTATAGGCAGCTAACAATGCTCTAGACAGGGGAAACATTCTTCTCCAGGGAAGAGCATACCAGTTCGTTGTCCAATACCGAATGGTCAGCCTTGAAAGCACACAAATAACATTATACAGACTGAGAAGGCTATGTTTTGGAATGTGTGTATGTGTGTGCGTGCGTGTGTGTGTGTGTGTGTGTGTGTGTGTGTGTGTGTGTGTCAGATAGATTTATTTCAACTTGACAAAAGCTAAAATCAACTGAAAGAAGGGGACGGCAGTTAAGAAAATGCCTCCTTTAGATCAGGCTGTAGGCAAGCTTGTAGGACATTTTCTTAATCAGTGTTTAATGGGATAGGATCCAGCCCATTGTGAGTGGTGCCTCCCCTAAGGTGGAGGTCCTGGGTTCTATAAGAAAGCAGGCTTAAGTGATGGAATGACATATTAGAGGGTAAGAGCACCGGCTTCTCTTCCAGAGGTCCTAAGTTGAATTCCCAACAACCATCATGATCTTCCCTTAACTTTTACCCAAAGGTCAACTATCTCTGGCAAGGGGACCTAGGTCCACACCAATCCAGATAGTCTGTATCAGCTTATATTCCCACTCTGCTGTCACATAAAATCTGCTTGCGTTCCCACCATTTGACTCTTCTCTCTGCCCGCAAAAGATGACTTTGACAGTTTAGTTTGATTGCCAATAAATCTTGTTTTCTGTCCACAAAGCAGTTTCACTGAGTAGTAAAGGGACTAGAATGTCACTCAGTCCCCTGCTTTAACAGCCATGACAGGCAAGAGGAAAGACATGTAGGCTTCTGACTCAACACATGACACAAGGAAACTCCAGATCCTCTAGCCTCCTGGAGTCTAGGGCCAAAACTGAACACAAAGAAACTCCAGACCCCTCACCCCCAACCTCCTAGATACTTGGTTCCTGGAAACTGTTTGGTCACAAAAGAAACTCCCAGTGGAGACCAAAAACTCCCTTGTAGTCTCCAGGATACAGTTCTGAAAACTATTGGCATCTATGAACAACAAGCCACCTGTAAGTATCAAGACAAAGCCATAGAAATCACAGAATGTTCCCTTTCAGCATTGGCCAATAAGAATAATTGGTACATGGATGTTTCATGCCAAAATATGAGTTTGAAAAATCCATCTAATTGTTCCCAATCAGAACCAACACATACTTACAGATGTAATCCTGTAATTTTTGCCTTTAAAAACCTGGCAGTAGACAGGGACCTCCCTTTCTCTGGTGACTGCTGTGTCAGTCAGCTAGACAAGATTGGATAAATAATAAACCTTGCTTTTGCAGTTTGGTTGGTCTGTCTCCCTGGTGTTCTCTTTGGGAATCTTTATGACTTGGCCACAACAGGTAGTTTCTCTATGCCATTGCTTATATAGGATCTTACCCTACAGAAGGCAGAGGTGAATCAACTATTCAGCCTTCAAAAAGGAATCAGTTCAGAAATATACTGTCAGCTTATACCACCGCATTTTCTTTTAGATGTCTCTGCTTCAGAAGTTCAGGTAAACTACTGAGAGTTTCCTGTATGAAATATTTTTCAAGTAACACCTTCTAATACACCTTTACTTGAAATGATGGCTCAGATATCTACATAGAGTGAATGATTACAGAAATAGCTCAGAAACTTCATTTTTTGTGCTTAATTTGTTCTTTAAGTAAGAGAATCCTGAACATATTGACTAAATGGCAACAGCAAAAACAAACAAACAACAACAAAAAAAAACCTTCAAAACTCTAGCTAGAGCAATGGAAGGAAGTTTAACTTTGAAAACACACATATACCTAAAAATGGCAAACTCCTTATATTGGAGGAAAATAACTTCTATCAGCCCAAGTTCTGATAGAAAGTGAGTCCAAAGTAGTTTAAGACAAACACAGACATCACTAGTATGGGAAGTCTGTAAGGAAGCTCTACTTGAGCCAGAATGTTAGAAATTCTGTCATACAAATGTTCTTTTCTTTTTTTACCACAACAGAGAAATCAGTCAATGGCGGCAATTCTGTGAACCAAGTTTCTGTTTATTCCCCTAAATTACCTGCAGTGCTCTGTGGAGAAAAATGAATGACACAGACATTATCTCCTGATTGAAACTCCTTCCTTGAGAAAGTGAGCTTTTCTGTCATTTGAAACAGTAAGTTCCTATCTGATTGGAGATTAGTCACTTTGATGTTCAAATGAAAGAAAAAGGAAGTCCTGATGGGGCACTGCACAGTGTGGAAACACAGCAGGAGGGGAGCTTGAGAATCATTTTTAATCATAGTTTCTCTTCTAAGTTTTCCTAAAGAAAAGTGCAATGCAGAGCAGCATAACTCTTTGATGGAGGGCGGGAGGGGGAGGAAGAGAGAGAGGGGGGTGGGGGAAAGAGAGAAAGGAAGAAAGGGAGGGAGAGAGAGAGAGGTGGAGAGAGAGACCAAGTACATTGAGAGAGAGAGAGAGAGAGAGAGACAGAGAGACAGAGAGACAGAGAGAGAGAGAGAAAGTACATATAGAGAAGCAATGCGAATGCCCTTTAATAATGATTGAGTGTGGAGCAGGAAGGGTTAAATACAGAAGGACTGACTGCAGGTGCCCCCCCCCCCCTGTACCCAGTGGTCAGACAGCAAATCAGGGAAGGATATCGAGCCTCCCCTCCTCCCTACAGATGATAAGAAAGGGGAAAAGAGCTGTAACCACACTCTAAGACTGGGAAGAGAGAGAGAGAGAGAGTGTGTGTGTGTGTGTGTGTGTGTGTGTCTGTCTGTCTGTCTGTGTATAGTCTTCAGTTCGATCTGTAAGGAATCCCCAGCCTTCAGCAATTTGCTTGTGTGAGCTTACAGGTCAGCTGCAGCTCCAGGTCAGTGCCCTTCACTGAGATCCATACTGTGGACGTGGTGAGTGTCAGTGTTCTGAATCTAGAAGCAATGAGCCTGATTTGAAGCGCATCTTCATCAAAGCATGCGTGTTCCAGACAGGAGGATGTAGCGGTAGTTCTACTAGTGAGACTAGTCCTTTGGGAATTTAATTGATAAATGAAGAAATACATGATTGGACCCCAAAAGTAGAAGAACAGAACATGTAAATCTAGGATATTCTTGATCTTCATGTAGGGAATAGTGCTGATTAATCCTATTTTTTCCCTTAAGTTACTTTCCTCATGAGACTAAACCAGAATACCATGATTGGAGAGAGATCACATGTGATGTCAAGTGGACCTTTTATGTGGAAAACAATGGAGCGACTAAACTCTTACAGAACTGAGAGGAGAGAATGGCAATATATTTGCTGATAAACAAAGTATGCTTTTATTTTCTTTTTCTAATGAATCTCAATGATACGGAATCCGGCCAAGGACTTAATCTCAATACAATGTTGATTGTAATATGGAAAGGCAACAATATGAACTAATACAAATATTAGTGGCTCCTGTATTCTCCAAAAAGAATTCACAAATTGGAAACATGTTGGCTAGAGTCAGTTTCCAACACTTAGGAAGGATCTCTTTCAGTGGCTATTTCATCAATTGCTCTGTACAGTGGGAAAGAAATTTTGGGGAAGGGACTGGATCTCCTTACTGCTTAATTCAGTACATCAGGCAGTCTTCATAGACACAGAACTCTATTGTGCATGCAGAGTACACACTGAAAAATTTAGCATTCTTTAACAAATACATGATTGGAGACAGGAAATCTAAGGGAACTAAGAAAAAAGAGGGGATATAAAGTGCAAATGCGGATAATAGATGCAGAAAAGCATTGTTAAAGTGCTTTTGAGCTCTTCTTTGGAGAAGGAATAGTGACACCTGGGAAAGTGGTGTTAAATAAACAAATACCACCAAAACCCATCAGGAGCCCAGATGCACCCAGCGCAGATCCACAGAACTGAATTAATGAGGACATCTTGCTTTAAATCATTTGAAACTCTGAATGCTATTTGTCATTGAAATGTAACCTAATGTATGTTTATACATTTTATAGCTATAAAATGCTCACCTTCAGATCAGCTGCAATGCGGTCTCTCTCTCTCTCTCTCTCTCTCTCTCTCTCTCTCTCTCTCTCTCTGTGTGTGTGTGTGTGTGTGTTGTCTTTGGATGTATGCATCTCTCACTCTAATTCTCTCTTGGGTACACTGTCAGTGCCCTTCTAGATGTATGTGAAGAGGAGCACAATTATAGGTTTCTTGCAAGTAGCATCTGGCATGCCTCTGAAATAATTCCACTGTTCAGCATGGTGGCATCTGCCTACACTCATAGCCCTCAGGGAGTGAACACATGAAGAACAGAACTTTGAGATACCCTAGGTACACAGAGAATTCTAGGCCAGCCTCAGATACCTGTCAACCTGTCTCAAAAAAAAATCTACTCATTTAGTAGGCTTCTGTTTAAACATGGAAACACTTTATCTTGTCCTCTCTCCTCCAAGGGTACAATGTCCCCACGGTCATCTTTTTCAATCTCGAAATGTGTCCCTTCATTCTCTGATGTAGAACCTTCCTACGGTTACCTGCTCCTCGCACATGAAATCTGAACACCCACCTGGTAATTCAAGCATGGCAGGACACAACCTTTGAGAACCTCCTCTCTGAAAAAGAAATTCGAATTTTAATGTTTGCTACATTTTCCTTTTCACACTAGTCTTTTTATGTTTGCTTTGGAAAACTCCATTCTGACAAAAAGAAACTATCACAAGGTTTAGCTTCTGTGAACACTCCTAGGGGACAGGGAAGAGTGGTGCGGAAGCTTTCCTTTCCATCAGAAAAGAGAGTTTGCCACGGGCCCTGCTCGGGCATGCATGTGCAACCCACACCTTTGTTCTTGATTGCCAGATGAAGGCAGTCTGTGCACCAGACATCCACTTGGCTCTCCCACTTTCTTATGGAGAGTCTTGGGATAGCTCTATTCCTTAACTGGAGAGAAGACATCGTCAGATCAGAAACTCACTGGAATGATGAAAAATGTCTAACGCAAAAATTAAGAGAAGCCAATGCTGGAGCAATAAAAAGGAAATTGAGCAGAAGAAATGAAACAGAGGCTGGGTATGGCCTGAGGCTGTGCCAGACTTGCCTTCTGTAGAAGGCTGAAGAGACATAGGGAGGATCTGGACTCTGAATGCTGCCTGATGAGGCTTCTTTCCACTCCTTAATTTTCTAGTTAAAGATTAACTGCACCCTTACACTAAGACAGCAGTGTTTTCCTCTGTCTGTAATGTGTTGTTGGACTGGGAAAGTGTTCATTTAGGGAGCTAGACTGGCATAGTAGCAGCATGGAATTAGATTCCCCAAATGATGCCAAGAGGCCAAGGAAGACAGAGATGAGAAGAAAGGTCATCTGGTGTTCAACCTACCGACCGTGAGTTTCACGGTTACTCTAGAACGCTTGAATTGTCTTCCTGTTGTCAGTGTGTCCTTTGCTTTCCCTAAATCCTCTCTTCTGCGGTGGCTTGAATAGGAATGGCTCCTGTAGACTCATATACTTAAAGGTACAGTCACTAGGGGATGTCACTACTTGAGAGGGACTAGGAAGTGTGACCCTGTTGGAGTACGCCTGGTCTTGTTAGGGGAAGTGTGTTACTGGGGATGCTCAAGCCAGGCCTAATGGTCGTCTCTCTTCCTGCTGTCTTCCTAGATGGGTGTAAGAACTCTTAGCCTCCTCTTCATCACCATGTCTGTCCGAACAATGCCCTGCTTCTTGCCACGATGATTACAGGATAAACCTCTGAACTGTAAACCAACCCCAGTTAAATGCTTTCTTTCATAAGAGTCACTGTGTGGTTGTGATGTCTCTTCACAGCAACGGCACGCTGGCTGAGACGCCTGCTGAGCACTGGGATGCGGGCAGAGGTCACCAGCATTACCTGTCTTCTATGTATGATCTAGGGATGCAAACCCCGGTCCTCATGCTTGCAAAGCTGGTATTTTGATCACTAAGCAAGCCATCTCCTCAGCCCAGCTGTTATTAATTTTGTGTGTCAGAAGATTCCAGAACATAAGGGGATCATACTGTGTGCATGGACATGCTCTCATTTCCTTTCTCTATTACCTAACGGATCTAGGGAGAGAATGTCGAATATTCTCTCTCTGACAGAAGAGAAATGGCAAAGAAGCCCACCTGGTACACAATAAATAATAACAAATTTGCTCCGTTGCTTGTGGATAGTGATTTGGATATTCCTAGGACCCATCATGGGTTATCTTTTACTGACATGCATTTTCTTCAGATTTATTACTTTAACTTTGTATTTATGCCCAAGAAGTTTTTATGTAGCAAAACAAGGTTGGAAACTTACTAAGCAAAGGAAAGTATACCCTGAGAGAGCAAGAACAAAGGGCGGGCATGGAGATGGGTATGCCCATGTCCTCAATATTGAGATTATTTGTTATATGTTGCAAAATATGGACTGAATTTGACCTTTTTGTACATGTGCATTTCACGATTCCAGTACCATTTGACATACACATATATGTCTAGGTTATTCTATTCTGCTCCATGAATGTATGTCCCTGTCTTAATACTATGCACCATGATAAGTGACTTGTCATCATGCATCCCATTACTCCAAAGTTAAACTGGATTCTCTAGACCTTGACATTTTCACACCGATTTTTATAACCAGATTCTCTCAATTTTTACCCCCCAAAAAGCATGAAATAAATTTGAAAGAAAATACAATGTATGAACAGATCAAGATGAAAAAATATTGTGATTCCTTAACAATATTGAGTATACTGATGAATGAGTGTATCATATTTTTTATGTTTGGTTAATTTATCCTGGTTGGTTTTAATTCTCAGTATCCAAAATTCTTAGAGTTCTTGCTTTCCTTTTGCAAAAAAAAAGTTTCATTATGGTTTCATTTTGTAAGTTGTATTACTTTTAGATTTCATGACCTGGGTGTGTGTTGCTGCTGTTGAGAAAGGCAATAATTTGGGGGCATAGTTATAGCATATATATTTTCCAAATTTAGCTCGTGATAGCGAATTTTTTCTCTACATTCCGTGTATTTCTAATAACAGACACAGAAAGTAAATAGAATTTTTACTTTGATTTATCTCTATTGCTTATCTTTATTTTATCATTAAAGTGACTGAAATCTCTGTAGCTAAATAAATATTATGAGAATGAAATATCACAGAATAACCAGTTAAATTGACATGAATGTGTGATGTCAGCACTGGGGAGGTAGAGATAGGTAGATCACATGATTCTTTAGCCAGCCAAGTTAGCCTACTTGGAGAGATTCAGGACAGTGAGTAAAAGACACTATTTCTAGCAATAAGGTATATGACACCAAAGGAAGGCTACTTGGAGTTATCCTCAGTGCAACCGGTACATAACATGTATAACCTAGACACACACACACACACACACACACACACACACACACACACACACACACGGACAACTTTGATATTATCCCTCGTCTTAAGGACAATATTGAGTGTAGATGCCCATGCACATGACTTTCATTAGGTTGAGAACCTCCATTCTATTTTAAACACCCTGTGAAGCATTATCAGGAATAGATTTACAAATCTTCTAAAAGCTTTTATTTCTGGCATTGGGGTGATCATTAACTTTCTTTCCTTATCCATTAGTGTGGCAAATTTTATTTTTCATTTGCAAAAGCTCAAGAAACCACGCATTTCTGAAACAATCTACTTGCTTTTGACCAAAATGCATGTTATACTTCGTGTTGTTTTCAAATTCTAAAAATATGTCCAAACTTTACCCATTGTTTTAGAGTTTGCTTTTATAATACCAGTTTCATTCAGTTTTGGTACTGAGATTTAGTCCACATCTTTATACTCAGACACTGTGAGTAGCACTGCGTATGGTAAAACAGAATAATGCTTCAGAAAAGCTGATGAAGTTTAAGATCCTAGGAGGCATGGTTTATCCTGTCAGCTTTGAATGCTGAGAGAAGTTTTCTGATTAGAATAAAGCCAAGCACCATTTGAAGCAGACAAACGGGGTGGAGAGCAACCTGACCACAAAGGAAGAGACGGAAGCAGTGCACCCAGAAGCCAAAGACAGCTGGAGACACCAGAACCTGAGAGTACCAAGGGAAGAAGGTCTTCCCCTGCAGACCTCGGAGGGTTGAACTCCCAGTGACATGCTGGTTTTAGTCCTGTGACTTTTGAAGACTGCCAGGAGCAATCGTCATATAAACTTTGAAGGCTGACAAGAGCCTGCAGCCCATGTAGTCTTCCCCCACTCCTAACAGAGAAAGAATATTCTGTGGTAACTGAGTAACCTCCTAATAAGAAGAACTTGGGCTTACAGGAATGGCTGATGGCAAAAAAAGGAAATAATCCACAAACAACCCCTCCCTCTGCAACCCTTCCACCTTGCCAATAGCCTGCTTATCCTACCCTCAGGTGACCCTGATTAAGCACATTCTGTGGCCTGGTTACTAGGCAATGACCCCTCTCTCATTGTCCTGCGTTCCCGTACCCCATCCCCCTACCTCGTTTCCCCTATACAAACCTGTGCGAAATTCTCAATAAATGAAGCTTGATCAGCCATGTTGTCTTGCTCCCGTTTCTCGTGTCTCTTGTCCCTTCATTCCAGGTTCCCGTGGGCTCGATTCCTGTTGTGCCTTGCTGACCAGGGCAGAAGAGGAGAAAGAATACCATTCCATTATGAAGATGTCAATAAAATAGCATACAAAATGATAAAATTATACCAAAGTTTGTATAAATATTAATTATTTAGATATTTTAGAAGTTAGTAAAACCATCTAGATCTGGTCCTCTCTTTGGGGGAAACTTTTTCTTCCACAAATTCATGTTTCTAGAATTGGCAGCTAGTCAAGTTGTCTATTTTATTAAAAGCAAGCTTTGACAAGTTACATCTTTCAAAACATTCATCAGTTTCACCTAAGTTGTTAAGTTATTGACATCGTGCTGTTGTGATGCTATTCGTTATTTAAGATATTGGCTTGACTATTTTTATCGTTCATTCTTTTGCTTTACTTTAAGACATATTGCTGTTGCATTATGTATTCTTCTGAAGTGTCTATGTGGACTTCTAATTTTCCATATTTCCTGGGTGGGTTTTACTTGTGTGTAGGACCCTGAACCCACTGTGGATGATGCCGTGATAAAAGGAATGTTTGTACACTGCCATGTGGAGAAGCCTTTCAAAGATTAATGAGGAGACTGGAGTAATAGAACAGAAATCTGTAGTAATTCCTTTCCTAGTGCTGGGGAGGTAGTTCAGCAGAAGACTCGCTTACTGTGAAAGCATGAGGAGTTGAATTTGGATCTCTGGTGTCCACAGAGATTACCAGTGTGGGGCCGTGCATCTGTAACCCCAGTGCTTGTGGAGCAGAGGCAAGCAGATAATTGGGGCTTGCCTGGCCATCCCGCTTAGCTGAAACAGCATCTCCAGGTTCAGCAATATCCCCCCCCCAAAAAAAAAGTAATGAAAAAAACAAGATGACTAGCAACAAAGGAAGACGTATGATGTCAATCTCTGGCCGAAAGAAACCCACAGCCAACCTGAGCAAGTGGGAGCTCACAATCCCCATTCTGACAGCTGGGGAACCAGCATAGGACCAACCCAGGCTCCCTGAACATGGGTGTCAGTTAGAAGGCTTGGGAAATCTATGGGGCCTCTGGCAGTGGAATCAATATTTATTTCTAGTGCACAAATGGAATTTGGGAGCCCATTCCCCATGGAGGGACACTCTCTCAGCCCAGACACATGGGAGAGGTCCCAGGCCCTGCCTCAACTGATGTGACAGACGTTGATGATCCCCCATGAGAGGCCTCACCCTCCCTGAGGAGTGGATGGGGGGTGGGGAAGGGGGATGGTGGGAGCCATAGGAGGATGGGAGGGAGAGGGAACTGGGATTGATATGTAAAGTAAGATTGTTTCTAATTTAAATAAAAATTTATATAAAAAAGGAGCTGCATAATCGGCACAGGTACGTGATGGTACATGCACATGGACACACACACATACACACACACACACACACACATTCACTAACTCACATCTACCTCTCAAGCATGTATTCTGGTCATGAGCATGGGATGTATTTATTTCTCACTAAAAGCTCCATATTTAGTAAAGAGGCCTACGTCATGTAATCAGTGAAGGTCAGTGAGCTCAGAGTGAGTAAGAGTGATAGACTGAGGGTCAGGAGGTCCCTCTTTAGGAGCACCAACACCTGGGACAGGTTCACAGAGGAGCTGCGTTAAAGGTCTCAGCAATAACCTTGAAACTAAACTAAAATTAGAGATCAGTGATAGGGGCTGAGAGGTGAGGAGCTGAAGGACGAGGGGCTGAAGAATGAAGCCCTGGAGAGCACTTCGGGGCGGGCTGCCCCTTTCCAGCTCTGCAGAGTAGTGTGGTTAGCCGCTCTGCACGGTGGCATGCTGTGTGGTGGGATCCATGGAGAGCACTTCGGGGCGGGCTACCCCTTTCTGCTCTGCACAGTGGCGTGGTTAGCAGTGGCATCCATGGAGAGCTCTTAGGGGCGGGCTGCCCCTTTCCTGTTCTGCAAGGTGGAAAGCTGTGTGGTGGGATCCATGGAGACTGTGGCAGAGCATAGACCTTCTACAGACGCTAACTACAGGACAGTCTCCATAGCACATTTATAGAAGCTATCTTCACAGGCTACTTCCAGCATTGTGCGGGAGTTTGCTAGTCCTAAGGAATCCTTAACTAGAAACAGGTCCTGTGAAAAAGACTTCTGAAGTAAATTCTTTGGTGACCGAGTAGAAAATATTTCACATAAAGAAACACTTCAAAATTAGCCATTTCTTCCACCCTTTGTGGAAATACTGGAGTCGAATTTTTCATGTCCTTTCCGGGTCTCATGCTTCCTGCATGTTGGTGATGATTCCGAGGTACTGGGCTTGTCTCCCCTCTCCATGTCTCTGATATTTATATGAATGAGTACCGAAATATGATACCAGAGTGATACTAATGTAACATTGCCTGTAAATCACTATCTCCAACGTATTAGGACCACGTTTATTTTCCCAAATAGCCTGGCTGCATAGGTAGAAAATAAAGAGGCCTGGAAACATCACCTTCCCTTTATTCCAGCTAATTGAGGCAAATAACACAAGTGTAGGATTTGCCAGCAGCATAGGTTTTATTTAAAATAAAGAGCTTTCTTATCTACACAGCACAGCAAAGAGGGCCTTTGGTCTGCGAAGCAGCAGAATTTTCATGGGCTTTGGCCTTTAGGGAGAGAAAAAACAGAAGCATGCATTTTGAGTAGAAGCACATTTGGTGGCAGTTGTAGGTCACCTACAGGCATCGTGTCTTTAATTCTCTCTGCCTTATATGCTCTAATTTGCCCTCCTGGGATTGAGAAGCAGATTAATGAACAGGGAATGAGACCAGACATACTGCCTCAGTATCTTTTCTTAACATCTCCCATAGCCCTTTAGTACCATCCGCATATTTCCTTGCTGATTTAAGCAATTAATTTCCACTAAAGACAAAACACACGGGTAGAAAAAGCAAATAAGAGGTCAGAGCAGTCTTCACTTTGTTGTGAACCAATTTCCAAAGTGTGTTTTTTTTTTTCTTGAGCATTACAGAACTTCTACGGTTATGTTTTGTGAGCCTGAATAGAAAGTGATATATCTTGTACTAACCTCTATAAACAATCATTAATTTCTTATATACACCAGAAATTCAGAGATTTTGGGGGACTGCTCAGATGAATAAACATAGTCCACTTCTTAAAGGAGAGAATGTTCCTAATTGAGGTGGCAACAGTAGTTTGCTGTCTTCGAAGCTCAGTCTACAAGGAGACCTGGGGAGTGGATGGAAGCTGCTTTGGAATTCAGCAGAAAGAAAACATCCATGCTCAGCACCCACTGTGGACCAGTTTGCTTCCAAGTGGCACCAACAACAACACGGAAACTCATCAGGTCAATGACCTGGAATGTAACAGTTGTAGGAAGCTGAGCTTGAGCTGAGAATATACACTACCCTAGATGGCAGCCCGACATTTGACACATCCATACTGTTGGGTCTAGTTAGCCTAGCCCTGGTAGATTCCATAGAGAAAGCCCCATGAGAATACGAGGCTGGCCAAGTCTACGCTGAAACAATTAATTCAGCATACATCTCTAAACCAGTTTAACTTTGAACAACTTTAGAAAATGTATTATCTAGATGTCATCAGTGTAGCTCTGGGAAGAAGTTTACCTGTGTGTTTTTGAAAGAAAGAGAAATCACAATTGATGACAAAGGGTCCAAGAGAAGATTTAATGTACTTTATTTGCTCCTTGCCTCCCCTTTGGCAATAGTTTCTCCATTTAAAAATTCAGGTGAGCAGATGGACAGTCTTGATTGGTGTTCCTTTATATTCGTTAATGTTAAAAGAAAGATACAAAAGAAAGTCATGGCTAGCTTTTTCTTAAAGAATTTTCCTGGATACTTTAAATCTTACTCCTGAGGATTTTATTTGAAAATTTCGTGGCTTACTTCTGTCTCTCTGTGTGTAGGCAGTGCAGGTTTGTGGCTATGAATTTGTGCTGTCAGAGGCTAGAAGAGGAAGTCAGGTCTCAAAGAGCTGGTGCTACAAGTGGTTGTCAGCTACAAGACCCAAGCTCGGGTCCTCTGAAAGAGGGTTAAGTATTCCTAGGCAGTCCCCTTATGTGGTTTTTTAATATCTTTAAATTAAAAAAATTTCATACAGCATATTTTGAGCATATTCTTCCCTGTCCTCCAAGTCTTCCCCACATCCTTCTCTCTCTCAAAATGAATAAATTAATTAAAGAAGCCAATTCAAACAAAACAAACAAATGAAAAACACAAAGAGCCCAAAACCACCAAATCAAAACAAAAATTAGCACATAAAAAAATCAAGTGACTTGTTTTGTGGTGCTTAACTAATCTTGAACATATGACCTATCCTGGAATTTGGTCTGCCTGCCCAGTGTCACTCCATTGGAGAAAACAATTTCCCTCTCCAGCAGATGCTAGTAATTAGTAAATATCTTCTGGGTTCTGTGTCTACTTGCCCTTCTCTGTGATGGGATTTTTTTCTTCTGATTTGAATGTGTGTGGGTAGAATGTATACTATCACAGTCTCTGGGTTCATAAGTGTATCAGCTGTGTTGTGTCTGAAAGATTCTGTCTCCTTGGAATCATCCACCCACTCTGAATCTTGCAATCTTTCCTCGTTGTCTTCTGCATATGTTCCCGAGTCTTGAGGCAGTTTCTGCAGACATCCCACTTAGGGATAAGTTCTCCAGAGCCTCTCATTGTCTGCTCATTGTCCAAACTTTGCCATATCCTAAAAGAAGAAGCTTCTCCATTGAGGTTCGGGCGATAGTAATATGTCACTATTACTTGTTTTATTGCTGTGTTTCTTTAGTAGAATAACAGTAGTAGGTTTTTTTTTTCTAGGGCTTACAACCCATTTAATTCCAGGCCTTGTACTTATTAACAGTGTGAGGTATAGGATCCATCTTATAGAGTGGGCCTTAAATCCAATCAGGAAATGGTTGGTTATATCCATAACTTTTATGCTTTACTATTTTAATCAATAGATCTTGCAGGTGGGTCACTCTTGTAGGTGTCAGGTTTTGTAACTATGTGATACTGATGATTATTTTTCTCCTATAGTACATTGCAAAGCACCTTTCAGCACCATAAATGCTGTCTGTAGGAATGATGTTTCTGGTTGGGCACCACCTCAATTTCTTCATATTCAATGACATAATTAAGTAGTGTCTTAAGCAATGGAGACTTATTGTCAGATTGTGGATGATAGTTAATATCATTATCAATAGCTTATAATGTTTAGAGGGTTGTCTACGGGACTCCCTTGCCAACAACTCAATCATATGCAATCCATTCTTCATACTTGTGGTTTTAGTTTACTCCATACAATGCCTTGTTGGGTCATTGTTTCCCTCATTATATGGTTACTCTATTTAAATTCCATCTATATATGTACATGAATCTTCAGGAACTTCTACAATAATAAGTCTCCAAATAACTTTTCAAAAGGTCTTTAGTATTAGTTGCTCCTCCCCATGTTCCCTCATTTACTCTGCCCTCCTATTCCTTTCCATATTTAATCCCTTATCCAAATTTCTTCTTCATTTCTGTATAACACTATATTCTACTTCTTCCTTGGAAGATCCCATCCTTTTAGCTGGTCCCTTACTAGCTACCTACCTTCTGTGTATATTTTGGTTGAAATACACATATCTAAAGCTTTAAAAATAACATCCACAACTAAGAAAAAACAAGCAACATTTGTCTTTCTGGATCTGGGTTACCTCACTCAGGATGGTTATTTCTAGCTTCATCCATCTTTCTGAAAATCTCGTGATTGGTCTTTCTTAAAAGCTGGTCAGTGTTCTATTGTGTAAATGTAGCACATTTTTATTGTGCATTCATCAATTGATGTGCATCAAAAGTTTTTAAATAAAGAAGCAGTGAGGATAGGTCAGCAAATATTTCTGTGGTAAGATGTAGAGTTCTTTGGCTATATGACCAAGAGAGTACAGCTGGATATTGTGATGTGTCTATTTTCAGCTTTTTAAGGAATCTATCTTCATACTGACTCTTCCATAGTGGCTATACCAGTTTACATTCCCCTTTCTCTGCACCCTTGCTGACACGTATTGTAATTTGTCTTATGGATGTTGACCATTCTGACTGGGGTAAGATGAAATTTCAAAGTAGTTTAATTTTCCTAGTAGGTAAGAATGTTGGATATTTTTAATGTGCTTGTCAGCCATTTGTGGTTCCCCTTTTGAGAATTCTTTTTTATTTCTATTGGCTTCTGTGTTATTTGATGTTTAGGGTTATTTGTTTGGTTGTTTGGTCTTTGTATATTCTAGATACCCTTTGTCAGATGTGTAGTTGGTAGAGGTTTGCTTCTCCTTCTGTAGGCTGCAGCTTTGATACAACCATTCTGTCCTTATAGCTTCATGCAGTCCCACTTTTTAAATTGTTGGTCTTAATGCCTGTGCTATCCATGTCCTGTTAGAAAGTCATTATCTGTGCCAGCAAGTTAAGTGTACTCCCTATTTTGTCATATGACCAGATTCAGGGATATTAATATCAGATTCAGGAAATCTGGTCATATGTTAGGTCCTTGATTTATTTGGAGTTAAGTTTTCTACAGGGTAATGGATGCAGATCTATTTTTGTTCTTCTACATGCAGCTATCAAGTTTGAGCAGTACCATTTATGGGTTTATATGTGTAATTATATGACATTTGTAGGTAGGTTGGCCTCTCCAGTTTGAGATAGTGAAGGAACATGGACTCTGGATGGGAGGAGTTTGGATTTATAAATGCTCGATAGTTATAAGCAATATCTGGAAAAGGATTATTTTCATACAATGTTCCTTTAGCTTTATTCAGGAATCAGCAAATCCTAGAAGCAGACGAAAGGCTAAACGTTCCTTCTTACACTACTACAACATGGATGATTTCAGCAACATTTAATTTATATTTCCAACTCATAGATAAATTTTAATAATACAGTGAGATTCTGTTTTCCCTTCACAGAGATCCCTCAGCTGATCACATCTCAGAGCTGTGTTGCTGGGATTCCTTTCTAGTTTCCCATTCCTGTGTCATGTGAGAATAAGCTGAAGTAAAGGTGCCCTGATAACCTTCCACGTTTCAATATGTGTTTTCAAGAATATAGACATTCCTCTCCCAGGGATATAGCCTCAAAGTCAGAAATTAATATCAGTCCAATACTACCATCTTTTCAAATAACACCCTTCAGGTGTTACCAGTGTTCTTCGTGATGCTCACCGTAAGCATGTCATGCCTGTACGTCCCGGTCATGTTTCATCAAGTACCCTCCATCTGAGGTAGTGCCTTGGACTTTCCTGATCTTCCATGACTGGTATTGTAAAGAAATCTTGTAAAACTTCCTTCAATTTGGATGCAACCAGATTCCCTCTTGAAAGCGATAACAGAAAGTTGTTGGTATCAGTTTGGCCCTTTGCTGAAGATAGTGAAATGTATCATTCCATTTGAATGCTGTAAGATTGGTGTATCTGTGCAGCTAACTAATAATTATGCAAAACTATTAGGAAATGGTATTTTTGGGGACTATGTTAAGATAGAATATGGGAATATACTATCAGGTAAGGATGCATCATCTCATTCTATTTATATTTTATTCACTTATATATGTATCATACATACACAGATCCTCATATATGGCATTTTTGTTGGTTTTTTCTTTTCTTCCCTTCCTTCCTTCCTTCCTTCCTTCCTTCCTTCCTTCTTTCTTTCTTTCTTTCCTTTTTTGGAATGCTCTAATTATCCTAAACCTGGATGGTAAGAGTCCATTTAAATGAATTCCCTTGTTTTTAGGCATACCGCATCATTTAAGTATTCTCTTATTTTCTAGTATAAGCTCTTTTGATACCATCCACTGTTTTATGAAAACAGTTTCTTCAACACCTAACTAAGTAGCCATTCCTCTAAGGTTTCTCTGAATTTTGTTTTGCTTTGTTTTAAAGTAAAATACATGTGTGGTTCCAGGAGTTCAGTTCAGTTTTTGGCTGTGTCTGCCTCTGCTTCCATCAGCCACTGGATGATGGCATATAAGGTAGTCATCAATCTCATTATCTGGGTAGATCAGTATTTATCACTGGCATACAAATGGACTTTGGGAGCCCATTCCACATGGAGGGAAGTTCTCTCAGCCTGAACACACGGCCCTGCCTGGGATGATATGACAAACTTTGAAAATTCCCCATGGAAGTCCTTACCCTCCCTGGGGAGCAAGGGGGGTAGAGTGGAGGCTTGGGAGGGTTGGGGGCAGGAGAGGAGGGGAGGGAGAGGGATCTGAGAGTAACATGTGTAAAACGTTTAATAAAAAAATATTATAAAAATTACATATATGGGTCACCTGGTGTCGTGGCACATACCTGTAACCACTGTATTCAGAAAGCAGAGAAAAAAAGATGCTTGCAAGTTGAAGAATAGCCATGGCTGTCTAGTCATGAAACATTGTCTCAAAAAATGATATATACTATGAATGTGTGTGTAAACTTAGCTATCATTTAACTTGTATCTCTCAGGTATCTATTGATCATCTACCTATTGCTGTGTCTGCTGTGCAGCCTGTGTCCGAGAATGTGCGGAGGGTGTCGGGGATTGACAACACCGAGACTCATTCAACGGTGTAAAGAAAACTTTAAGCAGGCCCCAAAAAGGCTCAAGAAAACTTCCCAAGAAAGGCCTCCCTCCAGAAAAGCTTCTGCTCTCTCTCTACCCCTGGCTGGTTCTGCTCTGACACCAAAAACTGATTTAGGTGTGTCAGAAGAGGCGGTTAGTCTTTGGACAAGGTCGAGGTCAGGGCGGTTCCCGTGGGCCAGCCCTTTTCAGGAACTTATTGCCCCGGGCATTGTATTGTTTTTAGTAAACATGTATTTAGTAAACATTGTCTTACAGCTGCCTACTCCCAGGCTGATGGGGAAGTGGGTCTCTGCTCAAGGTCTGGTGTCCCCACAACCTATAACTATCTGTGTTTGTTATTATCATCATCATTTTTTGCTAATTCACCTATCTTCAAACTTCTAAGATCATTCCATACATTCCAATTTCCATCTACAATAACATGGTATATTTTCTTACTTAATTTCCCAATCATCATTGAATAATTTTTTTGTGGGGGAATGTAATTAAGCCAAGAAACTCCCATATTACACAGTTTAGATTTTTTTGTGATTACTTTCTTGTGGCAACACTGAGCCTTCCTTTGTTTTATAACTTCCATACATAAGTTAACTATAAGTATTCAGTTAAATTAAATGTTTATTTTTGGTCAAAGAGACACCAGAGATAACTTTGTATCATTTACATTGATATTTATGTTTGAAGAGTCTTGTGGACAATGACTTTTCATTGATTCAAAGCATTTCAGTCATTATACTCATAATTTTATTTCTAATACGTACATTAACACTGCTTAGTTGGTAAAACATCCTTTAAATTGGCAACATCGTTGTTTTGACATGACTATATTTATATTTGAATATTCTTTTCCTTTTCGCACAAAGAATCCTGTATTCCCTTCCACTTTCTCTATTTTGCCCAAAGGAAAAATCATATCAGAATTGAAAATAAGGACATAACAACAGATACTGAGGAAATCCAGAGAATCATCAGGTCATACTTTGAAAACCTGTACTCTACAAAACTGGAAAATCCAAAGGAAATGAACAACTTTCTGGATAGATATCACTTACTAAAATTAAATCAAGAACAGATAAGCAATTTAAATAGACCTATAACTCCTAAAATAATAGAAGCAGTCATCAAAAGTCTCCCATCCTAAAGAAGCCCAGGGTCAGATGCACTCAGTGCAGAATTCTACCAGGAATTCAAAGAAGAGCTAATTCTAATTCTCCTCAAAGTGTTCCATGCAACAGAAGCAGAAGGGTCATTGCCAGACTCTTTTTGTGAGGCTTTAATAACCTCGGTACCCAAGCCACACGAAGACACAACTAAGAAAGAGAACTACAGACAAATCTTCCTCATGAACTTTGATGCAAAAATACTTGATAAAATACTGGAAAATCGACTCTAAGAAATCATCCGAGAAATCATTCACCATGATCAAGTAGGCTTCATCCCAGGGATGCAGGGATGGTTCAACACACAAAAATCCATCAATGTAATCCACCACATAAACAGACTGAAAGAGAAAAGCAACATGATCATCTCACTAGATGCTGAAAAAGCCTTTGACAAAATCCAACGCCCCTTCATGACAAAGGTCTTGGAGAGATCAGGGATAACAGTAACATACCTAAACATAATAAGGACAATATACATCAAACTGACAGCCAACTAAATGGAGAGAAACTCAATGCGACTCCTCTAAAATCAGGGACAAGACAAGGCTGTCCACTCTCTCCATATCTCTTCAGTATTGTACTTGAAGTTCTTGCTAGAGTAATAAAACTATGGAAAGCCATAGTTTTTATTAGGAGAACTACATATCATATACATACAAATAGAGATCAGCATACATGGGTGCTCTTAAGCAGATGAATGGATGAGGAAGACGTGACAAATATGCACAATGGAATTTATTCAGACAAAGGAAAAATGAAATAAAGACATTTTCAGGTATGGTGGTTTGAGTAAGAATGGCTCCATAGGCTCATTGGTTTGAATGCTTAATCCAATAGAGTGGCTGTATTTGAAAGGATTATGAACAAATTAAGAGGTTTGGACTAGTTGGGGTAAGTGTGGCCAGACTGGAGTAAGTGTGTCACTAGGGGTATGATTTAGGGTTTCAGAAGCCCAAGCCAGGCCCAGTGACTCTCTTTCTCTCTCTCTCTTCCTGTTGCCTGCAAATCCAGATGGAGAACTCTTAACTTCTCCAGGATCATGTTTGCCTGCATACTGCCATGCTCCCTGCCATGACAATTGTGTTGGATAGGTTTATGTCAGCTTGAGAGATAAGTTAGAGTTATCTTAAAGGTGGGAACTTCAGTTGAGAAAATTCTTCCATAAGATCAGACTGTAGGGCATTTTCTTAAGCAGTGATTGATGGGGGAGATCCCAGCCTACTTTGGTGCAATCCCTGGGCTGGTGGTACTGGGTTCTACAAGAAAGCTGGCTGTTCAAGTCATGGAGAGCAAGCTATGAAGAAACACCTCTCCATGGCCTCTGCATCACCTTCTGTCTCCAGGTACTGTCCTGTTTGAGTCCCTGCCCTGACTTTCCTCAGTAATGAACAACATTATGAAATTGTAAGTCAAATAAATCCTATCTTCCCCAACTTTCTTTTTGTTGTTGTAGTGTTTCATCATAGCAATAGCAGGCCCAATTAAGAAAATAATAATGATCCACCTATCTTTTTATGCCAATACCATGGTATTTTTATCACTGTAGCTCTGTGGTAGAGCTTGAGATCAAGGATGGTGATGCCTCCATCAGTTCTTTTATTGGATGGGATTGTATTAGCTATTCTGTTTTTTGTTTGTTTGTTTTTCTACATGAAGTTGAGTATTGATCTTTCAACGTCTGTAAAGAATTGTGTTGGAATTTTCATGACAATTGCATTGAATCTGTAGGTGGCTTCTGATAAGATAACTATATTTGCTATGTTAATCCTACTGATCCATGGTCATGGGAGATCTTTCCGTCTATGGAATGGAACAAAGAAAACATCTTCAACAAATGGTGCTGGCATAACTGGATGCCTGCATGTTGAAGAATGCAAATAGATCCATATCTATCACCCTTCACAAAACTCAAGTCCAAGTGGATCAAAGTCCTCAATACAAATCAGTTACACTGAGTTGATGGAAGAGAAAGTGGTGACAGCCATGAACTCAGTGGGAGAGCAGACAACTTACTGACTAGAGCACCAGTAGCACAGACACTAAGATTGAGGATTAATAAATGGGACCCTGCAAAACTGAAAGGCTTCTATAAGGCAAAGTACACTGTCAAAATGGCAGCCAACAGAATGAGGAAAGATCTTCACCACCCCCACATCTGCCAGAGGGCTGGTCTCCAAAATATATAAAGAACTCAAGAAACTAGACATCAAAATGCCAAATAATCAAATTTTAAGAAGGGGTACAGATCTAAACAGAGAATTCTCAATACAAGAATATCAAATGGCAAAGAAACACTGTTGGGGGGAAGTCCTATGTATATGCCAATAAAGTACTGCTGGCCAATAGGAATCTAGATAGGTGGGACTAGGAGTCCAGGAGGACTCTGGGAAGGAGAAACACAAGAAAGTCGAGATGTAATGCCATGGGGTAGGAAGCCCGGAAACTTCTCCGGTAAGAGACATACTTAGATTAACAATTACGGGGTAATTACTTAAGTCAGAGCTAGCCAGTAAGAAACAAGCAAGGCCAACAGCTTCATAATTAATATAGCCTCCTGTGTGTTTATTTGGGACTGATGCGGGTCTAGAACCAGGCTGGCAGGAAGGCTTCTCTCAAAGAAAAAGGCTTCCCTTTATAAAACACCTAAACAAATGTTCAACATCCTTAACCATCAGAGAAATGAAAATCAAAACACCTCTGAGATACCTTCTTACACCTATCAGAATGGGCAAGATTAAAAACACAATGAAAGCTTATTCTATAGAAAATGTGGAGCAAAGGGAACACTCCTCCATTGCTGGTAGGGATGCAAACTTGTGGATATACTTTTGAAGTCAGTGTGGCAGTTTCTCAGAAAATTGAGAATCAAACTACCTCAAGATCCAGCTACAATACTCTTGGGTATACATCCAAAGGATGCTCAATCATACCACAAGGCTATTTTTGCTCAGCCATGCTCGTAGCAGCTTTATTTATAATATCCAGACTCTAGAAACAACCTAGACGCCTCTCACCTGAAGAATGGATGAAGAAAATATATATTCACGATTACACAATGGAGTATATATGACTCAGCTGTTAAAACGATGACATCAGGAAATTTGAAGGCAGACGGATGGAACTATAAAAACAAAAACCATCCTGAGTGAAGTAACTCAGACACAAAAAGACAAACATGGTATGTATTCACTCTTCAGTAGATATTAGCTGTGTAGTAAAGACTCGGAGGGGCTAGGTAGCAAGGAGGGCCCAAGGGGGTGAGGTGGGTGATGGAGAAATAAAAGCAATATCCTGAGTGGACTTGGGGCAGATGAGGATGCAAACTTGAGAGATTCAGTGAGGGGATAGATAGAGGGGGGGGTACTAAAAAAATTACTGGAAAAGGGGGGGCATTTTGGGGTAAACTAGAAACTTGATACAAGCAAAACTTCAATCTACAAGGATGATCCCAGCCTAGACTCCTAACAATAGTGACTCTGAACTGGTCCTTTCCCTCAAATAAGTGGCTATCCCAATTGTTAACAAAGAGCCTTCATCCAGTAGTTGTTACAAACAGATCAACAGTCACACAGCCAACCATTAGGCCATGATTGGGGAATCCTGCTTTAAATAAGGAGAAAGAAATATAGGAGGCAGAGGGATCAAGAACATCACACACACACACACACACACACACACACACACACACCACAGAAACAACTAACCTGGCTCATAGTCTGAACCATCAACAAGGGATCCTGCATGGAACCAACGTAGGTCCTCTACATATATGTGATAGTTGTATATTGGTCTACATTTTGGGACTCCTAGAAATAGGGAGCAAGGGCTGTCTCTAAATTTTGGGAACCTATTCCTCATACTGGGTTTCCTGCCTAGGCTCATTTTTAAGGGGACATACTTAGTCTTACTGCAACTTAATATATCATGCTTTGTTGATACCCATGGGAGACCTGCCCCTTTCTGAACAGAAATAGACAAGGAGTGGATTGAGGGGAGGTGGAGGTTGGTGGAGGAAATGGGAGAAGAGGGGGGAGGGGAAATGCGCTGGGGATGTAAAACAAATAAATTAATTAAATACATAAATGTGAAAATGATAATGAACCAAACTTCTGAAACTATAAGCAAGTCCCAATTAAATGCTTTGTTTTATAAGAGTTGTTTCAGAAATGGTGTCTTTATACAGCAATAGAACACTGACTTAGACAGAAGTTGGCGCAGGGACTGGGTTATTGCTGTGATGGGCCTTAAAGTGTGTCTTGTTGGCAGAATACAGATTTTGAGACTTTGGATTAGGTAAGTAGTTGAATGCTTTAAGAAGGGTGGCTTAATGGGCCTCACTAGTAGGAACATGGAAAACAGAGGTACTGAGAGTAAAGTGAATTATGACAGCCCTGCTCCAGAGGTTTCAGAGGAGAAAAATATTAGTAAGTGGCCTAGAGATCATTCTCGTGATATTTTGGCAAAGAAAATGGCTGCTTTTTGCTCTTGTCAAGAAAATTCTGTCTGAGGCTAAAATGAAGAGTTTTTAATTAATGGCATTGTCAGAGGAGATTTTAAACAGGTTAGTACTAATTAGGTTATTAGTGGTCAGTCTTGTGCAGATCTATAATGAAAATGAACAAGCCAAGCCAATATATGTAGGTGTGTGTGTGTGTATGTAATTTGAGAAGAAGAGCACCAAGAAGTGTAATAAAGCTAAATTCAGTGCTTAAGGATATAAAATATTTAAAGAAAATCTTAATCCTAGATGGAATAAAGGGAATGGTGACCTCAGAGCAGACCCTGTGCAGCTAAGCTTCTGACTTGTGAAGAGGAATTTTTAAAAAGCTTAAGCAGTGAAAGAAACCATCAAAAACAAAAAGCTGGTGCAGATATAGCTGAATGAGGGCAGCTATGTTCCAGCCCCAGCCATGTGTTTCTGACTTTAGAGTGAAGAATACCAGAAAGAGGTTTTGAATCTCCTTCTGTGCCAAGGAAATCCACTGAAACCTTGTGTGTGTGTGTCAAGTGACCCACAGAGGACCACAGAGGCCATTTAGTGAAGAGTGGATTTAAATAACCAAAGACCTGAAGATGCTGGCGATGCCTGCTATGGAGAGTTGCAGACCAGATGTGGAAGCAGCCCAAGACAGATAAAGGTGTTGCATTCAACAAAGCTGAAAGGAAATGGACAACTGAAAAGCCCTTTGACGTCAGGCATGGAGATGCAGAGTCTGGAGTTTGCCCTGCTGGTTTTGGGTCTTGTTTTGGTGCAGTGTTTCCTCACTAAACTCCCTTCCCTCCCTCTTGGAATAGAAATGTATATTCTGTGCCGTTGTGCATTGGAAGTATATGCTCTCCTTTTTTTTTTTTTCTTAATGTTTCAGCGGGTTACAGTTAAGAGATTGCCGTGAGTCTCTGAAGAGACTCTGAACTTTGGACTTTCCAACAGGGTTGGGAGTCTTAGAAACTATGATGTCTTTTGAAGTAGACTGAAGGCGTTCTGCATTATGATACGGCTATAAGCCCGTGGGGACAGAGAGTGGGATTGTGGTGGTTTGAATAAGCAGGGCCCCCACAGGTTCAAACATTTGAATGGTTGATCTCCGAGATTGACACTATTTGAAAGGATATGGAAGGATTGGGAGGTGTGGCCTCATAGGAGGAAGTATGTCTATGGGGATGGGCTTTGGGGTTTCAGAAACCCAAGCCAGGCCCAGTGGCCCTTTCTTTCTCTTCCTGTTGCCTGTGGATTCAGATGCAGAACTCTCAACTTCTCCAGCACAATGTCTGCCTGCCTTTTGTCATGCTGCCTGACATGACAATACTGAACTAGACTCCTTAAACTGTAAGTAAGCAAGCCCCAATTAAATGCTTTATTTTATAAGAGTTGTTGTGGTCATGGTGTCTCTTCACAGTAATAGAACACTGGGACTAAGACACTAGGAAAATGGATGAAACTGGAAATAGTTTTATGGTCTAAGTGAAATATCCCAGACTCAGGAAGTCAAATACAGCACATTTTCCTCAGTTGCAGATGTGCAGATGGTTTCTAATGCATATATACATTTATGCATGTATGTATATATAAGGCTATGTATACATATACATGTATACATAAGGGTATATATATGTATATATATGGGCATGTATACATGTATTTTAATCCATATATACATGCATAGGTTATGAAGATAGAAAGAGACCAGGACAAGGGAAAGAGGGTTTGTAAATATGTTCTAGAGAGGAGAGGGAAAAACAGAAAAATAAAGGTGAAAGTGGATATTAGAATATTTCATATGACAGCAGAAGGGAGCTACTGGAAGGAGGGAGGGACCAGATGCAGGGGGAAGGGATTAAAGAGGAGAGTAGATTGGGAGATCTGCAAAAATAAGATATGAAAATGCCATAAGCAAACACATTACTTTAAATGCTGATTTATAAAAGCTAATGATAAAAACATACCGATTTTAAACATAAAAGTACAGGAACAAAAACCATACCCTGTTTTCTAAAAACATCTTGGTCTTAAACAGGAAACTTACTAAAAAACAGTGATAAAAATTAAAAGGCAGATATTAGGAAAATGTGGGCTAACAAGCAGAAATTATACATCACTAAGTGTGTCCAGAAAAAAAATAAGAAATAGATATTCCTAAAAAGTACTTTATTTTCAATTCCTAGTCTGAACCAAGCAGGGAATTCCTATGAAAATTTTAGAAACCAAATTGGGCAAACAAGAAACTTAATGAAAGTCTACTTGCTTTCCCTTTCAAATATAGAAATATTCGTCCCATAGCTAGAATACTGTCAAACAAGTTTTTAAGAAACATATTTATCTTGTGCAATAGTTCCTAGAAAACAAAGATTAGAAAATTATTAATTTTCTTGTGATTTCTATAAAGTTTATCCTCAGGTAAAGACACAGGACAAGAAAATGACACAAACAAATTTGAAACATATTAGCTAATAAAATTCAACAGTGAAATATGAAAACATACATCATGCTTTAAAAAGATTTGACAAGGCTTAAAGATGGATAATGATAAAGTATTACACCAAATCAAAAGCACTTCCTTACCTGTTCTCCTTCTTAACCTATCCAGTACAATTTGAGTTGCAGTTTACTATTTACTATTGGGTGTGTGGCTTTTGTTTTTCAGGTTTTTTGAGGTAGGTCTTCCCTCTGAGCCCGGTCAACCTACAAGAACCACACCCTGATCTAGAAAAAAACCTGTCCTTTTCTCAGCACTGTTTTCAACAGCTTTCCAGCCAGTCGGTTGTCCTCTCTTTTCCTCATTGTAAATGAGACCTTTCTTGATCACCTTTTCTGAAGAAGCAGCTAGCCCCCATATCCTTAGCAACTGAGTTATTTGTAGGCCTTTGTTTATCTTGACGTCTTTTAACTGCCATTGTTGCAACTCAGGCTCCCCAGCGGCCATGATGTCTTTTTGTCATATTTCTGAAGCATGAAATGGACTTGTGTGTTTACATGAATCCCATGAATACTGAGCGTGTGGAAGAAACATTTAAGGCCTCAGTCTCCTCCTACTTATCCTAATGAGTCCCTACCTATCACAAAGATCCCCTATGACAAATAAATAAAATACTTAAGACATGTAAGTTTGCTTTTTCTCTAACACAACAATAAACTATTGCTTATGTGGTTATCTTCACAATAGTCATCATTTTAACTGCCATCATCATGGCACAACCAATTAGAATCATACAATATCATTTTCTCCTAGTGCTTGTCAGCCTCATTTATTTGAGGTGGGTCTTGTAGCAGCTGTAAGCTGTAATCATTTCCAATGTTCTCTCTTCGAGGATATAAACACAGCATTCACTGCTGGCCTGAAAGCTAAAATTATTGCTCTCATATTTTGTCACCAGTGATCTGTGCCAAGGAGGGTTATGTGTGCATGTTGCCTTGTAAACAGATGAGCGATATCCACCAAGAGAATTGAGATGCTGTTCCAGAGTGAAGGTCTGGCTGGGTTTTAAAAGCCATCAATAAGAAACACATGGCAGTCAGTGCTAACTGTAAATAGACGCCTTCCAGGGTGGGGCAGGCTTCCATTACCAGCAAGAACAGTAGGAGACACCTCAAAAACTGTTCATGTTTAAACAAGGTGGAGGTATTTAATATTACAATACTAGGATAAATAATACTAATACTAAAGCAGTATTACTCATATAAAGAAATTCCAGAGACAGTTGTCGTTTTTTTTTGTTTGACCACCAACGATAACTTTCTCTTAGATCAGTTACGTATGTTTTAAGCAACAAAATCAACAGCATGAGTACTCAGTGGGTACCAAGCCTTGCTTCAGGAGGCCACAGAAGCAGTGGCTCATATTTTGGGTTTCACTTGTGAAAGATGGCACAAGGATTTTGTACAGTTTTTACATTTTTATAGTTTACGAACTGGTTTTCTGTGTGTAACCTTACCGGAGGCATATAGGACAATAAATTCCTGCCTATGTGAGCAAAGTCAACTTTCTCAAGGTCACTCAGTAAGCAGGTGGGCAGATCCAGGCCGCCTGTTTCCCAGCCTGGCGCTTTGTGGATGCCGCCACACCAGGTAGAGCTGCCTCAGAGTTAGGATGTATAAAGAGCTACAGCTCGGGTCATAGTATCGTGTCTATTATGTGACAGGGTCATAAAAAGTATCCGGAGAATGGCGATTAGAGGTATGAGGGAAAATGATTACTTGAAAGCGAAGGAGTTTTAACGGAGACCAAAGACATGGGAGAGAGATCGCCCGTTAGACTCAAGAGCTTTTGGAACCCAGCACTAAGTCTCATCTGAACTCATTATATAATGGGCAGACTATCCTTTCACTGTAAATGCAGAGAAAATAAGATTATCCCTGGGGGGACAATGCCATTGACTTATAGTATTAAAAAAAGGGGAGCAGGGGAGGAAAGCAGAAACCTCTCTGGAATAGGAGCCACCTCGAAGAAGAAACTGGTTTCTCCTAAAACAATCAGGCTAAAAGGAAGCAGCCACATAAACTTTTAAGGCGCCAGTGTGAGGCCAGATTTAATTAGTGTGCCATAATGAGAGTTCACTCTGGCAGGAAACTCAGCCTGGTTTCAAAGCAATTAAATGAGGATTTACACTGGGTTAGATTTTCAGATATTGCCAAGGTTTCCCTAAATATACCACTGCCAAGATGGCTATTTAAATGGGGAGCATTACTCAGAATTTCACTTATTCCTCTTTAATACAAAAATAAGGTTGTAGGTGTGTAACTCACCTCGCCAGCAGGTGAAGAATAATAAGGAGATACTGAGGCTTGGGGACCAGGGTACAAGGCGGTACATGTCCTGAATTCTGGACAGAGAAACGATGGGATCTAAGGAGAGGTAAGGCAGGCATGGATCCCCTGTTGCCTTGACTTGCTGAACTACCATGTGAGGTGTACTTAGCCCAACCATGTCATTCCCCAAAATGACAGTGCCTTCAGATATCACATATGAACCTTTCGTTTGTAGAAATACACACTGGGGAGGCCAGCATATGCTTCTCAGCAATCAAGTCTATCTGGGGTGCTGAGACCATACGCCTACCTCTCTGGGATCAGTGCTTCAGTTTGAATGAGAATAGCCTTATCATTTTCTTCTGGCTCCAGTAGTCATATGGAAAACTTTGTAGTTGGATGTTTTCCTCTGTCTCACCTGGTCCCATTGGACCAGTTTCTCTCCTGCTTGCCGGGTCCCCGAAGCCATTTATGAAATAACACTCTGAGGATAAAATTAAATTATAATTGTTTGGCAAATGGCTCTGGCTTCTAACTAGCCAGTGCTACCTATACATTAAATCATTTCTATTAATCTGTGAATTGCCATGAGGCTGTGGCTTATAGGTAATGCTCTGGGCTGTTACTCTTTCTGTGGCTACGTAGTGTCTCTCTGACTCTGTATTTCTTCTCTCAGAATCTTTGTTTGTTCTTCCCACCTAACTATATTTGGCCTGGGCATTGGTCAAAACAGTTTTATTCATCAACCAATAAAAGCAACACATTTTTATAGTATACGAAAGGACATCCCATATAAAAAACTATTAAGTCAACTTCATGTATGTGCCCAAAGTACAAGTAATAACTCCCATAGCTGATATCCCAGTGTACAGGAGACGTTAATTTTCCTCTAGGAAATACTACTTGTGTCTTTTCCAGCCAGAGACATAGAAAGCTTTAAATGCTTTGCAGGAAAGTGTCACATCTCATTTCTTCTTGATACTTCTCTTCCATTTTTAGGATTGTTCAGGGCCTACTGAGTCATAATACCTGTATTCTTCAAAGTGGACAGCTTTTCAATTAGGACTGTAAACCCTGATAACCTTTTAAGACTTCCTGAGTGTAAATCATTTGTATCGGGGTACTTGTCTGTTCTCGACTCAACGAATACAAGAAGAAAATCAGATTGAGATGTTCAATTTCGGGGCAAGTTGGCTTCCAGCTATAGGTGACAGAAGAATAGAAATGAACAATACTTCTCAAGATTATCTTCCATTTTGAGTGCCCAGTACCAAGTGTGGTCTCCCAAGTCCATTCCAACCTGCTTGATAGAATCAAACATCCCCAGTGCTGAGGCTTTTAACTTAAGACCAAGGACAGAAGACAAACAAACAAAATAATTTCTATATGCCTTCAGTACTGGTTAGTCCTCTAAACTATACATATCTAAACTATCCACATTCTAGTGTGTAAATGTGTCAGCTGTCTCCAAAAGAGACCTGAGCATTGGCTTTAGGGCTGCTCATTATAACCTGTGCAACATCAGGCAAATAAATTCTTACTTGCTGTGGGATATTTGTACACTGTGTGAATATGTATTTTTCTATGATTGGCATAGTAAAAAGTTGAATGGTCAGTAGTTAGGCAGGAGGCATAGGTGGGATTTTCAGGGAGTGAATGGAAGGGGAAGAGAATCTAGACACACAGGAGATGCCAGGAGATACAGAAAGGAAACAGGAAACGAAACATAGAAAAGAGGTAATGCCACATGATAAAATGTATATTAATTACTATAAAGACGTTAATTTAAGTTTTAAGAGCAAGTTAGGAATAAGCCTAAGCTATAGGCCTTCGTAATTAGTAAGAAGTCTCCTGTCCATGCATGTGGGAGCTGGCTGGCAAGACAGATGAAGATGAGTTGTTACATTACTTTAGAAGATAGTAAGTGCTTTCTGGTACCATGAAAGCTAGTTCTCAGAGAGGAGCATCCTTCCAACTCTGGAGGGCAACCAAGGATGACAACAATAGGTTGAGTATTTTAGGAGTCTCTTGATAGCCCTGACCAACAAATCAAAGAGGGCTTCTCATGTTGGGTAATAGGTTTTTGTTAGATGGTCTCTGGGCTTGGATGGGGATTGTCAATCCAGATGTGAAAATTCACTTGAACGATATATGCACATCTATACACAGAGCTGTAGTATTAAATAACGTGCACTTTAGATTAGATAGTTAATAGTGTGATTCTCTTGATTTTTCACATCACCTGCTGTTATCTTGCCCTCATCTTTACTCCTTCTGTGTTTACCTCTCTGTCCCTCCCTAATTAGCCCTCCCTTTTTCATTCAGTTAGATCATTTTGACCTCACTGTTCCAAGGGAAACAACCAACATCCCTACCCAGGTTTGACACATATGAACAACAAAAACAGCCAGCATGGCACTAAGGGTACTAAGAAGAATGAAACCCAAGGCATAGAGCCTAATGCTACCATTGGTCATACCCTCCCACACACACCCAACAGATATGGAAGGTAAGCCCTCATTGCTCAACACACCATGCAATTCAGAAACAGAGCCCATAGGCCCCTTAGCAGGAAAACACTTGAATATTCCTTCCCTGAGGACTAACTTTCATGGTGCCAAAAGACACCATATAAGCTTCCAAAGGAGGCCAGCAATAGTCCTACTCAGCTATAATGCTTATGAAACTCATTAGCAACCAACATTGCAAATAACACTAAGGGTACAGTAATGGAGTGACACATATAACTTGGCAGGAACCAACAGCTCTCCAATCAGACTAATTGGACTTAAGACCCACTCAACAAGATGGAGGCCATTTCTGGTACAGGAAACCTAGTTAACTACTCAGTTATAGTGAAATCATGGTTTTTGGAGGAGAATCCACAACCACTAATATACTAAAGCAGCATAATCTCTAACAACAATCTATAACCATTTGTCCTTATAATCATAGGTAAGTGTAGTCTTCACCCTTCATCCAGTAAACGTCTTTGCAATAGATGAAGATTACTACAGAAAACCACAACCAATAAAAAAAAGAAGAGTTATTAAACCCAGTACCTATGGATACATCTACAAAACACTTCCACACCTGAGACTCAGGGAATACTATCCAAGAGGAAGAAGATAGATTGTACAAGTCAGAGTACCAGGGAGTTTGCTGTGAAATTGTGACTCCTCGTAATGTCAGGAGTTACACCTATACATTTTTAGCAACATGACTGACTAAACATGAGCTGAACAAAGATGGCAACAATAACAATAGACATGCCAAATGAACGGGGGGGGGGGGGGGGGAGACCATGAGGTCTCAGCCTTACACAAAGAATTACAAGTATATAAGAAATGTTGAGAATGGGAGAAGTACTCTTTCCTAGGAAAGATCACTGCAACTATTATCTGGTACTAGAGTCAGTCATGAAAACATACATATGAGTAACATTATACATAACAAGCAAGTTATGTTTAGAAATACACACGTATACACACATGCGTATTTACATGTAATAACAATTAACGGAAAATCGGCCATGAATGAAAAATACGTGAAGAATACATGGAGGGTTTGGAGAAACGAAAGGGAAGGGAAATGTGATGCAATTATACGTTGTAGTCCTAGCTTAAGACTTCTAGCAATAATGGATACATAGCCTGAGCTGGCCCTCTCCTGTGGTCAAATTGGTGGCTGCCTTGGTTGTCATCAGAGAACCTTCCTCCAGTAACTAATGGAAACAGCCAGAGGCCCACAGCAAAACATTAGCCAAAGCTTGGGAAAGTCTGCTGAAGGGAGGGAAGAAGTGTTGTAGGAGCCAGGAGGATCAAGGACATCAGAAAAAAACTCACAGAAATAGGATCCACCTAGGCCCTCTACATATATGACAGTTGTACAATTTGGTCCACTTGTCCGACTTCTGACATGTCCCTAACACTGTGGCTGGTGCTGGGGATCAGTTCCTCATGCTGGATTGCCTGCTCAACAACAATGCAAGGGGAGGTGCTTAGTCTTACTGTAACTTGTCTACCGTGTTGGTTTTTTTTTTTTTTGATACCTGTGGGAGGCTTGCCCCTTTCTGAACAGAAACAGAGCAGGAGTGGATTTAGGGGTGACAGGGACAGAGGGGAGGTGGGAAAGGGAATGGAAAGAGAGGGGGGAGGAGAAAATGCAGTCGGGCTGCAAGATAAATAAATGAATTAAGTGAAACATTTTGTAGCATGGAAATAATAAAACCACCTAATTGGGATAATGCCTATCTACCTTATAAAACTGATATATGAATTTATGAAGATACTGCATGTAAAAGTATATATCTTGGCATGAAGCGCATTGAGTGGCTATCTCTTATCAGTAATGCTGGTTATTGTTACTTTCCCCCATTATTTATCGAGGATTTTTATGTTTATCTAATTATGATACTAAATATACTTGCATGTAAGCCTGGTGACCTAGATTCAATGCCCACAGAAAAGTACAAAGAGAGAACCAATTCCATATAGTTTTCCTCTCACCTCCACGTGCTACCTTGGCCTAATCACCCCTGCACATAAATAATAGAAATTATAATCCCTTTCTTTTGAAATTTCCTTGTGGTTTTATGTTCTTCTCAATGGTTCTTCTTACATTATTATTGCAGTTATTTTCATCCTAATAATTTTACATAGGGGAGGTATTATCCTATAAGTAAAGCAACTCCAAAAATAAGTATTGGATTCTGCAAGACCTCAGAACTTTTCGTAATTTGTGACCACTAAACTTTTCCAAATTATTGGAATTGTAAGACCCTTCTAGATGGGTGAGGGTGTAGGACCTGCTTCACATACCTTTGTCAACCAGATGTGATATCCCATAACCATAACGCCAGCACCTGAATGTTGTAGAAGCAGGAGAATCAGAAGTTCAAAGACATTGCATCTGCAGCTACATGAGAAGTCCAAGCCTTTGAAACAAGTCTCATTGGCCGGGAGAGATAATGTGGTGAAGAGCACTTGCTGTTCTTGGAGAAGATATGGGTTCTATTCCCCGCATGCCACATGGGAGCTCACAAACCTTTAACTCATGGTTCAGGGAGTACACTGACTTCTTCCAGTCTCTGCTGGCACTGTGTGTGCATGCATGGAGGTAAATCACTCATACAAACGAAATAATAAAAATGTAAGCATGAGTTTTCTGGCCCCGCGGGTCCCGTGGCCCTTGAGTCCCACAGGCGCCATGTTAATTATGAAACTCTAGGCCAATGGCTTGGGCTTCTTATTGGCTAGGTCTGTCTTAAAACCCATAACTACTAATCTATGCATTTCTACGTGGTCGTACTCTTACCGGAGAACGCCTGACTTACATCCTCTCTTCCCAGGCCCACATGATGACGCCTCTCTGCCTACACCTCTCAGAATTCTCTTCATCTGGTAGACCCGCCTATCCTTCCTGCCTGAACAATAGCCACACAGTGTTCTATTCATCAACCAGTAAGAGAAAAATACACAGAATAAAGTCTCCCATCTTAAAAATAAGTAAAATATTTTTAAAACTCTCTTTGTTAAGATTTGTCTGTTGCCACTGAGAAAAACTAATGGTTTCTTCATGACAGCTCAAGTCATTCTGCTATTACTGCTCATTTTCTCCCATTTCCCAGTCAGGTAAAGATACCTAAACTCCCTTTTTCACTTCTGAAAGTCACACTTTTTTGTACTTTATTGTCCTTTGTTTAGGTTAAACTGCAGATTAACAAAGAAACTAGCTTTCCTCCATCGAAGACACTTTATATCCTTCTGGTCTGAAGGTAAAGAAAGCATTTCCTTGTGGGACAAATAAAATTGACTTTTTAAAATGTTCAATTTTGTCTCCTTCCTTTGGTTTTACAACTTGAGTAGCCTGACATGTGGATTTAATGATTCAGATAAAATCCTAACGTATTCACACAAAAACTACTTTTATGTGCATCCTGGCTCCCTAGAAGACAGACAGCTTATGTACCATTTTGAAAGACAAGAGAAAAACGGACATTTGCAAGAGTCATAAAGGCTTGTTATGTGTCCTAGTCTCGTTTGTACTACTGTGATTACATTAAAAATTATGTATCTATATGCATATATATACTTATGAGGTAATAAAAATCAAAGAAAAATAGTTCAGCTGTGGAAAATTGTGCTGTTTATTAGACACATAGGTATATTGGTAAAATACATTAAAGTCATAAATTTCCAGAGGCGTAGAAGAGAGCTTGGGAATTGTCTCATGCAGCGATTCCTAATCTGGCTTTCCTGGAAAACTATTTTCACATATCTGTAATGCCTGATATAAATTATATAAAGATTTATGGCTTAGATGCACAACAACTGTAGAACAGTCAGACAAGAGGATTAGGAGTAACAATAGAGGCATTTCTGCTGGTGTTCTTTGGTGCTATCCTTTACAGATAATGAAACAATACTATTTTAGTTATTTTTTTCCTGGGTGACTTGGGATGCTGGCATCCTGGTTCATAAGCTATTTCTGGCTCTGACTGAGGATTCTTTTCAGCTTTCTCCTCACGAAAAGGTATCCTGATATTACCAGGACCTTGCTCAGGCATACCTTCAACTTTCTGGTTCTTAATACCTCTATGAAAGAACTCAGATGAGAAGCACAAAGCATGTGATAAATGGACAATCTTTGTTATAGAGGGAAGTGAAACACTCTCAGGTCTCAAGAGGTAAAGGTAGACAATGACCAGAGAGACCATGTTACCACCTACATTTTAAGGAAGACTTTAAATTCTTTCTTGATGGTTTTCATCGGATGGCTTCCTGGGGGCCAGGCATTGTCTTATGCAAGTGATCCATAGTCCTACTGACTAGTGTTAAGTGTGTGTGTGAATTATATGTGTGTATATGTTCATGGGTGTGCATGTGGGCACACATGCATTGGTATGTGTACCCATGGGGAAGCCAGAGGTTAACACTGAGTGTCTCTCTTGGTTTCTGGCTACTTTATCTATTGAGGTATGGTCTTTCACTAAATGTAGACCTCACTGATTGGCTATAGAGCCTAACAAGTGAGCTCTAAGGATTGACTTGCCTCACCCACAAGTGCTAGATTTACACACATGTCTCCATTTTTACTTGAGTCCCAGATTAACTCTTCAGTGAGCATAACAGCAACATGTCTGTGTTCTCTAACAGAAAGCTTCTGCTAGAGAATCTTATGATCTTTTGGATATTTTATAGTGTCTTGCTTCCACCAAGGACCAGAAATGAACACAGAGATTTCATTCTTTTCACCAATTATCAAAGTCCTATATTTAAAGGTCTTGGTTTTAAACTACCTGTGATACAGTATTTACTATTACTTTGGCTTGGTGAGGTCTCACTCACTTCAAAAGCAGCTAAACTAGTCTGAGCCTTTATCTGTGGGCTGAAGAATACTTCCGTCCATAAAAACAAATCTTTGGTCAATGGACTAGAGTTGAAGACCCATATGTAATTCCACATACCTACAGATACCAGGTTTGGGCTTTTTTGTTTGTAATTGGTTGGTTGGTTGACTTTTTTGTTTGTTTGTTTGTTTTTGGTTTGTTTTTTGACAATGATAAAGAAGGAAAAAATTACACATTAGGGAAAAATTATCACCTTCAAGCTGTAAGTTGAAGGAGTTAGCTAATCTGGGTAGATAGCCTCCGCAGGCCAGCATACTCAGGATGAATCTATGGTTTCTTGCTTTTGCAAACACAGCCAGAATTCACACTCAGACCAGAGGTAGGCTTTGCCATTTTGAGTCTGACCAATACAGGAAAGGCTTTGCCCCCATTCTCATGATGAGGTACTGAGTCCTTTCATGGCCATGACCATGTCAACAATAACAGTCCCACAGGATTTCATTTTCTCTTTACACTTTCACTCAGGGTTTCCTTGGCTCCCTGTATGTGCTTATATATATATATATATATATATATATATATATGTATATATATTTCATAAGAGTAATACAATTTCCCTTTGTTTTTATATATTGTATCCATTATCCCAATTGATGCCTAAAATAAGGAGAGTCATACTTTTTAAATGAGGAAAACAAAGCTTAGAAGAATATAAAATATTTTCATGAACAAAAGTTCTATTATTACACTGGGTGTGTTGGTGAATGCTTTCGTCACAGCATTCAGCAAGCCGAGACAGGAGCAATGTGACTTCAAGACCCTGTCTCTGTATAAAAATAAATAATAAACTTACCACAGATATTCCTGTTATGTGTTCATCCGTACCTAATTGCAGGTCTCTATTTTACTTGGAAGAATCAATAAATCCACAAGTCCCAAAAAGACAGTGTGCTTGTTCCAAGCATGCTTTGTCATTAAATCTGTGATTTTCTTTCAAATATTTTCTTTTTGCCAACTCCACTGCTCTTTTTTCCCCCTGAGTGAAATAACATCATAAAAAACAGCTTGGTTTCTGCTACTCTGCTAGTCTGCTAACTCCACTGAACTTTGAGTTTAATTCTCTAGCCAGAGGAGAAAATGTGATGATCAGAGATGTTTGGAGGATACTGTTTTCTATTTTGGCATTGTGGTAGAAATACTGCTTCCTGAAAGGAATAAAGGAAATCCGCAGAGTGTGCCATGGCCATCAAGTCTCAGTCCAGCCTGGCATTCCTGTAACCCTAAGCATGGTATCATGGGGCTTTCCTTGGGACGGGGTTTGGACAGGCTAGGCTGCTCTGAGCTCTGCCAAAATGCTGAGGAGGATTCTGCCGCAGACTGCTCAGCCTCTCAGCTGTGTTATCACCAGCTGTTTTCACTGGCAAGGCTGTGCAGGCTTCACAGGTCACGGCTAAGGGAGAAGCGCCAAACGGATTGGGGATGGATGACTGAGGACCACAAAAGTCCCCCGCCTCAAGACAGCACAAACTGTGGCTGCTGTTACTGCTTCTGGAGACTTTCAAAATGCTGTGCTAAATAGCCCATGATAAAGAGAATTAGCACCAAATCACCAAGAGTAACTGATTCTGAAACAGACAAACGGAAGTCTCATACCGCACCTCAGGTTTTCTTTCTTTCTCGCTCGGCTTCCTTGACTCTGTGCTCACCGTGTAAGCATTAACTTGCTGGGAAGGAGCCTCAGTAAGTCCTCTTGCTTCAAACCTTACGCCTTTCAATCAATTTTATTCAATATTGACTAGTTCTGAAAGAGTTCCCATACCCTTCGAAAACAAAATCCCAACTTCTTGGCATTATATATGACGCCCTTCTCAGGATAGACCCTTCCAAATGCTAGCTCAGCCTTTCTTCTTAACTGCTCCTATTATACACAACTTTGCTATCTTTTTGCAGATTTAGTCAACTTGCATTCATTATAACATAATAGCTGAAGTGAATAATTTATGAGGAGACATGGGTTGGGTTTTTTGTTTGCTTGCTTTTTGCTTTTTGTTTTTGTTGTGTTGTTTAGTTCAGTTTGTGAAGTTTCCATCTAAAAGCTGGCAAGCTCTTTGGTTTTGGTTCCTGGTGGACACACCTAATAACAATGTCAGTAGATACTTGGCATTTGTTTCACAAGCCAGTAAGCAAAGAGGACATAAAGAAGACAAGGCTGGAGTTCTACAATGCTCTCCAAGAACATGTCCTGGAGGACCCTCGTAACACCCAGAACATTCCATCGTTCTCCTTTACACCCAGCCATTAACTTGTGTACACTCACAAATATTTAACTTGTGAACTGCAGAATGTACTTCATGCAACACGTCTAGGTCCCTGTTAATACTAAACAATTAGAAACAAATTTATTTTTAAGTTTTTTAAACAAAAAGTTAATTACATTATTTCAATTCTCTTTTCTCCTTCTAACCCTTCCCATGTGTCTCCTACCCCTAACCTGTTCTTTTTTAAAATTCATGGATCTGGGTGTTTTTCCTCATTTGTTTTCCATGCACACACGTGCACGCGTGCACACACACACACACACACACACACACACACACACACACACACACGTAAATACAATCTGCTTGGTCCATTTGGTCCATATATACATGATTTCAGATCTTACCAGAACTCAGTGAAGAGTTCATAGTGAGGAGACAGAATGCAAGAATGGAAAATGCAAAATTTTAGTAAGTTTAATCATATGCCTAGTCTTGAGTTAGATAGTACCCATGGATTTTTATTTTCATTGAGCTGAGTGCATATAGAATATCACACTGGGCCAAACCCTCAAAGTATTACCTTATTTTAGTATGGAATATATTCCCATTTATCTGAGACAGACTCGAATACCGAAGTGGACTGTCATAGGGTATGTTGATTAAACAATGGCAATTATGGAGGTTGGAAAGCTTATACCATCTTTCCGGAAGATATCACCTCTGGGGAGTCTTCCTAGCTTTCCTGTAGCTCGTCTTTCTTTGTGTCCTCACATGGCAGGGGGAGAAGAAGCCAGCTTTCCTATGTTTTCTAAAAATGGCCATTGAAAGAAAGCTGGGGACCTAAATCAAATGTGGAAACCTAGTCATAGTAGGCTGCTTCTCAGAAGAGGTCATAGAAACAGTGGCTTTAGGAATGTGCTTAGGGGTCCTCCAAAAGGAGACTTGAAGCTGCCTTCCCTTTCAACCGTGAGAAGACTCAGTGAGGAGACAGACTGGGAGAATAAGACAAAGAATTTCTGGAGCCGTGAGAATCGGGACGGTGTGATGAACAGTTATCTTTTCCCAGGGCCTTCAGAAGGAGCGTCCTGACACTCTGGTTTATCTCCCAGGGAGATAATGTGTTCTAGCAAGGACATCCTGCCAACCCAAGAACTTAGCAAAGTGCTCTGTGAGGTCTTTGCTGGGCCAGGAGAAACCACATCTGTAGGGCTGAGTACTTCAGGGACCTAGGAATTTAAGGATCGCATTAAGGCTGAGCAGTGATTAGAAGCCCTTAATGGGTCTGAATGGGAAAGGCATAAGACACATTCTTTGTTAATATTTTCTGCCCCAATCAGTTTCCTCTGGTCTTTTGTGTTTTTCTTATCTCAGGTTTTTATGGATACTCTACAAGTCTTACAATCTTGTGCTAACACTAAATGCAAGCTCTTGGCCTTGTTTTCATTCTGTTCTTTCTTTCATTTGCCCCTTGGGGATTTTGCTTTGCCTTTCATGGCTTTTAGGGTCTATTAATTATAAGTTTATTTTGAAAGAAAGAGGTCAGAGTAAGGTCTATATACATAAAAGGGGATGTGGGCAGAGATTAAGAATCACTTCCAAAGCAAATAATAAGTTGAATTAAGGTTTCCTGTAAATTGAATTTATCTATTTAGGATTAGCTTTTAGAAAGGCCAAACTACAAATGGACGTTGAGTGGAGTCTGGATCTGGGACGAAGCAAGCATTTAACCCTGGCTAGCTTCTGCTTTTTCTATAGCTTCAGTCATACTATGCCCTATTACTTCACCTCTGGTAAATGCCTGCTTAGATAATACTTGTCAAAGACCTTTAAGATGATGTTTCTTTGAATAATTTAAAGAGAACTGTGTTGATCACAAGGGTGTTGTTTCAGACGGGTAAATTGTTGTGCTGATATGTCGAGGAATTGCTATGTTGAAAGATCACTTTAATTAAAGAACATTTAATACGTTGGCTAATGCTGCAATATCAGTGGGAATAAAAGTCCTTTTTGCTTGCGACTTTGATTCATTTAAAGGTCACTGACTTGATTAAAACAATGAGATACAGGAAACCAGGGACTACCTTCTGTGGACCTGGGAGTACCTTGAATCCTCAGAGGACAACACTCTTTTTGAGAATGAGGTCTCAGCAACGGCACCTTTGAGAGAGAAGTCACAATAAAGGGAAACTTTTTCTTTCTTTCTTTTTGATGAATCACACATCATTTTCGTTTTACAAAAGACATTGCAGCCTTTTGATTCCTAGGTGGTATAAGTCTAAGTATGTTTTCTAAATGGACTTTTTCTTTCTCTGCCAAAGAAAAATCTGTGTATTTATGATCAGAATTCCTATTTTTTTCCTGGAAAGACCATAATGCAAAACTGGTTTGCTTCTGTACTAGCTGTGTTCATTTAAATATCCATTTATCAGTCAGTATAAGATATTCATCTATTCTTCATAATGGTTTGTGAAATAGTATTCACTATTGTTGCTAGTTAGCAGATTATGAATATCTTATTTTGGGTCTCTATTACTATAATAAAACACTAGGACAAAAAACAAAGAAGAAAGATTTAATTTCATTTTATAGCTTATAATTCATCATCCAGGGAAGTCATGGCAAGAATTCAAGGCAGAAACATTGAGGTTGGAAATGCCGTGGAGACATGCTGCTTCCTGGATCTGACCCCAAGACTTGCTCAGCCTGTTTTCTTACACAACTCAAGACCACCTCCCCAGGAATGGCACCGTCATCAGTAGGCTCTCCTCCATCAGTCATTAATCAAGAAAATACCCTACAGACTCACCTACAGGCAAATTGGATGATATTTCTTCATGAGATCCCATCTTCCCAAATGATTCTAGCTAAAAAACAAACAAACAAACAAACAAACAAAAGAAACTAACCAGGTTAAACTAACCAGAGTAAAGGCATTGACCATTAGAGCTTGGAAAGATGAAGCTGCTCAAACATTTATGGTTTGCTTAATTATTTAAGCTAACATTTTCTTGAATAATTGAGCAGTAAATGATAGATATGCTTGAAAGAACAAAGCTTTGGACTTGTTTAATTAAAATCATAAGGCTACAAATACTAACAAAGTGAAAGACAGAGCGAAGTTCTTGGGGACATCGGTCTTATTACCTTTCTAGGCCAGGGTCCAGAGTTGGCCTCTGAAGAGTGTTTCCTTCTGCATAGGAGAGAAGGGGCTTCTAGGAGACATACATGTGACTTCTCACTCCCACCTCTCTGTTTCTGCCATGCACCAAACCTGACCAAGTTTGCACTGAAGTTACAGTTGGCACTTTTTAAATAATCTGATTCCCTCCCTCCCTGACTCCCTCCCTGACTCCCTCCTTCCTTCCCTCCCTCCATTCTTACTTTCTTTATTTCCGTTTTGCATTCACTTGCTAAATATTGTGATTTAATATCCGTATTTGTGACCTCTATTCGCCTCTGATTTCCAAGCATTGCCACTCCAGATTCTCTGTACAGCTCATTTCCCACACAGAATCATCCTGCTGTTTTATGTTAGACATGTGGAATTTCATTTTGTCTAAACAGTGAACAAAGTTGGAGCACCACTTGGACAATGGTCCCAGTAAGTCATCCTTTCAGGAATTTTTTCCTACATAACTTTCTCCATGATTTCAATCCTCCTCTCAGTCCTAGAGTGAATGTTCCCTCATGAAATAAATTTCACTTGCTTTTTAAATTACATTTTTTAAATAATCAAAAGCATTACAGCTGGATATATTTTGTTTTTATGTTATTTCTTACTGATCTCCTCTAATGAATTTGTATTGGCTTGACCAATTTACTTTTTATTGTAATTTATGACTTGGCAAGCCATAGGTTTATAGGGGATTTATTTCAGTCTAATAGATATTATAGCTTCCACTCATATATATGTTGTCATTTTTCCGATGATGGGGGCACCATTTCCTTTCATGTAATTAACATATCAACAGTCATACTACAGTGCAGTTGTCTGGGTAGCCTTGGATCACTCACCACTCCACTCCACACTCCCACTTGTCAACTTCAGTTCTTAAGAATAACCAAATATGATGGGATGCAGCATCCCCGGAGACAAAAGGGAGAGCCGAGCTGCGGTCCAGTCCTTCATCTACAAACAAAACATTGGGCAGCTTTTATTTCTGCAAGCCTGCATCTTCATCAGAACACACACACACACACACACACACACACACACACAGATGGAGTAGGTAATTTCAGATGTCACTCAGCTGCAATGTGTGCAATGTGAATGGCTCACACACATGGGGCTCTGTCCACACGGCATGGTTTTCCTGAGAACTGGGAAGTCTGGGGTGAACTGTAGGTGTTTCTTGCAGCTTACTTGTGAATAACAAACCTAGTTCACACGTGTATAGTTTTATGCCCCGTGTCATTAGACCCAATTAGGTACCTAGCACCCTATAAAACTACTTCACACACATATTCAGAGTAATGTATTTCTTTCATGTCACTTGTGTTTATCCATTTTTCCAGTGTTACAGGCACTAATCTATGTAAGTGTCTATAGTTCCATGCAATTTCATCACACCATTAAACACCATTAAAATCAAGACACTCAGTTGCATGATGCTATTGGTGCTACCCCTTTGCATAAAAACGTTTACCTTCTATCCCCACTGTTGCTAATGTTATACTACTCTGCCACCCACAGTCATATTCTACCATAACTGTGATGACATAACTCCATGAACATTACATAAAACCTTGCAGTACGTTAAAATCGACAGTTTTAATTGCACATAGCTTCCTAGAAGTTCATCTGATTCATTCACATCTAGAGGATGCTGGTTCCCTTGCTGAGTGGTGTGCTGTGCATGGGTTGTCACAGTTTACACATCTGCTCACCCTGCTCACACTTTTAAGGACGTTTAGGTAGTTTCCAGCTCTCAGTGGCAAGGACTGAAGCTGCTGTAAATAACATGCATGTTCAAATCTTGTGTTAAATCCTGGATGCTCAAGTTTGCAACTGGAGAGCCACACATAGTGTTTTATCACTTTGAACTGCCAAAGTAGGTAACATACCGTGTCCCATTCCTACCGTGAGTACATGACTGGCCAAGCCCCCAGCATCTTTCGCAAACACTTGGTATTATCAGCACTTGTTCTTTAGGCTGTTCTTATAGGTGTACTAATATTAATGCAGCTTTTAGCTCAGTTTTAATATGCTTTTCTGTGATGGATACTGATGCTGAAAATCTACAAGTATTCATTGGACATCTGTATAACCTTTAATGAAATGTCTCTTTCTGCTATCCTGTCTTCTGATTTAATTCTCATTTTTAAAGTTTAGTTTTGAGATTTTCATGCATATCTGAAAACAAGGATTTTTGATTATTGAAAATTAGAGAGATTTGTTTTAAAATTTTTTGATTGTTTGTTTGTTTTGAAACAGGGTTTCTCTGTGTAGCTTTGGCGTCCATCCTGGCACTTTCTCCATAGACTAGCCTGGCCTCCAACTCACAGAGATCTGCCTGCCTCTGCCTCCTGAGTGCTGGGATTAAAGATGTCCATCACCAATTCCTGGCCCTTTGTTTTAATTTTTTGAAATTATATTATAATTACAATTCTCCCTATTTTTTTCCTCCCTCCAAATTTGCCCATATACATATTATTGGTCTTTTTAAAAGTCATTGCCTCTTTTTTATCAATTGTTATTGCATGCATGTATGTATATGTATTTATATTCCTAAATATAACCTGTTAAGTTTGTATACTACTACTTGCATGTATGTTTTCAGTGCTGACCACTTAGTGTAACATGTAGTCTTCCTGCCTGCCACCTGTGTCCTGTTGCAAATTTCAGCCCCCAAAAATACACAGGACACCGTATCAATTATGAATCTGTTGGCCATTTTCTTGGATTCTTATTGGTTATCTCTGACTTGATTATTAACCCATGATTACTAATATATATATTATAAGGACTTATCTTTTTGAGGACACACTCCTGACTGCCTGTTGCTCCCAGGAGATCACATGGCAACAACTCTCTTTTGTGCATCAGAATACTTTTACAGTTATAGTTTGCCTTACTGAAGTGGACAGAACACTCAATACTATGTTAAACACCAGTGACAGTGTGAGCATCACCATACACCCCAGGAGAGGAATGTTCAGCCTTTTATTGCTAAGTATGATGTCCATTCTGAATTTCTGCTCATGCTCAAGCTCAACTAAATTTAGTTTCTCTGTTGTTAAATTGCTGAGAGTTTTTGTGATTCTTTACTCATCCTGTTTTATTAATTATCATAAGTTGTCATTATGTTTTGTGACATGATAGGTGATTTCTTTCTTTAGCTTCTCACATAAGGAAAGTTCTACCACTTGCCTAATGTACATGTCAGGTTTTATACATCTATAAATTTCTTGTATGTATGGATATTCTTCAGGGAAATGGGAATCAGTCTACCACAAGACCAAGCAATCCCACTCTTAGGCATATAAACAAAAGATGCACATTCATACAACAAGGACGACTATTCCACTATGTCCACAGCAGCATTGTTGGTAATAGCCAGAATCTGGAAGCAATATAGATGCCTCTCAACTAAAGAGTTGTTAGAGAAATGTGGTACATTTACACAATGGAGAACTACTCAGCAGAAAAAAACAATTGAATCTGGAGATTCTCAGGCAAATGTATAACAATAGAAGAAACCATCATGCATGAGGTAATCCAGTCACAAAAAGACAAACATGGTATGTACTCACTCTCAAACAAAAAAAGCCCAGGCCCAGATGGCTTCAGTGCAGAATTCTACCAGAAATTCAAAGAAGAGCTAATTCCAATACTCCTCAAAGTATTCCACACAATAGAAGCAGGAGGCTCAAAGCCAAACTCTTTTTACGAGGCTACAATTACCTTGATACCCAAGCCACACAAAGACACAACTAAGAAACAGAACTATAGACTAATTTCCCTCATGAACATCAATGCAAAAATACTCAATAAAATACTCGCAAACCGGATTCAAGAACACATCAGAAAAATCATCCACCGTGATCAAGTAGGCTTCATCCCAGGAATGCAGGGATGGTTCAACATTAGAAAATCTATCAATGCAATCCACCATATTAACAAACTGCGAAAGAAAAACCACATGATCATCTCACTAGATGCTGCAAAAGCCTTTGACAAAATCCAGCACCCCTTCATGATAAAGGTCCTAGAGAGATCAGGGATAACAGGAACATACGTGAATATAATAAAAGCAATATACAGTAAACCAACAGCTAACATCAAACTAAATGGAGAGAAACTCAAAGAAATTCCTCTAAAATCAGGAACAAGACAAGGCTGTCCACTCTCTCGATATCTCTTCAATATTGTACTTGAAGTTCTAGCTACAGCAATAAGACAACAAAAGGAGATATAGGGGATACAAATAGGAAAAGAAGAAGTCAAACTTTCACTATTTTCAGATGATATGATAGTGTACATAAGTGACATGAAAAACTCTGCAAGGTTACTCCTAGAGCTGATAAACACCTTCAGCAATGTGGCAGGATACAAGGTAAACTCAAAAAAATCAGTGGCCCTATTATATACAGATGATGAAGTGACTGAGAAAGAAGTCAGGTAACATCACCCTTTACAATAGCCAAAAATAGCATCAAATATCTGGGGATAATGTTAACCAAGGAAGTGAAAGACCTGTATATCAAGAACTTTGTGTCTTTAAAGAAAGAAATCAAAGAAGATACCAGAAAATGGAAAGATCTCCCACGCTCTTGGATTGGTAGGATCAACATAATAAAAATGGCAATCTTGCCAAAAGCAGTCTACAGATTCAATGCAATCCCTATCAAATTTCATCACAATTCTTCAAGGATCTGGAAAGAACATTAATCAACTTTATATGGAAAAACAAAAGGCCCAGGATAGCCAAAACAACCCTATACAATAAAGGAACTTCAGGAGGCATCACCCTACCTGACTTCAAGCTCTATTGTAGAGCTATAGTCCTGAAAACAGCTTGGTATTGGCACAAAAATAGGCAGGTAGACCAATGGAACCGAATCGAAAGCCCTAATTTTAACCCACACACCTATGAACACCTGATTTTTGACAAAGAAGCTAAAACTGTACAGTGGAAAAAAGAAAGCATCTTCAACAAATGGTGCTGGCATAACTGGGTACTGGTATGCAAAAGACTGCAGATAGATCCAGGTTTATCACCTTGTACAAAACTTAAGTCCAAATGGATCAAAGATCTCAACATAAATCCAGCCACACTGAAACTTTTAGAAGAGAAAGTGGGAGTTACTCTTCAACGAGTTGGTACAGGAGACCATTTCCTAAACATAACACTAGTGGCATAGACACTGAGATCGACAATTAACAAATGGGACCTCCTGAAACTAAAAAGCTTCTGTAAGGCAAAGGACACAGTCAACAAGACAAAAAGGCAGTCCACAGAATGGGAAAAGATATTCACTGACCCCACATCTGACAGAGGGCTAATCTCCAAAATTTACAAAGAACTCAAGAAACAAGTCTCCAAAACACCAAAGGATCCAATTAAAAGGTGGGGCACAGAACTAAATAGAGAATTCTCAATAGAGGAGGCTAAAATGGCCAAGAGACACTTAAGAAAGTGCTCAACATCCTTAGCCATCAGGGAAATGCAAATCAAAACAACTCTGAGATACCATCTTACTCCTATCAGAATGGCTAAAATCAAAAACACCGAAGACAATTTATGCTGGAGAGGATGTGGAGAGAGGGAAACACTACTCCACTGCTGGTGGGAGTGCCAAGTCGTACAGCCTCTTTGGAAATCAGTATGGAGATTCCTCAGGAAAATGGGAATTAATCTACCACAAGACCCAGCAATTCCACTCTTAGGCATATATCCAAATAAGGCAAATTCATACAACAAGGGCATCTGCTCCACTATGTTCATAGCAGCATTGTTTGTAATAGCCAGAACCTGGAAGCAACCTAGATGCCCCTCAACTGAAGAGTGGATAGAGAAAATGTGGTACATTTACACAATGGAGTATTACTCAGCAGAAAAAAACAATGGAATCTTGAAATTCGCAGGGAAATGGATAGCACTGGAAGAAACCATCCTGAGTGAGGTAACCCAGTCGCAAAAAGACAAACATGGTATGTACTCACTCATATATGGATTTTAGACATGGATCAGGATAGTGCCAGTCTGCACTTCCACTGATAGAGAGTCTGGGAAACAGGAAAGAACCTAAAAGATATGCATATATGCATAGTACCCAAGAGAAGAGGATTGAGGCAAGATCCTCTGAATGGATGGGGAACACGGCGAGGGGTGGGGGGGGAGTGGGAGCTGGGAAGAAGAGGAAGAGAGAATAGGTCATGGGGGAACAGGAAGTTGAGTGTGTGGGGCTAGAATATGGGGAAGAGGGAATCATAGGTTAGAAGACAGATCAGGCACCAGAGTGACCTCGAGTGATCTACAGGGGTAACACCAATTGGCAAGCTAAGCAATAGTGGAGAGACCACCTCGAATGCCCATTCCTGATAATGAACTTGATGTCTATAACCATCCGGGAGCCTTCATCCAGTGATTAATGGAATCAGAGGCAAACACACAATTAAGCACTGAACTGAACCCAAGGAACCCAGTGACAGAGAGAGCAGTGATGAGCAAACTGGCAAAGAATGGGCTGGCAAAACCAGCAGAGATAGCTGATCTGAACAGTGGAGAGCTCTTGGACCCCAGACTGACAGCGGGGAGGCCAGCATGGGACTGATCTGGACCCCCCAAATGTGAGTGTCATCGAGAAGGCCTGGGCAACCTATGGGGCCCTGAGCTGTGGATCAGTGTCTATCCCTGGAATACAAACAGTCAGCGTGTGCCTATAGCACAAAGAGGGATGCTCTCTCAGCCTGGACTCTTAGGGGAGTGCCTGGACCCTACCAAGAGTAAAATGACAGACTCTAGATATCCCCTATGTGGAAGGAATTGGCAATAGGGTGGGAGGCTGGGGGGGAAGGGGAGTGCGGGAGGAGGGGAGGGAGAGGGAACTGGGATTGACATGTAAAACAAGCTATTTAAAATTAAAATAAAAAATGATAAAAGAAAAAAAAAAGAAATTTGTTGTACTTACATTCCTTCCATGCTATTGATAAAATCTTACTGTTTGCATCTAAGTGTGTCAGAGATGTTTATGGATTTTGAATTTTGGGGCATATTTTCTGATTTGATATCAGTATAAAATTTTTGAATGAGTTAATAAATATTTTTCTTCAATTTTCAGTACCCTGTTAATATTATATAATTATTTTAAATTTGGGGATGCTATTAGAAAGCACTATAGAGTTGTTAGTGGCTAAAATAACTGGTATTTATTGTCTCACTCTTCTTGGGGTTAGAAATACAAGGCCAAGATGCAGCATATAGTTCCTTTAGGGTCACTTCTATGTGGCTAGAAGATAACAGCCCTCTTGCTGTGCTCTTTTCTTTTCTTTCTCCTCTTTTTACTTATTTTGTATTTTTAAAGTGCTCATTTCTGATTTTATCCTCTTCATCATGAAGCTTGTCGAAATCTAGAAGAAAAAGAACACTCAGGGGAATTAATGCAGTGCTCTTCAGCTCCTAAGATTTCTATCCAGCCACCACTTTCCAGATTTAGTCTCTTCATAGATAGTTGTTGGAGAATTTTCATGGTACATTACAAAGGGAATATTCAAGGAATAGTGTGTATTGTTACTTTTTTCTATAAACAGATGTTTCCACTAAGATGTTTTAGTTGATGACTTTGACTTTCTAAGTAAACTTTTTACATTTCTCATACAAGTCACTCCTATTCTCATTAATAACAGAGTTAGGAAAACTAATTCCCTGCCTCTGCTTTATTATATTGGTAAATAATTTTGGGAGTGACCCTATTTTATGAACAAAAGGAGATTGCAAAGGAAATTAGGATCAAGAAAAGAAGGCATTCAAGTTATTAGGTTGGATCCTCAGACCTACAGAGAATAAATATTTAAGACTGTAGCAAAGGAGAGTTTGTGCACAAATCTGGATTCTTTAGCAGGATTTTAGTCAGCTTTTTATGTGTTTATTTCCTGTTTTCCCCCATAAATCTAAAAATTCAGAATTACAAACATCAACTACTTATGTTAAGATACTAAAGTACTTGAAGAAATGTGAGATTGCAAGAAGACATGAAAGATTAAATGCTCATTTTCTTTTGTCGCACCTGCTGTGCAGCCTGCATCCGAGAATGTAGTGAGGTGGTTGGGATAGATGACACAGAGACCAGTCGGTTGCTTTAAGAAAACTTTATGCTTCCCAAGTTGGCTTAGGAGAAGAGAAGTCCCTCCAAGAAAAAAACGCTTCCCTTTTTAAGGACTTCTGCCATCCATCTACATACAATTCTCCAACAACTCTCCCAGACTTCTCACCCTCCTGGCTGGTGGTTTAATCTTAGGCCCCAGAATTGGGGAGAAACAGCAGGGGGGACAGGAAGAAGCATCTAGCCTTAGGGGGTGTCAAAGTCATGATGTTTCAGTGAGGGAGCCCTTATCTGAGCCCTATCAAGAGCTTTATAGCACTGAATTGTTTTCAGTAAACATTGTCTCACAGCTGCCTGCTCCTGTTCTCTTTTTTGCTTTTCTACAAGTTTCTCCCCAATCCCAACACATCACAGCACCGAACAATAGACAACAGGAGAGAACTATCTCATCTATATCACTTCCTACACTGTCTTTAAATTCACCAAAAACTCATTCTGGAGATTTAAGTTGTTATAACAGGTAGAAAACTAACTTTCTGATGATAGCATCCTAGACAGTACTGTGAAAGCTTTGACAGTGGGATGGCTAGTTTGGTCTGTCTGCTTGTTTTCTTGTTTGTTTGTCAATTTAACACCAGTTAAATTTACCTAAGAAGAAGAACCACAATTGAATTGCCTCCAAGAGACTGGTCTTCAGATAATCCCCTAGGAGCACTTTCTTGATTAGTGATTGATGTGGGAATACCAGTGCCAGTCCTGGAGTTCATAAGGTTGCAGGCTGAGAAGGCCATGGGGGGGGGAATCCAGTAAGCATACCTCTATGACTTCTCTCATTCAGTTCCTGCCCTGCTTGAGTTCTGACCCTGATTTTCCTAAGATGAAATAAGCCATTTTCTACTCAAGTTGCTTTTGGCCACAGTGTTTAATTACAGCAATGGAAACATAAGTAATATTTAAAAAACTCTGCAGAGGACCCTGGATAGCACTTTGAAAAGAAGTCAACATCTGCAACAACACAGGAGACAGTGTCTGTGCCCTGGACAGTACCATGGGAAAGTCAGAACCCAGGACAGTGCTGGCAAAGTCAGCACCCAGGACAGCGCCACGGAGGCACTATTGCTGTAATATCACACAGAGGCAGGCAGCAGACATGGTTTCCTGGGCACAGACTGGTGGATTCTGGCGAAACTTTTGCTCTGAACAACTGATTTGATATGCTCAGGGTAGGGCCTCATGAAATTGTCTGTAAAGAGGAGGCCAGGTATGTGACTATCACTGTGGAAACTACAGTGAAACTTTTCTCCAGAGAGAAACCAATTCTTTCAATATGTTCACTTGACCCTGAGTAACTATGAATTTGGTAGGTGACTGATAAGAAGCTATGGCAGAGTCGTGACACTTTGTCATCTCCTCTTTCCACCCACAGCTGCCATTTCATGAAGCAAGTATGTGTCCCTTCACCCCTCCACCAAGCCCTTCTGCAGTCTCATTTCTCTCATGATAGAGACCATGATCTAACTACAACTTTAACGGACACGCGGGCCCAATTCTAAATCCACCTTCTCTTTCAATATACCACAGACCTATTTATTTACTACACCCCCAATTTGCCATGTACGTGCCTGCCACAGGGCTAGTGCCTAGAATGTCATTGTTGAGGAAACATCTGAACCTTTCCTCTGTCCTCTTGGTAAATAAAGGGGTGTTCTACATTCTTACACCATCTAAACCACTACTATTCAGGAAATTACAGTGGTCTCCTCATCTGAATTTTCCTAATATGGACAATATAGACACCTCTGAGTTGAGTTCTCCAAAACTGACAATATTGACATCCCACAACTCTCCTTGGAACCACAAGATATGAGGTGAATTTGAACATGATGACTCCACTTCGAGGTTTTCTTTCTCGGTGAATCAGCAGTAACTCCAGGAGTTATGTGTCAAAACTGAGCTCTTTAGCAGAAATTGTGTCCCCTAGGACTTAATTCAGGTCTTGAAATGGTCACTGATCAGAAAAATATTTGAGTAAGCACAAAGCAGTTAGTCTCATTGCTCAGATTAGTTAACAATGCTGAGTAGTATGTCATATTCACAACAGGGGTTCAGAAATATTGAGTAAGTTGATAAGCACATGAATAAACGAATGTTGAATTATCTGCATGAGGTAGCTGCTTGTGAATTTGACAGTCATTTATTGTTTTTAGTATGACTTTTGCAGCCATGTATGTACTGCTTCAGCACTATTTTTCTTCCAGAGAGAGTTGAAAGGACAAACTAACTCATATCATTACCCTACAATTAACAGTGGCTTTTCTTACTAGCCTACAATAATATCAGAGTATGTACAATGAAATAAAGTGCACAATGCATGCCACAGGTCAACTCAAATTGTTCAGAGAACGCCCTGTCCCTGACATCATTTTATACAGTAGTGTATTGGTGTGTAAGCTGGTGAAGACCATCCCTGACCCCCTAGTTTTACCGCCCATGCTTCATCTGTGGCACTAGCTAAGATGCTGGACCTATAACTCGTAGTACTTCTGCTCCAACTGCAAGCTTCATGACAATATTCCACTGAATATGCTTTTATGTTTCCCTTTCCTCTTCCATGCGGAATAATATAGTATATTTTCTGTATTTCCTACCAATGATACATTTAAACTTCTTTGGCAAACTGGACTGTCCATTTTTATACTCGCTACCATGAAGTAAGTAGCCTACCATGCAAAGTACTTTAAAGAGTCACTGTGGGTCTATTCAAGAAAAGATATTTTTAAGTTTATTTATTAACTTGTTTAAATTGCATCTCCAGAGAAAGCTAGAAAATTCCCCAATTTCAACATAGTTGAGCTACAGAATAAATCTTTATTGTGATCGTCATTGGCATGCTAGGTGTGACAGGAAATGTCTCTGTTTTTTTTTTCAAGCACATTTTTTACTAAAACTGGATGCTATAACAATAGCCTAACATCATTCTAGCAAAAGTTGGGGCTAGAATTTTTCATCTAATGAAACTGGCATTGTCATATCATCTCTTTTTCTGCCTCATATTTGAGGGGAAATTAAACATCAAATGAGGATGACTCCAAAGTAACTGGTGGCCTCCTAAGAAGTAGTGTAGGGCAGGGCAAGGATAATCAGAACACAATACAGAAGTCCTGTCTGGTCTATCATGTGTGGAGCTTGTGTCTCCTCTGAACATACTTCCTCGTCTGTAGAAGGAGACTTCCTTACTGAAGCTTTTCCACACAGTATATTTGTCTAATTAATCTTTATGTTTACTGAATGGAATTAATTACTATGAAACACTTTTGAGCAAATGGTTAAAACACACTGACATAGTCATTCACACTCATGTAAGGGTTTGATTTAAAGACTTTATTGTGTAAAAATGAATGGTTGCAGTCAGAGGTCTTGAAGGGAAATGTTTATTTCGAGTGATGGGCCGGAGGCAAGCCTGACTGAAGAATAAGAGTGGTTGGGTGCAGACCAGAGAAGTAAATTATCTTTGCCTTTCTTGCTATCTCCTGCTTTAATGGTGAGATTCCATGTAATCCCTTTAGAAATTCTCCTGCCCTTCCTCACCCTCAAATTTTACACTTCCCTTGTCCTTGCTGCGTCAGGTTCCTCTGCGCAGTTTTTAAAAGGAGCCGTTAAGTCAGATGATAGGCCCAATTGTGAAGACGGGTTTTGAAGGTCAGCTTGTCTGAACTGACTGAGTAGACAGTGAATAAAGCACACTTCTGGAAATCTCCCTAGCATGTTTTCAGAGAAGACCAGCGAGTGGTTCAGCACGCTGGTTTGCAGAAACATACCAAAGGTCTGCTGGTTGAAGGCCTTATCCAAACCCTTTAGATTTATTGGGAAATGATGGAGCACTTAAGAGGTGAGACCTCTGTAAAACAAACAAAAAAAAAATGGTGATCCCATCTCCTTCATCTTCCTCTTTCCTACCCAGCCCATGAGGTAAGTGGCTTTGTTTCACCATGTGCTGCTGTTCTGACAGATCAAAACACCTCACAACTAACCAATTATGCACTTGAACATCTGAAATGTATGCAGAAGTGAGACTACTTTCCCTTTGTAAATTATCACAAATATTTTATAGTAATGCAAGGCTAATGCAGTCAGGAATTTAATAGTAAAGACCTTTATCAATGAGACCATATTATAAAACAGGGCTTGTGACCATGGCCTTCTGGGAGAGGGGAGGTTGGCCTCAGGTAGAGATGACATCATTGGTCTCTTTCCCTTTCCAAAGATTCTATCTTTTTGAATTAAGTTGTTAATGACTTGCTGGCTCTCCAGCATGTATATGCATATTCTAGAAATTGTATTCTCTGTAATCATGTAAGCCAATTTAATATAAATTATATTATAAATTATATATTATATAAATTATATCCTATTCACTATACTTTTCTGGAAACTCTGATATAGAGAAAATGGGTAATGGGGAGCGAGGCTGCTCACTCCTGTACCTAAAGAAGTGTTCAGATTGTCTGGGAAAAGCTTGGAATCCCAGGTGAGAAAATGCCAGAAACACTAGAAATAGAGTGTTACAGAGTAACACAGGCACATTGTAGATTTCTCATCTTCACGAATTTCAGGAGATGACCCAGGTGTAGTTACAAGTCTATGGTTAGAGACAGAAATCCTGATATTTCAACCTTACACCAGCTGGAATAAGTCAATAGCCCTTGAGTAGAAATACCTGGACTCATGAAATGTCTCCTTCTGATTTCCAGGCTTATAGAGGGAAAACTGAGTTAAAGCTGTGCTTGAGGCACAACTCTTCTCTGGCTGGTAATAACTCTCCTGGATACTTTTAGCCTGAGGCTGAAATTTTGGCAAATTCGTTCTTGTTATATCAAAGTAGCTGTAGAGGGAAACTATTCTCTAACCCAATTTCCACAGAGAATTTCTAAACACTTAAAGTAATTTAGCATAAATTGTTAATTATATACAAATAATTTAAGTGACACAATTATTTACTCAAGGGTTACAGTGAATAAGAAGGAGTTAAAGTCGAATGAAATAAGACCTTTAGAGGCAACAACAGAGTACTTAAAAATCAAAGGAAAAATAAAGCTTCTAAGTACTTGGTTGTATAGAAAATGTGTCAAGTATAACACATGGACATGGAAATCTCTAGGCTTACCAAAAGACAGACTGGTCATGGAGAAAATAGTGCCAATTGTTTTCTAAATTGCATTTTCTTGCAAACAGAAGATAGACAGAGGGGCCTAAGGCTCAGGCTCAGGACACAAAGGACATGCTGGAGGTGAATGAACCAATTTAACAGAATAAAAGAGAAAAATTAGCTGTTCAAAACCAAAGGAGGAGAAAGCAAAGATGGATTCTATAAGAATCCTTCATTGCATAGAACTTTACTAACATGTGTCATTTTTATGTGTCAAGAATAAATTTAGATTTACAATGACTTATAGTCTTCATGAAATCTTAACTTTTGTCTTCTTTTTAATCCTTTTATGGACATACCTTTTAATGATGTATGCTTTAGAAGATAAATGTGTAGTATTTTTGGTTTTATTTGAATTTCAGGATGAAGAGAACTGTATAAAGGATGTGGCTTGAGAATAACTCAAAGGGATTCAGTGGCAGTTATTACACCAAAAGATCACCAACTTCTTACCCCTAAGAAAGAAATCCTAGTCTAAGGTACAAAATGACCCCAAAATATAATATTCTGAAAAGTTGAGTTTTATTTTCAACAGCTAGGAATTGACAACCCCTAACCTGTATTTCCCTAGTATCAATACACATGAAATGTGTCTTTTTCCTTTACAAGAATTTATGATTCCAGTATTATTTCAGTGGAGTGAATCTGCCAGGTAAATGTTAAGCTACAGGAAGTCAGGGTCCATGTCTGAATAATTCATTTCTCCAATCTCAGCACTTAGCCAGTTCCAGTAGCATTGTGAGCCAGCGAAGAGAAAGAGATTGAGTGAATAAGATCCTTGTCCCTCAACCCTGCTGCTCCTTAATTTATGATAAAACTGCCCTCAATCCATGAAAATTGTTTTGACAGATTCCATTTTAGGCTTAGCTTTTCAGTTTTTCTCTTAACAATTGCCCATTATCATTCTTTCCAGTGGTTGCTTTCTGAGCTTGGGTTTAAACAAACTAATTTACACAAGGGGAAAATGGGTAAATAGGAGATTTTATTTTACACAACGAACCATTGTAAGACAAATAACAACACCACTTCCGATGATAGCTTCTCAATGCATTTCATGGAAAATGAGACAGGGAATTTAATAATAGGAATAGAACATTCAGCTTGCAGAGGTCACATCCCTGAAGACAGATGGCAACTACGCAGGTGAGGCAATCCTGTGAGGAATTCATTGAGAGGGCTGAAGGTTCCTTTTGTGGACATATGTATCACCAAGTTCATAGTACTCTTGTCTTCCCACATGTTTTCCATCATAGTAAATTCTCTGTGATGATTCTTTAAATGTGTATGGCAACCTGAGCACTGTGAATATGGGCACATGTAATTTTTGACCTTTAATGAGCCATCAGTTTATATTATCAGTAATTTCTCTAACGGTCATCTATAAAGGACTCAAGACGAAATACCACTTAAGAGAAGACTAGGACTTGGTCTTTTGCTTTGAACTCGTCCAGCCTCTCCATTATTTACAGATTTCTGAAATGCAAACAACCAGAGTTATCAGGCAAAAGCAGATTCCCTAAGCCTTTTATCATCCCAGCTACAAGTTTGCATATTTTCTTTATAGCCAGACAGCATACGAAATGAAGCCACTCTTTACAGGAAAAATGAGGCAATTGGAATGTTAATTTTATTTGGTAATATGTTGTAAAATCTAAATAGCTTTATCCAGCTGATTGGCAAAATCTATGCAGCTGTTAAAGACAAAATAAAACTATCTAATACACACAGTTATACAAGTCTAATTTTTGCCTGCAGGTAGATATGGGGAGAGAGAGAGAGAGAGAGAGAGAGAGAGAGAGAGAGAGAGAGAGAGAGAGAGAGAGAGAGAGAGAGAGAGAGAATATGAGATTTGATAAAAATCCAGAGATGGGAAGGAAGGACCAAGAAGCAGAGTATCATGTCATGTTTTCTCTTTTCTTCTTCAGCGAGCCTTTTATCTTCTTCCACAGGCTGTCCTTCCTCTTTAATTTCTTTTCTATCAAGGACGGCATGGATTCCTTCCTGCGAATTTCTCTCACTAAGCCTTGAAAAGCATCATCAATACCGAATCGGAGGGCTGCAGAGGTCTCAAAGAAGGCACAGTTGTATTCTCGAGCAAGATTCATGCCTTCTTCTGTAGAGACCTAGGGAGGAAAAGAAACAAATCATATTCAAAAAAGAGGGAAGGGAAGGCTTTTCTTTAAAAAATGTTCTCCTAACTCTGGCCTCTGGGATTCAGCTTTATTAACAAAGGTAAATGTGAAAATGTATTGTGAAATTTCTGGACTTGAAAGACTTAATGGACAAATAAGAAGTCTGAACTCCACACAGGAAAAGTAAGTATAACTCAAAGACAGTTCTTCAAATATCAGAACCTGCATGGTTGCTCAGTGATCAACAGAACAGTTGTAAGCGGATTTCACCTGAAGTCCCAGATTAACTGCATTTTAACTGCAAGCATGGGTAATCATAGTGACCATTAGTGTCAGCTTCCTCTTCTTTTACACAAAAGAGTGGTACTGACTTCATAGATGGTTGTTAGTTGTCATGGTGTCATCTATAGAATGAGTGTGCTGGGAGCATTTGAAACTCTGAAATGTTGACTCTTACATAATGCAGACCTCTCATTTAGTAATGCATTGATGAACTTTGAAAACAATATTATTAAGAAGGAATCAGAAAAAAACCCAACCCATTGTCACTGTGATAAACCTTTCACTAGTTTAAAGTTTTACAATTATCTGTGGTGTTTAACATGGTATGATTTTTATTATTGTACTAGATGTTCTTGAAACTATAAATGGGCTGAAGTCAGGCACTTTGTCTCCTTTATCATCCCTTGAGTATCTGCCATAGCTTCTAGAGACAACCACAGAATGCAGCAGTAGAGTTTAAAGAGTGGTCCACAAAATTATTCAAGGTTTAAAACCTATCAATAGACATTGTGTGAACATAAATTATGCAGATATGTCTAAACACTAGGGTATTACACTCTAGCTGGTTCTAGAATTTCTGCTCAATATTTAGGTCTCCCATCTTAGTAATCCTAGTAACAAGCCTGGGATTGCTGTGAGTTCCTCCAAGACAACCTGTGTTGAATATGTAGCATAACAGCAAAACAAGCAAAATTACTATATTGAGTTCTGGCTACCGCCATACTATGTCACTCTGATAGAGAACAGGTACCCCAAAAGAAGAGATAACTTTACCTAAATACCAATTGTCAAAAAAAAACAGGAGAAAATAAAAGGCAACAAGATAGGTTATATAATCAGCTTACACATAAGCATGACAAGATGGAAAAGGAGCTCTTGAAAAACTCCTTAGAATAAATTCTTGAAAAATAAAGTAGTAGACTAATACAATCAGCACCATGTCTCTAATAAAAGACAGATTGCCCAGTCTGTTTTTGTTTTGTTTTCTTTTTCGCTGTTCTGTTTTTGTTTTTAAGTTTGACAAATTACCTTATTAGTCCTTAAGAAGCACTGCATATAATTAAACTATAGTCCAGGTTTAGATACTATATAATAATAGTTCAATTCCAAAGTAAAGATATAGATGAATTTTCGTATGTTGAACCATCCCTGCATCCCTGGGATGAAACGTACTTGATCGTGGTGAATGATTGTTTTGATGTGATCTTGGACCCGATTTGCCAGTATTTTATTGAGTATTTTTGCATCAATGTTCATGAGGGATATTGGTCTGAAGTTCTCTTTCTTAGTTGTATCTTTGTGTGGCTTGGGGATCAAGGTTATTGAAGCCTCGTAGAAAGAGTTTGGCAAAGATCCTTCTGCTTCTATTGTGTGGAACAGTTTGAGAAGAATTGGTATAAGCTGTTCTTTGAATTTCTGGTAGAATTCTGCACTGAGGCCATCTGGACCTGAACTTCTTTTGGTTGGGAGACTTTTGATGACTGCTTCTATTTCCATAGGGGTTATAGGTCTATTTAAATTGCTTATCTGTTCTTGATTTAGTTTTGGTAAGTGACAGCTATCCAGGAAGTCATCCATTTCCTTTAAATTTTCGAATTTTGTGGAGTACAGGTTTTCAAAGTATGACCTAATGATTCTCTGGATTTCCTCAGAGTCTGTTGTTATGTCCCCCTTTTCATTTCTGATTTTGTTAATTTGCATGTTCACTCTCTGTTGTTTGGTAAGTTTGGACAAAGGTTTGTCTATCTTGTTGATTTTCTCAAAGAACCAACTCTTCGTTGCATTGATTCTTTGTATTGTTTTCCTGGTTTCTACTTTATTGATTTCAGCCCTCAATTTGATTATTTCCTGGCGTCTACTCCTCCTGGGGGAGTTTGCTTCTTTGTGATCAAGACCCCCTGAATCTGGGTGTCAGTGAGGAGGCCTAGGTAATCTATTGAGCCTTGGGCAGCAGATCAGTACCCATCCCAAGTATACACACGGACTTTGGACTCCCATAGAACAATGTGAGGTGCACTCTCACCCTGATCTCTTGGGGAAGGGTCTAGGCCCTGCCCAATATGAAATGATAAACTATGGACACCCCCATGGAGGGCCTCACCCTCCCTGGGGGAATGAGGGGATAACGGGGGGGGGGGGTTGGGGAAGGGCACGGGAGGAGGGGAGGGAAAGGGAGAGGGACCTGGAACTGACTTGTGAAGCAACCTTGTTTCTTATCTAAATTTAAACTGGAAAATAAAATAAGAAAATAAAAGAAAAAAGAAGACAGTGAGGCAGAAGGAAGACCAGAGTCCCTCAGAATTGAGAGGTTGGAGGGAAGAGGTCAAGATTTTGTTCATTTATTATGTAATGGGCTAGCAATATTTCCAGGGTACTGGTCCAGACTGACTGGTCATCTTACAAGGCAAGACCCTGGAATGTACCCTTTGGCAAGTTCCAGGTTTCTTTATGAGTTAAAGTTTGGGAAGTCACCAACTGGTCCTGTTATACAGTGAGGCAAAGGGAGACCATAGGACAGCAGGCCTTTGCCAGGCTGCTGATGGAAGTTTCTGTCCAACTCAGTCCTGCAGCCATTCAGTCCCAAATAAACATGCAGAAGCTTAAAAAAAAGATACAGATGAAACCATGAAGTTTCCTAACAATTGATTTTAATACATGGCACAAATTTTCTAAAAGTCTGAGGAAACAATATTTACAGATAAGTGCTTGTAAAACCTCTGTCATCAGGTGTGTGTGTGTGTGTGTGTGTGTGTGTGTGTGTGTGTGTGTGTGTGTAGAATCAAAGCTTATGTGATTATGTGACTAGGAAATGAAGCTTTTGCTGCTGCACCGTAGCACTAGAGCCCTGAGTGCTGAGACTTGCCTTTATAACTGATTGTCAAAGCATGGGGTTTGGGAAAGGATGGGGTTGCTTGTTTAAAAATCTGAAATGTGTCTTAGGACTAAAGTCAGAATTGTAACTGCTACAAAGCAGAAAGGGGAAGCATTCTCCACTCTCATTGCTCATCTGGGTCACAACGCTCAGTGTCCCGGAGAGAGGACCCACTGCAGTGAGAAGGGAGTGGTGGCTGTCCTGAAGAAACATAAAAAGATTAGTTTGTTGCTTAATTACACCCATTGGCCTGGTCACCAGGAATGAATTGAGTTGCCAGCTGAATCCTTCACCACACCAAGATGTCCCTGTAATGGTTCATCACAAACCCAGCATTCTCCATCTTCATGGAATCCCCTTTCCTTCCTTTCACAGGTCTCTGCTCTTTGTCTGTCTTCAACTTGTGTTTTGCTCCAGTTGCTATATAACCGTGTTTATTTTTAAATTGCCATCCTTCCAGAGGCAGCAGGATTTGTAACCATTCTGATCCCAACTTTCTCACTTTTTTCTTTGTATGTGCAAATCAGATATTCGGTGCCCTTCTATTATACTTCTATTAATCAAAAAAAGACATCTTGTCATTTGGAGAAAATTATCTCTTCAGTAATGCATACTTCTTGCCTCCATAGAAAGGTTTAGTGTAGAAGATGATATTTACACTACAACCTGTTTAGGAGCTATTAATATTGTATTCCCCTCCAATTCCACTTAGGTCACTTTCTGCATAGACTTTCTATAGCTATTGAGGAATGTGAGAGTGTAATGTTCACTGTAGTCTAGACATGAGACACAGGGCTGACTTAGTCCAAATCTGAGCATTGAATTGTATCTTCCTGAAAAAACTCTAAATATAAAATCCTGGCAAGGAAAGAAATAGCTTGATAGAGAGAGACACTTTGGGGTTAGGGAGAAACCTAGAGCTAGGGAAATTCCCAAGAATCCACAAGGATGACCACGGTTAAGACTCCTAGCAATCATGGACAGGGTTCCTGAACTGGGCTTCACTGTAATCAGATTGGTGACTACCCCAACTATTATCATCAACTATTGCCATAGAGCCTCCATCCAGTAATCAATGAAGCCAGATGCAGAGATCCACAATGAAGCACCAGGCTGAGCTCTGGGAATCCAGGCAAAGAGAGGGAGGAAGAACACATGAGCAAGGGAGGTCAAGATCGTGATGGAGAAGTCTACAGAGACAGCTGAACCAAGCTCGTGGGAACTCATGACCTCTGAACCCACAACTGTGGAGACTCCAGGGGACTGAACTAGACCCTTTGTATGTGGGAGACAGTTGTGAAGCTTGGGCTTTCTGAGGGGCCACTGGCAGTAGGACCAGGATCTATCCCTGATGTGTGTGCTAGCTTGTTGGAGCCCATTATCTATGGTGAGATGCCATGCTCATCCTTAACACATCAGGTAGGGGCTTGATCCTGCCCCAACTTAATGTGCCAGGCTTTGTCAACTCCCTATAGGAACTCTTACCTGCTAGGAAGAGTGGATGGGAGGTGGGCTAGGGGAGAGGTGAGGGGACAGGAGGAGGGGTCGGAGGGAGGACTTTGGTTGGAATGTAAAATGAAATTTAAAAAAAGTAATAATAAAAAAGGCTGAGATAGTAGATGATGGAAACTTGCTCATTTACAAAAGTTACAGAGTTCTAAGAAACCCAGGGAACTGCCTTTTTTGTAGCTAGCTCTGTTCTCTTTAGCATGATTGGGCAACTTCCAATGACGTGGAAAGATCTCACCCAAAATAAGGCTGAATGGCTTTGGGCCACCAGCCCTTTTCGTCCTGAGCTTTTTCTCTCCCTACCATTTCACAACCTGAACCTTTAAACCCGGGGGATTCTCAAAAACAGACCTGGGTGTGCAAAAAGTCTGCACTCATTTCTAAAAGATAGTTTCTTTAACAAAACACTGCTGGAAGAACCTTCCTAAGGTTTATTCAGAGCCTAGCTCCTACATGATGGAGTCCTTGTGCTCTTTGAGGATGGGCCTCTTTGGTGGAATTCATTAGCATCACAGACCTCTTACCTTTGCAGCTAGAGTAAGAGAACTCTGGAGATGTGTTTGGACACAAGCTGACGTGGCTGACAGGAGTGCGTGCAGTTTCTGGGTGGTGACTTCCCGCTGCTTATACTGTCTGATGTTAGAGTCTGGTGATGCTCCAAGACAGCCCATGCAGCTCCGACAAGTAGGGAAGAGAGATGCCGTGCTCACTCATACAACTAAGCAGGTTCTGAAGGCAAAGGTGTGGGAAGGCATTGCGCTGATCCCAGGCCCCCGGGCACTAGTTTGGGATCTTGTGTCTCTAAGATTAAAAGCCCTTGCCATTCCACCGTGTGCTGCTCCACGTTAATTTGGTCTCCAGCAAACCTGCAGCAGCAACGTGCTGAGCGTAATTGAGTCTGTGACGCTATTTGCTGTGTCCTTGAGAGGTTCAGCTTTCTTTCTCTGTTTGCTGTCTTCACTGTTTGAAACCTGACATTAAAAATCTATCAACATTTTAGATAATGTTTTAGACAGCCGTGCTGAAATGCATGGGGGTGGGGGGGCAGTGAACTTCTAGAAGGCCTCAACTCATGAATTTGAAAAAAAAAGAGCAAGGAGAGGTTTTAAGGGAGGAAAGGGAAGGGGGAGATGATGCAATTATACTTTCAAAAATTAAACAATTACATTTAAAAGTTAAAGAAAAATTTAACAAACGATTAATGGGTAAGCATCAGACTCTTATCAAAATCTCGGACACTAAGAATGAGACTTGATCCCAAACGTCTTTAAGATGCCTATAGGGAGCCCCTCTCCCCACCCTCTACACACAGGAGAGACCCCTCTCTCCATCCCTAACTATTCCCTTCAGGCATACACTCTAACCTGGGGTGCGGGGTGCAGTACCTGGTATATTTGCTCCCTTTCTTTTCTTTGTTATATAGATTTTATTCTTAAAAGAAAAAAACCTTCTAGGGCTGTTACAGAAAAATCCTGTCTCAAAAACATAGCAAACAAACAAAAAAACCCACTTGGCAATTAACAAAACATCGCACACTAAAATTAACTAGACTCAAAAGTGTATACACTTCACCAACATCTTCTACACAATTAGAATAGGCATTTGGAATGAAAGCCATGGAGCTTCACATTAAACTTTACATTTTCAGTATCAAATACGTTTTGTGAACATATTTTTTGTTCTCTTTAATCTCCCGCAAGGACAACATATTTCCACATATATATCCTCTATATAGACGGATTTATGAGATGTTTTGTAATTATGAAAAGGTAAACATCACAAGTAAACTACTGAAAATCTCAACATTCATTTACAAGTCGAATGTAAATAAATACATCACACACCAAAACAAAACAAACCCAAACCTCTAAACCACCAAAAGAACTTCTGTTCATTTAAAACTGGCATTCAAAATGGAGGCCGTGGAAGCTTGGCATTACGTTTTAAGCTTTCAACTGCAACCGAATTTCTTCGGGGCCACCAACCAGCTCTCAAATCAGTGCATGGAGACTTACTATTGGGTATGAATGTTCAGTCCTATGTTTATCGCACCAGCCCTTATAACTTAATTTAACCTGTTTCTCGTCAACTCACTTTGCCTTGGGGCTTTGTACCTCTCTTCCATTCTGTGTGTCCATCTTTTCATGCTTCCTCTGTGTCTGGCTACCTGGAGGCTGCCTGGCTGGCGGGCCCTGGGCATCTCCCTCTCTTTCCCTCTTGTTCTTTTTTCTCTCACTCATTTTCTGTCTACCAGCCTCACCTGCCCCTCTACTGCCTAGCTATTGGCCATCCAGCCTTTTATTAAACCAACCAGGTATCTTAGGCAGGCAAAGAAACACATCTTTACACAATTAAGCAAATGTAACGCATCTTTACATCTTCCGGCAAATGCAGCATAAACAAACATAGCACATCTTTACATAATTAAACAAATTCAGCATAAACAAATGTAACACATCTTTGCCTACTTAAAGTAATATTCCACAACCTTCAGCATTGGGTATGTTTTATTTGCTTACAGTTTTTAGATAATAAAGTTTACAAAAATTTAAGTATATTGCAAAACTCAAATTCATCTGAAATAAAACAGGCAAATGCATTCCACACACTGATTTTTGTTACACTCAAACACATCAAAACAGCACTATGAATGGGGCTGCATGTTTGCATAGACTAAACTCAAACTTTCATGTTTTTACCACTCAACCTATGATGTAGGAATGGTATGCCTTCCACTTACAAGCAAACATTCACCTTCTCATTAGTTACTAGAACGTGAATTCTGAGTGATCTAATTGAATCTCACAGTAATTTCCACCTTCATTACAGTAAAACCTAAATGGAAATTAAACACTAGCATATGTACCATCTCTTACACATCTTTTTTAAAATTCTAATTAGATCAGTGACCTGAAGAAAGGATAATTAAAGTGAAGACCCACTTTAAAATTTCCATGTTTCAGTCATGTTCTTTTATCAAAATTATGAAACCACATATTCATCATCCCTCCTTCAAGCTTTAAATTTACGTACAATAAATGTATTGTGGAACTTATTCCCAAACATGCCTGAAGAATAAAAAAGTCCATGAAATATTGGGGCTCTACATTGAAGACAGAGGATAATGAGTTCACTAGACCCAAGATGAATACGTGTTTTATTGGAGAAAACTTACACAGATGATAAAGAACCACTGCAGCCTTCCCGCTCTAGAAGATGCAGTCTCTGCCCTCCAGATCCACAACCAAAGAGAGTTTCAGAGAGAGTGCCTTTCTTACACTTCCCCAGAATTATGCACCAGAAGCCACGCCCAAAGGGGGTGTGGCCACTAACACAAATACACTGGCAAGGCTAGATGCCACTACACTCTATCCAGTAATTATGGGCAGTGTGAAGGTGATACTTATGGGCAGTGTTACTGAAATATAACACTTAGGGGATTTGCCATTTGGTACTTGGTAGTTTGGGTAAGCCTTGGTCAGAAGGCAAGAATAGACAAGTAACAGCTTTCCTGTTTAGATCCAAAGAACACAGAGGTACTTTCCTGATACATCATCTTCTGGAAGAAAGAATATTTTCTCTTACGACTAAATTTTCAGGAAACAGCACTGGCAAGAAGAATGGATGTTGTCTTTTGAGGGCTGAGGGGACAAGACATAGTGAGCTAGTGTGTCAAGGAGCAACTCTTCTATCACAAAGAAAAGGTATAAGACCTAACTTTCCATCAGGAAGCCTTGGGGAGATGGCTGGGGAAATAAAAGAGGAAAAATTTTCATGTAAGCAGTAGACTATTTCAGTAACCTAGGAGAGTCATGCTCCATCAGCTAGAAGAGTCCTTGGCCACACAACTGGGAGTCAGACAGACCAGGGCTACGTGGGGAGCAGATCTGGTGCCAGACAGCCAGACAGCCAGATGCTGGTGCACTCGGAAACAGGGATCTGCTGACTCTAGGACCTCCCTGGCTCTTTACATCTGTTTTACTTTTCACTTTAGCTTAGTGAATGTAAAATTGAATGTAATGAATTGGATGATAGTGAAGGTTATTATGGTAATGGTGGTGCCTAGTAAGCTTTGTAACTCTTAACAGCAAAAGGAAACTGGTCCTGACTACTGCTATCATGAATGCTGAGTGAGGAGGGGTCGGTGGAAGGGTGGCTCGATTTCCTCCGAGCAGAAGTGCTGTAGTGAAGTGTTTCCTGGGTGACGCCCACCACCACAGGGCTACAATGGATACAAATGTTGAGTGTCTGGAGTGACCTTTGGAATTCTGTATACATAAGTGTTTTGTCTGTTTGCCTCTCCTTCCACCCTTGGAGCTAACAAATTTTTTTTGTGTCCCACATAATCAATGCATCAGAAACCACACTTTCCTGAGTAAGCAGGAAATAAAAGAGCGTATGGTTTGGTTTGAAAACAAACCAGCCCAAAACTTAAGACTATTATGTTTTCCTTAGAAACATTCAGGTTTCCAGACCCTTATCTCACCTCACATGCATTCGTGTTTTGACTGCATGAGCTCACGTGCATCACGAGTGTGACTGATGCCTGGGGAGACCAGAAGAGCATGTCATGTCTCCTGGAACTAGAGCTACAGTCCATTGCGTGGCACCATGTGTGTTCTGGAACCCCTGGTGCAGGACTCCTAAAGAGCAGCTGGTGCTCTTTTGTTTTTTGTTTTTTCGAGACAGGGTTTCTCTGTATTGTTTTGGAGGCTGTCCTGGAACTCACTCTGTAGACCAGGTTGGCTTCGAACTTACAGAGATCCGCCTGCCTCTGCCTCCCGAGTGCTGGGATTAAAGGCATGCGCCACCAGCGCCTGACACAGCTGGTGCTCTTAAGCGCTGAGCCATCTCTCCAGTCCTTTGTTTTAACAGTGTGAGTGGCCTTTGTAGGTATTTATGACCAGTTCCAAAGAAAATGGTTCGGATAAAATTTAACCTGATTTTTCTTTTTCATTTAATTTTATCTGAGATCTTTGTCTTGATATTTTCAACTCCATCCAAAGCATCTTGTTGTTTCTGTTCTTCCTTGAAACTTGTTGTCCACAAGGGAAGCAAATGGTCCCACACATTGTTTGTCCCTAAGACTTGGTTCCAGGACCTTCATAATACTAAAACCTTAGGATGTTCAGATCCCTTTTTAGGAAACAGTTAAGAGAAAAAGTCTACTTGTTCAGAACAGGCATGCTTTTCTTACCCCTAGAGTTTGGATACACAGTTTCTTGAATCTATTGATGCAGAACCCATAAAAAAGTGACTTTGTCATAGCAAACAAATGTTGTCCTCAATTATGTTGAGCCACAAGTATCCAGCTAACAAAAAATCCATCAAATATTTAATCTTGATGATGGCAATGATGACACCTATGAACTGTTGCTATTGACTCATGATCGACTCTGACGAGTCCCTCAAAATGCAGTTTCAAAGGCCAAGATATCATTTCCAAATGTTTTTTTTTAACTCACTCATAGACATTACCATAATGGCAAAGTATCTCCCCAGTGGGTGAAGAGGTCAAGATTCCAGAACCCAGATCTCAGGACCTGGAGCCCCACAGCTGAGAACTTTCAGAGAGTTGCTTAGTCTTTCCGTGTTTCTGTTCACTAACTTGCAGAAACCCACTCATAGATGCGGTGGAAGCATCCAGGAAGGTATCTTAGGAAAGCACTTTGCAGACTTGCTGGCATAGTGTGCACACACCGTAAATAGGACTGCGATTTTTCTCATGTTTTTGTACATCAGAGGAAATACTCTTCTTCAAATTGCATTTTCCCCGGGGGAAAGCTTTCTGACTTCCCACCATTGTTGCAGAATATTTGTTTACACTGTAAAGATTGTCTTTCCCTAATGCACCTTCTGATTGGTTTAATAAAAAGTTAAATAGCCAATGGTTAGTCAGGAGAGGATAGGCAGGACTTCTGGGTAGAGAGACAGAAACTGGGAGGAGGAATGTAGACTTGCAATTTCACCAGTAAACTTGGAGCAGGTTGGAGGAGCCAAGGTAAAAGCCATGTGGCAGAATGTAGATCAATACTAGAAGGTTAAATTTAAGTTATAAGAGCTAGTGGGACAAGCCTAAGCTAATGGTCAAGCTTTCATAATGAATAACAAGTCTCTGTGTTAATATTTGGGGGCTGGTGATCCAAAGATGTCTGACAAGAAAGCCTGCCACACACCATGACCAGCAAACCTGCTGTTTAATTTCTTCATGTCACCCAAGTGAATGTCTCATTTTCTCAGGAGTCTTCATGAACATTCCTGAAATATAACCCCATTCCTCTGCCTTGTTTCTTCTTGGGTACTTGGTTGCTTTCAGAGATAAATTTACCAATGTATTAATGTGCTTACTTTCTGTCTCTCTGATACACAGAGGCATAGTTACTCCTGAAGGGTCTTTTTATTATTGTCTTGGTCACCGCTGTGCCTCATCCCAGCCTCGTGAGTGACACTTTTACAGGACACATTCACAGGCTGACAACACTGCTCCTAGGTTGTGTGACTGCAACTAGAATCACAACTGATAGAGGAGCTTACTTTTCTGCAATGGGACACTTGGAAAATTAAGAGGAAACTTCAGATCACTGGCTACCACCAGCCCAGGGAACTGGGATGTCATTTACAAGCGCGTCCTCCAACTTCACTTTAGCCGTCCTCAACTCTCTCTCTAAAAACAAAAACAAAAAATGGAGCCTCGACCTGGAACCTAGATTGAAAGCAGCAATTGTCTAGGTGGATGAGAGGAGGGGTTCAGAGAAAGGACTAACAGTGTGGAATGAAGACGTAAAAAAATTGGAGTTTTGTTGAGTGCTAGGATGGGAGTGAACAAGAACAACACAAATTAGTGAGTGCCTAAGCTACTTGGCACCGCCTGACACTCTTTGGAGCCTAGCTGAGAAATCTGAAAGAGAATGCTTGCTCTTTCTTGTGAGAGTACGCTGTCCAACAAGATGCAAAGGGGGCATTCTCTCCCCTGGTGCTCCAGAGTGGTATTGGGTGAAGCAGGACATAATAAATTAAACGGGATAGCCAGGGCTTCTGAGGACCAGGACTGTAACGGCTCCAGGGTAAAGGTTTGGGACTGCTTTGCAAGGAGATATTTGAAGTCTCCGAGGCCTTGTGGTTTTCATCTAAAAGAGCTGTGCAGTGCCAGGGGAAAGGTTGCCATGGCAGCCAATAGTTGCTACAAAGGGAGAGAAGTGAAGGTTAATGCTAAATATTTTGCTAACGGTGATGATGTTTAGCTTTTTCTTTGAAATTTTCCTCTAAAGATTTAAAAAAGATATTGCTAAAATTATAAATGAATAGATTTAGCATATGTGCTCTTTATGTAGTAATACATGTATGTTCTTATGTGCTATGATATTTCTCTATACCATATATATTAGATGTATACATTTAATGAAAGAATGTGTCTATCTGATACATATCAAATCAATGGTTTGTTGAAACCATCAGTGAATTCATATGAATAGGTCAGTTTACCAAGGGTTCCCGGAATTTATTCCTTAAGCATTAAAAATATTTTAATGGTTAATTTATTATGTTAATAAATTTGCATTACACAAAATACAAAGAAGAAAAGTGTGCTATTCATTGCACATAGAAGTATTATAATTAAGTAATAAATTGTGAAACTGTATAATGTCTACTCACTGCAGAATACAAGACAAGAGAGCAAGGAACACTGCACTTACTTCCTATAAAACCTCAATACTTAAGGCCAGGCATTGTTGGTGGAGCACACCTTTAATCCCAGCACTCAGGAGGCAGAGGCAGGCAGATCTCTGTAAGTTTGAGGCCAGCCTGGTTTACAGAGCCTCCAAAACAATACAGAGAAACCCTGTCTCGAAAAACCAAAAAATAAAAAATAAAAAACAAAAACAAAAAACCTCAATACTTTGCAAATAGAGCCATGCAAAACAAGTATCTTTACTATATTTCCCCTGAATGGATGAGTAAGTGGCCAGAAAGATGACCAAAGAGGAACCACCTTACTTTTATGACTATGACTCCTGTGAATCAGAAAATTCAGAAGCTACGACTGCATTTGAGTTGATGAAGATTTTAAGTTATTTCTGAGAAAATTGCATGCAATCAATGTCAAACGTCACAAATAAATATTCATATGTGATTTTGTGACAGAAGATGTGCCCTGCAAAACTCCCTGGGCAGCATGATAGAGACACAGCGTTGCCATGGTTGCCTGAGTAGAGTCTATAGATCAAAGTTGCAGATGATGCTCAGAGGTCCAAAGGAAAGCCCTAGGATGCACAGTCCTATCACAGATTGTTCACACGCACTACTGGCCTATGTATGAGGAGAGGTCATATTTAGAAAAGGCCTGCTTTGGAAAGGAGTATGAAATTGAACCAAGCAAGTCTGATGCTTTTCAATCTTGAAATGTATGGAAGATGGGAATGCATTGCTGCTCATTCTGTGACCTTATACACAGAGGCTTGAGAGTATTTTGAGTGAGTTGTATGTCTGTGCCTGCTGACACCACAGTAAATTTAAGGCTTAAGCTCAGCAGAGCCACCGATGCTCTTGTCAGTCATTTTACTTGTAAGTAGCCAGAATCCTTCACGGTGTCTCATTTAGTTTTTCAGAATCTGCACTTCTTGTCTTATATCTCTGACCTCATCCTCCCAGATCCTCACACCCTTATCTCACCTTAGTGAAGAAATAAAAGCATCCAAAACTAGTAGCTCTAATACTGAAGACTGGCGCCTTAAATTCACCTGTGTTATCGTACATCTTGTCGTATGCCTTTCATTCAGCCTTGGAACAAGGAGGCTGCTGATTTCCATCAAGTGGAGAACCTCCATCGGGGCTCCAGATCTCTTTGGTATCTACTTTAGTTCTGCACCATTAGGTACCCTTCTGTGTTCAAAATTATCATCCCTGTCTCTGTTAGCTTTACGATGAAAAAGAAACCCAAGTTTCACTTGAGATCAGTTCTGGTTACTTTCATATATCTGCTATTCCATTCTGTATCAAATAGTGGGCAATCAGGAAAACATTTCTTTGAAGTTATGAGCAGAAAGGATGAGGCTGCAAAAGTGGTGGGGAAACGAGCTCTCAATTTCAAAACAAAATATGTTGTATGTTGTTCTGGTTTCCCTCAGTCAGTCAGTTCTGGTTCCAACGTCAGTAATAATGGCCTACGCAACTGTTCTCCTCTCAACACGACCTGCAAAAGCATTGTCTTGCAAAAGTGCGACATCCATTCTCTCTGACAGTCTTCACGTGTTTCCTGGGCATTTTACCATATGTAATACTCCCCCGTTGAGTTCATGATCTCTGTATTTCTTAATTTTATAAGCTCTTCCTAGTTATTATTCTCAATATTCTGTCTAAATTTCCTGGTGTCTCAGTCTTCACTCATTCTTCTTATAATCATGTGCCCATTATTCTACCTGTGGTCTTTGTTGTTTCTCTTCTCCCTTGACATTTCCTCCTTGTACAGTCTTGATCAGTTCAACACCAGAGTCGTCCTCAGAATGTTCACAAATTTCAGACTGATGTCTTCAATTCTGGCCTCATAGTTCAAGGGTAAAAATCACATGCACAACCTTTGCATGATGAGAGATGCCTTTGGAAGTTCCCATAATTCCTTCAGTGTGGTCAGTAATAAAATGAGATTCTTGAAAAAACTTGTACATTCCTCATTTTCTGCATGTCTAATCGATTCTTCCTCTGTCTAGATACCTTATAACATTAATGAAAATACTTTTTGATTTCCAGTTAATTAATTCTGTATTTCCTCATTGCCAGAAATATCATGGGGAGATTTAATAATTACATAAAATATTGCCATTATCTTTATAGCTGTGAATATAGACAAACCCATATAAGTAACTTTGGCTATAAAATTTCAATTCTATTTTCTTCAAAAGAAGTCCAATAATAGTAAATAATAGCATTTTTTCAGAAGGTTCTTATATAGGCTATAGAAGATTATATGATAACATAGCCAGGAACCTTCCCATGGCATGCAAACTTCTTAATAAATAAACAACAGAGTAATTTAGAATCCTAAAAGAGCAAAGAGCATCAGTTGGGCTAATGATATTAAAAGGTTCTGGAATTCTGTTGTAATGACTGGACTATGAAATGCTCAGATAGCTGGTAAAAATACTATTCTCAGATATTTCTATAAAGGTTTTTTCCCAAGAGGGTATTAGCATCCAAATCAGTAAATAAAGAAATATTATGCTCAATTATGTGTCAGAAAAAAAACCATCCCAACCATTAAAAACATGAGTTGAGTGAGGGGACAGAGAAGACCAAATTGTTTCCAGATCAAGAGAGAAAATATTCAACTTCAAGACATCAACATCCCTGCTTACAGGATTTGAATTCGAACCACCACCAACTCCCTTGGCTTAAAGTCTTTTGCTCTAGACAGGAATTATATTCAGATTTTCTAGGAAGCCTGGCTTTTTTAAATGACAGATTGGGAATTCTCAGCCTTCATGATCACATGAGCCAAGCTTTCAAAACGTATACCCCCTCCCCATATTATGTCCTGGTTCTATAAAGAACCCCACTAGAACATAAATATAAAAGGATGAAGGGTTGCAATTGCAATGTCTTTGGGATCGTTCTCAAATTACTAAGACATTTCTCTTGTTTTCACATGTTTGCAATGCAAGTACTTGATTAACCATCTCTCTATAAAATGAAACTTTCTGTCAAGATCCTTTACATTTAATGACAAGATAATTTGAATTTCTGAGATTTTACCTCAATGTTTCATGCTCCAGCCCACCTTATATAACTTAGATAAACTAAAAGAACAAGAAGGTGACAAAATTTCCCAAATCTTGCAGTTCTGTAACATTGATGTTAGCACCTAAGGTTATTTTCATACCACTTCATTTTCCTCTTTACTCCAGACACCAAAGACAGCAGAGCCAACAAGGTGATACTTGCCTCAAGTGCATTTGCATGAAGAGAAAACTAGGGGGAAGAGAGCCACGGATACCTAGGAGTAGAGGACACCACTTGCTGGGAGAACTGTTAATGCTAGATGCCTAAACATGGGATTTCTGCTATAAAATCCAAAACTGTGTTTTTAAAATTATGTCGTTTAGTGTCCCCACACCCTTGGACTTGGAATATTCATGCAGATTCGAGTGGCTGCACATATGACAGTTGCTGACTGCTGGAAGAGACCTTGTGTGGCCTCGGAAACCTCTTCCATTTGTTGCTTCCTTAGGTCAGTTGCTTGACCACTCCCCAGATGAGTAGAGTGACCCGCCGCAGCGGCTAGGTACAAAGCTTGCTACACGTAGCAACCGTTCTTGACAAGTCTATTGCAAAGCAGCAATCTGACACTATTCAAGTTTGTGACACCTGTTTCACTTCTGGATTCTGGTCATGTCAGACAGAGTACCTGACAACAAACACTATCACTGGAAGAGCTTGTCAGCCTGCTGACATTATCTGTGTCTCATCCTCTATGGAAGAAGTTGAGAACACAGGCTGTGTTAGTACGAACAGCCTGACCTACTGAGATAAAAACAAGAAGACATCTTGTTCAGTGGATGATCTCTGAAATCCAGGGGCCTGAGTTCTATTCCATATTCTGCCAATTCCTCATTAAGTGATGCAATTAAGCTACTCAGTATTATTGAGACTGTGTTCTCACCTTAAAATGGGAATAAGAGAAACAACGAAGACAATAAGCTTGCTTATAATGTTTTGAATGCAAAAGCACTTTGAACATTTTGTTTCTTTATTCACAGAGTATACATGATGAGTTTGTCTCAACATATAACTTGTGAATTCTGACATGAGTGAGAAATCTGATGCTTATTTGTATGGTAGGGCAGATAGATTTCTGCCCCATCAGATAATCCGACACAACTGCATACATTATCGTGTCTGTGTTCAGAACTACTGAATATTATGTTGGGTCTATTTTACTAAATGAAGCAATAACATATTATGATATAAACACCAACCTTTTGTGGAACAGTAATTCTAAGTACGTGAAGTTGCTTCTACCACAACTATCCATGTATTAGTTTTCTTTTTTAAACTCTCCATCCCTGTCAGTCTTCTCTTGAACTAGCCATCTTTTCACAACCCATCTCTAGGAGCAGAATCAACACACGTCTGATGTAATCCACTGCCAGTCCTCTGTAGTCAACATTATAGCTACTTAAAATGTGCTCGCATTTCTTTCCAGAAAATACAATTCCTATTCTTAATTTGCCTGTCAGTGAATGTACCCCATATCCTGCAGGGAGAACCCTTCTCTCTGAAATGATACACTATATTTACACTTATCCCACACATCTCCCAGGTACCAGAGGTAGAGCCCCCTTTACTCTTCAGAGAGCACTTCTCAGAGGTATAAACTGTCAGGGCCAGTTCCTTTTAATTTTTGGAACTCAACCATAAACAAGTTTTATAAGCATTTGCTCACTAAACTAAATTTTCAAGTAAACCATGAGTGTTGCCCTCTCATCTGCAAATTGTGCAAAGGATTACTAGGAAGCATTTCTACATTCTTTGTTTTAATAAGTAGTCATTGTCTCTGAGAGAAATAAAAATAAAAATGAAAGCTCATTTACCATACTAATAGTAATGCAGCCTTACTTAGTGTATAGTATTTATTTGTTAGCTGATTTGAAAGATTTTAGAGTCTATTTTATCTAGATATTGTGAAAAGTCATTACTCGCTTAATATTTAGGGCCTTGCAGTACAACCTATATCAATAAGCTTCCTGGAGCCTAAATTTTCTTCTCAATGGGGGTTGTGATAGCTATTAATGTTGTCATTAGTTTCCTCAGCTGATGTACCCAGACGCATAATCAAAGCATTTGCAAATTAGTTGGGTGAATGTTGGGTAATTATGGAAGTAATTAATATTTTTATTGTATCAAAATGACTTTCAAGAGTCTGTTATCTAGTAACAAACATATATGCTTCTACTTAAGGTGTGACTGTACAGAAAATAATGCTCATCTATGACAAGTATTCAGAGAACAGTGCCCAGACTGTCACTGTCCAGAGAAAAGTGGCGAGGCAATGAGTGCACAGAGAATAGTGCCTAGGCTGTCCCTGCACATTGCAGAACAGTGATGCAAAGGACTTGATTCATGGAGAATTAAAGACAATAAACCATGACTAGGAACACGTCTTCATCTTCCTAGAGACCAGCTGACTCGCAGCTTCTTTTCATGTAAAAGGAAATATTTGCTATCTCCAAAGGTATTTTACAGCATTAAAATTCCGTTTGTGGCTTTTGTAAACCTCCCCTGGAAAATTACAAGCAGTATTAAAAGGAGTTCTGACAGCCCAGGGAGAAATTGATGGATGACCTGCCATATTTAAGACAGCTGACTTTCTGCTAAGGTCTGCCCTCACACACCAGAAGGACAAAAAACAAAATACAAGGTCTAGGGAAAACAGAGCTGCTGAAGAACAAAGCCTGTCAACATCAGAGCTCTCTAGCCTAAAGGGAAGGACTACTCTTTCACATATATGGACATAAATAGGCACATAAAGGCTCATGTTCATAATTGCTTTCCATATAGATGCATATGTGTGTTATTCTGTGTATAGTAATAATATAACCACAACACAGTAATTACACACACACACACACACACACACACACACACACAAAACCTAGTGAGGACAAAGCAGTTATTCTGTTCCCCTACTTATCCTTATATAAGAATTCTGCTCCTCGCTCTCCCTAGCTTATTTAGCTAAGATTGTAATGTTTATCTTTAAAATGAGTATTTGAAATACTGGGATCAGGCAAGATGCAATTAGGTGTGCAGTTATTATTAACAAAGTATCTGAATCTAGGTCGCAGGTTCAAGAGCTGATTTTAAGGCAGCCTAGCAATAAATTGCTCTATGAGTACAAGAGCCTGACAAATACCAGACATTCAGAGTTCGAGGTTTCCATGGATACTTCAACCTGGAACAGGTGAAATGATAGCTCTTCAGGTCTCTTTGGATAAAAATTCTGGACAAAAGACTTTGTGGAGGCCAGCCTAATTAGTTACCAGAGGAAAGAAAGCATCTAACTGCTTCCAAAGACCACTTTAATTAAGGACCAAGAGAGATGAAGGGATTGAATTGTGGGGGCAGTAAAGTTTAAAGCTTGAGGGGGTATCATTACTGTAGTTCAATTGATATATCTGTAGTTACCTAAACCAGAAACCCCAGGTTTCTATTTTCATGAATAAATTTCTTTTGAAAGTCGAAAGTGGGATGAGTTAGGATATTTCAATGATACACATCTATTATTTTTGCTGATATAGAAGACTCTACTTTTGAAATGATTGTCATTATTTTCCCTTGGAAAGGATAAGCTTTTATACTCATAAACTCAATAGATTTTGTAAGATTGATACTATCTCTGACTTCAGGTTTTGTAAGAACCTGCTCCTGGCTATTGGCAGTGTTTTTTGCCTCCAGATGTTGATGGTCTACATATGAACAAAAGAGGCTGAGATGCTTCCTCCTTGGAAATAGCCATGCTGTCAGAAGGAAATGCTTGTAGAATGCATCTACCTTGTAATAAACCCAACAGAAATGTAAGGAAAATAGAGAAAGAAATACTCTGTGTTTAGAGGCTCTAAACCTAGTTAGGGATAAAGGAAACAAAGCTTGATTCTCTCATTATTGGAATCAAAGCATTTATTTTCTGTGACTTTCATGTTTGTTTAAAAGCATGATGAAGTTCTGTAGCAGTGGAAGAGATCTGAATAATACTGCTTCAACTTTCTATAATAGAACATCATTGTTAAACACTGCCTAGGATGTGTTTCTCATTCTCTGCGGTTTTTGACTATTGTGGAACTTAATAAGGAAAGAACCTGTAGCTGGGGAGCTGGAGAGAAGGTTCAGTGGACAAGACCAGCTAATATGCAGGCATGAGAACCTGGGTTACAAACATTCACAGGCTAAAAATGGTCACATGGACCTTTAACCCAATCCTGTGAGGTATGAAGGGTCTGAGGGGCTTTCTTGTCATATTCACAAGCCTAGCTCTAAGTTCATCAAGAGACCCAATCTCAAAGAAGGATGCTGGAGAGTGATAGAGATGCCCTTCTCTGGCATCCACGTACTTGTAAAGCAGGCATATGCCACTAAGACAGACTTGCACACGCACCACACATACAGCATATTCATACACAGGTACACTCTTAGTCTCCCTTATTCTCCTACAAACACAGAAAACTAAACACAAAGACATGTATATGTCTCTCACATGTACACACATATGCACACAGAGAGAGAGAGAGAGAGAGAGAGAGAGAGAGAGAGAGAGAGAGAGAGAAGAAATCAATTACAAATGACAAGTTTTGATAGGAGCCCTGTTTTTGGAAACAGATCTTCACATTTTCCATTGTATTTCAAATTTAAGGCTGGCTAGGAGTCATCTAAAACATTAATGTTTGGAAATGGGGTGACAAAAGTAGGATAAAGGGGGGTGGGGGAAGGTCTAGAATTTCTAGGATTGCTTGTGGGATGGTCCAGGTATGGAGAGAAAGTGAACTTCCTGTCGGGCTATCTAGAGTCCACTTCAGAATACCAAGGGAACAAGTGGTAGCTGGATGAACAAGAGAAAGTGGAGCTTCCTCGATGAATCTCTATCTCCAGGAGTTGTGGGGCTGCCTAGACACTAACTAACTACACCCTCTCTTAGCACACAGAGGCCAGATCACGATCGACTCCAAAGATAAAGTTGCAGAAATTCGTGAGCTCCTAGAGCACTAAAAGAGGTCACAGTGGACCAGAATCAGAGTTTCCTCTCTGGGTAGAACTGGTTAAGAATCCTTCCTGCAAATACCTGCTCGTTGGTGAGCACAAGCAGTAATTCACCTTTTTCCAGGAGGAAGGGGAGATAAAGAGAGAGGGAGAGAGTGTGTGTGGATAACAAGACAAGGGACAGAGTGAGAAGAGGACACACGGTTCTTCCCTTTGTAGGAGTTTCATTCTAGTTATTCTAGTTTGGTGTTAGCTCAGCACACACTCAGGAAGGTAAGACCCCGAGCTGGTCAGCAACAGATAAACACTTGCACGGGCTTAAATATTTACCAGACACAATTTCTACCTCAAATATGAAAAATATGACTATGCAAAGAATTCCATTGATCTTTTAAGTGGCTCAGGGATTAAAAAAAGATTGACACATGGCTTTCTTTAAACCTTTTTGATGGCTTTCAGTCCCTGCATGATGCATTAATACTACATTATGGTCTGTCCAAAGAGATATAAAATACCTACAACCAGGTCATTGAATAGGGATGTTAAAAGCAAATCAAAGCTGCTTCTTGACTTACAAAGAAAAGAACTGATTGTAAGTTTAGACAATGAAGATAAACTTAATGTTACCTACTTGCAGAATTTAGGATTTTCATATTTAAGTGATTTCATGTAGGTCACACAGGAAGTTGACAATAGGACTGCTTGCTTTCTCATAGCATATCCAATAACTAAAAGGACTCCAAATGATGAGGTAATTGTTTATTATTCTTACACAGTGCTGCCTGACAATCAATCTTTCTTTTTGTGAAGACACAAATTTCTTTATTATCCCTTATTGCATAGGCTTGGAATTTGGAATGTATATTCCTCCCCAAATTTGTCCTCTATTCCAAACACGACTGTTTGCTTAAGAACCATGTGAAAATACCCCTTCAATAGATCCCTCAATCATCACACCTTCTGTTTGTTAATACACGTGATCAAGATTTCCTGAAGTATCTGTGATGTTCTTCTCAACTTGTGACACAATAACAAATATATACTGGACTTGTTCTCAAAGGTCTTAGGACAGAGGCCTTAACTAATTCCCTGAGCAATGTCATTTCTAACCACATTTTGTGGTGATATATTACTTATGGTTTATTAAAGCTTGCGTGAGGATTCAGAAAGCAAAACCAGCCTCAAGCTACGGAAATCAGGCAGTGGTAATACACCTTTGATGCTAACAGCCAGAAGCTAGGACATGGTGTACACACCTTTAATCCTAGGATTCAGGATTAAGAGACAGATCTCACCCAGGTCTACACAAGATATATCCAGTGCTAAAGAGAAACAGCTCACACAAAGATGATCTCAACATCTGGGATCATGCACCTTTAACCCTACCACTAGAGGGGTATAAAAGATAGGAGCAGGGTCTTCAGTATTGAGTATCACGAATTCTTTCTCCAGCCACATTGAGGATAGGACAACATTGAAGTCTCAGGATTCTCTAGCCACGCTGAGGAGAGGCTTCCCTCTGAAGTTTGGGGGAGCCAGGATTGCCTTTCATTCTGAGGTAGAGTGAAAAGCAGCTGCCTTGCTTTTCTGATCTTCAGCTTAAAATTTGAACACTGATATCTGTTCCTGGATCTTTTATTTATCATGTTACAACATTTTCCTTCTAAAATTTAGTGCTCCCGCTTCTGGGATCCTAAATTCTTTGAGCATCTCACATGGTTATCTGTTGTTGTAGTAAGAAGACCTTGATTAGGAAGCTTGCACAAATATGCTCCAATCCCTTTCTCTTAGAGGCTGATGAGCACTGGGACAGTTAGAAACAACAGTCACCATAACCTTTGGTAAGCTCTACAGGTTTTGTATTCAGAAACCATCTGTACTGAGGCTAGGGAGAGCCTACAGCCTGGGAAAGGTCAGAAATGAAATGCAGATAAGCCCTCTTCTAGTTTGAAATGTGCCCATCTATGAGAGCCACAGTCTTCAGCATTATTTAAAAATATGTTTCTTTGCATCCTAAGTATGTGTGTATCTAAGGAAAAATTAAAATTATATTAAACCTTCCTCTGTGAGAAGGGAAGACTACATATTGGTGGTTTCTTGGTAAATACTCACGTACGTGTAGGTTAAGTGACAATTGTTAGTGCTCCTAACATTTATGAACTGATCCCAAAGTTTTAGGCTGAACTGATGTTTCTGAATCCCTGAGAAAATCATACTGAACGGAAAGCAATTCAGACCAAGAGCAGCGGAATATGGTTTGTTTTGTATATGCTTGGAATAAGTGATACACACAGTGAAATCTCATGGGAGCAACGTAAGCAAAGTCAGGAGTGTACTCTGTTTCTTTTCTAGGTCTTGGTGGCGATGAACTGAAAAGTGACAAGAGCAGGCTTCAAGATCTGCCTCATAGAGACCAGCAGGCTGACCCTTCCTTCTTTAACCAAGTTTACTTTAAATGTTTATTTAGCTGCAGGGGTATTCTGTATCCTGGGTGAGTAGAACTAAGTAGTGCAGCCTCATCTGTGCTCCATCAGACTGTCTTATACAAACCGTAGTGATTAATTATTTAATTTAACTTAAAATATTAACTGCAGTCAGTTACGAGGGATAATTACAGGAAATGCTAATTTGTGCAAAATTTTGAATATATGAAGTCAAATTAGTCTAATAAAGCATTCAGAGGATATAAAACTTGAATAGAGACAGGCCAGAGGGACCGGGCATTCCTATATTTCACTCTTCAGAAATGCAATTACTTAAAGCAACCTAAAGGGAGACTGCCAGCTTCCAAGTCCTAGTCTCCACCCACGGGACAGGGGAGGTGAGGCAAGCCTAACTTATGGTGGCCTGAGCAGAAACACCTGAGACCGGAGGAATGCACACAGCAGAACCGGATCCCAGCCTGATGGGATTCAGCCCACCCAGAGACTGCCAGCTTCCAAGCCCATTCTCCACCCACAGGACAGGTGAAGTAAGTGTGGGTCTGTCTCCAGCCTGCTTTCCGGTGGCCTGAGCAGAACCACCGGAGACATGAGGACTGCGCACAACAGATTCAGATTCCAGCCCAATGGGTTTCAGCCCGCCCAGAGACTGCCAGCTTCCAGTTTCCACCCACAGGACAGGCGAGGCAAGGGTCCAGCCTACCCAGAATTTGCTAAGGTCTCAATACTAGGATGGCCTCCATCAACGCAAGAGGAAAGCCACCGGGGCATTGGACCTGCTCCCACTCACTGGAAAGGAAACGTGGTCACATACTCACCAGGGGAGGAAGAGACTCCTTCTGCACCCACAGGAAGAAATGATGGGAAGGAGACAATACAAAAACACACCTACCAACAGAAAAACCAATATGACACAGCCAGAAACTAGAGAATCAACACCCTCAAGACCTGAACAGTCCATTGCGGAATAAGCAGATGAGAAAGACCTTAAAAACAATTTCATGAAAATGACAGAGGCCCTCAAAGAAGATATGAGAAAATCCCTTAAGGACATGGAAGAAAAAACAAACCAAAAATACAAGAAATGGAGGAAAAACAATCCAAAAAATGCAAGACTTGCAAGAAATGGAGGAAAAAAAATGCAAGAAATGGAAGAAAAGGCAAACCAAAAACTTCAACAAATGCAAGAAAGAGAGAAAAAGACAAAGCAAAAATTACAAGAAACAATTCAAAAAGTACAAGGGTTGAAAGCTGAAACAGAGACAATAAAAAGAACACAGTCTGAAGGAATGCTGGAAATAGAAAGGCTGGGCAAACGGTCAAGTACTACAAATACAAGCATAACCAACAGAATACAAGAGATGGAAGACAGAATCTCAAGTGTTGAAGATACACTATGGGAAATAGATTCATCGACCAACAAAGTTCAACAAATCCCTGACACAAGATATCCAGGAAATATGGGGCACCATGAAAAGACCAAACCTAAGAATAATAGGTATAGAAGAAGTTAAGGAAATCCCACTAAAAGGGGCAGAAAACATATTCAACAAAATCATAGAAGAAAACATTCCCAACTTAAAGAAAGACATGCCAGTGAAAGTACAAGAAGCCTACAGAACACCAAATAGAGTGGACTGCAAAAGGAAATCCCCTTGCCACATCATAGTAAAAATGCCGAACATACAGAATAAAGAAAGAATATTAAGAGCAGCAAAGGAAAAAGGCCACGTAACATACAATGGGAAACCTATCAAATTAGACCTGCCTTCTCCATGGAAAGTCTGAAAGCCAGAAGGTACTGGATAGATATTCTACCAACACTAAGAGATGCCAGCCCAGACTGCTATACCCAGCAAATCTTTCAATCACTATAGATGGACAAGACAAGATAGTACATGACAAAACATTTAAACAATATGTATCCACTAACCCAGCCCTACAGAAATTTCTGGAAGGAAAACCCCAACCCAAGGGAGTTAACTACAACCAGAAAAACATGGGCAATAGATAATCCCACCTTACCAACAGCCAAAAGAATAGAAGTGGAAATCCACATATAATTCCACCAGCATCAACTATTCCAAAACAAATAACAATGAGCAATCAATGGTCATTAATATCCCTCAATATTAATGGTCTTAATTTGCCCATAAAAGACACAGGCTAACAGAATGGATTTGACAACAGAACCCATCCTTCTGCTGCGTACAAGAAGCACACCTCAGCCTCAAAGACAGACATTACCTCAGAGTTAAGGTTTGGGAAAAGATTTTCCAATCAAATGGACCCAAGAAAGAAGCAGGAGTAGCAATCCTAATATCTAACAAATTGGATTTTAAAATAAAATCAATCGAAAGAAATGAAAGAGGGCACTTCACACTCATCACAGGAGAAATCCACCAAGATAAAGTTTCAAATTTGAACAGCTATGTCCCAAATACAAAGGCACCCACATTCATAAAAGAAACATTACTAAAACTCAAATCACATATAAAGACCCACACACTTATAGTGGGAGATTTCAACACACCACTCTCACCACTAGACAGGACTACCAGACAGAAACTTAACAAAGAAGCAAAGTAACTAATAGAAGTTATGACCCATTTGGGATTAACAGACATTTATAGAACATTCCACCCAAATAAAAAAGAATGTACCTTCTTCTCAGCTCCACACGTAACCTAATCAAAAATCAACCACATACTTGGCAACATATCAAATCTCAACAGATACAAAAAAATTGGAATAACTCCATGCACCTTATCAGACCACATGCGTTAAAATTAGAATTCAACAACAACACAAATTGCAGAAACCCTACAAACTTATGGAAGTTGAATAATGCACAATTGCACCATTCCTGGGTCAATGAAGAAATAAAAAAGAAATTAAAGACTTCATAGAATTCAATGAAAATGAGGACACAATATACCCAAACTTATGGGTCACTTTGAAATCAGTGCTACGGGGGAACTTCACAGCACTAAGTGCCCACATGAAGAAACTGGAGAATAGTTACACTAGAGAATTAAGAGCACAACTGAAAGCTCTAGAGCACAAAGAAGCAAATTCACCCAGCAGGAGTAGATGCCAAAATTAATCAAATTGAGGGCTGAAATCAATAAAGGAGAGACTAGGAAAACAATACAAAAAAATCAATGTAACAAAGAGTTGATTCTTTGAGAAAATCAACAAGATAAATAAATTTTTATCCAAACTTATTAAATGACAGTGTGAACATGCAAATTAACAAAATCAAAAATGAAAGGAAGCAGGACATAACAATGGACACTGAGGAAATTCAGAGAATCATCAGGTCATAGTTTGAAAACCTGTACTCCACACAATTTGAAAATCTAAAGGAAATGGACAATTTTCTAGATAGATATCACTTGCCAAAATTAAATCAAGAACAGATAAGCAATTTAAATAGACCTATAACCCCTAAGGAAATAGAAGCAGTCATCAAAAGTCTCCCAAACAAAAAAAGCCCAGGTCCAGATGGCTTCAGCGCAGAATTTTACCAGAAATTCAAAGAACAGCTTATACCAATTCTTCTCAAAGTATTTCATGCAATAGAGGCAGAAGCATCTTTGCCAAACTCTTTCTATGAGGCTTTAATAACTTTGATACCCAAGCTACACAAAGACACAACTAAGAAAGATAACTTCAGACCAATATCCCTCATGAACATTGATGCAAAAATACTCAATAAAATACTGGCAAACGGATCCAAGAACACATCAGGAAACTCATTCACCTTGATCAAGTAGGCATCATCCCAAGCATGGAGGGTTGGTTCCACATACCAAAATCCATCAATGTAATCCACCATATAAACAAGCTGCGAAACAAAAATCACATGATCATCTCACTGGATGCTTAAAAAGCCTTTGACAAAATCCAACACTCCTTCATAATAAAGGTCTTGGAGAAATCTGGGATAACAAGAACTTACCTCAACATAATAAAAGCTATATACAGTAAACCAACAGCCAACATCAAACTAAATGGACAGAAACACAAGGCGATTCCACTAAAATCAGGAAAAAGACAAGGCTGTCCACTCTCCCCATACCTTTTCAATATTGTACTTGAAGTTCTAGCTAGAGCAATATGACAACAAAAGAAGATCAAGGGGGATACAAATTGGGAAGGAAGAGGTCAAACTTTCACTATTTGCAGATGATATGATAGTTTACATAAGTGACCCAATAAACTCTACCAGGGAACTCTTACAGCTGATAAAAACCTTCAGCAAGTGGTAGGATACAAGATCAACTCAAGAAATCAGTATCCCTACTATATATAGGCAATAAAAAGGCCAAGAAAGAAATCAGAGAAACATCGCCCTTTACAATAGCCACAAACAACATAAAATACCTTGGGGTAATGCTAACCAAACATTGAAAGACCTGTATCACAAGAACTTTGAGTCTTTAAAGAAAGAAACTAAGGAAGACACCAGAGGGTCAGAAGATCTCCCATGCTCTTGGATAGGTAGTTTCAACATAGTAAAAATGGCAATCTTGCCAAAAGCAATACACAGATTTAATGCAATCCCCATTAAATCATAGCACAATTCTTCACAGACCTTGAAAGAACAATAATCAACTTTGTATGGAAAAACAAAAGAGTCAGGATAGCCCAAACAACCTTAATCAACAAAGCAACATCTGGAGACTTTGAATGCCCATGCTACAATATGGAGGTTTTCTCAGCTGGGACTCTTGGGGAGGGCCTAGGCCTTGCCCTGGATGAAATGACAGTCACTGGAGTTCCACCATGAAGGGCCTCACCCTCCCTTGGGATCGGAGTGGAGATTGGGTGGGGGACTGGGGGACCTGGCTGGAGTGAGGAGGAGGAGGGGAGGGAGAGGGAGCTGGGATTGACATGTGAAACAAGATTGTTTCTAACTTAAATAAAAAACTAAAATAAAGGAAAAAACCTAAAGGACTAGCTCTCTTTTACATTTTACTTCATTTGTCTCTAAGTTTCAAGAGTTAATCCAGAGAATCTCTAGATAATGCTGGCCCTGGCATAACAGTTTCCCTGATGTTATCAAAAACAATTAAGCAGGGTCATTAGAAGTCAATAGGTTGATACTCTTGCTAAACAAATGCAAAATAATAGTTCTGATTTTTGCAAAATATTTTCTCTTTTGAGTCCCAATTTAATATTGATTTTATTGTGATATTCACACATTCTCTTGACCCTTTCTTTTTGTTCTCTCTCCTTCTACTATCCTTTCTGTGGCTTGCTCTTCAACATTCCTCCTCTCATCTCCTCTTACTTCCCTTTTCTTCTCTCTCCTTCTAACTTCACGGGAGACTAATCCAGGCCTTTTCTTAAGCATCTACTAATTTGACACTGGGAAGAAATCACAGGGGAGGAATGAAAGTATTTTCCCTTCTCTTGCCTGAACAGCAGCATCCTGTCTCTCTTGTCAATAACTTGACAGCAGAGCTTTACATTTTTTATGACAAATTTGAGCTCAGCTAAGGCGTAAGACAATAACTAAAATGACTTCAGTTACCTTTCCCCTAGTTTTATCTATATAACATGGAAAAATCTGGAATCAGATAGATACATATTTTTTTCTACATAGCACAAAGCATCCTGGCTAGCTAGATTTTTTTGTATAAACAAATATAATAGTCAGCATGTGTATGTGTGTGGAATAAACTGAAGGAATCTAGAACTTAATAAAAAAAACAAATTTACTGAAAATTTTTGGAAAACATAGAAGACTAGATTAGTATAGTTCCAGAAAAGTTTCAGGAGTTTTAAAGGTATTACATACAAGTTTAAGGACGGGAGAGGAATATTTCCCTGTTTGTGTACTGACCAACTGAATGGACATTTGCCACTTGTCAGGAAGAGACAAAATGACACGATGAGGTTGAGGGTAAAGGGAACCCAGAGGGCATTGTGGGAAATATTGAGTACTGGGACAAATGAGAGGAATCTAGCTTTGTAGGAAGAAGATAAGACTCAGGTGAGTGCAGTTAATTGGTAACATTCTTAATGCCATTTAGATAGTAACCTGTCCCTCCAGTTTCTCACAAATTTTAGAAACATTAGTCCTCACCCCAGGTTTTATTCTATGAACGTATATCTATGGAAGATACCATTGATAAAAATGGATATTACCCCATTGACAAAGTTGATTATTTTCTCTTAAAATCGTATCTTTAATTAAAATCAGCATTAAATAACCAGGAATGCTGAAACTTTTGTCAACATTTGGACATTAAATCCTATACATGTACAAATAAGCTAGTTCATATAGGAATTATGTCAGCTTATCCTTTAATATATGGTCATTAAAACATAGTTATTTTGGTTCATATGAACTATGAGACCTCTATCATAAAATAAATTAAAATAAAATAAAATGTGCATGCAAAAGTGTATTTTACAAGATGATCATCAAAAATACTAACAAAACACCATCTCACTCCAGTTTTGCCTATTCTTGTTACTAAACCATTCTTACAAATTGTTCTACCCTGCCACTGCCATCAGAAATTTGCCATTGCGTGCTCTTGAACTTCTGGTAGTAATTGCTGAGACACATAGGAGAGGCAAGGACAACCACAGAGGGACTAACCCCTCTAAATCCCATCACTGAATCCTGCAAATTACAGATCGGGACAGCTCCTTTATATAGACAGAATTCGACTTGTATGTTCATTTCCTCCCCTATACCACTACTAAAGAAAAATAACTTTACCAAAAATACAGCAACCCCAGATGATTACTTCCTATCTACTGCAAGAAGAGCTCATTTAATTAACCCTTGGAAAGCAGACTGTCAATTACTTCTCCTCCTCCTCTTTTAACCAGCTGTGTTAGGAGTGATTTTAAGACCTGTGCAGAAGATATTCATGCTATCACTAATGATTGCTCTTGCCTTATGAATACCTACTCAGCTAGAAGTAAGTGTTTTCCATTATTATTATTATTTCATGTAAAATTACCCTTCACTTAAAACTGACACTGAATAGAAGCAACACTTAGTGATAGTGAACAGTTCATTTTAAATAAATTTTGAAGGAGAACTTGCAATCATACTCATTTGTGGTCATCCTGGTCTACGAGCCCCCTTTGAGAAGGCCAATGTTTCTCTAGAAATTCCCATCAACTCCATCCCTTTCTTGACTGCCATCAGTCCCACTGCCTGTCTCCCTTCCCTTGAATCTGAAATGCCAACATTTGTAGAAATTAAACATTTTAAATATTTAAGTGTAAATCATGTGAAACAAAGTCCAGGGGTGGGACATATTTAGGTAAAGATCCACAAGTCTAACCGATCAGAACTTTGCGCTTGTGAAGATTTGAGACGTTGCCTTCCTAGACGCAGATTGTCTTGAGCTATCATTAGCCCCACACACTCATTTACTACTCGTCTCTGTGCCTAACCTAACATCCTTTTCACTGTCACGTGAAGCGTTTGGGGTGTATTAGCTTAACAGACCTACCGCTCCGCTCATACTAACCAAGAAAACAAGAATGATGTGCAATCGCATCTGAAATCTCTAAAAGAAGTTGTCCTCTCTTTTTTGAAAGCTGCTAGCTGAAATTCCCACCAATGTATTTTAAAAATACCTTGACTTGAAAATGGAGGTTTCTGTCCCACCTGGTCCTACAGCTGCTTTGCCCTCAAATAAACACAAAGACATATTAATTATGACCTGTTGGTCGATGGCTAGGGCTTCTTACTGGCTAGCTCTCTCTAATCTATTATCCGATAACTACTAATCTATGTATTTCTACACAGCCTTATCTTGCCAGAGAACACCAGGAGCGTCTTATCTTTCCAGTCTCTATATGGCATCTCTTCCATGGCCCTTCTCTGCTTTCCTTTCCCCAGCCTTCTCCTGAACTGGTTGCCCCTCCTATCCTTCCTGCCTGGTTATTGGCTAAACATTGTTTTATTCATCAGCCAATAAGAGAAACATATATCCAGAAGAACATCCCCCATCTTTGTTCTATAGCTGTAAAATCTGTATGAAATTATTTCTATATTATTTGGGGCAATACGAATCTGTGTTCCCAAGATAGCATTAGTTATATTTGGATAAAGACTAGCATTCACAATACAAGAAGGCACCATGCAAGCTTCCAAAAGATGGAAGGCAACTGATAGACCTACACAACTATGATGCCTATGAACCACATCAATGAAAAGCATGGCAAGATAACCCTATGGGTACAGTAGGGGCACACATACCTTGAAGGTAACCAGCTTCTGTCTAATTGGGCTTAAGATCCACTATAAAGGAGGGATACCATGCCTCATACTGTAAATCCTGCTAAATAATCAGTATTAGTGAAATCATGATTATTGGAAGAAAATCTACAACTACTAAACCAGCATAATCCGTAACAACAATCTATGAACACTTGTTTTTATACCCACAGATAAGTGTAGTCTTTGTCTCCACCTCTCATCAAAGAAAGTTTTCATTGAAACAAATAGAAACCACAACCAATCAAAAGGCTGAGTTGTGGAGCCTTGAACCACTGATTATATATACAAAGCATTCCCATACCTAAGACTCGGGCAACATTTCAGAATATGGAAAGATTATAAGAGCCAAAAATGGGAGTTTCATGTGAAGTTGCATCTTCCAGTAACATGAAACGCGAACCCATAAAGTCTCGCCAACATGATAGCCTAAACGTGAGCTGAACAAGGAGGCTACCAGCGAACATGACAAACTGCCTGAAGGAAACCCACTGGTGGTCCACCCTACACAAAACCCACTGGTGGTCCACCCTACACAAAACCCACTGGTGGTCATCCCTACACAAAACCCACTGGTGGTCAACCCTACACAAAACCCACTGGGGGTCGACCCTACACAAAACCCACTGGGGGTCGACCCTACACAAAACCCACTGGGGTTCAACCCTACACAAAACCCACTGGTGGTCAACCCTACACAAAACCCACTGGTGGTCAACCCTACACAAAACCCACTGGTGGTCAACCCTACACAAAACCCACTGGGGGTCAACCCTACACAAAACCCACTGGGGGTCGACCCTACACAAAACCCACTGGGGGTCGACCCTACACAAAACCCCCTGGTGGTCAACCCTACACAAAAAGCCACAGGCAATTGAGTAAAGCTGGGAGGAGGAGACATCCCATCCCAGGGAAAGTACATCAATTGGTTGTGCACTTTCTGGTATGCTCAAATGGTCAGCCCTGAGAGCACACACACAAGTAACATTATTATGGACTCAAAAGGTTATACTGGAAATATATATATACAATTTTATGCATGCATGCAAAAACAATTGATTGAAAAGGAGGCCACAAATTTGAAAAAGAACTGGGGAGAGGCACATAGAGAGAATTTGCAGGAAATAAAGAGAAGGAAAAATGTTGTAATTAGAGCACAATCTCATTTTTTTAAAAAAATGGAAAAAGAAAAATATCATTTCTATGAATATTTAATTTTTTCTCAAAATTGAATATATATTTTTTCTTTAAAAAAGAATAAATTCTATATTATAGCCTATGGAGTAAGAACTTCACTTTGAATAAGCAATAGTAAATTTCTTAGTTTATATATTTTTCCTAGCATTTTGTAGACATCTGAGTGCTCTTGAGCACTTCTAACAAATAACAGCAAGGAGAGCATGCACATAGAGTGCCGAAATGCATTTGACTGCTTGTCAGTCAGCGCTGAAAATTGATTTCACTCTGGGCAGGATATAAGTTATGATTTATTAAATTCATTTACTCATTGCATTATCATGAATTCATTTCTACTTCCTCCATGGCTCTCTTTCTTCCCAATCTTAATTGAACTAGCACATATTGTACAATAAGCAGTTTGACTAAAATCTTATTTTCAAAAGTAGATTTAATGCATGACATCTTGTTTTCATACTCAACAAGGCTGCCTGAATGGTCACTTACCCTGGGTAAAATTCAGAGAAGTTTCTTCCTGTCCATACATTCCTGACTCACTTTTGATGAGAGCATTTACATTATAAAACTCTTTGTCTCTTCTTTGATGCTGTAAGTCTACAACTGAAAAAATATTAATCTCCAGAACAGGAGACTGATCCATTTAAAATGCATCCATCTTTACTACACAATGAATGGGCCAAAGAAGGAATAATAGATAGATAGATAGATAGATAGATAGATAGATGGATAGATAGATAGCTTCCTGAAAGTTATATAAGAATAAATATATAGGAGAAAAGCCTCTGGGATATACTGAAAGCAATATTATGAAATAAATTTATAGTCATGAGGTTCACAACACACATGCAGGCAAAAAATCTAGACATATAAAATTTAAAATAAAGGGATTACAATTTTGCTACACATATATGTATGTATACATATATCTGCATATATGTATGTATCATATACATACATGCATATAATATATAATATATATGGCTGCATGTATCAGCTGGTCTTCAGTGTATGTTAGAATCCTGAAGATGCAGTCTCTAGTACCAGTGAGGGAGGGCCTCAGCAGCAGGATATATAAATTTGCCAGTGAGAAATAAGATAGAACGGGCAAAGGCAAAAGCTTGTTTCTTCCATGTCCTTTTTATAGGCTGTCAGGAGAGGGTGTGGCCCATATTTAAGCTGGGTTGTTAGACATCAATGATGCAAACTTAAGATGGATCTTTCTACCTCAAATGATGGGTATTTAGGATGATTCTCCTCGTGTCAAATGGCAGGTGTAACTAACTTCCTGAGTTTTTGGTTAATTCCAGGTTTCACAAAGTTGACAACCAAAAATAGGCACCATAATATATCTGCTCCAACCTGGCTGCCTATCTCTTTCGATCGAGCATTTCCCTGTTTCCTACTAGCTAATACGAATATTTAAATGTCCCCATCTCTTTTGATAGTGGGATAATCAGTTTAGTCTCTCTGTTTTACAAGACTTGACCCATACTATTAAAAACATGAGTAAGATATTCATTTTTAACAAGTACTCAGTGAAAGCTTTATTTGTGGAAAAATGAGTTAATTTACAATTAGAGAGGAAGTAAGGCTAGCAGGGGAGAAAGCAATTTGAATATTGTCTATACATAAGATAGCTGGGGAGCTCCATTGTGAACCATTATGGCATGTATGCCTGTGATCATCCTGAGAGCTTGAGTAGGTCACTTGCTATCTACAGACCTTGGAGCCAATATGTGATAAAATTCAATAAAAAAATGGTTGAGCTATTATGCTGCGGTAGTTATGGAGTTCTAAATGGTGTGCAGGTGCTATGGTGTGAGTCCTCTGAACTCTAGGCTTCATTATCAGCAGTTTTATGTTATATGTGAGGAAGCCAAGGCACAGTACTGCAAACATCCTGCTAAAGGATACTCTTTTCACAAGTGGCTGATCCCCACTAAAAGCTCTGTCCTCTACTGTTCAAACACTGTCCCCTACTGTTTACCTCACTAAAACCGTACATAAAAATACATTTAAATATAAAAAATCATATCAACTAAAATAAATAATACCTAAACATTGAATGGTCACCATAAAAAATGAAAGCCAGTTGCCTTCTCAAAAAAAAATTTACAGTGTTACTAATTTTGTTGCATGGGGCAGTAAATTCTACCAGTTATTGTTATTCATTCCATTTCCTAAATTTTATGTTAATGACAATGTTTCTTTATGACTTACTTGAGAATTCTGCTGAGACATCTGTATTTCTGAGTTGAAATCATAATTTTTTCATGAACATCTTTCTTTATAAGAGCAAGAAAGGCAGACAGGAATTTGTGCTTTCTCCACACCAAAAGCATCTTGGACAGAACCTGTAACTATCCCATGTGTATTCTGCTTGGCCACCTGCCCAGAGCAGCCTCTCAGGTCTCTCCCTGGGAGCCACAAAGGCAGCTTTTCTGAGGGTCAAGTCTGTGGCCCACACATCTGTTACCATCTTCTCCACAATTTTGAAGCCTGAGAACCCAAAGGGATGGATAGTAGAATTGAACTGTGCTATTGATAAATATGGACAATATACTTGAAAATATCTATGACACATAAACTACTCCTGCCATGGAGGGGAATTTTCCTTGATTCTCCTTTCTCTTGTCAGTTATTTTCAGTTATTTGCATGCAGTGGCTTAACCATAAATGTTCCAAGACTCTAGATCATTAGCTCGTACATAGTCCCCGAACATACACGAGCTATACTTTCGTCCATACACTCATACTTGTGACAAAATAAAAGTTCTGTAAATGTTCTCTCTCTGTTTCCATTAGTTTACCTCCTATAATGTCAATAAACGATCTAAGTCATACGTGCTGAGATGAGATGAAAGTCGAGGGTATTGTGGGATCGTTGGGGCTCCTGCAAAGTGTTACCTGATCTCAAGCACTTGGCTCTAGCCAGCAGCATGATGGCTGAGTGCCTAATGCATTAAAAAGGTATAAACACCAACCCAAGGAGTGGTCAATATACAGGGCAGTCCTCAGGAAGGTAGTCTGAGATGCCACTTTACTGCTCAGAAGGCTGTGTAATCAAATCTCATGAGATGTTTATTTCAGGGAATTTCCACTTAGCATGTTTGAACCAGAGACAACAGAAAGCAAAGCCATGGAGGGTGCACAACTATGTCATTTTCTAGCTCAGACCATGGAAGACAATCACAGACAGGGCAAGAAGGTACGTGAACTTATGCAAACTGAGAAAATACCAGGTGTGGCCAGACCTAAAATGACGACGTCATCGGATTTTTATAAAACAGCACGTTTTCCCCTCATTTTGTACTCTTCTATGTTCATTATCCTTCAAGATCCCCAGTTTTATGGCTTATGATTAATATTCATTCCCAGAGTAATGAGTTAAGTTTTTCCAAAATTCTTTGCATGGTACCTGTCTTAGTTAATGTTTCTACTCTTATCATAAAATACTTATCAGAAGCAACTTGGAAAGGGACGTATTTATTTCAACTTACAGTATCATGCCACAGCTCCTTACTGAGGGAAGTCAGGGCAGTCACAAAAGCAAGGCAGGAACCAGGAGGCAGGAGCTGATGCAAAGGACATGTAGGAATTCCTTTTACTGACTTTCTCTTTTCTGGCTTTCTCTGCCCGCTTTCTTACAACACCCTGGTCTAACCAACTCAGGGGTAACACCATCACTTTACCCATAGCAATCATCAATGAAGAAAACACACCATGGCTGGGTGGTGGTGGCGCACGCCTTTAATCCCAGCACTCGGGAGGCAGAGGCAGGCGGATCTCTGTGAGTTCGAGGCCAGGCTGGACCGATAGCCTCCAAAACAATACAGAGAAACTCTGTCTCATAAAAACAAAAAACAAAAAAGAAAGAAAGAAAAAAGAGAAAACACACCACAAGGTAACATAAAGACCAATCTTGTAGAGGCATTTGCTCAATTGAGAGTATGTGAGTTTGACATAAAATTACCAGGGATAGCACCTGACCATAAATTCACAATAAATAATAAAACACCTTTAGCAATAAGAAATATTAGAATTACTGTTAGTCCGCCCAAATAAAAAAATTAAGAAATAGAATCAATTCATTTGTGAAGTTCTGTCTGGTTACAGCAAATGTTTGGTCAATAAATATGCAACCTTCCCTTATATATTCAATCCAGTCTTATGTCTGTCATTTTTCTCTGGCATGTTAGTAAACACGAATTGCCGTTGAATTACCTGTTCTCCCTGAGGAGTTACTTGCAGCTTTACCATGGTTGATGGCATATAGAGCATTGCCTTGAATTCAGACTTGGGCTTGAATATTTTCTGTCATTCCCTGACGGTGTCATTGGACTCACACCATGATTGGTCCAGTACGAGATGCTCTCCAAGTTCCACATGGGTTATACACAAAAGGGCTTTAATTTACTTATTCACTCTGTGCATATGGGTGTTTTGCCTGCATGTCCTGTGTGTTTGCCTGGTGACTCTGGAGGTCAGGAGATAGAGTCAGATCCACTGGGACTATCCTGATGGCTGTGAGCCATCAAGTTAGTGGTGAGACCAAGGCCTGGCCACCTGGAAAAGCAGTCAGTGCTCTCAAACACTAAACCATCTCTTCACACTCCCTCAAAGATTTACCATATAAATTACAACTCATTTATTTGGTTATAATACATTTATCCCAATTATATTTTAAAATACAGTATTTTGATTCAGATGAAGCATTTTCCCTGTATTTTATGTTTTTCATATTTATCACTTTATCATATTTTATCATATTTTCATATTTACCACATTATCATGAGAAGGATATTTTTCAGATATTCAAATAGTCAATTTCTAGATCTTTTGGGATGCCAAACTCTTTAATTTTTGTAAGACGTCATTGATGTATTATTATTTCGCTTCAAACCTCGAGTTTCTCTTACATACTTTTAAGCCAGTTTTGAGTTTATAAACATTGAGGATCGCCTGCAGCTGAAGCTGTCTGAAGCTAGGCATACTATATATCACTTTACTACATAAATTAAGACAATGTTTTAAATTTGAGGAACAATGTGGACATTCAATACTAAGGTCGTTCTTTTCATGAATGACGGCTCTCAGTGATACCAACATCCCTGTTGAGCCACCAACACTCAATTATGGGAACTGTTCATACTTACAGTTTTAAAACACTGGGAATTAGACAAATGAGGTAGCATGCTGCAAACCTACTACACACTCAGTGAGTTCCCAATGTCCATGAATGTTAGGATGAGAGAAGGAAGCCACCATCGCCAGAGACCACTGAGGCCAGTCTCCTCATCAATGCAAGGAGGCTTCAGTGGGAACCACAGACCTTCAGAATCTTTACATAGTTAACTAGAAGAAGTAGTCGAAGTTCCTCTTTTTACTTGGCTACATTATGGTAAATAATTTCAGAAAACGTTTATAAAAATAGAAATTTGTGGAAAACGATCAAAAAGCTATAAAATTGAGATGAGAGTAGAGAAGAAAATGGTCAATACTGAGAAACAGACATATTTCTGGCAAAAAGACCCACTGTGCTGGCTAGATGTTGTCTATGAGATGTCTCAATAGAGAAGTGACTGGCTGATCCTAGCACGTATATTGTGGTTTTCCAGTGCACAAAGACTGCATCAGTTCCGAACCTGTCTCTTTTATAGTAATAAAAACAACTTTCTAATTAGAACTATGGAGGTAGGTGTCTACTTTCCAAATATTCTTTTATTTACTCCCGATTTTAAATAAAAAGTGACACTGTTACAAACATGAAGTAAATGCATTTATGGAATTTCACATCACTGCTATCTACATCTTTATAACCTCAGTATATTTGTTTCTAATAGAGACTTACTTCCCCAATTCAAATATGCTAGCATACATAAATATTGAAATTTAAATGTATGCTTATTCGTATACTTTTCCTTTCCACCTGTCAAGAGTTCACATGTTACAGTTTGGAACAGTTTCCCAATTAGAGAATGACAAGTCTCAGGACTGACAATCAACCTGTCTCATCCTATTATACCAGTGGGATTAATCTCTAGTCATTATTGTGAACTTTTTGCTCCAGTCATACGATGCTTTTCATTCCCACCTACATACTCTGCATTATTCCCACTGCCATGGCTTCCCATCTCTCCTGAGAACCTGTCACCTCTCTTTCCTTCTGTTACAAGGAGCCTATTGTTCAGATTTCCTTTTGTCACTCTGAATGCCTTCCCCTCTTTCTATCTTGCCTTATCCTTACCCTGTTCAGAAAGTCTGCGGTTCCCATGGTTACACTACAGTATCACAGATTTCAGGAGGAAAAACATCTGATCATAAGGGTCACAACCTTCATAGAAAAACTAGAGGCTCCAAAAGAAAAATGAAATTTTCAAGTGACAACAACACCCAAGAGCTTCCAGGAGAAGTTGAAAGCTTTCCTGAGAGGCTTTCCTCTCTGGTCAGTGGGCCACAGAAGGTGGAGAAAACCCGAACCAGACAGAGGACACATTCTGCCTATGAAAGAAGCAAGAGATTTTCCTCCAGGTATTTCTACCGTGACTCAGCATTCAAAGTCATGTATCATGTGCCAAGTCATTTGCTGAGTTTCACTTGCTCTTGTTTTCAACTGTTAATGCAAATATATATTGTTTTCCAGTCAAGTTATTGGCTTTCAACAGATAAATGGATTTTAAGTTGTTTTATAACTCCTTCTTGTTGTTAGAATATTTAGAAAAAATTAAATTTGTTAAATCTGATTCATTCTGATTCAGAGCAGTGATTTCCAAACTTTTTAAATCAAATATCCTAGTCTTAAAAATCATTGTACATCAAGGGTAATATAGATTTCTTTACTTATAGGGTTATATGCTATCACTTACATCTTAGACATTGGAATAGCACTTTGCTATGAATGTATGATATCAATAAAGGAACACTACATAGAAGAATGGTTATTACTGTTGATTCATTCTGAGTTATATTTCCCAATATAGCATATTAATCACTGGCACCAAAGGACATGCTGTGAAAAGCGTAAGATTTCATACACTATATTCTGATTAACAGTCATCCCTTTCCTTCTTTTAAATGAGTCTGTTGTTCAGGCTCAGGCTTAGGGCTAGATCCACCTCACATCTCCACCAATCTAACTTGGCATCCTTATTTGTTTTTAGTCTACACGGTCCAAACTGTGCTTCCCATATACTCTTGGGCCTGTGGCTATGCAATAGAGTATTGTCAATCTACCAGGGCCATACCATAAACAAAACTAACTCTTCCATTCCAAAAGCCATCGATTACTAATAATCCCACAGCTAGGGGTCAGACTTCTTGCTCACTTCAGCCTCTGTGCTGGGATTTTGTCGAGCTTAGTATGGGCCACTCTTGTGCATACGGTCAGAACCATACACTGAAGAATACAGTTTCTTTGTCGTTTCCCACTACCTCTTGGTGGATTCAACTTTGTCAGGAACAAGGAAAATTCCACCATCAGCTTCTCTCACCCTTTCTAGACTCCAGGGATCCTTTCCTGAAAGATTTTTGTTGCTAAGGGAGCAGGCAATCTGATCTTGGGATAATTCATTTTTATTTACTAATCATATTAACTTGAGCATGCTAGAAGAGATGATTCAGGAATGGAAGGTTCCCAGATTATAAAAAATACACATATTTAAATTAACTTGTTTGAGTGATAGATCACATCTTTTTTGCTTTCTACAAACTATGATTGACATAAGCCTATCTGTCAGAGGTCTCTATGAACCCCAAACAGATCCCAGATTATTTCTGTAACTAAATTAAAAATGCATCTTTACATTCTTGTTTTAACGTTTAATTTGAAGGCATAGGGTGATGTCATTCTTAAGCCTGGTCTCCACATGTACGGGTGATCAAACTTTGTTTCTAATTAAACTTAATAGTTTTTGTTCTTGTATACTGCTGAAACTTCATCATTATTTAACAATATTTTTTCAAATAACCAAATATTTGCTTTGTGATATGGTTATTGTCTTACTGATATGTTTTTTTTTATTTTTTACTATCCACTTGGCTGTATTTTGTGGGATAAGTCTTCTAAGCTTTCAAAGCTTAATAAATTTCTAGAACTGGACTTTAAGAATAAAAATTTATTTTGCTGACAATGTCAGCTCTGTATTTGCACATTTTTGATAACGTTTGTTAATTTCTTCTTTATCCTTTTGTTTCCTTCCTTATCAGAATTCCATCATTATTATTTGTTCAATCTTCCTTCTATGCTTGTACTATTAGTATTTCAATTCTGATTCAAAGGGTCTTCATTTGGCATTGGCGTGACCAACAAGAGAGAGCTGCCTTCTACAGGTCATGACAATTTGTTCATAGACAGGACAAATAATTGCTGATAAAATACCAGAAGTATCTTAATGAACTACTGGGTAAAAGAGATGCATTTTCCCCCGGTAACAGTAAACTTGGAATGATATGTGACTGATTGTAATTGTCTCAACATTACAATGGAAAAATCTATCTGAAGACAGAGCCATAATATAGAAAAGAATAATGGAGAAAAATAAATACATCTCGGTGATACAGTTCACACTTGTTAATTACGCAATTTTTTAAATTTCGGTTGTGCATTTAATGAATTCATGTCCTTTATTTTTGTCTTTCCCAAAACCCAACTTGATGTAGGTGCTCTGATTTACAACTGACGTAATGAACACCCAGAGAAAGGCATGGTAGTCATAACAAATGCACTGAATGAGTCTCTTTAATTCACTTTTCCCAACTCACAGAGTCAGTCTTCTTCACGCAGTCAGGCCCAACTTTCAATTCTGCTTGTTCCAGTCTGTCCTAGGCTACACGTGCATGACCTTATCACCAATAGCGGGAGAAAACGCTCATCTTGTATTCGTCCTATGGTGTATTTTATTTCCTGCCCTCCTGAGCAGAACCCGGGCATTTCGAATAATTCTAAACATCATGAAGCTTCTCTGTATTTACAAACTACCCCCATCATTCGCAAGTGGCTTCAGTCTCCAGAAATGCTCTAGAAGTCCTACCTGACTTCTCAAACCCAGGCAGTTTCCCTATACAAACTCTTCATTCTTATTTAGGGCAGACATCACAATTAAGGAAATAAATCTGAGCGCCTTCAGCCTGTGATCCCAACAATCTCTTAGAAACCAGGAGGAGAAGCAAGCCAGTGAGAGAGATCTGAGTGCTTCCAATTTAGATGATGAGCCCAGAACCAAAAGGAGGAGCAGACTCAAGTAAGACAAAGTATTCTGGGGGGAGAACAGAGTCATTTTGCTCATCTCATCACATGCCGGGCTTCAGAGAAAGTTGTCTTGATTTCTTTCCTTGCAGTTTTAGAGACAGCCTGACCACTTTTATGAAAGTCATGTTCTACATGCAATGCTCTTTTTTTGTTTTTTGCTTGTCTATTTGTTTTTTGGCAAGGTCTCTCTGTGTAACAGCTGTGGCTGTCCTAGAACTGGCTTTGTAGACCAGGCTGGCCTCAAACTCCCAGAGATCCATCTGCCTCAGGATTAAAGGCGTGCACCATCACTGTGTGGTGGCACAATGCTCTTGAAGTTCTCATATTTACTCTAAAATTAGCTTGTGCTATACTATCATATAAGTTTTCTTGATCCTGATTATAGCTCCTGTTGTTCCAGAAAGGACCTGTTATCTCTTGGTCACCATAGTTTCTTCCTTGAAGAGTTCTCTGGGTGAGACTGAGGTCAGGCACCTTTCTTGAGTGTCCCTAGCTCCTCTTAGTGCTATAATATCGTCCTGTATACTCCCACAGTGAACATACAAAGCATTTTAGAACAAGAACACCCAGGCCAAATCAAACCAGTTATATGGTACCACATGGCAAGAATTTAGCCATAGCATACAAATAATGGCTTTAATTAACTACTGGCTGTATCACTTGTAATAATCTTTTTATATATTTTTTCTTCCTAAATTTCACTAACAGTTCACTTGATTATAGGTTCTAGAAACATAAGCCAGCAGTTTGAAAGTTAAAAAAATAGTTCAATATTAGAGACACAGTTTATATCTCTGATTTTTTTCTTCTTCCTAAAACCAAGAAAATTTCATAGGCTTGTCTGTGTGCAAGCAGTTAAAATAAAAACCCAAATCTAATAAAGGTGATGGGACTGCTGCATGCTGAGTTTTTATTATAGGAAACAGCTCATAGTGTGCAGTAAAAGCTGCTTCACATCAGGCTGTTTATCAAAAGGGCAAAAAAAAGTCTTCATGGCCCGTCTTGCTAACTGTGGATGGTAAATTCTTTCCTTCAACCTTAAAATGAATAATACATCATAGAAGTGATGAGAAAACTATCAAGTCCATTGACAGTGAAGGAAGCTTTACCCTGTTTTCTAACATCGTTTCTTTCCCCGCAGAAAACACATTTAATATGGCAAGGGCAGTAGTAAATCGGATGATCACATTTAAGCATCACTTAAAAGGACAGAGGTTAGAAGTAGGATGAGCCTCCAGTGCTGCTGACCACGCTTACAGGGTAGTGGGCACCAGTGTTCTTGGGAATCTCAGGGGTTATCTCTCATGGAGTATCACTATGAGCTGAGCTTTTGCGGGGGATACTGAGTGCCCACGGTTAGTTAGTGCATGGCAGGATTTAAACTGTGTTTTTAAAAAGCCTCAGTCTAATTCCTGCTGCTACCACAAAATACCACTGACTGAGTTGCTCATAAAGGAAAACAAGTCAATACTTTCCAAGGTGCTTATGAACTGCAAGGTTATGGGATCTACTAAGGTAATATAAAACATTTATATCATTTATTATTTCATTATTAATCATCATTATTAATATGCGTGTTTGTGTGTATGCATACGATGTGCATGTTTGGGTGTGGGCGCACACATGACATGGTGCATGCATGTAGTAGTTAGAGGACAAGTTGTGGGATCAAGGATTGAACTCAGATACTTAGGCTAGTGTGGAAAATGTATCATGTATTTTAACTTCTTTTAATCATGTGACCTTCTTCTGACCTTTTGATAACTGAACTTGAAATTCAGAGAATCCCCTCATCTCAAACTTTCTAACATAATTAAGAGTATGAGTATTCTTTGGTGTTCTATGACTCTGTTAGCAACTTTTCTGGGTATTTGACACTACCATTAGTCCCTTGCTTGACTAACTTAATCTGATTTCTGAAATTTGATGTTTATCCACATATTTCCTTATAAAATACAGATTGAATAATAGTTCAGAAAACTCAGTTTGGCAAGCATTTTCCACCTTTCATGTCTGGATATCTTCCTTTTTTATTATGTTCATCATTTTCTATGTCTGACCAATCTCCAAGTAGATGGTACTCAAGCTCACTGCAGGAATCTTGCATAGAGAGTGTCTTAAAGTTTTTATTTTTATCATTTTATTAACTCACTTTGGTTTTACATGCACGTTTTCTAAGGACCCCTACTTCCAGATTATAGCATAAGTTCAGAATTGAATGAATTGTCAAGACTGTTTGACATCTGTCTGGTAAAATGTCTGTAGTTTTTTTTTATCTCTTTCAAGACAGAAAAGCTTAGGACATTGGAAGTGTAGAGTATTAGAGATTTTAAGGGCTGTGATGATAAGATAACTGCATTCATCTACATTCTTCATTAACTGCTTACAGACGTATCTGACACTTATTGTTCACTCGCAGGTTACTAAAGGGCTTTCTATGATGAGAATCATCTTTCAGAGAGGAATTATGTGAAGTTGAGTCTTCAGCTGCATGAGTGAGACATCAGGGAGTAGAAGAAGCTAGGAACACAATCTGTAAAGGAGCCCAAGGTGTTAGGTCGTTTAGGAAACCAGAAAGTGAGCACGCAAGTATATTGTGCTACAAAGAATGATGCTGTGATGTGTACTGTACTAACCGTGATATTTGTATCCATTCAAAACACGTGAGGAAATCCATTTCCTTGTGAAATTCTGATATCAACAATCTCAGAATTAAAATATGTATATTTGATGAAAGCTAATTTACTCTAATTCAATGTCCAATAGTTTCTTATAATATTGACTTTCCTTCTCCAAAGTCTATTGAGCTAAAATAAAGTATTACAAAAATAAAATACAGCATGTAACCAATAGTTATTAAATTGGGAAGACAATTACAGACGTTCAATAACTGTACCAGATGGGAGTACAGGAAGTCAAGGTTGCCAGAGAATCTTAAATTGTGCTTTATATCTTTGCCTACATTCCCTGGAACCCATACTTTTCTTCAGGGGCACCTGCCTAACTAATAACTACATTGTACATTGAAAATTGAGTTGCCAACAATTTCAAACACTTGTTTGCAAAATTCATTTTTTTTCTTGTTTATAAGATTTATTTGAAAAACCTCCTGTAGCTTTGTGGGTGGGAGCTTGGTGATATCTCACATGCAGAGGGAGTTATAAAGAACCTTCCCCACGGGAACTCAGCGTGTGGGAGTTATATGGTCCATTTTCACAGGCCTTTAATAATACTCAGCTCAAGCCCTCTTCTTGCAGACCACTGTTTATTTTAGTTTTAGTGCAGTTTGTAATTATTTGTTTTTTCCCCCCGACTATCATCACTCTGTCAGCGTATTACCTTCAGCAGTTACCAGGAAGGAATTAATGAATTACTCTAAGACATAGGGGGCTATCTCTCAGCCTTCAGCAGAAAACGGAACCTAGTGCACATCAATGCTGCTCCATACTCACGGCCCTCAGTAGAGTCTGCACAATGGGTTCAAATGTAATCCGCTCACACAACTGCAATATAAACAGGTTGTGAAAGGCTTACAGAACAATAATATCATGGAATTTCCTCATATGAACTTAGTAAGCCACTGAAGGCCATTACTCAAAGCAGAATTTCATGGCTTTTACGTTCTCATAGTCATCTTTTGTGTCTATTGGACAAACAAAAGTAAATAAGTCTAAAACAATTAGCTCACACTTGTATCTTCCCTGCCAGCACAACAGCCCCAGCTGCCAGGGTCTCCCAGGTGAAGTGTTACAGTGCCCACCCGACTGCCAGGGTCTCCCAGGTGAAGTGTTACAGTGCCCATCCAACTGCCGCTGCCTGATTCCCTCCTCACTATTAACCCGTTTTCCATCGAACAGCCAGACAGGTCTATGGAAGCCTATCCGTGCCCTGTGCCTATGCTTTGATATTAAAATTAGCACCTAAATTTTCATCATGTAGACTCATGGCAAACAATAGGGGCAGAAAATAAATTATTAGAGCACACTGTGTTTATTTTAAATGTTCATCATTATTTGGCAATTTCATCCTCTCCCATCATCTCTCTAACAGTTACTGGTGACTGTTTATTCTTTCCTCATACTATATTCCAAATATCAGAGAGAAGATTGATTTAAACAGCAAGTTTAGTGTATTTGTTATTGCAGACTGTCTTACCAGACGCAAATATTTAACTGGATGCTAATATTGCTAATAAGCATAGTCAGTTCCTTATGCAATACATGACACAACCACTGTACCTGAAGTCAGTGCTGCTTTGGATACTCAAACATCTAGAATCACAGGCATTTGTCTGCAACATTGTTTGCTTTTACCATAATTTTAATTTAACTTAGGAAAAATTATTTTTAAAAGATACATAAGCAGAGCAAGGAACTCTAAATACGAAGCCTAATTCATAACATATGAAATAATTCCCAGATTCATAAATGGTTAGATTTGCACAAGGGTCAGAGCTAAAAGTATGAATTTTTAATTAAGATAAATGTTAAACCTTATACATGGACTAGAAAAAATACATGAAAATGCAATTCTTATTTAAAATTAACATACGGATGACAGGACAAGCCTATCATGTTGCATGGACCACGTAGCCAAGTTATTGCTAGAACAGCTGCAGAGCACACATGTGACTCTGAGCTAAATAACCTAACGGCAGTGAAAATGAGAACCTGACAATTGTCTTCAATTTGGGCACTGATAAAATAGTATGTGTAGTATTGTGCAGTACTATGAATTGTTTTTAAACGAATGAAACCTATAAGAGGAGTCATTATGGAGGACCCATGAACAACATTGTACTGTTTCATATTTTCATACTGACAAGAAGGAAAAGGAAACACTGCTGAAAAAATTGGAGTTTTTACAAAGACCCCTGTCCTAAGAATTACCAGAATCGGGGCCATAAGAGTAAGTAGTAATTTTTAATCATGTATATTAGTGGTAGACAATAAAGGCATAAAATAAGTTATCAGAACATGCAGATTAAAATAATATTTACAAATTTTATATTCATTGGAGTTGAATAATACTATTTGCAAAATTAATGCAGCACAAAGATAAAAAAATAAGATGAGAAATATAAAGATAAAACTTTGCTAAAACAAACAACTATTAATTCTCAGTACAATTTTTAAAAATATAATTTATTATCCTCTTTTTCCCAGCTGATAAAATAACAACCATGTTTTAAATCAGATTGAAAAAAGAGTCAACAGTGGTGGCTCATACCTCTAATCCCAGCAGTCAGCAGTCATGAGGTAAAGGCAGGTAGATCTTTGTGAGTTCAAGGCAAGGCTGGTCTACAGAGTGAGTTCTAGGGCAGCCAGGGATAAGACTACACAGAGAAGCCCTGTCTCAAAACAAAAAAGCAAACAGAAAAAGAAAAAAAGAGCTCTCTTAACATAGATGTTTGACACTGATCACCTGGGGGTTTTATTTAGTTTCAGATGTCTGACCTAGCCTGTTCTCCAATACCACTGATCACTTGGGGGTTTTATTTAGTTTCAGATGTCTGGCCTAGCCTGTTCTCCAATACCACTGATCACCTGGGGATTTTATTTAGTTTCAGATGTCTGACCTAGCCTGTTCTCCAATACCACTGATCACTTGGGGGTTTTATTTAGTTTCAGATGTCTGGCCTAGCCTGTTCTCCATTACCACTGTCTGTCACTGAATACTGTATGTCAATGTGTTGCTGCTCAACCATAAAAGATGTTTCATGGCAGCTTTTCTGTCAGGGTTCTTTAAGTTTCGTGGGAGTTAGAAAGCATTCCCTTAGCCATTGTGGTGGTATGGAATGCAGGGTTGCCTTGGCAACCTAATTTAAACCACAAAACAGGGGATGTTTTACAGGGTAATTAGCATGCATTTTGGTGCATTTTAACCGGATGCTATTTTGTACCTGAGGTATTTATTAATGTCCCTATAAGGGATTTTATAGAAAAAGCGTCACTTTGCTTAAAATGAAAGTATTATTGTTAAAAATTCCATTTCAGGAGGATTCTGTTTTAATTGCTTCTCAAAATTATTTTCCTTTTTCAGGAACAAAATCTGTTTCTTAAGACCTTAAAAACCTTTACTTAGCCCCAAATCAGGTTTTGGATAGTGCAGCAAGTAGATACTGCTGAGACCATACTCTGCTTTTAAGAAAATCATCCATGTCACAGTTTTTGTTACAATTGTGCCTCTAAAATGAAACTGAGTTAAGAGTGTCATTCCGTGTTCTGGCAAATGAGCGACACAGCCACTCATATGCACACGGAAGGACAAAGTGGCAGAGACAGACACCAGACGATGTCACAGTGTTCCAAGGAACATGTTACTACACCTGCAGGTTCAGGGTAAGAAAATACGCAGCAAGCATCACTCGTATAAGAGCTGATAAACAGATAGAAGCTGATGTTCTCAGTAAATGAAAGCTGCTTTCCCTGTATGCCCATTAGCTCTCGAATTCCCATTGGTTCTTAAATTAGATGTCAACAGTCACAGCATGGCCTGAGTCAGCGGTGTCCACTCACTTGAGTTGTTCTCTGTTATCTCTTGACATGACAAACATTTCTCGTTCCTGTCTCACTTTTCAGGCAAGGACGCTTTTTAGCATCTCAGCTTTGTGATTCTGCGTTCCCCAGATTCGCTGACAGTGAATGGCAGGTGATGAAGAGTGGATGTAGCTTCTGGGCAGAGCAAGATCTTCAGGAAGAAGAGTGAGGGGCCACAAAAGAAAGTCTTGCAGGTCCCTGAACCTTTCTTTTGTTTGCTTGCTTTTTGATGTAACTCTGTTATGTATCTTAGGCTGGCCTTGAACTCACAATGTTTCCAAAAGCACCACCATGCCTAGATTATTGAGCTTACCAGCACAATTTTATCTAGGAAAAAACCCAAACCAGAACACATCCAACTTTCTCTGAATTTGAAAATGCAAGACTGGAGACTGAGTTCTGGAACCAAGGTTGTATGAGTTATCCTTACTGAACTTTTTATCACACTAAATCATTTTCCAAATTAATAATAATATGTTAACATTAATAGTTTTAAAAACCGTTTTGTAAAACAAAATGTTTTTGAGAACAGTACTTTTGTACATTGCTAAATTACTAATGTCTAGCTAAATAAATAGTATTAGAATACAAAAATTTCTTTATTTAGTATGTTACAATGTATTATTCAGTTGGAGCCTACAAAACCTATCTGGACACACAAAGTTGAAAATGTAGTATTTAATAGTCTTTCCAGGTAACCATGGTTAGTCTTTACTTTGGTACCTGAACTTCACTAAATATTGCTGCAATGTAGGACTCAAACCATATAAATAAACAGCAAATACTCCATTATATTTAACCTATGTGGTTGTCATGAATTTTAAATGAATTTTGCTTGTGTAATATTAAGTATTCTTTGTTTGGATAGTATTGCTTCACTGAACTATGCTGATATTGACAGTATCGATGCATTGCTTGAATATTATCCAAGGAATTATACTTGTTGGTATCACCATGTGTTTCAGAAAATATTTTATATGTATAGCAAGGAGGCAAAGTGGGATATCAGATAGAATCCTTTAATAATTCTTAATGCCCCTTCCTGAGAGTTAAGCATGAACATCCACTAAGCATTAATAGACTTTTGACTGCTTTCCCTTAAAAGCATGGGCTCCCCTTCCACCTTTTTGAGAAATTACTAACTAACTTGTCAAGTCACAATATTCATGGTTTATATGTCAGTCATGATTTTAGGTAAATATGGTACTCCATAAAAAGAGGCCACATTATAACTACTTACAACTCAATGACAAAATTCTCATTCTTAATGCTACAAAATGTATTTGTGCTCAACTGTAGCTTCCATTTTATGCATACAACAGCCCAGGGATATACTGATCTTCCAAGGAGGACATCCTTAAATGAAATTGGCCCTTTAAATGTATTTTAACTCACCTTTTCTTGCCCTGCTTGGCCACAAAGAACTTAACAACTAGTGCAACTGTGACATTGATGTGGTCTATGCTGAAAGGTCATCATTACCTAGATTTGTTATCATATTGTCTGTAGAATCACAGCACACTGGGAAGAGCTGAGAGCTGCTTAGTATGATTATGGAATTGTTTGGCCTCATAGGATCTCAGTAAACAGTTACAGAGAAACCGGCCTAATTATGCTTGGGTTTTGAAGAGAAATAGCTACTCTGAATCTGTAAATGTGGTACTCATAGAATTTTAATGTTATTCTGATAGAGCAGACGACATTAGGTGAAGTGGGTGACAACAGTAGAACTGATTGTGTGTAAAACCTTTTGGCTGAACAAACAGGAAACACCAAAGAGAATTACCTGTTATCACAATAATTTTCGAAGATAATTCCTGCGGTGTGTTTATGAGGGCACGTCGTAGCTTTAAAGTATGCACCACAGTCTCTGAACCACTTCACATTTTTTCCTTTCTGAGCTTGTTGATTTTGTTCTTTCTAACCGTGTTCCTGAGTCACTCAGTACATACATTTGTTAATTTGTCTTTAAATAAAATAAAGTCATTATATTCTGGAAGAGACGATTCTTCCTTACAATTCTCCTGGCAAGTTGTAGTCTTTGCTCTCCTGTTTTCTTCTAAATGTGCCATATGTTTCATACATTTTTTAAGCACTGAATAAAGTGTTCATACTCTGGGAAAAAAAATGAATGATACAATAAAGCATGTTACCTGAAAACTATCATATATCCTGAGTCAGAATAAAAAAAATAAAACAAATAAGACATCCCAAGTCCTCAAGGACCAATTAGAGACAGAATTTCCAGAGGAAAGATTATTTTATAAAAAGGGAACATACCATTTCCACACAATGTAGATAAATTAGATGTGACTGTGCCCAGAGCTTCAGGAAGTATTTGTTTAAGTATCAGCTGATATTAATATCAGAGTATTAAGGGTGTGTTGATTATGCTTGCAGAATAGCAAAGTGAATGGAAGCTGCCACTTTGGGCATGTGCAGATGAGATGCCAGGAAGAACCCAACAGACTTTAATGAGCTGTCAGAGTGTCAGAATTCTAAGAAGGCTAGATTAAATGTGAATAAGGGATTTATGAATTTCCAGAAGACAGAGCTTGGTAGCTCTCAAGGTTGTTTTGCTCAGTGGAGCAACAGTAAAGTCATTTGGTATTTCTGGTCTCTGGGTTGTCTGGGCTAACCAAGGGAGTATATTCCTGCTGGCTAGTGCTAAAATATTGATGCAGAAGTTTGCATCGGAGTATGTTTCCTTAAGACTTACCATGAGATTCTGGGGGAAAGATCTACATCATAGGAAGAGAGGCTAAGGATTAAAGAATGTAAGAGGATTAATACTTATAGAAATGACTCAAAAGACAGAATAAAAAAAAACACAGGATCCATTCAAGAAATAAGCCTGGGACCTTAACAGAGAATTCTCAAAGGAACAAAATTACAGCTAAAAATCATCTTTAAAAGTGTTCATCATCCCTAGTAATTAGAGATCTGCAAATCAAAAGAACTTGGAAAATTCATTGTACCCCAGTCAGAACAGCAAATATCAACAGAACAACCACCACCAACAACACCTGAACAGATTGTGAAGGAAAGGGACCCCTCACTCATTGTGGTGGGATTGCAGAGTGGTGCAGCCACTGTGAAAAAAATCAATTTGGAGAATTCTCAAAGAGTTAAAAGTAAATCTACGATCTGAGTCAGCTATAGCACCCCTTAGTCTATGCTCAAACTTGACATCCCACTCCATAGATGCTTGCTCAGCCATGATCACTGTTGTTCTATTTACAATAGGTAGAAAATGGAAACTACCTAAATGTCTTTCAGTCAGCAAATGGGGAAAGCAAACGGTGTGCAGGTCCACAAGGGATTCCTGTTCACCTGTGAAGAAAACGAAACCGTTGTAGGTAAATGGATAGAATTAGAAAAGATCATACTGAGTGAGAAATCCAGAAAGATAAGCATCATGTGTTCCCTCATTGCTGGTTCTTATTTCCAAATCTTAAGATACGAGCACACAAAGAAGATGGAGTAATTGAAGTAATCAGGATGGTAAAACAGAACCATTGCCAGGAGAGGAAGGGCTGAGGTACAACAGGGATCAGACTACCAGGGTGGGTACAGGTGGTCTGGTGAAGGAGACAGAAAGTGGCGAGTCCTTAGGGAGGGGGAGGAAGGTAGGTACAGAAAAATATGGGAGGAAGATAAATGGCATAACAGGATACAAATAATTCCATGGGGGAAATGGAAAAAACGGACTTTTGCGTGGGGCATGCAGGTGCAGGAGGAAGGTGATTAATAATAAAGATGTCTGAAATAAATACAAGAATCATACTATTAACTATTTGCCTAAAAGGCCATAATACACTTAATTCAATGTGTAAATATATATTTTTAATGAATGTTTTTACTACTTGGGTGACTCCCTCCAAAATCCTTACCAAAACCCCAATACCAGACATGACAATCCCTCTTTTGAGTTGCTGGGAGTCTTGTCCAAGAGACGCTCAAAACCTGCAGTCTATACCTTTTGCCACATACTCACTCCAGATGTGGAAAGTAAGCCCTAATTTTCTGAGGATACCATGCACTTCAGAAACAGAACCCAGAGACCCCTGACCTGGAACTGAGCAGAATGCCCCCTCCCTGAGCACTAGCTCTCAAGGTACAAGGAGGCAAATTGAAAGTTCCCAAAGCAGTGAGGCCACCAAGAGTCTCACAAAGGTAATGTCTGTGTGTCACAACAGCAACCAGCATGGCATGACAGTCCTAAGGGTGCAATAGTAGCATGAATAACCTGGCAGTTACCAACAGCTCTCTAACTGGACTTGAGACCTGCCCAAAGAGGGGAAAACAATTCCTGGTACTAGTTAACTACCAACTACTAGCTAACTACTCAATGCTAGTGAAGTCATAATTATTGGGGCAGAATCTACAACCTCTAATTCCTCATACCAGCATAATCACTAACAATGACCTATAAATATGTATCCTTTTATCCACAATCAGGTGTAATCTTCACCCCTCATCAGGGGAACTTAAGTTTGCAACAGATGGAGATCATTATAGAAAACCGCAGCCCATCAAAGTGCAGAATTGTGGTACGAATCCCAGTACATAAGCAAAACATCCCTATGCCTAAGGATCGGGGAACACTGTGAAAGAGGGGGCAAAAAGAGCTTAAGAGCCAGAGAATCAAGGAGTATGCTGTACAATTGTGTCTCCTGCTAATATCAGAAGCTATACCCATAAAGTCACTAACATGACCACCCAAATGTGAGCTGAACAAGGAAAACAACAATGGACACGCCAAAATGGATACGAATGGGGGGACGTGCTCAAACCTGCACAGATGTTTGTAAACTGGGCTGCGCTTACATTTCTTTCTTGGTAGCCTTCGGAATACACGCTGTCCTGCCAGCAAAACGTGCCAGTGCAATGTTGGCACAAGGCTTAGGAGAGTAGCCAACCAATGTCTTATTGACGGAGGGCCCACTCCATGAGAAGGAGCCCATACCTGATACTGCCTGGACTTGTTAGCCCAGAGACACAGGATAAAACCAAATACGACTGGTCTCTAACAAATGTAGTGATAACATGATTTTCAATGATATTCTTTTATGCTGTAGACCAGTGCCTTACTTAGTCATCATCAGAGAGCTTCCTCCTGCAATGGATGGGAATAAATAGAAACCCAAAGTCAGAAAATATGCAGAGCATGAGACTCTGGAGCACAAAGCTCTAAATGGGATGTCTCCATCAAATCTCTCCCCCACATAGCTCAGGAAACCCTGCAGGAAAATGCAGCAAAAACAGTGCAACCCTGTATTCCAAGAGATTTGCCTACAGGGAGCAAATTGTTACATCAGATACCCAAAGGGGCAGTTTGGTGGTTTGAAAGAAAATGCCCCCCAAAAGGAGTAGCACTACTAGCGGTGTGACTTTGTTGGAGTGGGTGTGGCCTTGTTGGAAGAAGTGTGTGGCTGTGGGGCTTTGAGAGCACCTCCGCTCAAGCTACTCCCACTGTCATAGACCACTTTCTTTTGCCTGCAGGTTGTAGGACTCTCAGCTCTTACTCCAGCTCCATGTCTGCCTGCATGCCACCATGTCCTACCATGATGATAACAGACTGAACCTCTGAATTATAAGTGGATCACCCCAATGAAATGTTTTTCTTTGTAAGAGTGGATGTGGTCCTGGTGTCTCTTCACAGCAATGGAACATAACCCCAACCCTAACTAAGACAAGCAGTAGATAGTTGTTAGGTGATAAAAATGCTGAAAGTTAATTTTCCTTTGAACCTGCAATATTTTCACCTCTCTACATCAGGTAAGTTCAGGTCAGTGAAACAGTCTTGCAGAAAGGACAGAAAGGGCAATGTTTTTGAGAACTTTCATTCATACTTCTTACTCATCAGGTTAAGAGATACTGAATTGTGTTTTGTTTTGTCAACGTTTTTATTAAAATGTTGTGCTTTTCAGAAGGTAGAATGTTTAATATGGTGTTCAGGCTATCAAAAATTAAAAGAAAAAACAATGTAATAATTTTTTTGAACAGGAGTCTGATGGGGAAGTCCTGTGTATATGTCAATAAAGCACTGTTGGCCAATAGGGAAGCAAGATAGGTGGGACTTAGAGTTGAGGAGGATTCTGAGAAAAAGAGACACAGAACAGTCATGATGTAGCCGCCATAGGAATAAGAGATCCGGACCCTTTTCTCTGGTAAGAGAAATACTTAGATTAGCAATTATGGGTTAAATACTTAAGTCAGAGATAGCCAGTAAGAAACCAAGCAAATGGCCAACAGCTTCATAATTAGTACAGCGTCTTGTGTGTTATTTGGGGACTACAACATGGCAGAGCCAAGGCGGCTGGCATGGGGAAAACCAAAGCAGCAAGCAAGGAAGGTTACACTCTACAGGAGTCAGAGTTAAGGTTATCTTACTCTAACTTCCCTACTAAAACTTAAAATTTTCTGCCTGTTCCTAAAGATGGAAGAATTGAGCTATCATTCTGGGTAGTTTCCAATCAACCAAGGGGCTAAGAATTTCATCACCTATATTCCCAGGACTATAACATGTGTTTTCCAGCCATGCTACAGCCTGCCTACCTAATGCTTCCACTAATGCCCTTGAAAAGTGACTTGACTTTTATAGTTGTTCTACAATTACAAAAATTATCAAAGTTTTATCATATTGGAATTTAAAACTTGGGGTAACATAAATATGTGTTCCTGGGCCCATGGCCATTCATATTAGGCACAAGAATAAATACTTATTCCTTCTCTGTGAGGTAAAAGTCGTTTTTGTGCTAAAAGAAGAAAGTGATTCTTAAGAAACTGGCAGATAAAAACAGAATCCAATTGAAAACCAGGCCATCCTTGTTCATGAATGCCCTCTCCTCTGTTTATTCTCTTTTGTAAATGCCGGAAAGAATGGTATAACATGTACTTCTTGTAAACCATCACTGCATGTAAAATTCATCAAAGACTGGGCTGCATCAGTAATCTTACCAGTTCTAGAAACAACAAAGGTATAATCTTGCTGTCCTGTTTGGACAGGCTTTTTAATCTATGTTGATGCTACTAGAAATGCTTTGAGATTTACATAAAGCCTCTGGAATTCCTAAGAGATCCAGCAACCTCACGGCAAGAAGAAAACTTTGTAAGAATGGCTTTATATTTGAATTATATGTTGACCTTGCTTTTGAGTAATTTTCAAGGCTGGAGGTAGAAAACATAATGACCAAAATCAAAAGTTCTAAAGCTGAGGGAAAAAGAGGTAGGGAGGATCTGGAAAGAGTTTGGGAAGAAGAAAAACATGATCAAAATATATTGTATGAAAACTTTTAATTGAAAAAGTTCAATGTTCTTATTGTGATTATTGAATTTTGATATAAAAAAGTAATTCCACCAGGTTTAAAAATGTTTGCATTTGTGTCACAGAGTTTTAGTGGAGGAAAAATGTTGGAGAAAATCTTTATTCTGACAACAAAAGGAAAGGTAATATATAAAGACTTAGGCAAAGTTCTGCAACTGGAAATAGACTTGTATTGAACTTAAACTTCTGTGCTATTCTCTTTCTTCCACTAAGCAACTTAGCCATAGGTCATGTGAACTCTTCTCCAGGATGATTTCATTTTGAGCCATGAAAACAGAGCACTTTAAATAATCCCAAAGTCTATTTTAAGTTATTTGTCATTTAATTAAAAGACAGTCCTAGACAAAATCTGTGGATCCAACTCCCCAGAGAGAATCACACATAGATGAGGCTCCTACATAGAACTGGTAACTACAGTTCCCGAAAGGAGCTTCTAGGACTGTCTAAGGACCAAGAAATAGAATTAAAGATTTCTAGGCTTTTAATGAGATATTTCTGGGCCATTTTAACAGATAGCAGGGTTCACTGTTGTGGGGTTTTATAAAATCTTATCAAAATTCCTTATTCACAGCAAAAAAAAATCAATGCTCTTTCAAAGTAATTTCAAATAGACATGCTCATTACCAGGTCATTACTTAGCTGGATAATTGCTGTTCATATCGGCAACACAAATCACAGAAAAACTTATTAAGAAAACCCATTAATTTTTTCTGATAAGCTTCATTATACAATATCTTCTAATTAATGTAATCAGTACCATAAAAATACAAGATAAAAGGGAGCCTTGAGGTCATCAGTATCTGACTACCAGGAAGTGAGTGCACATTCTCTGGAAAGAGCTGTCCATTAATCTTAATGAAGGATTCTCACTGACCACAGAAAAAGCCTTTCTGATGACGGTTAAGTCTCTCCACGCCTCAGACAACTCCTTGGATTTCTTTTTTAAAGAGAGTAAGTATTAAGGTTCAAATATCTTCTCTCTAGGAAGCGTCTGTGCCACTTTACTGACTCTGGGATTAGGTCTATAGGCCTTCGGGTGTCGGTTTCAGACCTCTTCTCTTGCTTGGCTTTAACGTTAGGCAGTGTTCATCTCCCACAGTGTGTTGCGTAACCTTTCAGTTTGCATCCTGAGCTTCACATACATGCTCTTAACTGATTTCTCTTTTAGAAGTCTTTGATATGTTTTTCAGATATACTAATGTTTTATGGCACCCTCCTACCCAGAATGATAGCTCAATTCTTCCATCTTTCAGAGTAGGTAGAAAATTTTATGTTTTGGTAGGGAAGTTAGAGTAAGATAACCTTAACCCTGACTCCTGTTCAAAAAAAATTATTGCATTTTTTCTTTTTTAAAATTTAAGTTAGAAAAAAACGCTTGTTTTACATGTGAATCCCAGTTTTCTCTCCCTCCCCTCCTCCCCTGCCCTCCACCAACTCCCTAGCCCATCCCTTTCTGCTCCCAGGGAGGGTGAGACCTTCCATGGGGGATTTTCAAAGTCTGTCATGTCATTTGGAGGAGGCTTGGGCAATTCATGGGGCCTCTGGTAGCGGGTCAGTATTTATACCTGGTATTACAAATGAGCTTTGGGAGCCCACTCCACATAGAGGGATACTCTCTTGGCCTAGACACACAGGGGAGGGCCTTGGTACTCTTCCAAATGATATGACAGATCCCCCATGGAAGGTCTCATCCTCCCTGGGGAGCAGAAAGGGGATGGAATGGGGGCTGGTGGAGGGCAGGAGAGGAGGGGAGGGAGAGAGAACCTAGATTGACATGTAAAACAAGCTTGTATCTAATTTAAATTTTAAAAAGGGGGGAAAAGTGAGCATTAAAGATGAATGGATTCAGCATGGCAGCATGCTACGTGTGTGGCCTTCTTCTAGACTTGAAATTATATTCACATATAATAGGTAAGGCTGAGTTGCCTGTCATAAGATGTAAGAGCTGTTAAATATTAGGAATTCAGTTTTTGTTTAAGCTAACAGAGGATGGAACTGTCTTTAACTTAGTTGAGAATTTTGACAGTGGGACTGCACTATATCATTTGATCTTCTTGCAGGACTCTTAAGAGTGGGAGCATGTGTGTCTGTGATTCTTTTTCCTGCTTGTTGGACTCTTCCATCTCCTGGGTTGCCTAGCCCAGCCCTGGTGTGAGAGATTGTGCCTGGTCTTATTGTAGCTTGTTATGTGCCCTGTTCAGCTGATATTCCTGGGAGGCCTGATCTTTGTTGCAGAGAAATGGAGGACCAGTGGGTGTGTGGGAGAGGGGATGTGGGGAGAAAACTGGGAAGAGAAGAAAGAAGGGAAACTGTGACCGGAAATGTAGTGTATGAGAGAAGAATACATCAAAAAGGAGTGACAGGAGATAGATGTAATGTGAGGACCATCAGGGGAGAACTTTAACCTTGGATATTTCAGTTTTGTGATGAACACTTTAGTTCAAATGGAAGTTTTTAAAATCCACTGTATAGAAATGGTGGTTGTCCCTGGGGAATTTAGCAGTTGTTTAGTTTTGTATCTTTCATTTGAGCAAATTTTCAATCTGAAAAAAATCCACTGTGCTTCCTCCTATAGAAATTCATGATAAAGATGTGTCATTTAAATCACATCATGTTTGTTAGTAGGCCTTACTTGGTGTAGACACTCTTTGTGTACCTGGACAAGAAGCAGTCCTCAGGAGGTTGGAGCTACACGTTTGTTGGTTGTAACTGACTCCGGACTTCATTTCTCTTTTTTCCGGTAGCTGTGTTCTGTGTTGGTGTCAACAAGGCGCTATTCCACGAGCCGCTGAAGAGGCTCTTCACAACTCACACTGCTTATGCTTTTGGCACAGGTGTCAGGCCAATTGTTTTCAAACACAAAAGCCATAGTGGGTCATAAAAAGTTGTGCAGATTGAGGTGTGCTCAGAGAAGTAAGTTGAGTTCTAATTGATCAAAGACGAATAACTCTATTAAGTCATACTCTACCTGCCAAAAAGATAACCAATTTTACTTCCAGTAAAGAAAGATGAAAGGAAGCAAACTTCATCTTTGAAATAACTTACGAAGACATCAGTGCCCTGTGAGCCATCCCAAATCACAGCACCTGGATCACTCAAAATAAAAGTGCTGATACCTCTCCCAGAGGTGCCAGGCTGCTCTGGCCAGCAAGGAGGTCTCCATCAGCAAGTCTACTCATTCCTTTTTAGATGACAACTTTTTAGGGTCACAGATTGCTATAAATCAGAACACAAACCGCTGATGCAAACTGACTGTTACTCCTCAGAAAGAATGTGTCACTTTCTGTTTCCCATATGCACAGAACATTTATGAAAGCCTGCTCTGGAGTGGAAAGATATAAAGCATAAGTTGGAATTTTAATATGTAAAAAGATGTAGAAATTAATGAACTGAGGGTCAGCCCTCTCTTATGACTAGGAAAGTATGAAAAACCTTAAGCTAGTGGTGGCAAGCAATAAGACACAAATCACACAGAATTATGAATATAATTATAACCACGATATGATATTTGCTACATATTATTTAGCACATTAATCCATATTTTAAAAATATTCAGAATAATAAGAGAATAACGTAATAACCTAAAGACCAAATGCATGTTACACCTAAATGTCACTGTTGAGTGGCACAAAGTGTCAGCTTACAAGTCACCTACCCTGCAAACACTGAGCACAGTCTCTTTCAAAGACCGGCCTCCAGCTTGGCCCTTGAGTCAGCCCAGCCCTCTTTTGGAAATAGCAATACAGTAGGCGAATACGATGCTTGCAAAAATTTGAGAGCAGGTCTCCAGGGAGAAAATGGTGGATTCTTAAGAATTTTTCAAGTCCCAGGGCTCAACTCCATCCAACATGACTGATTCACATGATTCACACCACATATGTGAACTGATTTGTAAAGCGAAGATCATACACCATTAGTCCTCACAAGTTCTTGGACATCAGAGTGAGGCAGCCTCAGTGCCTTCTGGGTCAGAGACACTGCTATGTCCCTATTTGTTGAATATTTTACTGAAACTGTTACTGAATCATGCATGTCAGTGTGGAGAGCAGACAAAAATAAAAGACAATAGTCTACTCTTAGCTCTGATATTAACTAGCTCTCTACAGTATTTGAGCAAGTCTGTTCAATTGCTTTATCCACAACATCACAAGAGAATAAAAAAGTTAAATGACTGCTCCTGACAGCTTTCTACAAAACCAAAACAACCTGAAAGGGTATACAGTAACATAATAGTGAGTGATAGTTAACTCCTGATTAGCTGTGCACACAGGTAATCTATAAATAAGAAGCTCATTGCAACATCAAAGGCATCCATCTGACAGAGGGTCCTGATGTGCCTGAGAGAAAGTGAGAAGTACCCTAACTCCACTGCTATACGTCCACTGGAAAGTTGGGAGTGCCAAATGAGACATCTTGATAATTAAGTCACATAATTTAGTGTGTGTAGAAATGCAGATTCTGGCTAGAACCTCTGGGTCAGGGGCCAATGAGACTCTTCATTACCAACAACCAACAAGCTTCTAGAAAATGTTGCAATCTAGCTGGCCTGGGGACCAGGCGCAATATCCTGAGGGGTCTGATAGAAATAGAAGCATTTTTGTTGTTGTTGTTTCCTTGTTTGTTTTTTTCAGATTATATGGCCTAGAGAGAGAGAGAGAGAGAGAGAGAGAGAGAGAGAGAGAGACAGAGACAGAGACAGAGACAGAGAGAGAGAGAGACAGAGACAGAGACAGAGAGAGACAGAGACAGAGAGACAGAGAGACAGAGACAGAGACAGAGGGAGACAGAGAGAGGGATGAAGGAGGGAAGGATGGAAAGAAAGAAGGAAGAGGAAAAGGTAGAGTACTTTGTGTATGACGACTTCAGACAGAGAGACTCAGTGACTATGCTATGTCTAGTCTCTACAGGTGCATTCTTGAGTTCAGGCAGGAAGTGTGGTGGGGGTTCCAGATGATACTTGGAATTACAAACAGCTTTCTTAACAAGTCTGAACTATGGTCAGTACAACATTCAATCCAGTTACTATTAAATTGATCGTTTGAGTCACTGTTTTCTCAAATTAGATTTTCTTTTAATACTTTCCATATTGTTAAATGGTTTTACGGAATGAAAGACAGCAGATTATATTTGAAGAGTCTTGTTCACATCATGGAAAAGAAAATCCATTTTGTGACTAGTTTGATCTGTAATAATTAGTTTCACGATTATTATCCAAATGTCTTTGAATAATTAATTGGATAATGTTCGTGTAGTTTTGAAATTATTTCCCACCAAAAGGTTAACAGTTATTGCATGTCATAACAATGATATGCATGAAGAGTTTGAAATAACAAATTAGCATTGCTTTTGAAGCCAATTGTGTTTGTTGGAAATAAAACTGAATTGAAATTCAAAGTCTGACTGGGTTAGATTATTTTGAGAGGTGTCAGTTTTCTTTAGATGGGAAATAAGAGATGAAGTTTGGACCAGAGAAAAGAGGCAAGGTTTTAGAGCAACTGGAATCTGAGTTTGGATTGTTGGTTAGCTAAATAATTTTTGTGTCATGGTTGAGAGAAGTCATATAAGTTTTCTGAACCTCTATTTTCTGGCATGTAGAATTGAGATAATACCTGTGTTTCAGAACTCTCGTGATAGTAAGAGAGAATATTATTTACCAAATAGGTCCCAGGCACAAAGCAAGTATCTGATATTTGTTTGTAGCAAATAATCATTGTCATTTATTTTATGGAAAATGTATCATATTGTTATACTGAATTTTGTAATGATTAACATGTGATTATATATCTTAAATATGAGCCATTTATTTACATCAAATTATATAACATTACAGTAATAACATGAGCTCCCATAAGAATAGTGGGTGGTGTTTCTGTGTCAGCAAGTCACAGAGAATGGACACAGCAAGGACCTCTAGCACAATGCTCTTTAGACGCTGCTTCCAACTGTGCTTAGGTGCAGTCTTTACAGGACATACATGGTCAGTGTAGCTTGGTAGATCAGGTAGGGCAGATTACAGCGCTCTAGAGCAGAGAAGCACAGGGGAGTGGGCAGGAGGCTGAGGAGTAACATCAGAAGCAGCTGCAGAGTTAGCAGGTGCAGGAAGAATCAAGACAGGGAAACATTCAGGTCAGGAGGGCTATGGCAGACACAGAAAGGCTGGTAAACGCTGAATCTTTAAAAATGCTTCTGTTCCTTATCTTTATTACAAGCGCAAGATGTCATGAAAATGCCCAGACCTGAGAAGATCAACAACCAAGTCATTGCTGTCCATGCGGGGATCAGAAAAGTCATTTGTTCAAGAAATACAAATGAAGAGACAGGTGCTTGAGATCCAGCTTCTGAGCAAAATTGTAATACTCCAATTCAAAACAAATGTTCTCTGTCTGCCTTATGTGATCAGATAGCACTGTTGAAATTAGAGGGACTGGTAACATCCAAATTACTGGAGTTACTGATGAAATTTGTATTCAATAGCTAATAAGATTATGCAAAGAAGACCACAAATGCTGGAATCCTTGCATTTGTATTCTAACACTTCACGCTGAAGCCTATGGTTCCATTCCACTGCAATTACTAGAGATTAGAAACACTGTCTGAGCAATATGTCACACATAGAAGCTATTACAATTCATAAACTGTTTATTTCCTAAGAAGATCTTGTTCAATTCTTACTATTTTAGGTGTGGTTTTGTTATTTTTATTCTTTTAAAACAAGAGTGGTTCTATTGAATGTATTCTCCAAGAAAAGAAAAGGCTTTAATTCTGCATTTTTATTTTCAAATAAAGCATATGCTCTATGAGTAACACATAGATAATTCACTTGCTCATGTTATTCCCAGTTTTTAGAAGATCGAAAATAAAAAATGGCCTTGCATTACATAGGAACACAGGACCAAAAAAATCCAAATTACTGCTGGAGCCACTGATTTTTATTGAAATGTCCTAAATAATTTGAAGTCCTAAGATGTGTTTTTCAGACTCTAATTCAAGTAGGTGCCAAAGTACATTTCATGCCACCATTAGTCTTGGCTTTGTATTCACCACAGGTCAACAAATTGTCACTCATTTGCTTAGACACTGCATTAAGAGCTGGACATTCAAGAGTGACTAATGTCAAGTCCCTGACCTTGACAAGCACCTGCAAACTGAAACAAACTGTCTTAAGATATGGTGGCGCGGTGTAATTCTTACCAACAATTTAAACATTTGTGCTTACACACACAGATAAACGTAGTCCTCACCTCTCATCATGGGAACTCTTCTTTGCCACAGATGGAGACTACTATCACCAACCCAAATGCAGAGTTGTGGAGACCAGTCCCAGTGGAGGGATCTACAAAGTACACTGACTTCCAAGGTTCAGCAAACATTGTATAAGACGGGGAAGAAAGGTTATGAGAGTCAGCACGTCGGGAGTTGGCTGTGAGGTTGTGTCTCCAGGTAATGTCAAGAGCTGCACTGATAAAGTCCCATCAATGTGATTGCCTAAACAAGGACCACACCAAAGTGCACACCAAAGTAAATAGGAAAGGCCCATGATGCTACACAAACACTACATGAACTGAAGAGATGCTGGGAGCAGGAGAGGTGGTTTTCCCAAGGAAGAGAGGACAGATTAGCTGTCCTGTGTCAAAATGGTTAGCCCTGAAGAATATATAAAAGTAACATTATCCATTTTACGGACAAAATAGGTTTATTTAGGGATATATATGCATACATGTATATGTACTCAATAACAATAATGAAAAAACTGGTCATGAATTTCAAGGATGGCAGGGAGGGGTATTTGGGGAGGCTTGGGGAGATGAAAGGGAAGGGAGAAATGTTGTAATTATGTTATAATCTCAAAAATCAAGGTAAAATATAAAAAGATATAATGACAATCCTAAAGCATTTGGGGCAAGAATACGCACAGGAGGGGGAATCGATTCCTTCAGGAGTGAAAGACGCAGGACAGAGGAGTTTTGTTAGAATACTACGGCATATTGCTTGTTCTTGAAGTAAACGTACAATTTCCTCACCTGGCCCCTGTGAGATGTTTCAGGAAGTTAAAACAGTGTGACTGAAGGAGCAATATAACTAGGAAGCCAGAGTAACTCAGTTCAAATACACGATAAGCGAAAGATTGCAAATCATATAGATCTGATTGGTAACAGCAAACTTATGCATAAGGAAAATGTAAAGCCCAGGGAAGCCTTGCACACTGGCATGCCATAATTGCAGATTTATTAAAATATTTTGGGTGCCAGTGTGGAGAATGGATGGGAGACAGTTACTACTGAAGAACAGACATTAATCAAAAAGGCATAGTCCATATCAGCCAAGTAGAATATATCCATCATATGCATCACCAAGCACAACGTATCCAGTGCCCTTGTGACCTGTCACTCTGGTGACATTTTATCCACTCATTTTTCACGGTCTTTCAGGGCTGCAATTCGGCCAACCTACAGTTGGAATATCACCAAATCAGATGGAAAGGTGTCACTGCCTTGAGCTCTTAAGAGATTCCCTCTTGCTGTTCTCATTACCTGTGCACCCTATCACAAAAAAAAACTCATGGAAGAAACACGAGAATCTGGTCTAATCCATGTACATTTCATTTCTGGTGGACGGACGCCAACATTGCACAGATTTTTAATTTTTTGAGGGACATTCTTGATCATCTTCTACCTCACATTTGGCCCAAGCCTCACCTTTTCCGTGGTTCTGGGAATCCTAGTTCTTCTTGTTCTGCTCCATGTCTCCCTCAGCCACTGACTCTGTGCTCTGCTAGCTGCTCCAACTTGAGCCGTTTGACATTGGCTTTGCATCAGTTGTTATTACTGTTGACATCTGCAGTATCAGTTCTAAGAAGTGGCTTTCAGAAGACTGCAAGACTGCAGCCACTCCCGTAAAACAGGGAGGAGTGGCTTCCGTCAGCAGGGAAAGCAAAGATGACACAAGAGTAATCAAGCTCATTGTAGGGAGGATGAAACTGAGTGGGTCTGGTTCTCAGAAGATAAACGGCAGCCGATTTGTACAGAATAGGATGTCAATAAACAGAAAGGGGAGTACGCTGTGCAGGCTTCACCTTTATCAGCACGAAATTCACCTGGTTATCCATGTGCTATTTTGAGATTTAAGGGAGGTCATTTTGGCATGGATGAAGTATCCTTACACAGAAAAAAAAGAGGAAAAGAGTTTGTGGTGGAAAGGAAACTTAACTTTGGATAAATTTGAGAGCTTGATGCAAAGACATAAACCTTGACAGGTGTTGTGTCCCACAATCTGCTTCTTGGAATGTTCTGGTATCCATCTCATCTCTCAGTCCTGGCACAAGTCCTGACACAGCCTACTCTAGCTATACTTTATCTATAGTTCCCAAAAGTTGTTTGAATCTCAGCTGAAAACCCTGATGGAGAGAGAAAACATCATGCAACTGTTAGGAACTGGAATCAGGTTTTGCAGAATGAAGAGGATTTTCAGAAATGAAGTATAAAGACAAAATTTTAAAGGGAATAGTTTATAAAAATGCCACTTTAACCCATGGAATCACGAGGCACATGGGGGATTTGCGTGAAAATGAGAAGGCTGCGTTTTATAGACAATTAATGCTATTGGGAACTTTAAATATAACTCTACAACTATTACTTCTAAGCAATGGTTTTCAAACAGGGAAGGAGTTTTCCTCCAAGAGTTTCAAGACAAGGTTTAACAGGGGGAGGTTGCAGCAGGAACTACTGGCTTAGTGGACAGAAACTTGGAAGTTTCAAACACCCCTGCTACAGAAAATCCTCTGTAACAGTTTATCCAGTCAAAGTGCCAGTATTGACAGAATTATGTAGTTGTACTTGCTGGCCAGTTTTAGAGAACATTCTATATTCTTTGACTGGCTGCTAGTCCACTAAAAAGGAAGGAAGCCAGGAAGGGTTCATTTCATGTAGTATATATTTGCTAAATAGGTTTCATGGATGTATGCCATTGATAGTGCTGTGGCATGGTGATGCAGAGAAAGAAACCAACTCCCTAGCTGCACACAGTTTAGAATCAAGTGAAAATAATTTAGTAAAAGAAAAAAGTCCATGTACAATAGACATTATGTTCAGTCTAGAGACTGAGGATGCAGAAAACTGGAATGCTAAGTGAGTAAAAGTTGTCCCCGTCAATGGGAAGAGAAATAGTTTTGCCAAACAAGAATTGAGAAGGAATTACATAAAGCAGGAACAGAGCTTAGAGGAGGTAGTGTGTGATAAGGCAAAAACAAGAAACACCAACCAACCATGAGTTGCTCAGTGTCATTTTTATTACAAGTTGTATTAGTGTTTGGACCTGATTTCCGGTTTGAAAGAGGATTATTAATAACTAAAAACTGTTTCCTATTATTTGGGAACGTGTTTCCATTCTCTTCTGTCTTTTAGATTCTCCTCCCCATCCCACCTCCCTTTCTTTCTTGAACAGGTTTCATTGTGTAGTCCTTGTCCCCCCCCCCCCAGGCTCAGACACTTGGGCTTTGGATTGATGGAGTTGGTTTTGGAGACTGGACAGGAGGTTTCACCGGAGGTCTGGCTGCCAGGGTGAGCATTGCAGGATTGTTGTCTGACCCCACTTTCTACACGCTCACCGCTTCATGGCTGTGGATGAAATCTGACCAACACACTGCATGTTTCTGCCACCACAGTGCCCCTGCTTATTGGACTGCATCCATATTCTAACTGTAAACTAAGGTAAGTCCTTCCAACCTGAAGTTATTTCTTCTTAAGGCATTTCATCATAGCAACAGCAACAAGAAGCAAGTAGCACAGGCTTGAAACCAGCATCGTCCTCACTGTGTAGCCTAAGCTCTCCAGAAACTCACAATCATCCTCTCTCATGTGACCACAGGAATTAATGGACTTCATTCCTGGTTTTTCCCCCCATATGATTATATCCCTCCTTCTCCATTTCCTCCCTTTTTTGCCTTCTTTCTGTTTTCCCTTCCTGTTTTTTTCCTTCTTCTTTTTAAATATTTCCTGTGCAAATGATAAAACCCAGGACCTCACAAATGCCTTTTCTAAAGGCTGCAAACAACTGAGGTCTACCTCAAGCCTGGAGTCTTTCTTCCTTTCTCTCATTTTTATTACAATACTTTAATTCTTTGAAAATTTCATACAGTATATTTTGAACAGGCTCTCCTCTAACTTCTTCCATTAACAATGGTTTCATCTTCCCACACCTGTTCCTTTTAACCCTTTTTCCATAGACAAATGTCTTACCAATGGTCCACGGACAAACCTGCACATAACTGTAAATCCCAAACTTAGCCTTTGAAGTTGTTTATAAATCCCTTTAAAAGAAAATTTAGCACACATTGATGTCTATAGACACTTGAGGTTAGCAATCTGAAAGGATCTGTCTAATCCTCCCTACATTTATTTTTCAGTTTGTTTTATTGTTATAAACACAAAGCAGCCTGTTTTAGAGTACTGGTGTCATAAGAGTCACAAGACAGTTTCTTATTTTAAGGGTCTATGGAGCCGGGCGGTGGTGGCACAGGCCTTTAATCCCAGCACTCGGGAGGCAGAGGCAGGCGGATCTCTGTGAGTTCGAGGCCAGGCTGGACTGACAGCCTCCAAAACAATACAGAGAAACCCTGTCTCATAAAAACAAAACAAAACAAAACAAAAAAAGGGCCTATGGAATATGATTGTATGCAGTGTACAACTGATCTCCACGAGCCTGCTTCCAAACCCTAAAAGGAAATATTAATCAAAACAAAAATAGAATAGTACATGTATGTTAAATCATATGGCGATGTGAATCAAACCACATTGTGAGTTTTTATGGTCATCAATTCTATTCATAGAAAATGTTTGAGAGAGACGCGTATAGTTACTGGATAGGAAAACAGTCAAGTTCACACGCTGAACAAGAGTTAACCCCGAACCTCAATCTTTTGCCACTATTTTCTCACTTCTCCATTCATGTACAGGTAAGTTGTCTGCCTGTCACCCCTAAGACCTTGAGAGTTTATGGCGCAATGTCATTACAGACATTATCTTTTCAGAAAATGTCCTTTCTCCATCTTCAGATTCTCTATTCAGTCTCTTATTTATACATATGAAATCATTATTCATTAAATGTTGGTAAAATTCATGAAAACTTAATTTAATTCTAATATTACCAGCATCACTTGGACTCAGGAGTTGAAGACTTAATGAGAAAGAATTGACCTGACAACTCCCTCTGTTACGATGGTGCACTTTTATCCTTGAATTCCCAAAGAAGAGACGGCTGGGTTGATGGATTCTCTTGGCTTATTTTTACAAGCTCACAATTTAAAAGCCAAGGAACAGGTGGAAGGTCGCAATTGACACAGCAAGTCAATTTAAGTTTTAAAAAGATTGGTCACAAACAAGGGATGACTTAGATGCCATTACTACTGTCCCCTTTTTCTTAAAATTAAGTCAGTGTGAGAGTGCAATATCCACAGTTATGAAAGACATTGCACTTACAGAAGATTCATATCCTTGCTACCTTTCAACCTTTATTCTCAAAGATGCATAAAATTATATGGTAATGTAAGTATTGAGCAGGAGAGATCATAATTGACATTTCTGATCTAATAGTGCATGGCTATAAATCAGATAATTTTATATCTCTGCAGGTACATTAATCTAAAATCCATTTGAAGCAGTAGGATTTTAATAACGATATACATATTAGATATTTTCTCTAAGTGAATCTCTTTCCACATGTGTTTAAAACATGTATTTTTTTTCACTAAACGGAGAAAATTTTTGAGATAGAAGAAAAGTGAAAATCATATATAATCATAGCTTTACTTGTTAAATTTCAACAGGTTATATCTGTACTGGGCAGAAGGTCATGTTCAGAGAGACATATTCATAAAGTTGAATTAACTACCATTTCCAAGCTAAAATGAAAAATATTGAATTTGACCACTCTCATCAACTCAAGTAATTGGAGGAATTTGACATTTAGCATAAACACCCAGTCCCACTATTTTGACTGAATTCATTAGACTGTTTAGTGAAATAACCTGAAAATTTAGTCAAACATGTATTACTCCATTTAACGAAAAATAATGGTCTCTTCAGTTTCCTTTTAATAATCTCTAAAAGCAATTTCCATAAATATACATAATTTAACAAGACAAATATTGATACTATATATGAAAATAGGGCAAAAGAGTAAGAAAAACGTACAAAAATCCAATTAAATCCCATAATGTCTTAAATGTAAAATGACAGTAGATTAGAAATTTAGATCTAAACTTTTGACAGACAAGAATAATGGAGAGACATGACTTGCCACATAATTGTGTCTTTATGGAGAGATTAAATGCTGGTATAATGAAAGCTAAATAGTTCTGGTTCTGGAACGAATAAGAATTTTTACTTAAAAGAGCAGCTCCTTGGCCAGCATTCACTAATACCTCCTCCCTTATGTATTCCTGATAGATTAACACATAGCATTACTCAAGACGTTATTCATAGAAAACATACAGCCAAAAGTTCTCATGGAAAATTACAGGACATTTTATGTATGTAAACATGTAACATAATATTAAGAACAAATAATTTCATAACACATCAATAGCAGTAATATCAGCAAAGATAGTTATTTGATTCCTAACTCTTTTATACACATTGTACTGAAATGCATGTCTACACACAAAAATACATATTTATTGCTATAGCCTAGATCTTTCAGATCCTATAAAACAGTAGATAAAGGCTCTTTACTTAAGCTCTGGGTTTTGCTCTTTTCAAATATTATTAACCTAGAGAAGGACATATTGTTGAAATGAACATTGGAACATCACCCTTTTTTTCATCTACCATTTTTACCTCTCTATTATGACAACAGCATCATGCTATACCACTCACTCCCTGACATAACTACCACATCACAGGACAAACAAACATGGCCAGAAACCCTTCAAATGAGCTAAAATAAATCTTCTCTTTAAAGTTTCTCATATCCAGTGTTTTGCTATGTAAAAGAAACATATGTGTAAGCATATATATATATATATATAAAATCTCATATCAAAATCATAAATTCTAGAACCCACTATCACAGACTTTGTAAATGTTCCAAAGGTCTCAAAGTAGTGTGGTGGTACACATGAGTATAATAAAAGATTTCTTAGACACAAAAATAATAAACTAAAAACTAGATAAATTTGCATAAATATCAAACTGTTCTTTCTACCAAAAGCTATCAACAGCAAAATTAAATTTGAAGGACATGTTAAAAACTAAATAAAAGCTGGGTGGTGGTGGCTCATGCCTTTAATGCCAGAGCTTGGGAGGCAGAGATAGGTGGATCTCTGTGAGTTTGAGGCCAGCCTGGCCTACAGAGTGAGTTCCAGGATATTCAGGACTGTTTCACACAGAAACCCCATCTCAATATATCCACCTCAAAATTAAATAAAGATACTTCCAGGATTAAAAAAATGTTACCCTATGTAAGTTTTTTTCATTCATTATTTTAACATTATAGTCATTTTCTTCAAGTAAGATTTTTATTAAAAATAGGGTCTTTTTTATCACAATATATTTGGAGTACAGTTCCCCCTCCCCCAACTCTTCCCAGTTCCTCTTCATATCAAAATCCATGCCCTTTCTTTCTCATTAGTACACAAACCAGCATCTAAAAATATAATAAAAATGAAATAAAATTAGATCAAATAAAAGCAAATCAAAACAGGACAAAAATAAATATAAGAAAGCGCAAAGGAAAAGTTCAAGAAACACATGTAGACAGAAATACACATTTGCACACACAGAAATCCCATAAAACACAAAAACAGGACCCAGAATGCATACACAAAGAAGCTTTATGCTAAAAAGAAAAAAGAAAGAAAGCCCAGACAAAACATTATGAGACAAAATCCCTCTAAAAATGCCATTGAGTTAATTTTGTGTTAGTCATTGACTGCTGGACATAGGGGCCTTCCCTTAAGAGTGCTTTGTATACACAGTGAGACTTTTGGAGAAAACTCATCGTTCATTTGCAAGTAGTTATCAATTGGAGATAGCCTCTGGAATAGGAGTGGGGGTTTGTGTCCATTTCTACTCCAGTACTGGGATCCCATCTGACCTGTGCAAGCTGTGTGTATGCTGCCATAGTCTCTGCAACTTCACTTATTCATTAGTCCTGTTGTGTTTAGAAGGCCTTGATTCCTAGGTGTCCTCCCTCCATTAAGGTTCCCAACATACATACATATATAAAGATTATCTAAATGGAATCTCCAAATAACACAGGATATGGAGAGCCAACAGGACGCCACTTATGATCAAATGAAGCCTCCAGTTACAGAAATGGTTTACATCTAATCAAGATGTTGACCAAAGGGGTGCCATGGAAACCCCCAAATAACCCAGGCTATTGCCAAAGATATTGGTAAGATATTGGTTACTCTCCCCAAACTCACCGTAACACCCTGTTTCTTAAGACAACAACTCATTGAACATGGAAAAGTCAAGTTGGTGCCTACCTACAGCCTTTATCCTTACTGACTAATACCCATGGTTACAGGACACTCTGCATACTACTGGAGGAGCAAACTAAACACAAACACATCTACAAACTTTGATCTATAATGGTGACCTGCCTGGAAGATATAACGGTACAATAGTGGCATAGAGCTTTGGAAGTAACCAACCAAAGTCTTATTGGATTTGAGGCCAACTCCATAAGTTGCAACCCATTTCCAACACTGCTTGTTGGTCAATAACCTGAGATCAGATAGGTCAGGCAACTAGGCCTTTAGCAGAACAAAGCAATAACACGACTCCTAGTGACATTCTGCTATACTCATAGCTCAGTGCCTTGCTCTGCCACATCAGAGAAGATTCCTCCCATAGCACATGGGAACAGATACAGTGAACCAGAGCTGGAAAATGTGAAGAGAGTGGGAGGCCTTGGAATACTCAGTATGGAAAGGAATGTCTTTATCAAATCCCCACACACACATACCTCCCCGTCCCGTTGCTCGGATGAACCGTGTGGACAGGAAAGCAGAAAGTCTTCATTTTTATTTAGTTACAGGGGAAAAGTCAGGAAAAAAATGAGGAAACACAAAATCGAAGTTAGATGAAATTCATGAGCAAACAATTCAGAGACAATGGAACAGCAGCAGAAACATGCAGGTGAGAGCTTTGACCATTAATCCAAAAATAGTGTAAAATGAAAGTCCGAATGAGATGTGTGTCGTACACCATCAGATCAAGAAAAAGAGGAAGAAGCTTGATACATGTCAGATAAGAACATGAGAATGACCTGAAAATGTTAACACCATATGGTTAAGTAATCTAAATAATACAAAATAGGGTGTGTTACTATTTGGTATATTCCATGTGTGTCATAAACCCCTAAATAGCTTAGGGACTATTTAGTTCAATTATCATCAAAAACATTAGTCATTCTTTAAAAATTTACTGAATAACTAATAGATTGTGTCATATTAAGCATTACTTGGCACCAAAATGACTAAATTATTAACTTTCCCAGCAGAATTTGTCAACTAACTGCCCACCCCCATTTAAAGGGTTGACGCATAGTTCATAATTATTTACAGAATTCCAATGATAAAGTCAGTATATGAAAATCTGATAGGGTAGACAGTAAGTGGCCAAAACCTTCATGAAATTAAAGTTAAGTCTTGACAATGTTTTTAAAGGGGTGCCTCCAAACAACACCAAGCAAAGGGGTCTGGAAATGCTACGGCATTTTTATCCTGACCTGCAGCATAAGATATGTGGCTCCCACAAAAAACAGGTGAGGGTTTATCGTCTCCCCCGTGTTCTCTTAGAACCAAATTCAAATTCTATTAGTAAGATTATCATCCCTTTTGGAAGTTGTTGGAGGAATCCTCTGGAAATAGCTATTAGAGACAGACTAGTCATGCGTGGTTCCTTCACTGGAGGTCAAATGCCATTTGTTTCTTAAGAAAAATTACTCAAGGCAGGGGAGTGGGGTGGAGAGCAAACAGGGCTGTGGTCTGAGAAGGCCTCCCACTCTTCTGGTTTTCTTTTGGTTTACTATTCATTGCTGCCTTTTTCATAGCTCATACAGAATGTGATTACCAAAAACTGAATGTTTGTGTCTTTCAAAATGCTCTTTTAAAAATTACAATTACAAAAATAAAAGCAATATAATAGCTATGGAGCATTTATGTCCTCATATAGAGCCTAAACTATTATGACCCAAGAATAACATTTTTTACAAAGTCAAATTATGTACCCATATAGAAATGTATCTTTACTGAATGATTGAAATCTGTGATTTCTGTCTTTCTGGAGGAAGGAAATCACAGGAGTTGTGTTTCTGAGGGGCATGCAATACCTGACTCATGTTGGGCTTGTCTATTGGACCAGCACCATTTGTTTTCAACTATTTTTCTAAGTAAGCAGCATGCAGGCAATCAAACAGAGAAACACACAGAGACAGGATAGCACAGGATAGAAAGTAGTGTGTGGTGATATGTACAATAAAAAGTTAAAAGAATATGGCCGGGCATTGGTGGCACATGCCTTTAATCCCAGCACTCTGGAGGCAGGGGTAGGCGGATCTCTGTGAGTTCGAGGACAGCCTGGTCTACAGTGCGAGTTGCAGAACAGGCATCAAAGCTACACAGAGAAACCCTGTCATGAAAAAAAAAACCAAACAAAAAAGTTATAAGAATAGAAGTAGCTATAAAAGAAATAGAAAAGACATAAAGTGTAAACACTGACAATAATTTAGAGGTTTAAAAGAAAGACCAGGAGACATATCGTAAAATGGAAAAGAAATTTTTCAGCACAAAATAAGAAGTATTTGAAGATCAATTAACATAACTGAACTACCAGAAATGAAGAGACTTGAGAACGAGGTGAATGACAGACAGGTAAGGAGATCTATGTGGTAGACTAGTCCAAGAGCTGACTAGTTCTGTATTTTGTTCAGTTGTACCCTTTACAGTCCCATGTCATGTGTTTTTCTCATGAATAGACACAGGGGATGGCCATGTTTAAGTACCTTGACTCACTCAGCTAACATTAAGGGTCAGGATTACAGAGCCACTATCTGCATGGGTTCTAACACAATGGCTCATCAATTTCAAGATCGGAGAGCAAATTAGACATCCCAGTTAGATGCTTCTAGAACTCTTGCTACTATTTGCAGGTGGTTAGCAGAGTTTGACCAGTGTCTTCTTCTTCAACTTATTGAGGGGACATAACCCACAGTGATCCTGATAACGAGAAGAAGTTAAAAGTGTCTTACTGTGCGATGCTGGGAATGAAGGAAAGTCACCTGTGCAATGAATCTGGGGTGTTTCTGGCTATGTTTACCCATGCTGGATCTGTGTCTTCACAGAGTCCTTGGTGCTGAACATACAACTGTGTGCTTTATGCCATGAGTGTCACCATACCACCCAGAGCCATGATGGGCATGGAGAACACTATTGTGTGTTACCAATTACAGTGTTTTAATTGCACATACAAAGTTTTCTGCTCTTATAGAAATATAATGGTTTAATTACCAAAAACCCATATTATTTCCTATGCTCATTCCTCAGCATGTAAGTATCAAATTAGTATATTTGAGGGCTATATTGGAATGTTTAATTTTAAAACTTGACTTTTTAATTACTGAGTCTCATAAAAATTATTTAATTCTGTTGGCTCAAGGTAAGGACAGGAATACTAACAGTTTCTGAAATGGCCTTGAACATGAGTTTGACATTTGGAACCATGTGTGTAAAGTGGCATGATCAGCCTGATGATTAGAAAATCAAATCAAAATACTAATAATTTTTTGAAAAATACTCTATATCCTGCAGTATCAAATATGGAGTCCTGAATGAAATCTATGTCACAACAATCAACTTCACACATTCCATTAGCTTTTTGTTTTAATAAATGGTAAAATAACATGTATAGCAAAGAATTACTTTCAAATTAAAATTTTTAGACAAATATTTTGATCACATATTCTCCTCTTCTCAAATTCCTCTCAGGTTCTACTCACCTCCCTACCTACCCAACATTATGCCTGTCTGTCTGTCTGTCTGTCTATCTATTTTTCTATTTATCTATATCTCTCACACAAAAAGTACAAAAAAACAACAAAAATTAAAACAGACTAAAAAATCAGTAAGTTGAGTAATGTCAAAAATGGCATACACAAAAACACAGATTATGTTTTGTGTTAATCAACTATTCCTGGGCACGAAGCTTACCTGTGATTGGCATACCAAGTGACACACTACATGGTTTCAAGAAAACTGATTTTACGTTTCCTAACAGGTATCCATTGCAAATAGCTTCTTGATTAGGAGGGAGACTTTGTGTTCACTTCCCCTTCTCATTAGAATTTTCCTGATGTGGATGTGTGCAGGTTTTGAAAGTGCTGTAACACTACAGTATCTGTGAGTTTATTTGTGTATCATTCCTGTTGTGTCCAAAAGATGCTGCTTCCTTGGTTTTCAGCCACCTATGGCCTTACAATCTTTACACCTCATCATGCATCTCCATCCCATTTAGGACTGAGTGCTCCAAAGTCTATCACTGTCTATACAATGTCCAGCTGTTGATCTTTGTGCTAATTGTGACCTACTGCAAGAATAAACTTCTCTAATGAGAGCTCAGTGATTCACTATTCTATGGATATAACAGTATGTCATCAGGAATCATTTTATTGCTGTTCTCCTTTAGCAGAATAATAGTAGTAGTTTTCCTCTAGGTTCATGGCCTGTCTACTCTCAAATTCTTGTAAAGAAATATTTTAAAGTACATTTCTTTATGGTTGACTATTGTTTGATTTATACAACTACTGTAAGGGTGTGTGTGTGTGTATGAATTTGCATAGTGTTGTGCCAGTGCCTTCAGAGACAAGAAGAGGGGTTAGGTCCTCTGAATTTGGAGTTGCTGGTGGCCATTAATTGTCTGATGTGAGTGCTTGTCCTGAACACTGGTTCTCTACAAGAGCACAAAGTGCTCTTAAGTCCTCTCTCCTCTCCTGTTCTTTATATATTATTTTATATACCAATGCTTTCAGCTTCTTGTAAAATTCTGTAGGGTAAAAGAGATCATGAATGGAAAAAATATAAGCATCTCTGCAGGACAGGGTAGTCTGTATGACAATTCTTTCACTAATAGACATCCTTGGATAGCAATAAGCACTCTGTCTGTGACAGCTTCACCAAGTTGTTGAAGTCCTTTTCTACATGGAGGGTCCACGAGTGGCCCAGGAGAAACACATAGTCCAGTAAGATTCAGTTTTGCACCTGTTAAGTATGCTATGTGAATCCAGCTTATAAACATGATACACAATGCAGAAATTTGATAAACATATGGAACCAGAAACAAGGAAGCCCAAAACACCCTAACCCAAATGAGACTTTGTCTTTCCATCTAACTGTCCTAAGTGTGAAAAGCAGAGGTTCTGCAGGAACTTGAGACAAGACAGTGAACAAACTCAGCCTTGATCTTCAGTGAGATCACTGTAATGGAATCCCTTGCCTGCTTTGGCACTTTTCAGGATGGTTGCATGAATGCAAGTTCACCACACTGGCTCCTTAAAAGCAGAATTAGAGGTCACTAATTTTACTCCCTTACGGAAAGTAATTGGTAGAAATGGATGCTTCTTTCCGTGGTATTCTAAATTAGTCTTCTAAATAGGGGCACAGGACAATGAGGTAGACACTGAAAGTGCTTTTCCATGTTGCCTAATGAAATTCAAGTGTACTGACCTTCTGACCATGATGTAGAAGTGTAATGATTTTAAAATTACTTTTGCCTGCTGAGTTGTATGTTCTAGCCGGGGAGTGACTAATTATCATTTTAAACGGAGCATCTTATGTAAATGAGAACGCTTGCTAGTTTACCCCTAAATTGGTATATTCTTAGAAAGCTTGGACTATCTTCTCAAATGAAATGAATTAAATATCAGTGATGAGGATCATCCCAGTGCTAAAACACTGTCTTTTGCATAAAGCTGTTCTGATACCTAGACAAGGAAGTGCTTCTGGAAAAGACTGGCTTGGTGGATGACTGGATAATCCATTATTATATTGGGTTTCTTTTTTGTTGTTGTAGTTGCTTTTTAGCTAAACTCCACTGATGACTGGAACACATGCTTTTCTGCTGACCCTTAGCACATTTAAGCAATCTCACACCTAAAGCTTATATCTGCTGTTCTAGGCTTGCCATTCCTTTCCTGGGTTAGAGGTAAATTCAGAGGAGAAGATCTGGTGGCACACTATCATCCAAGAAACACATGTACGGGAAATGTTGACAGTGGGGGAAGAGCAAGGATGGGGCATCCAGAAGGAATAGTGGGGCATTCCCACCATTAGATTCAGCCCTTTATCATCCAACCAACCACGGAGTTCAATTCCGACACTAAGGCAATAGCAGACAGCCATTGTTGGTTAGTGTAAAATCTAATGTTCTTAGCTAATTTCCTGTTGCCATAACAGGATACCTGAAACTGGGTTCTGATAGAGAGGAGAAGTTTACTTAGGTCACAGTTTTAGAAGTCACAGAGCATAGTGCTAGCACTTGGTGGGGTCTGATGGGCGCTGCTTGGCTACAGCACACCTTTGTAAGTAGACCAGGGTTAAAGCCAATGAGGGACGCCAAAGGAGACAAGAAGCTAGATGCCAGGCAGAGACCAGGCTCATGGTTTTTTGTAACAACCTATTCTGGCAGGAATTAGATCTTTCTCCTCACTCACCCTGCACTGATCCATTCCTAAGCCAAATCCTCCTGGCCTGCTTATCTAACTTTAGGCTTCCTAAAGATTCTGTCACAACAACACTGTCACACACAGGAGCAAGATTCCTGAACAGGAAACTCTATCCATGTCATAGAATCATCAAACAGTTTTAAATTAACGTAAACATCTAACTTCTATATGCATATGATAGTGCATATAACTTAAATAAGCATAAAACTGTTATCTATAATCAGCCAGCTTGAATGTCATAAACTGGCCCATATCAATTCATTTTAGTCAAAGTTCGTATCATCTCAGTGTCAAATTAAAGTAAGTGTGAGACATATTCAGTGCCTTTTTATTGATTGACTAGGTCCAAGTAAGTCAATACAACTCAGTTCAGTCAAGCAAGTCTTTATTGAACATGAGCTCTGTGTCTAAAATCCTAGTAAATACTGAAAAGAAGAAATACAAGGGCACAATTCAATTTTTTCTTTCTTAAGTATGCTCTAAAAAAAGGAGAAGAGGGCAAAGACCACCTTGTTCTTATTGAAGTCTAGGTAGTTTAACATTCCAGCAATCTATGTATCTGATGTAGGTGGACCATTTACTCAGTAGCTGTTACCATACCATACTTCGCTCTTTCTCAGGAATTAGGAATGTATGAAAAGCAAAATATGTCATCAAGAAAAGTCCAAGATGCGAAGAATATCATTCATGATTTTGTCAAAGTTACTTGCTTGTTTTTTTCACGGTACAGTTGAAGTTTTTCTGAATGAAGAGTTGAAAATATCTATATTTGTATCTATTTTAGATACTATATGGAATTGAACAACACCCATAAGTCCCTTGTGGCTTTATTTCTCCATCTACAAATGGATAGGTTGGATTGGGCAAACAGGATGGTATGTCTTGTTTATGAAACAATAGTTTAATTGAAGTTTACTCGTCTGAATTACTTAGTAACTGGATAGAGCCACCACTCATGCAGTGGAAAGACAAAATTGGAACTGGTTCTCTCTCATACATATGTACATACAAACGTACATATATAATAGATTTAGTCAGTGTTACCGTGATTTTTAAAAGCTACAAATTGGGCTGTATGTATGCATTATTCTCTACTAATTAATGTTTATCAATTGGAATTATATCAATTAAAATACTTCTAAAACAACTTAAAAGATTTACATATAATGTAGAACAATGACTATTATCCCAAAGTGTCACTCTCCAAGCCACCATGAGTTCACTCAATGCTTTAGAGTGTTCTCAACATGCTTGACATAAATTAGTCCCAACACAGACATGACTGTTAAGCTACCTAAGCACAAAACAAAATATTGAATTTTGCCGAATGAACAGGGGAAGCTGGGGTCCTCAGATCACCTTCACTGTACCACTGTATACAGGACTAGGCCAATCTGCTCTGAGAACTACACAGTTGTAACCTGTGAAGTCCCACGTTAAAAGAGGTCTTTCACTTTTACTCTCTCTTAACATGAATTCCAAGTCAATCGTACCGGTTAATCCATGTCCTATGTTGACCACACAGTGCATTTTTTTTTTTTGGTTTTTCGAGACAGGGTTTCTCTGTGGCTTTGGAGGCTGTCCTGGAACTAGCTCTTGTAGACCTGGCTGGCCTTGAACTCACAGAGGTCCGCCTGCCTCTGCCTCTCAAGTGCTAGGATTAAAGGCATGCACCACCAATGCCCGGCCACAGTGCATTTCTAAAGACAGACTTTCAATGCCAGCATTAGTACATGTGGTCATTCGGTATTCCCTTCTAAAAATGTCCATTCATACTCCGTCATCTGTATTTTCTACCCAAAGTCCATATACATAACAAAGAAATAGATACAGATTTTTGAAGAAACACTTAAGGCAGGAATAGCATCTGTGCATGGTAAAGACCGGTATTCCGTATGAAAGAATTAATTCATGGAAAAGGTAGATCCAACTTTATAAACCATGGAGATTTTATACCTTCAAGAGGGATTGCGAATGGAAATGAAACTTTAGGGCTATCAATATGGATGATTAAACTTGATGACAAGTTTGGTGTGTGGCACCCACATAGTGTAAGGAGAGAGCCTACATTCCAAAGTTGTACTTTGATTTCTACACACATGCACACACATATACACACAAACACACACACACACAATAAACAAATAATCATATAAACAGAATGTAGTATAAAGGGAATTTAAATCAATGCATACCACTAAGACATAATGTATTTTCTTTTTTGCTCAAGATGATGCCATCCAAATAAAATGTATAAATTTATATTTGGGAAGTCATTTTCTCATTATTAATAATGATGGATTAATTTATATCAAAAGAATGCATATTATGTCATGCTATTTAGGAATTTGTTTTTTTACTTTATGAAATGGTGGGAAACTAGGTACTCTTTAATTTCCTTTTTAGGTCCCTTGTTTTTCATTTAAAATATTTCTTAACTTTTTTGTTGTTATTTTGTTTTGTTTTTTTATGCTAAGATAATTTTATTTAGTTAAACTATTGATTCAGTTTGATCAAATAAACATAGAAACATATAACATGAAGTTCTAATAATTATTAATTGCTTATTAGTAAACATGCATGTCTTACAGAAATGAATTAAAAAATCACTGGGTATATTATACTTACTACAACAAATCTGGGAAGATTTATTAAACCAATTTTTTTGCTGTTGCATTTCTTCATTTTTCTTTTTTTTACACTTTTTATTATATATTTAAATTAGAAACAAGCTTGCTTCCTGTGTCAGTCCCAGCTCCCTCTCCCTCCTCTCTATGCCCACTCCCTCCCCCAGCCCCCACCCAATCCCCACTCCATTCCCCAGGGAGGGTAAGGTCCTCCATGGGGGATCTCTAGAGTCTGTCATTTCCTTCTGGGGAGGGCCCAGGCCCTCCCCAAGTGTCCAGATTGAGAAAGCATCCCTCATTGTGGGATGGGTTCCCAAAGTCCATTTGTGTGCCAGGGATAAAAACAATGGAATCTTGAAATTTGCAGGCAAATGGATGGCACTAGAAGAAACCATCCTGGGTGAGGTAACCCAGTCACAAAAAGACAAACATGAACCTCCATCCGGTGACAGACAGAAGCAGAGGCAGACACCCACAGCTAAACACTGAACTGAACTCCTGGAGCCCAGTGACAGGGACTGGGCTGGTGAATCCCAGAAAAACAGCTGACCTAAACAAGGGTGAGATCTTGGACCTCAGACTGATAGCTGAGAGGTCAGCATGGGACTGATCCAGAGCCCCTGAATGTGGGTGTCAGTGAGGAGACTCAGGCAATCTATGGGTTTTTGGGTAGTAAAATATTTCTGACCTTTATTTCAAATTAAAGGCAGAAATTGGACAGTAAGAATCAGAGGGATTTGGGGAAAGATAAAGTAAACCATGCAAAAATAAATTAGGAAACTCATCTGATCTGTCTTCTAGATATTTATGTCTCTTGAGAATCTGTTTCCACTCCTTACCTTTGAGGTTTCAGCTGAACGGGTACCCCATGTATGCTATGACACACAAACCCAAAGTTTTAGATGTGGGTTAGAGACCGGTAGGAATCACACAGAGGAGGTAGATTATAACTAAAACTCCCCTACTCTGCCTTAGGGTCCAGAACCTGTGATATAGTCAGGGCATCAGAAGGCAGTGTAAGGACCCAGGGTAAAGAAGAGGAGAGCAGAATCAGCAGGAAAGGGAAATAAATGGATAAGCAAAGTGAACTTCTATGGAGTTTTATCTATAATATCAGAGAGAAGATAATTCTTCTGGGAAGAAATAACCCTTCCCAGTACTGGGTTATGGATAAGGAGAAGTTTGTCCTAAGAAGTAATAGATGGTGATAATGAAGAAAGATGAAGAAATGGACCCATTTTGCTGTCTACAATGTGCTGGTAGTAGACATCTTGCTTCGAGATTTTCAGGATGGTTTGAGCTGATGTATCACTTTGTATTTTTCCCACCCCACAAAAAGAAGTCATGAATTTGAACTCTTAATAATTTGTAAATTGCTGCTGTGTGAATTGCATGGGACTTATGGAACCTGATGATAAGGGCCCTTGGCTACCCTTGTCACCAGTAAATATTAAACAAGAAACTGAATGAAATGTGCTCTTAAGTAATTTACAGAATGGGAAACACTGCAGCAACCCCCCATGTGTGTGTGTGTGTGTGTGTGTGTGTGAGTGTGTGAGTGTGTGTGTGAGTATGTGTGTGTATGTAAGTGTGTGTACATGTGTGTGTCTGTGAGTGTGTATGTGTGAGTGTGTGTACATGTGTGTCTGTCTGTGTGAGTGTGTGTGTATATATCTGTGTGAGTGTGTATGAGAGTGTGTGTACATGTGTGTGTCTGTCTGTGTGAGTGTGTATGAGAGTGTGTGTACATGTGTGTGTGAGTGTGTGTGTGAGTATGTGTGTGTATGTGAGTGTGTGTACTTGTGTGTGTCTGTCTGTGTGAGTATGTGTGAGTGTGTATGTGTGAGTGTGTGTACATGTGTGTCTGTCTGTGTGAGTGTGTGTCTGTCTGTGTGAGTGGTGTATGAGAGTGTGTGTGTACATGTGTGTGTGTGTGGCTTTATGAACAGAAATGGCTTGGATAATGTGGCAGCTCCAAAGTCTGATGTGACTGGTAACTGAGGTGCTGAGAGACCCGGGGGATATACCCAATGCAACCCTGGATTATCATTCCGTGGTGTTGCCCTTCATTTTGCATACTTTGATTACTTTTCATTTCTTCAAATGGATTGGGATCTTCCCAGTGATTAGGTTCATGCACTACACCCTTGTCTGTTTTTTGTAAGACAATAATAATTGGGTTCTCAGAAGCAGTCCTTTCATTTCTTCTCTTTGGAAATATTTTCCCCAAAAATGTATTCTGTAATATCATTTTTGGGTTCATCAACATAATGGCTAACACCCTGCTGAAATTTTAAAATCAGCTTGTGGAAGTTCCTCTTATCTATTATTTTTAATGTTAGTGTTGATGTGGACACAGCAGGAAATGTGTTAGACAACACCATCTCTGATTCTTATTGGAATTAGGATTATGTTCATAGAGAAGAAAACCTAATACAATGAGTTAGAATAATTTGCTCAGCTTCACACAGGTCCTCAGCGGCAGTGGCGGTGCAAAGCCTCGATAGAGCTTTGTCGCAGACCAAGGAGTCTTTTCTTTATACCGCTTTGGTTTTTACTATGTAAAAGCTCACCTTTCTAAGTTTACAACATCATTTAAAATAATCAAAATTCAAAGGCTAAAATCTATGAGTTTATATCAGTCCCTTAGGATACAAGAGTTCTGAAGAAGCACTCCAGAGCCTGTATTAGCTGTTACTTATAACAGGAAAAAATGAACATTAAGAATGACTGTGTGTAGTATTGTATCTGGCGAGCACATGGTCCTCTCACTTGAGAAAGCGCTAACCAGCATTTATATGCCATACCTGGGGAATAACTTCTCATAAAACAGGCTCAAAACAGGTAAGTCCTGGAGCTGTGGCAAGCAAGGTTCTAATACAACAAACAGAATCTCAGCTAGGAAACATTAGAAATCTTCCCTCGTCCCAAACCAATTCCTTCTTACATGCTGGAAAATGATCAAAATACAAATAAACCAAATTAACAAAAGTCAAAAGAGGGCCAGGCTCATGTCTTGCTGCAGCTGACCCCCATTAGAGGGTTATTCCTTCAGGATCAATACCATTAATGCCTGACTATGGAGACCCAACAATCAATGGAAAGTGATAAAGGAAACAGAATCAATAAGCATTAGAAAGACAACAGAGAGTGAAAAAACAGACAAATCCAGGGAGAATGCAGGATAGGACTTTGCCTGAATGGGAGGCAAGGCATGGCTTGCGGGTTACGTCTGTTTCACTTATCTAAATTATTTCCTCCAACTGGAAAACTCATGTTGGATGCAATTACTATTAAGTGCAGATGGAAGAATCCTAGCGTCACTGGAGTACCCGATTAACCTAAACATTTCCTTAAAAGTCCTTAGTCTGAAGCAAACCTCAACATCAGCATATGAAGTGCTGGGTTTTTATTGTCCTTACAAATTGAAGTTCCCTTAGGAGGTGAAGGGATCAAGCCATTATACAGCATTTGTTGCATAGCATCTGTCATTTATCAATTAATAGTGTTGGAGATACTCTTGAGAGCACACACAATATCTGGGGCAAAGAGACTGACTATACAAACAGGCAGCAGCAAGGCCACACATGAAAATACAGCTGGTTCACACCTTAAGAAACCTTACCCGGAAACAAGATGTTTATCTGCAATAGCCACTTTAGCAAGCTGGTCCACTAAAATCAGTCTCGCAGGAAGTCCAGCTCCTGTCTCCAGCAACAATCCACAAGGACAATAATTATCAGCCCAAAATGAACAGAGATGGATAAATAACTCAAAAGTCTCTCCATTGTATCTGTTCTTCCAACTTTGGACCAACCTGAAAAGATACAGTGTACCACTACTTAATCATGTAGGGCAGCAGCAGGTTAGCCCAATGGCCCCTATGTCTCCTTATGCTAACAGCTTTCAAAGAAGCACACTGAAGCCTTCTTCTCATCCTCTGCTACAGAGCCATGTCATTAGTCTGCTTGCCCTTGAGTCTCTAACAAAATGCCATTGGTACTAGACAACTCTTTTTCTCTGAATAAACATGGGTGTCAGAACACAGATGGTGTGGGATTTTAGGTGGGACAAAGGGGTAAATGCGTGAGTGATATCAATCCATGTTTCACTAAGTTAAACTCATTAAAATGTTCCATGTAACCTTTTGCTGGAGTGGAGATCAGGGGTGGAGCAGTTGCCTAGCATGCACAAGGTTCTCAGTTCAATACCCAGAACTGCAGGAAGGCAAAACAAAACAGCAAGCACATTAGAAAACGCCAGGCAACATGTATAGTCATATCAGGATATCATATCGTATCAGGGAAGTTCATGCATGTTATATGTTCATTCATCTTCTGTACCCTTTTCACTGTAGGTTTATGGGAAATACCCTCCAGTTGGCACTATCTCAAGCTCTCATCTATAAACGCAAAGCCAAATGAATTTTGAGGCTTCTTTAGGGGAATGTGCAAATTTTTAGGTTGTGTAATCAGGAAATCTTATTTTTTTTAAAAATATTTTATATAAAACGGGTTCATGGCTCATTTTGCAAAATACAATTGTTTCTTTTATCATTACCATTGCTTATAATGATTTTCATTTTTTGCCCTGACTACTGAAATTGTAGTCAACATTAAGACGATAACTGACTTCAGGATTTCAGCTTCTATATCCTCAGCTTCCTTCAGGATGTCTGACTGTCTTCATGTGTTTCCACAGCTCTGTTTCAATAACCAAACTGTACTAATGGGAGCAGTAATGAATATTATGTTTAGCCATTCTGTTTGTCCTTCCTGATTATGGTCTTCAACGTTTGCCTTCAATGTTCTGAAATAGGAATGCTATTTTGTGAAAGAATAGCTTCTTTGTCTTAACCTAGCCCAATTTTCTCATGCTTGGAAGCAGTGTGTCACGCTAACAACTCCTTTCTCTCTCAGCCTCCACAGCTTTCTTACAATGCTCATGCTACCCAGGACTAAATATGCTGCATACTTTATTCGTCTAGTGATTGTTTTTCTAACATAAACTTAACACTCCATATTTATTTCAACTAAATCTTATGTCTGTGTTTGTTCTCATTGTTTAGGCAGCTTTTGGGCATCTGCTCATCTTTTCTGGGGTCTGTCACATAGATGTCACTTGTTCATGACATTGGTCCCCCAGGCAAATTATTCCTTCAGGATCTTGGCCAGGTTCACCTTCTGTTGTGATGCAAGTGTGATTTGTCATTTGTCAATTTTACTTTCGTTTAATGATCTGCTAATAGAGATCTCTCACAACTTATGTTTGTTTGCGTCTGGTGGAAAGAGTACAGGGCATTGTCAAAATGTCTTGGAAGTAAAAGAGCCTTCGATCTTCCACCACCAACGATTGTCATCCTGTATCAAAAATATACCAACTGTCTAGTCAGAAACAGAAGATATAAATGACTAATTAAAATAACTGAAGTACTCCTACTGTAATTTTATCATTGATGATAAATGTATCCATGTATTTCTATGTGTAAAAATAATAATTTACATGCATTATAGAAAGCATAATGTAAATACATTTTTAAGTTTATCAGACATCATAGGCAGTTTCTAAGAACACTGGCTTACTTGAGATACACTTTTAGTTATTAATTTATAAAGGAAATATATTACGACCTGATGAGACATTCTGTCTCGAACACTTTCAGTAAGACAAAACTAAATTTCCTCAAAATAATTTAACACTTCAATCAAGAAAGAAACTAGTGGACATGTTAGTGCTTGGGGAATGTTCAGTGTTTGCTTTAAAGTTGTGTGGGATCAAGGAATCCTGTGCATATAAAAATTATGATGACACAAACACTTAACATATGCATGTCACTGGAGGATGCCAGGTGAGAGCTGAGCATCAAGATCCCTCAGGATTTTCAGCAGAAGAGTATTGGTGCAAATGGTTGTTTCAGTAGATATAAGTACTGCAGATAAAGATGGCATTTATATAATTTCTTCCCAAATATTATAGCTCCCCTCAATGCACAAGATATATATGGTCTTATTTGTGATGTTGACCTAATTATACACTTATGAAGCTGTTTTTGAAACAAAGCAATTCTATCTCCATTTTTAGGTTAACAACATCTTGTTTCATATGAGAAATATCTGATGCAACCCTCGCATTACTATTTTCTCTTGCTCTGGTGCAATGATTGAGATAGAGTACTTTATAAAATGGTTTATTCTGCTGGGATTTTGGTTTGTCCAAGAAAATGATGCTGCCATCATATTAGTAATAGACTTTTGGCAATATCACCGTGTTGAGGATAGCACCATACAAGCAAGAGCGCATGCAGAATACCACACAAAGAAAAAAAGGATTGAACTACTAATTACTGATTTAAAATAACTGTTTTCCAGGCAGTGGTGGCATACGCCTTTATTCCCAGCACTTGCGAGGCAGAGGCAGAAAGATCTCTGTGAGTTCAAGGCCAACCTGGTCTACAGAGCTAGTTCCAGAACAGTCAGGGCTACACAGAGAAACCCTGTGTCTATATGGAAAAAAACTGTTTTATTAAAAAAACATCATTTGTTATTAATACATATGCAGGGATATTCTCTGTATAAGATTATTAATTTACTTACATATGCATTATGTAGAACATTTAGCCAGTCAGTCTAGAAATAAACTAATGGATACACAGTTCACAGTAGCTACATGAAAAAAAGAATCAGGAGAGCTACACTTGCTTTATATGAACTTGGGGAAGGAATGAATGCATTTTCAATATTGACTATTAATCATTTTTATGGATGATCAAGATTTTATCACCTTCTAATAGGGAGTACCTCGCTATCTCAAAACTACCATACTGAAATGTGGGACAAATGAAACTCATTGTATAAATATAAAGCCAAATGTAAACAAGAGAATCTATCCAATTCAGACATGAGCCTTGGCTTAGTCCTAAGCCAATCAATGATTTCTGACTTCTCTTTGAATAACAGTGATAGGTATGTGGGATCGTATTTCAAGTCAATAAAAGTCACATACAAGGTTTTTTCTCAAAATATTAAGATATTTCTTTCCTGTGAATATGGACCTTGAGAAACATTTCCCCCCAAAATGAGAAATTACTATTTAATAGTAAAGACACCATGGAGAAAACAATGGTTAAAAACAGAGAAGACCAAAACTTAGTGACTTCAGTTGACTCTATTGGAACTCCATAACTGTCAGAGATTTTATTGATTGTATGTGTATGTGTGCATACACATTGTATATGATTGATGTCTCTGGTATCCTAATTTATCATTATCCACTCTTTTTTTCTCATTTTAGTGGCATATCTCAAGGACCATATTCACAGGGGGAAAATATCTCTTAATAGCTTGAGAAAAAGTCTTGTATGTGGCTTTCATTGACTTGAAACATGATTCCACACACCCATCACTGTTATTCAACAGTGTTATTCAAAGATAAATTAAATATAGAATCACTATCCACCAGATAGATAGATAGATAGATAGATAGATTGTTTAGATAGATAGATAGATTGATGATAGATAGATAGATAGATAGATAGATAGATAGTAGATAGATAGATATATTCTGAGATAGAGTCTCTCACTAAACTTCGAGTTCACCAATTTGTGCAGACTGACTGGCCAACCAGCTCCAGGAACCCTTCCATTTCTTCCTTGCTTGTCCCAGACAGACTACAAGAGCTTCCACTGTACCTGGGTTTTCTTCCCATTAGATCCTGGTGATTAAACCCTGGTTCCTCATGATTGTGAGACATGCAGTTTATTGACTGAGCTATCATTCCAGCCTCCTCCTGATTTCTAATCCAAAAATACTTCTGTTTTCAATGTCTGTATTGGAAAAAAATGGTCCGCATATTTACCTAATACCTATCATTCCCTATGTATTATTAATAGAGCTGGGGATACAATGGTGAATGCTGTTAGGTATGGGTAGAAATAGCTATGACCAGAGTTCATAACAGTCTGATAAAAAGCAACTTCATAGAGTGTGAAGAATGCTCTAATTGGGAATACAGCATTATGGACATCCACAGAAAGAAACAAGGTGAGGGGCAATAACAAAGAAAGAAATGAAATTAAGACATAACTCATGAAGACTTTAACAGTGAGCACATACCTGACACCCACTGTATTAGGCAAGGTTCTTTAGAAAACCTAATTATCTAAATATTAGATTGGCTTATACACTAGAGAGTACACAGTGCAACAGTAGCAGGAAATAAATGAAAGACCCAGACAGATAAGGAGGTTCAACCTGAAGATCAGGGAAGCAAATCAGCCAAGCTACCAGAGAGCTATTACCTCTAAAAGGGCTGGGGTGTTCCTATTCTCAACGTGGCTGGAGAATGAAGCCTCCTATCCTCAATGTGGCAGAAGGAATGCCTGATTCTGACTGTTGAAGACCCTGCTCCTATCTTTTATGCCCCTCTAGTGCTAGGATTAAAGGCGTGTGATCCCAGGTGCTGAGATCATCTTTGTGTGAGTTGTTTCTCTATGGGACTGGATCAATCTTGTGTAGATCCGGGTGACCTCGGACTCACAGAGATCCATCTACCTCTTAATCCTGAGTCCTAGGATTAAAGGTGTGCACCATCACCTCCTAGCTTCTGGCTGCTGGGATTAAAAGGGTGTGCCTGGCGTCTATGGCTTGTGGCTGACTTTGCTTTCTGAATCCTCAGGCGGGCCTTAATAAATCATAAACAAAATATCACGCCATACAACAATGGCCATTTGACTGCTGGAGGGGTAGAGAACCTGGTAACCTGCCAGTTTATGACTGGCTCAACAGGCTCAGTTTGGCACTGGAAGCCTGGAATCTTCCTGAGAGCTTCTAGTATCCAATTCATACTGAAAGGCCACAAAAATTGGTCTGATGTCTCAGATGCATGGTAACAACAGTAATGGATATGCTGATTCCGGAAGAAGAAATGAAGGCAAGCACACATCACTTTTTCTTGGATATTTTATAGCTGGATTGCCCTTTTTAAGATATAGCTCACAGATTCCCCTCCCTTATGTGCCTCCTAGCTGATTTTTTTCATTTAAACTTTTTATTTATTTACTTTTTAGAATTTCATATATATAAGTACTAATTTATATCCTTTTCATGCCTCTGTTCCTTACTCCAGCTTCTCCCATGGCCACCTACTATATCAAATTCATGACATGTTCTTTTGAATTATATATGTATGGACACAGCATTCATTCTTAATTCATTTTTATTCAAATTAAAAACAATCTGATTTTACATACCAATCCTAGTTCCCTCCAACACACACCCACTTTCAGGAGGCCTGGTTCTTGCTTATGCTGGTTCTCCAGCTGTCAGACTGTGGTCTGTGAGCTCCCACTTACTCAGGTCACCTGTTTTTGAGGGTTTCCCCCACGTGGTCTTCACCCCTTAGACTCTCCAGGCCTCCTAGCTAACAACCACGTTCAGCAGGCCTGGTTCAGTCCTACGTAGGTTTCCCAGCTGTCAGAACTGGGGTCCATGAGCTCCCACTTGTTCAGGTCATCTGTTTCCTTGGGTTTCCCCAGCCTGGTCTTGACAGCTTTGCTCATCACTCCTCCCTCTCTACAACTGGACTCCAGGTTCGGCTTAGTGCTTAGCTGTGGACACAGCATTCTTATATGTGTCTGGTGTATTTGTTTAAGGATGAGATAACCTATCAGCAATCTTGTGCCTGGAGAAATTCCTTGTTTCTGATTGTATAGTACCAGGCAGAACCTCCCTACAATTGAACAGGCCTTAAGTCCAATTATATTGTTGCTGTCCCCATGATATAAATGCCGTTGTTGTATCACTGGGAACATCTTTCCATGCTGGTCACTGTTGTGATTCACAGACTTTACAGCTGGGAAGGATTGTAGATGATCTTCTCCCTTGGAAGCTTGCATAGTGTGATGAGAGCTACTCCTCAGGGAGACTTCCGGGTCAGTTTTAGCTCGATTCCTCCAAGTCTTATGTCAAAAATATGTGGCATCTTCAACAAGGGTCTTACCTTCAAGATCTGTGAGGCAATAAACATCTATAGCAAATAACCTATATTGTTTGGGGAATCTCTTCAATTCCTGTCACTTACAACTCGTAGGAGACACTGAAGGCTTCTGTGACAATCCCAACCACCACTGCCAAAAAAAAAAAAAAAAAAACCAGTCTAGACAGGGAGCTATCAAGAAAATCCTTAAAAATAGTGATAAAGATGCTGAAGTTGAGCTCTTCACAGTTGACAGCTTCTGGCTGCAGTGCGGGGCAGTTTGACCATGGACAACACAAATTGGACTTGGTGGGGTTTTGTTTTGTTTTGTTTTGTTTTATTCAGGAGAGGCCCAAGGGTGGGAGGGTTGGACTGGGAAGAATGAGAAGTGAGTGTGATTGGTGTGCATTGTATGAAATTCCCAAACAATTAATAAAAATATGTTGGAAAAAAGAAAGGAACATGTAGGAAGGTTTTCCATGCCTGGCACTAGTGTTTTTGTTAAATACTCTCTGGCTCTTGCAAAAGCATTATCAATATAGATGGTATAACTTCTTTCAAACTATACTTGCACATATAAACAAAAGAATAGTGTGTGTGTGTGTGTGTGTGCGTGTGTGTTAAGTAAGGTAAATAATTTTTTCTATGGCTTTTTCAAACAATCATAGTGTTATCCCTCTTTTCCTTGCCCCGTGGATCACCCCTCCAATCCTCCAATTTCCTCACTTCCTCCTTCATTACACCTGTGTCCCACTAGCCTCCTACTTAGAGCTTCTCCGTCTCCCATGGTTCATTTGTACTTTCCTGGTTTTTGTGATTAAGTAAATGCACACTGATAATCATCACAACCCCAAGCATTAAAATCTGTTACTTTAGTTTTTCCAAAATCCCGTGCTAGATTCAGATCTCATGTGGGATTCAGATCTCTCCTATTTACGCACTAATGAAAACCAAAAGAAAATGATGCAGCACTGATATAAGGATAATAATTCGGAGGTTATAAAGTAAGGTTTTATGAAATTCTTTGATACACTGGTTGAGATTTATGTAGGGCATGGGCATGACTACCCGTTAGGAAACTCAGTGGTCAGAACTCAGAAATATAAAGCCACAGCCAAGGAGAGCTGAATTAAGATTGTATATAGATTCAAAGAAAATTCTCATTTATCATTTTATTGACTTCAGTGACATTGGAATGAAGCCAGCAAGCTCAGGATTTTCCATTTTACAAAAGCTATTGTGACCTACTTCTATAGAACTTTGAAGGTGTATAACTGAGCCTAGAATATTGGGAAATTGTTGAGGACTCCAAAGACAGTCACAAAACAGCATCTCCATTGCAGGAGGCCCTCCATATTAAGTGTTAGTGACAGAAGAACAAGAATCGATTAAGGAATATTAAAGAGAGGAAATCTAATTGACAATTAAAACAGTGTCAAATACATTGGAGGCCTCCAGTAGGCATGAGGTTATTAGTTGCATGCATGGACACTCAAAGAATCAAAGGGACAATAAGGTTTGATGACATTTATTATAAAATAGACACTACAGTATTTGTGAACAGATAAGTACAAATGTAAATGCCTTAAGTTTTAGTAGCATGATATAAATCAACTTTAGGGAGCCAGAACTATGGGATTTTAGTCAACAAATTTTATGAAGATAGTCAGTAGTCATTAGTGTATCAGACACAATTGGAAAAAGAATGAGAAATTTCAAAGACTGTCTGAAAATGAAAATAGAAAAGAGGAATATGAAAACCTATAGGCAGTAGAAACTAAAGGTCAAGGTGAAAAGAAATTATAGAATCTAGACAGTAGGGAACCAAATCTTTATGATCAGGAAAAAGAGGTTGAATGAGATTTTAAATGAAGACAGTCTGTCAAGTTTGACAACAAAGAAGTTACCAATATCATTCACAAAGGTGATTTGTATGTGGAACTGAGAATAACGGGTACACTGTAGCATAAATAATTGAGAAATAAAGAGACAATGACGTTCGTCTCTCTGATAACAAGCAATGCCAGAATCAAAATATTTTCATGTTTCTTCCTATGACTTCTTTTGCCTATATGATGTCCTCTCTGCAAGGATTCCCTGATTTCTCATTTACATAAGAATGTAGCCTGCATTGAGTGTTCCCATGTTTGTTGTGTAATAAATAACTACTAATTGAAAGGCTTGTGGAGAAACAAACAGCCGTGTATGCTCTGGTAGATGTGTGTTGGGGGGGGAGGAGATGTCACTCGGTAAATATGTCTGTCTTGTTGGTTGATGAATAAAGCACTGTTGACCAATAGGGATGCAAGATAGGTAGGACTAGGAGTTGAGGTGGATTCTGGGAAACAGACGCACAGACAGTCATGATGTAGGATGTGAGAGAAGTCCAGAACCTTTCTCCTACTGTAAGAGAAGACCACGTGGAAATACTTACATTAACAGTTATGGATTAATAATTAAGTCAGAGCTAGCCAATAAGAAATCATAGCAAACTGCCAACAGCTTCATAATTAATATAGTGTCCTGTGTTTTATTTGGGGTTGATGTGGCTCTGGGACCAGGCTGGCAGGAAGAATGCAAGTTATGTGTGGGGGGAGGCAGTCTCAGGAAGACTAAAATCAAGGTGTCAAATGAGCTAGGATAGGAGTCATTTTTTATTTCTTTTAGTTGGTTTTCAGGTTTTTTACTATTATGCTTGTAGGTCTAAAGGTCTAAGGCCCCTATTCTGCTGGTCATTAATGACGGGCAGTTCTCTGCTTCAGAACTCAGTCCCCACATCTTGTGATATGGCATTTCCATCTCAAGAACAGCAACACTTCTGGTCCTTCTAATGTCTATTCCTTTTGCCAATACTTACAGGGAAGTGTCATTAGGGACTATGAATTAGATTGGGCCCAGCACAATGAGGTCCCCTTTGCTAATTAATGTGACATCATTGGGGAACCATATCAACCTCACCACTAGTTAAACTCAGGAGGAGGGGCCCTGGAAAATAAAGCATACAGCATTCTCTTCCCAGAAAGGTCTACTATATTTACCTTTTTATGTACTGTGTATAACAAATGCTTGTAAAATCTCTGTGTTATCATATATCCAAATATATAAAATGTTGAAATTTTGCTATAGACTTTTTTCTGTGAACAGAAAGAATAAATTTATTCTGTGAGTAAAATGAAAAAAATAGAACCCACTGAAGTTTGACAATATATCAATTGTTATTTTATGTATAGTAATGACAATGGCATAATAACTTTAGGGGAAAATGTATTATGTATATATTTGTCCAACAAAATGTGTTTGTTAGACTTTGGAGATTCCTCCATGAAGGGCCTCACCCTCCCTAGAGAGTGGAGTGGGGACTTGGTGGGAGGCGGGGGAGAAGTGGAGGGAGGGGGAGCTGGAATTGACGTGTGAAGCAAGCTTGTTTCTAATTTAAATTTAAAAAAATTTAAAATGTGTTTGTTAAATACAAACATATACACAGGTAAATGAAAACCAAAATCAAGAGTTTAAGGGCATCAGAGTACTATAGAGATATTAAAGAATCAAAGGGATGAAAATACAGAGATATTAGCCTAAAATTCGGTACTACTTTCCCTCTATCTGTGGGTATAATATATACCCTGATTCTGAAAACATGGGCAAGAATTTATGAAAGTGAAAAGAAAGTCATGCCCTCTAAAAGATACAAGATAAATGTCAGAGTATTGGGCTTTCTAGAAATAGACCTGGGCAAACCCATAGGGAAGCCTAAGAACTAATCTGTATTTTGCAAATGCCTGCACAAAATGAACTTAATGGTATTTTCATACACATTTGTCTCATATTGCTTCGTTTGAGCCTTTCCTTTCCTATTGGTCTTTTACTTGTCTATTAAAGTTTCTAATTTGTGTTTTTATTGTGTGTGTGCATGTGTGTGTGTGTGTTTCTTGTGGTTTTTGTTTGTTTTTTAAATTTGGACTTGTTTGGAGGGTTTTTTTTTCTTGTTTTGTTTGCCTGATTGTTGCCTAAGGTGAAAGAGAAAGAAAGAGTATCAAGAACGTTAGATAGGGAAATGGGAAGGCTCTGAAAAGAGTATAGGGAAGAGGCTCAATGATCAGAATATATTGCATGGAATAAGGTATTTAAACAGAAATATATATATTTTTTTTGGTTTTTCGAGACAGGGTTTCTCTGTATTGTTTTGGAGGCTGTCGGTCCAGCCTGGCCTCGAACTCACAGAGATCTGCCTGCCTCTGCCTCCCGAGTGCTGGGATTAAAGGCGTGTGCCACCACCGCCCGGCTCAGAAATATATTTTTTAAAAAGGGCTAAATCCAGATTCAAATAGTTTTAACTGTGGAAGATGAATTAAAGTTGTACCAGAATGATGATAATTTTTTTAATTCTACCCAGAAAAAAAAAGATATGTAAAGTTTGGTCAAGGGGAGAATATCATAATAAAATTTATTTTGATATTTAAATATGTATTATAATAGTCACACGACAAAGAATAGGAGAGACAAGAATGTGATTAACACATTAAGAAGCTAGACAAAGTCAAGCATGGTGATGCATGTCTTAAATCCCAGTGTTTTAGAGACAGAAGTAAATGAATATCTTCTGAGTTCAAACCAGTGTGGTCTACATACAGTGGGTCTAAGACTACTTAGAGAAAACCTATCTAAAAGAGGGAAAAAGAAGTTAGGAAAAATTTAGAACACAAAAACTAGAAAAGAATGTTATGTTTAAGTTATGATTGAACAGATAAACTAAAATCCAAGGAATACTTCACATGATAAAAGAAATATACATCACATAAGGATAATCTTAGCAGCATAGCTTTATAGTTTGATATTAGCAAAGAGAACTCAACGACCCCAATCATAATAGGGCTTTTAATACTGCTCTTACCAATCCCAGGTAAAGTGGCCAATACACCAGCAAAATATAAACAGACTTAAGGAGCATACCTCACAGATTTGATCTAAATGGCATATAGGACATTGCATTTGGTAACTATAGAATATACATTATAAAAATACTTCAAAAAGAAATATAGACCATAGGTTTTCAAGATCCAAATTCCATAACAACTTATAGTCATGACATTAAGCTAGAGGTCATTATAAGCAAAAGCAAATCTGGAAATCATTTGTACCTGTATTGTAACAATTTTTCAAACACAGCCAAATAATAAAGAGGAAATTACAACAGAATTCAGAAAAGACTTTAAGATTTAAAAAACAAAGAAAAATATGTTTTAAGATTTCTCATACATAGCTAAAGATGAGCCCAGAGGGAAATTTAAAACTTCGTGGTTTTTTTTGTATATTTGAGAAATAAAGTTCTTTTTTAAAAGAAGGAGATCTAGTTAAATATTCATTTTAAGAAATTAGTCTTAAGGAACAAAACCCCCAAAGTAGTAGGTGTAAACATAGAAAAGAAATTACAAAACAGCAGTGCAAAAAATTATCTAATAAAAAAGAAAGCCCAGAAGAAAAATTATGAATAAAACTGAAGCAGTCCCTGAATATATTGAAAAAGAAGAGACAGAACATACAATAAAACGAAAGGAAAAGTCTGTAATAGCATCACCCAGTTAGGCACAGTTTGCAATAATTAGGAGTTATCCTGGACAAAAGACATATTAAAAAAACACTTTTTTTTTACTTTTATGAAGCTATCCATAACCAACAACTTTTATCAAAATGCGTGTTTTTGCCACCACACTCCCACCATATATTTAGGAGACAATTTTTACAACTCTGTTGGCTTGTATTAAGTATATTAGCTTTTACAACAAAAGCTAACTGTAGTTATGCTGAAAAAAAATGCAAACTGCTCCTCTAAACACAAGTACTGAATGTTTAAATATAGTATTAAGAACTCAAACCATATAAAAGACTGATACAGCAGAAACTGTATTTCCTTTAAGTCAAAGCAAAGCATGATTGTAAAGACAGTCATTCTGGATAAAAGCTCTAAGTTTATTTCTTTTCCATTCCTTAAATATTCTAAATAGATGTTGTAACATGAGGTTTCTGGCCCAGCAGGGTACTGTTGCCCACTCATCCCCAAAGAATCACAGCAACACTAAATAAATTATCAAACTGTTGACTGATGGCTTGAGCTTCTTTTTAACTAGCTCTGTCTTTATTATTTACCTATTTTTATTAATCAATGTATTTCCACGTGGTCTTGGCTTACCAGGGAATGCCTGACCTGCAACTCCTTTACCTGCTACATGATGACTGCTCCACAGGGAAGAGAGCAATTTCCTGTTTGTCCCTGCTTAAATTCTGATGCTGTCCAGCTAGGTCACTTCCTGTCTGGTCAAGCAGTCAATCAGTGTTTCATTTATTAACCAATAAGAGAAACATATATACAGAAGAACATTCCTCATCAGATGTTATGATATGGTAGCCCAGTGTTCAGTCATGAATGTAAACAAACAAACAAACAAAAACACCAGAGCTGTATTTTACTCCCTCCTAGGCTCAGTGAAAATCACAAGAAGGGAGATGGAAACAGCACTTTGCTTAATGAATTTTACCTTTGTTTCTTAGAAAAATAGTGTGCGTATGTGTGTGTGGTGTGTGTGTGTTTGTGTGTGTGTGTGTGTGTGTCCCGCTCATGCCACACATGAATAAACCACACAGAGTGAATAATATGCTATGAATCCATTCAGTGCCTCAAAGGGACATTTGGAGAAGAAAAGTACTTGGCAAGGGTAATTCCCTGTATTTCTCTCCCTTTCCACTCCTCCATGTTTGATTTGCTATCAAAACAATCAGGTAACATCTGGCTAGGACATTCAAACTGCCACCAGTTTTGAATCATTCTACCCCAGAGCATGGCTGTCCATCACTCATTTTCATCATTACCCACATTATCTCAATTGCTAGAATGTGTTTATGGAGAGTTAATGGACTGTGTTGTATGGGATAAGGTTGGCCTGGGTGTAAAACTGCTCCAGACTGTATTTGATGACTTCAATAGCAGCCTTTATGCATGAATTCCACTGGCATGTCAGGGGGAATCACTAGCAAAGACCCCTGGGAGATCAATTTCAAAATTGTGGTGATGATCACTGAGGACAGGTGAACTTGTAGTAGTTGAAAGTGTAGGTATAACATGGAGAAAATTCTCATTTAGAGTAAACTCAAATACGTACCTTGTTTTGTTTTTGTTTTTGTTTTTGTTTTTTACAGAATTTCATGTAAATCAACTAAAACCATCTCTCTGATGACAAGATTTAGGTACCTGCCTAATTTCCAAATGACTTCATGTCTCCTCTGTCCACAGTGAGTCTTTCTTCCCTGATCTGATACGCAGTGACTTCATTTATCTCCAAAGGGGTTGCCATGGCAACACAGTGGGACTTCGCCCTGTTTTGCTGTCACCATTTATTCCTTACTTTCTTAATGACTGTGTGTTTTTCAGAAGTTGAGAATCAGGTGTTCAGTTTTTTGTATGATAGTAGTGTTGTAGACTTTGTACTCTAGCAAGGGAATGAAGAAAATAATGGATGGATGGATGGATGGATGGATGGATGGATGGATGGATGGATGGACAAACTAATTGTTAGTACCAATGACTAAGTCAAACTTTATCTAATATTGATAAATGGAGTCCATGGTTGCATTCAGATTGATCAAAATTCTATTAGGATGACTCTGCTGCTACTCAGGAGTCCAGCAATTGATGTGTGTTTCTCTATTCTACTTCTGGAAAACCACTAGGTTATTTTTTATTGGTGGTTTGCTTACTATTTAGTCTTCTTCTTTATCTCATTATCCACAAGACTGATATGAATTGGGAGTTTTATTGAGTACAGTTGTTCTCTGATTTAATGCATGTATAATGTGTTCTGACTATGCCAAGCCTCATCCACAGGAAACCTTCTGCTTCTTTATAAACCCTCTTCCCACATTTATGTCTTTTTGATGTGTGTGTGTGTGTGTGTGTGTGTGTGTGTGTGTGTGTGTTTGATCCAGTGAGTTTAGCCAGGGTTTTCTGTTTTATTGTGTCTTTGGAACTATCCCTTTGAGTCTGACAAGCTTACCATGGTGTACACACAGAAAGGCAGTGATTCTTCCTTTCCCAGAATCTATTAGTAGCCAGAAGTTCATCAATGAGGGGTAAGGCTACATGTGCTCCCCCTACCCATGACTCACTGCTTGTAGAAACGGTCTTGCTCAGGGCCGGTGCTCGTAGCTGCATTTATGAGTTCATGAGTGCAGTGCCTGTGTCTGGCCCAGAACATGACATGTTACAACCCTTCTTGTTGTCTCCCAGCTGGTACATTCTTTATACTCCTTCTGCTGTGAGATTTCCTTGGCCTTACAGGGTGTATCCTTCCTAATGTTAACAAATATTTCCTCTTAGTGATAAGCCAGGAGCATACCTTAAAATCTTAATTTTGTCTGTAGGATTGTATAAGATTTAAGTGCTATATAATAAGACAATCTGAGGTCAAATGATTTAAAAACAACACTAAACAAATACAACAAAACAAAATTAAGTAGTAGGCAGTAACAGAAGTCGTGTTCCTGAGTTCTGAGCTCAAGCATCCACATAAAAAGCTGAGCAGAAGGACCTGATTCTATAATCCCTGTGCTATGGAGGCAGAGACAGGAAGATTCTGGGAGTCTATTGGTCAGCCTAGCCTAATCACTGAGTGTCAGATTCTGTGACAAACCCCTTCTCAAAAGAAAAATGTGGAGAGAAACTGTAGAAGACTATTTACAGCCTCCACTGGCACATGTACACATACTCTCACATACATATACAATAAACACAGACGTACACAATACCCATACACACAAAATACAGTGGTATTGATTTTGAAAACAAACACAATGCTCTCAAGGATTCTTGTAAGGGTTTTGCATCAACTTGAAATAAATGTGTGGAACTTGTGCGTGTTTGCTCAAAGTTACCTAGAGGTACCATCACTATTGCTATAATAAAGATCAAGACATCTAAAGGTCGGCTATTGGGCTGTCAAACTTAACAGTGCTTTAAGTACATGTGAACCTGGTCATTTGCAAGTCAGATCCTGTTCTGGTCACTATAGTAAATGTGAACAGTCTGAACACAAAAATTGAATCTGTAATTTAGAGTAAATTTACAAAATCTGTCTTCACTGAGTTTTATGGTTTTTTGTGAATATTTGCATTTTTCATCTCTACATATTTAAAATAATGAAACAAACTGGAAGCCTAGAAGCTTCATCTGTGATGTCATATTTTTTGGTTTCTGCCCTCATATTTTGAGCTGTTATTATCATTTTAATTCCTGTTCTATAGCAGAGCTCCAGGGCACTAGATGATGCTCTCTTGCAGATCTCTGCTTACTACTGAGGCTGTTACAGTATCGGGTATGTGCTCAACAAGTATCCAGAGGATTTCTAGCACATTCTGGTCCTCTGAAAATGCAACTCAGATAGGAAGAGCATAGGTAGTTTATGGTTACTACTAGAGGGGAGTGTTATGTCTTAGGGGTATGGCAACCCACTGGAGGCCATTGTGAAAGTAAATAACTCTTATCTTTGTTCCCACAAATAGCCCTCACTAAAGATGAAGATGGGAGAAAGACATGTTGGGAGTGAGTGTGAAAGAAGGATCAGAGAGGAGAATGGAAAGGTCAATAAATGAATTACAGTGTGTGTGTGTGTGTGTGTGTGTGTGTGTGTATGTGTGTATGTGTGTATGTGTGTATGTGTGTGTATGTGTGTGTATGTGTATGTGTGTGTAAAATCTAAAAGTATTAAAAATAAAAGAACTCAAAATCCTGATACCTATTTGCCTAAAACCTTTATTAGATTGAGCATATGATATATTTGTAAACAACTTAAGAGGTAAAGATATTACATAGTTATGACAAAAGAAAAATAAGCGGCAAAGTAATACTAACCTTCCAAAAGACCACGAATTCAGAACATTCATGAGGGGCTGATTAGAGATTTTTATTAAATTCTGCACATTCTTCTGTGAATGCAAGCATCTACAGACATTTTCTTCTGAAGGTTTTATTTTGTCTTAGTGGTGACAGTGCAGTCAAATTACATTGAAGATTGAGGCAAACTTAGTTTTCCCTGAGTTATGAGTATGAGACATATTCCCAAATCTTTGAGAACAAGCAGACTGTCCTTGTCGATTGCCGTGAAGAGACCACAGCTGCTCTTCTAAAGGAAATCGTGTAGCTGGGACTTGCTTACAGAATCAGGGTTTTAATGCATTATGAGCATGGCAGGAAGACTGGCAGCAAGCAGGCCAACAGCTGGAAGAGCTGAGAGTTCTACATCTGACTCTGCAGGCAGCAGGAAGCAAGGGAGTGATGCTGGGCCTAGCTTGAGCATTTTAAACCCCAAAGCCCACCCCCAGTGACACAATTCTTCCAACAAGGCCACACCTCCTAATTCCTGTCAAGTAGCACTGTTCCCTAAGGACCAAGCCTTCAAATATATGAGCCTACGGAGGCCACTCTTATCCAAACCACCACACGTAGAGATAAGACTGGTCACTAAAATATTTTGATATGGAAACAAGGTCTTGCCAATTAAACGTGATAGTATGACTTTAAATTCTGAATAATGACATAAATTCTGAATAAACTTAAACATTCACCTCTCTTGCAACTTCTACCCCAAAACCAGAGCTGAGTTGACAAATCATACAACTGCTTTCCCCTTTTAAGGCACCAAGAGTCTGTGAAATGATTCTCTCTTATTGGATTTATAATCCTAAAAATTTGGGGAGGGCTAAATTTTTGGAAGAGTCAAGGGCAGTAAGCAAGTGGATGAGGAAAAGAACACACCATCAGACTTTTATGTCACAACTACTATCGTTACTAGAAACCAAGAAAATGTTTTACGCGGGTAAGACATGCCTGACTTTATCAAATGCTATTTTATGACATTTTGAAGTAATTTTTATATTTGTTGGATAGCAAAGTGTATGAGATCTTACTTTTGATTGAAGGTAGATTATTAGATAGAGACATTTTTATCAGGGAGATACTCCCTACCATTCTATTAGTTTAATTTAAGCATTATCATCTTGAAATTTATGTAGCAATTAAGAGGTAAATTTTGATTCTGGAGGCACCTAGAAAGGGCAGGATCGTCACTCAGGATATACAGTATGAGAAGGTTAACCATCCTTTGCTGACTGCCATAATTCACTAGGTGTATCACATAATGAAACTCCGTGGTAACTCATTTTTTCTGACAAAACCTGTAATGAGAACAGAAAATGAAATGAATCCATCTATTCACTTGACCCAGTGTGCAAACAGAAAGTAAGAGCATTCTGGTTACGCCCTCTGAAAGTCATCACTGGACTACAATCTTTGTGTGGTTCTCCTTGGACAACTTAGTGATAAATTTGTCAAAAGTCTTCTCTTCTACTTAAAAAAATGAGCAAATTCTAATGAGCAATAGAGAAAATAGGTAGAGAGCTTAGCCTACAAGATGAATTGAATTAGCTTTTTCCAGTTTATGACACATTGCTTTCAAACTGGCTTCAACATTATTTGCTACATCAAAAGTTACAAAGCAGGGTGACATGCAAGCATCTGATAAATGCTGAGTGATGATGGATAATTATTCTATACAAATAGTATAACAAGTGAAATTCAGGTACTTCTTTGAAGATCCAGAAACTCTTTCCTGTTTTTATCCAGGGTGATATCAAGAACTGAATAGAAATTCATGTCATTCTCTTAATTAACATCTACTTTAAATTTCATTCCAACCAGAGCCAATTAAAAGTCACTGATCCCGAATCTCCCTTGTGAACATGAAGGGCTTTGAATAAAATTGTTTAGTTGGTAGAACAAAAAAAGAACTTTCTGTTATCCATGAAAACCATAATCAATGTCTGTAGACATTTTCGACTTTTACATAGTCGAGGGAATTATTGGCACTTAGTGTAGGGAATACAGAGAGGCTATTAAACACCTTGCGGTGCCTAAGACCAAAATAGAACCCCGTGTCCCAAAATGCCGGCATCACAGCCACAAGAAACACCTTGGGATGTTTGGACATCACTGATGTGAACTGAGTCTTTGTTTTTGGAAAGTAGGATGCATGAAATGCTTTGTTCTAAGGCAGATAATGAGCAAAGGGTGTGTGTGAAGGAGGCACAGCGTCTCGTGACGCTCAAGACTCTGTCACTTCGAAGAGTCGGGAGTACTGGGGGAGACTAAGAGCTGATATGATTGACATCCATTGCAGATTTTGTTTTAGCACTTTGGTTCAAGTAGAACTGCTTCCAGCAGTCGGTGATAATCTGAAATAGATATGGAAACGGACTAGAGACTTCTGTAAACATCTTAATCGATAACTTTCCTGGCATTTACTTGGGGGGACACTGTGAGTTTGCAGCTTGCCTGGAGGTCTCTGAGACGTTCCCATTTCTGCGTTGATCTTTAATCCTTGCTTGCACAGATCTTCCCTACCAGCCATCTTTCAAGATCATAGTCTACTCATACTTCTCTCTGAGGCACGTGTTGCGGCACCCCTCATCCCTATGAATATGTCAGAGGTTTTCACAGCCTCTCTGGTCTTGTTTTATTTAACCTGTGTGACTCAGGAAGATTCATAAATAAAAATTGCCTTTAGTTATCATTATTGGCAAATGCCCTAGGGATGCATCACTTCATGCTGCGTGGCTCTGGTAACAAAACTTAGGAAACCATGTAAACAATGTGTTTTCTCTCAGAAGACACACTTTACTTAGGCCTGCTCCTACTTAGGTGCCTGAGTCTGGTGCACTGGAGAGTTTAAATACCAGGGTTCTGAAGCCATCTTTCAGGACTCTCCTGGAGCTGAGAGTGGGGGATGGGAGTAGCACAAGTTAAATGGCCACATAATTTATTGATTTTACTGAGATTCAGTCATTTTTAGTTAACAAATTTCATTAAATCACTATCATTTCAACTAACCTGATTAATTTTATTTGTTCTTTGTTCTGAAAATGTTGTCTGTGACTTTTTTTTAACATCTTCCCATTGTGCATGGAGTCAGATACATTAAAAGGTTTTTCTTTCACACTCTAGAAGTTCTTCAGAATTTTGTCAGCAGATATCACGGGTTCCTGTTAATCTCTAGTACAGAAGGGGTAGTAAGGGTCAGTGTGCAGCTGTCCTTTCTGTGGGATGCTTACCTATCCTGAGGTGTGGCAAAGTTTCTGCCAGTCTTCCTCTGACTCTCAACAAGATGCAGAGGGCTTTATAATTAACCCCATATTTTATATGTTCCTTATGGAAAGCCTTGGGGAGGATGTGAATAACAATAGAAAAAACATACACAAAAGTTACCCTGGTCAGCACAGCCATGTTCAGATATTCCCAGTAGAGAGGCAGCTGTGAGGGTTACACTTTATGTAAGGGGATAATATTTCTTCATTAAAATCATCTGTCTTTGAGAAGCAATCTTTATGCCGGATGCATGTGTTTCTGCATCACCAATCGACTTTGTATTCATAGCAACAGAGAAGCTATGAATGATGATTTCTATAATTATAATATTTATAATTATGAGCTGTAAAGAAGTTAACATAGCAACCATATTTGAGAAGCTTGCTTTACAGTGTTTTATGATCCAGTAATTCACCCAGTCCATACAGATGTAGCACATATATGGGATTTCTCGTTTATCTCTACCACCAGCTAATCTCAAAAGGCGCATCAGTATGGATAATCTAAAAATGGCCTGGCAAAATGATTCTCCACCTCCTCATAGAATGTTATCCCCTGAAATATATCTAACTTTAATGTGATCTTGGGTTTCTAGTACTAAAAGAGTACAATTTGGACAGTAGCAATATTATTTTTAATTGCCCAGCATTCCAGTCATTTTTACAGAGGGATCCTGATGAGAAACCTTGTCCTAGATCTTCAAAAAATGAATGAGCAGAGAATCTCTCTGGCTTACCTCCATCAACACGCCCAGTAGTACTCCTCTGTCCTTGCTAAAGGAAATTGGAAAACGCTGTGTTTTCATTACAAATATGGCTTCTTATCCCAAAGGATATTATTTCCAACTATACAAGTACTTTACTTGTCTCTGTATTTCAACTACTGTAACCCTCATTCACTTCACAGCCTAGATGTTAAATATTTATATTTGGTGTGGTAGAAAATTTTTACATGTTGGAAAATTACATGTGTTATCTCTCCCTCCCTCTCTCCTCGTCATAGTACAAATATATATATGTGTATATATATATACATATATATATTTGTAATACATATAATAAGAATTCCTACTGGTTTTGTAGATTAAATGTGGCTGGAGCTTGAAACATGCCTGAATAGTTGTAACTTAGCTGTGAACTTGCACAAGTAAACTGTTGTGTGAACCTGTTAAAACTTGGTGTGTCTCTTGAAAGATCTTTCACATATGTTCATGGGTGTTTTTCCCAGATATTGTGTGCTAGGCTGTGTCTACAGACAAGGATCCAAACTGCTTCAACTGAGATCTGTACTAGTCAATCCCATGACAACCTCCAAACAGGTCCTCTTTTCATTTGTCATTGTTGTTTACTCTGGAATTTTTCTAATTTCCCTATTAAGACTGTGAAACCTGTGTGAATGAAGACACATCTCCTAATTCTTTACATTTTCAATAGCATGTACAATGAGGTTGGGAAAATCTGAAGGATCAGGGAAGCATAATGGGGAACCTGGTAATACTTAGAATCTGGGAGTTTCTGCACAGAAAGATACGTGTGGGATTCATATTGCTTCCCGTTTCTCTTGTTTAGGTGAAAAGGTGTAATGTTTTAAAATTAGCTACTTCTGCCAATGAATTCAAAAGAAGCTCCATTCTAGGAAAGTGTATGTTAATGTTTACAGATTTGGAACACACTCAAGGCAGAAATACAGAATTTACTGTGTAGCACAACCTCTTTCTCACAGCTGATGTTTTACAGTGTTAATATTCATAAACTCCCACCTGCTACCTTTCAGAATTCCAGAGTGTAACTATCTGTGTATTTATTTTGCATATCATTCAGAGTCCCACTTTAGAAACATGTCTTAATGACTTGGCAATGGCTTGAGAGACTTCCAACTATGAACACAACTCAGTAGCCTCAGAAGTCCTTGTCTAAAATGTAAAGCCTTACAACATGTCCTATGTATACAGAACCGACTGAGCAGTAGGAAATCCAACCTGCTTCTAAAAATCGAACGAATCTTCATGATGTATTTTGGACCCAAGGTATTTTCTGGACAGTTAATTTAAATGTTGTTTGGCCATCTGTCACTGGTGTGGATTCGGGGTGTGCTAAGAGAATACAGACGGCCAGTTCAGAGTCCTCTAGTCATCTTCACAGAGAATAAACTAGCACTGTTCATCTCCACATTAAATGCCAACATTTAACCATTCCTCATTCCCTGTTGATATGCTTAAATCAGGATGAAACTGTTCTGTTGTACCCTTTCTTTAATTCTTTACACACACACACACACACACACACACACACATACACACACACACACAATGTTATCTAACTGAAAATAATAATTTCACTAGATTGTCTGTAGCACAGTAAAGGAAATATCTTCTGAATTAAATGTGCAAAATCATGCCCCTTTCTTTAAAAATTTAAAATTTAAAAATATAATTTATGCTTATTATTTATTTGGTTGTTTGATTTTATGTGTTTGCCAAATATTCCGTTATACTGTGTGGAAATGTGTCATGGTGTTTGGTTTAATAAAAAGCTGAATGGCCAATAACTAGGCAGGAAGAGGTTAGTGAGGGGACTTCTGGGGACAGAGAAGTCTCCAGGAAGAAACAAGGCAGAGTTCCCAGGCAGACACTGTGGAAGCAGAACATGTAGGAAGAGGGGTAAAACCCATGAGCCACATGCTAGCACATAGCGTAATAGAAATGGGTTAATTTAAGCTATAAGAGATAATTGGAAACAAGCCTCAGCCAAGACCAAGCTTTCATAATTAATAGTAAGTCTCTGTGTAATGATCTGGAGGCTAGCCTGACACATTATGTGAAAGTGTGTTCCTGACCATATGTATGTGTGTCATATATGTACAGGAGCCCTCAGAAATGAGAAGAGGCCTCAGATCCCCTGGAAATGAATTTACAGATGGCTTTCAGAGTACATGTGGGTACTGAGGACCTATAATCTCATTTAACATCTGAACGAAGGTTAATCTTTTATTGTCAATATGACCTGACTCAAAATTACATAGTACACACAATTCAAGACACACATGAGCCCATGTGAGTGCACACGTGTGCCTTTCTGTGTATCTGTGTGTCAGTCTGTCTGTCTGTCCAGAGTGGTTAAAATAAGGAGAGAAAACTACCTGCAATATGAATCAAACACCTTGTAAACTGAGGACCCAGATTAAATAAAAGAGGAAAGAGGAGAATAGCCAATGAGCAACAGCCCTAACCTCCTCAGGTTCTATAAGATACCCACGAGCAGAAAATCCCTGCCATTGTAGACGTGAGATGCTCTGCTGACATCTCTCCTTTCCCACAATGATAGACTCTACCCACACAATTGGAGCCAAAATAAGCTTTTCCTTACATTTCTCTATCAGGGCTGTGATCACATTCATGAGAAACATACCAAGTGAATGTGGAAAAGCCAAGAAACAGACTCTACAGCAAGTACTTTCTCTAATTTAGTTCCTAGGTAATTCACTGATCTACTCCATCTTCTCAGACTGACTCTATTAGTATTCGGCGAGTGAACCCAGGGGCCAGGGAATATAAAGACTACCTCAATCTTTTTCTTTTTTTTAAGTTTAAAAAATTTTAAATAATATTTTGTAAAAAATTTAAAATAATGCATTAAAAAAACTAAATATGATGACCACTATCCCAAGGCAGGTTTGGCTCACTGGCTCTGACAGCAGGTATGAAAATCTGGTGTTCAGTGCAGCTCCAGGGAGTGCTGATGATGTTTATGTTCAAGCACACTTGCATTATTTAAATCTAAGGCAGATTCCCACCCTGGCTCCCTGGCTGAACATTTTTAAAAGTAAGGCAGAGGGCTAGGGATGCGGCTCTCTTGGTAGAGTGTTTGTCTAGTGTGTATGGGGTTCTGGGTTCAATTCCAGCACTACATAAAGCAGGTGTGATGGTACATTCTTATAATTCCTGTCCTTGAGGCAGAAACAGGAGGATTGAGTTCAGTGCAGGCCCTGGAGAAATGGCTTAGTGGTTAAGAGCACCGGCTGCTGTTATAGAGGACCCAGGTTCAGTTCCAGCACCTACACAGCAGTTTACAACTGCTGGTAATTCCAGTTCCAGAGCACCTGGTGCCCTCCTCTGGTATCTGAAGGTATGATGCAGTAGCCTTACACACGTGCACTACCTTAATCTTAATATCAGTGAATGCTGCAGAAAATTCTACAAAATCTTTCTCAAATTCCAACCATGATAGATAGATAGATAGATAGATAGATAGATAGATAGATATAGAGAGAGGTGTGTGTGTGTGTGTGTGTGTGAGAGAGAGAGAGAGAGAGAGAGAGAGAGAGAGAGAGAGAAATAAACATAAATGAATTGGAGAAAAAGAGTAAATAATGGATATCTCTAAATTGGAAGCATGATATAAATTAATTTAAATGAATTTAATCATGTTATGGGTCCAAAGAAAAAGAACAAGCAGAGCTGAAATGACACTAAACACTGTACTTGGAACCTAGGAACTGTATTCTCAGATTACCTAACAGACTGTTGAAAGAGACGCAGAGACACTACGAGGGTGACACTGTTTAGGAGAGTCAATAATCCTTTCAATAACTTCCCGACCCATTGCACACTAAGTAAGAGCTTTCTATCAATCATCTGTGCCTGCCGGCGGCTTGCCTTGCCCATCTTTTTTTCTACTTGGAAAAGACAAAAAAAGTCTGTGAAGAAGCCGAGACTGGTATCAACAGTTGCAGAACTCATGCCAATAATGAGATTTTTCAAGTCACTTCTCAACTTCGTCATTTTCTTCATTATGCTACCAAACTATTGGAAAATAAAGTTTTATAAATTACTAATCCATATGGTACCCTGTGCACAGTTACCATTTAATTATTCAACTCTATTTGCTATTTTTTATCAAGAACAGAGTGACGAGTATTGCCACACATACTCCACACTCTGGGGTCCTCTAAGGGGAAGCTGGAACTCACCACTGGATGAAGGCAGAGATACACACTGGGGATCGTAATGAATTAGGCACAGTACAGGGATGGACATTCTTTGTTAAATCATTTGTATCCTCTTCTAGTGGATACACTCATACTCAAACATTCCTCTTGTGTGTCCCCACATCCTCTGACTGTCTCCTGTCCAAACCAAGTAGCTCTTGCCTCATTTCCCACACTGAGAATTACATAGTTCTTCCCCTTCTTTTGAGAACAAGACATTGAATTGGTAATAATGCCAGGATTCATTTTATATCAAAAAAGGACAGAGATAACACCCTTTACTGCTGGGGTTCCTGAATATTTTTATTTTGCACTTTTGTTTGTGGTATTATTAAGCTCAACTGAATAATAAATCTGTCCATATGTGTAGGAGGAAGCCTGTATGCTGCCATTAACCATGTGACTTACTAGAAGCGCATACAGATGAGGTAAGAGCAGTTTACCACACCGCTAACCACACCCACTTTAGGCATGACTAAAGACATATACGGACGGACGTAAAGACGTATACGTACATAGGCTGTGAACTGCGTCACTAGCAAGGCCCACTTTTGGGCATGGCTAGGGGGCGTTACGGGGAAGGCATAAAAGACAGCAGACAGGATGTCTTGGTCTCTTTTCCCGGAGTTCGGCTTCCAGTTCGGCAACGGAAAACTACTTGGCTCATCTGGGTTACTTGTTTGGTATCTAGTGAGTAATTTCTACAATAAATACTTAGTTTTAATTTCAGTAAGTGTGTCGCTTATCGTTACAGCATCATTTGGAGCTTTACATATGTGTAAAGGACCTCTTTCTGTTTGGATTCAAATATCTGTAGACAACTCTAAACACAGTTCCTACATTGGTGGTTCTGATATATCTTTCTGGCATGCTCCTTTTGCCTATCTGTCTTGATTATAATAGCTAGTTAAATACTTACGCTCTTGTTCATGCCGGCGGGCTTAGCTCTAGCACACCAGTTTCTTGGAGGATGACTTTTCATTATTGATTTAATTTATATCAGTCTCAGATACCTTTGGATGTTCAAGCATTACTCTTCGGAGTGATGACCAGCAGGGCCAGGCTAGAAGGAATCACATAACCACTGCATCCAAAGTACCTCTATTTAGAGGCAATTTTCAGATATTAGCAGACTCTTTTTTGCTTTTCATTCACCTATTCAGTCTGGGCCATTCACGAGGTGTTTCTGTCCTACAGGCAGTTTATGCTATTCTAGTAGGGGCAGGCTTATGAAGGCTTATGAAAGTTGTTTCCATGTTTTGGTAGCCTTGTCGCTTTAGTAACTGGCACTTTTGGGTTCCTTTGCCCCAAAGACCTGGTGACTAAATCTCCAGTCCAGAAGGCTTCACACTGCTAATTGATACAAGGAGTAAGATCTCAAGACAGCTTGCAGTGCCCCTGACCCTCAGTAACTGTAGAGCAGTGGTACCCTCCATACAGAATCCTGCGGCTTTGGACAGACCATCTTGCCTAGATTAAACCGTCAAAACTTAAGTTTTAATGGTTTTATTTTGTATTGGGAAACACGAGCCAAAACCTCGCCACTTGTCCTATCAACCAGAGCTCCAACAGGCTGAGCTCTGTTCTATGTGAGGCAGGTACTTCTCTGTGGTCCCCCATGGCACCATTGTTCTCAAGTTTCAGTACTGGAGATTCTCATAGCATTAGAACATTAACCAAAATGAGGCTAAAGGCAAGAAACTTTGTGAAGATTCTCTGAAATTCCAAAGTTTTGGGGCCAGGACTTTCAAATGACAGTATATGTAGAATTCTGATTCAGTAAGCCTTGGATCACTCTGAACAGTTGTAAAAGTTGAGTTACCCTTATCAAAAGTGCTCAAGGCCAGAAGTCATTATTCTTTGGGAGTATTTTTAAATTGTGTTTTTACTTTTTAGTGCTGGCCTAGAATTCCAATTTTACTATCCCAAATCCAAAATCCAAAGTACAAATGTTTCTGAATACTGATGTGATGATAATACATTTTCAGATTAGTATTTCTCCATATGCATTTCTAAAATGTCTCACTTTGAGAATCAAAAGTTGATATAATGTTGTACTATTTTGTGCTAGATACTTATTCTAAGAGGTGCTAACCAAAGGTGAAAGGGTCATGACTGTGTCCATGATTGTCCATAAAAGCTGTAAACTAGAGGTCTCTAGGGAATTCTTACATCTTCCCAATGGTGCATAAGTTAAGGCAAAGTTTCTGACATTGGTGCTGAGATGTTGGAAGTTTGTACCATCCCACAGAAAAGTCCGCTATGGTCAGCACTGAGTATACCCTCAGCACAACTAAAGGACACGTTTCCCACTAGGTACATGAAAATCAAACTGAAAGTTTGAGAAGTGAATAAAATTTCCATTATCAAATTGTGTTGCATAATTTCCTTAGCCCCAACATGCCCACAAGCAGAGTTTTCATGTATATCTTCTTCTTTTCACATTTTGAAATGTGTATTTCTATTTTAAATTAATTTTTATTTAAATGAAAAACAATATTATTTACATACCAATCCAAGTTCCCTCTCCCTCCCATCCTCCTATTCCCCCCACCATCTCCTCATCCCACCCCCAATCCACATCTCAGGGAAAGTGAGGCCTCGCATGGGGGATCACCAAAGTCTGTCACATCATTTGGGGCAAGACCTAGACCCTCCCTTGTGTATCTAGGCTGAGAGAGTATCCCTCCATAGGGAATGGGCTCCCAAAGCCCATTCATGCACTAGGAATAAATAAGTACTGGTTCCCTTGACAGAGACCCCATAGACTCTCCCAGCTGGCACTCATGTTCAGGGTGTTTGGTTCAGTCCTATGTAGGTTCTCCAGCTGTCAGACTGGGATCCGTGAGCCCCCCCCCCCTTGCTCAGGTCAGCTGCTTCTGTGGGTTTCCCCAGCGTGGTCTTGACTTCTTTGCTCATCACTCCTCTCTCTCTGAAACTGGATTTCAGGAATTCGGCTCAGTGCTTAGCTGTGGGTGCCTGCTTCTGCTTCCATCAGCTACTGGATGAAGGCTCTAGGACTGCATTTAAGGTAGTCATCAATCTCATTGTAGGGGAACAGTATTTAAGGTAGCCTGTCCACTATTGCTTAGATTCTTAGGTGGGGTCATCCTTGTGGACCCTTGAAGATTTCCCTAATGACAGATTTCTCATTAAACCCATAATGGCTCCTTCTATTAAGGTACCTCTTTCCTTGCTTTCCTTCTCTGTTCTTCCCCCAACTCCACCTTCCTGATACCATCTACACCTGTCTGAATGGCTAAAATCAAAAAATACCGATGACAGTGTATATTGGAGAGAATGTAGAGAAAGGAGAACACTCCTCCATTGCTGGTGGGAATACAAACTTGTACAGCCACTTTGGAAACCAGTATGGTGGTTTCTCAGGAAAATGGGAATCAGTCTACCTCAAGATCAAGCAATTCCACTCTTAGGCATATACACAAAGGATGCACATTCTTACCACAAGGACATCTCTTCAACAGTGTTCATAGCAGCATTATTTGTGATAGCCAGAACCAGGAAGCAACCTAGATGCCCCTCAACAGAGTGACAGATAAAGAAAATATGGTACATTTACACAATGGAGTACTACTCAGTAGAAAAACACTGAAATCTTGAAATTCGCAGGCAAATGCATGGAACTACAAGAAACCATCCTGAGTGCGGTAATTCAGACACTGAAAGGAAAACATGGTATGTACTCACTCGTAAGTGGATATTAAACATAGAGCAAGGGATAACCAGCCTACTATCCACACCTCCAGAAAAGCTAGGAAACAAGGAGGACTCTAAATGAGACATCATGGACACCACGAGAAGGGGAAAGGTACAAGATCTCCTGGGCAAATTGGGAGCACAGGGGAGGGGTGAGTGGGGAGGGAGGGAGGGAGGAGAAAAAGGAGGAGAGAAGAAGAGGGGAGAGAAGAACAGGAGGGAATCAGGAAGTTTTTTTATACCCTTTAAATCATTGGCTTACTTAGTTTGTGAATCTTCTACCCAAGCAATCAAGTAAAATAGGTTATTTTAATTGTGATTTGCTATGTGCTCCTGGCTTTTCTTCTTGGACATTGTTAATAATTGCCTTTAAGTTTCATTTCTACACTCAATAGACTACTAGAAATCACAGATCACATACTGGAGATATTAGAGGAGAAGAGGAAAGGGAATATTCTACTCTGGAACCCCAAAGTGAGGCTGTATTAATGATGCAAGAGAAGCAGATAGATGATGGTCTTACAAGTGGCAAGTGGAAATATGAAAAGTGCTGTCTTTAATCTTAGTCTTTTATAGGAAAACTATTTGGTAAGCATTTCTTATATGTTACAGGATCAGACAGGCAATATGGATGTGCTTAACTTTACTGAATATATAAATACAGATTGAATCAGACCTGACTATATGCATACAGAATATATGTGAAATTCATGAAAAAATAATTTACAGAATAGGAGCAGTGACATAGAGGTTAGTATACACAAGGAATTCATGAATTAATTTTTATCATATTCAGTTAGAAATTGTGTTACAGAATTATTATGCTCAGATTGTAAGAGCCATTTTACCATTGTTTATCTTAATTTGGCATGTTCTTAGTACAACACCTGAAATGGGTGATAATCTAGTCCTACCATGGATAATTTACATCAAGGGATTCTCACACCTTTCTAAACAGTACTTTTAATGCTTGAAGCTCTAGCAGGTGAATTCCCTCCAAGATGGAGTCCAAATAATTGACAGGAAATGTTTCCTTTTGGATTTACTATTAATTTTATTTGTAGAACTAATTTTTCTGTCTTCTATTTGTTACTTAATTCCTAGTTTCTCAGATGATGGTCGTCCAGAGACTTGTGGGGATCACCCTGCAACAGTTGAATGGACTCATTGACTGGATTATCATCTTTATACCCAGCCTTGAATGAATTTTCATGTTCCATGGGATGCCCAAATCTGTTAACAAAACATTTACATTTTAATAGTTCCTCTTGACAACTTACATTAAAAAGTATTCATAACTGTGTTGTGCATTAAGTATCTATGTTCATGCAACTCCACAGTATTCACATCTCAATTAATACACATACATTAAGAGAAAAATATTTTTATTTTTAAGTAATCAAAATTTCTAAGGAGATGTATGAGACATTGAACCGTTCCTCAAATGTGGAATTAAATTAGAAAAACCCACTGCTATTTTCATTTCTATAGTGATTTTGTGTGTTTTTACTTGTTTTTATCATGATGCTCACTGAAAACAGTCTTCACAAATGAAAACACTTGTTTGTTAAGTTAAACAACCCAGTCTTAACTCTTATCTCTGTGACTATTGTCCCTCTTTCCTGGATATGTATTTTCAATGGCTCATAACTCAAGAATAACAGACATCATTACAACAAGGGAGTTTCTACGCTGTCCTGTCTGCACCCAACCCCTGAGAACCACTTTATGTGGCTAAAAGTTGGAACAAGTGTTTTCCCAAGTAAAAGCCAAAGAGGTGTTTTGATTATTGAAAAGAGATTCCTCTCAAACAATACATCCTGATGACAGGTTCCTCCCTCCCTCCTCTCAGCTGCCCCTGCCACCTCCTTTCTCCCAGATCCACTCCCCCACACTGTTTCCTCTCCAGAAGAACAGGGCCTGTGAGAGATGATAGCCAAACAGGACAAAAAAAGCAAAAAGACAAAGAAAAAGACTTCACGTCGAGCCTGGACAAGGCAACCTAATAGGAGGAAAACAGTCCCAGGAGCAAGCGAAACAACCAGTAGACACACCTGCCCCACTGGTGGGAGTCCCACAGAAACCCTTGGAGTATTGCTGGGCACTAAGCTGTCCATTATGTTTAATGTGGTTTTCTTTATTATGAAATTAAGTGTTATTTACCTGCTGTTGGTTGGAAATGAGACTCTTTGATTTCTGTCATGAAAGACAGTATATTTAACGTCTGTTTTCTATGAATCAATGTCTATAAGGTCATGTTTCTGAATTCCTGCAGGAAAGAGAGAAATTCTGGTCCTCCCAGTAGATAGATGTGTGAGACAAACTAATAATAAGAAACATGGAAAAGAGTCAAAGAATGTATTCATCCTACACAGTATGTTCCAATTTCTTCAATATGTTTTTTTGTAATTACCTTATACTTACAGGAATTTTCCATTTTTTTAATCTTCTCCTAGCCTGTCCCTGATGTTTTAACTTTAAAATGTCCAAAAGAGTAAGGACGTTGCCCTTCCATTGAACAAACATAACACTTTGGATGATGAAGGCAGAGATAAGAAACTCAGAGTAGCAAGTTTACTTTTTTCAGAAATAAAATTCAAAGTGCAGAGCCCTAACCACCAACCATAGGGGGAGCAAAGTGTCCAAAGATAATTTCTCTACGCTTGGCAAAACAGGATGAGACTACATGGTGAAGTTCAAGGTGTGTTGGGAACAGAGAATGCAATAAGCACAAACTGAGCCCTGGAGGAACTCAGTGCCACTGATGACTTCTCACTGATGACTGATGAGCTTTACTTGGAGAATACAGCTTTATATATAGAATGGCAAATGAGGCTGATTCCCCATCACATGTCATTCTGCTGAGAGAGGATGGGTACAAATTATGAATCAACATAACCCCACTCTGAATTATTGAGTATGAAATTGAAACCTCAGAGATGCTTAAACAATCTATCAGCTGCTAAGCTTTCATTAGAAAATCAGCCTGTGATGTGTAACGGCCTTTCTTATACATTTTAATTCCTTTTAACACCTTAAATAGAATTTGAGTAATAGCTTCTTAATGTTCACCACAGAAGGTAACTAAATCTTTAATGGACTCCTGCGGTAGCCTGCTTAATACCGAAATTTAATTGAGGTCTCTGTAAAAGAAATTTTGTTCTGTTTTAATATTTATGCTTGTAGATTCTTGAGGAGCCATGTTTTAGTGAAACTACTTCCCATAAACAGAACTAATATTTGTATGTGACCAAAATGGGAATATGTACAATAGAAGAAATGTTTTTTAACTTGTTGAAATTCAGAATTGACACTTTAGGTTTTAATTGAAGACAAAGGTTTGGCTAGATGCTCAATTGTGTCTGGGCATGTGTACATACCAACCTTGTTGCTACAACTTTGTCACATGGAACGTTGTTTCCTCATCTTTGTCTGCAATTCAGTTCTCTTTGAACTAGGGTTCTGGTCCCAGACTCTCCATCATACTATGGTATGAACTCATGAAAAGAAATCTTGCTGGAGAATTCACATCTCTGGTGATATGAATTTTCTCATCCATTTATTATTAGAATTAATAAGGGAATGATGACTTATATGTAGTGATTTATTGTTTATGATTTATTAAAGCTTGCCTGAGGATTCAGAAAGCAAAGTCAGTCACAAGTCTTAGAAGCCAGGCACACACCTTTAATCCCAGCATCCAGAAGCTAGGAGGTGGTGATACACACCTTTAAACCTAATACTCAGGATTAAGAGATAGACGGACCTCTGTGAATTCAAGGCCACCCATATCTTCACAACATCGAATCAGTCTAAAAGATAATTATAGCTCACACCTTTAATCCCAACAGTAGGGAAGCATGTGAGACAGAAGCAAGGTCTCAGTGGAGGCATTCATTCTCCACCCAGGTTGAGGAAAGGTTACAGTCTGAGGCTTAATGAGAGCTCTTGAAGACCGTACGACCATTCAGCCTGAGGTGGAGGTAAGAAGCTAGTGACCACCATTGAAGCTTGAACCCCAATACCAGTCTCTGGGTCATTTATTCATGTTACAGTTATCACTTGCAATGAATATAGGAAAACCTAGTGCAGTACCAGAGAATCACACCCCATAGCCAGTAATCTTCTCCTCTGAAGTCAAACTGACTATGATTGGGCTGAATATATTCACATGATTTGGCTGTAGAAACATGTTAGAACACAATAATCAATGTTCCACTCTGTTATGTGAGGGCTACAGTCCAAAACACATCGTGCTTTTTTTTCATGCCACTTGGCATGTCTGTTTACACATGTTCACTTTTTAAAGTCTCGTTGTTCATCTTAAATTCTCCTTTCTAAGGATGCAATCCATGGACTGACAATGCTGTGTGTATTTTAAAAGAGCATGAAAATGCATGATAGGCAGGGTTTGTTCCTGGTATAATCATAATTAAGTTTAGGATGGAGTCATTTGGGCAAGGGATTCCCTAAAATTGTGTTCCTCTTAATGCACCAACAGGTAGCCAAGGATCAAATTTAAAAGCAAAAGGAATCCATTGGTTATTGAACTGTATTTGGGTCAAAAAAATTAAAGCTGGGAAGGGTTTTGAACACCATTTTGTAGTTAAAATTAGATTATCAAGAAATGAGGCTACTGATACATGGCTCTGTATTATCACTGAAAACAAAGAAGTTCCCAAAAAAGCCCTAGAAAACATGGAACCATGTAATTTTGAGAAATACATCACTCATGTTCATTTATTCAGTGATTAATTTAGTTTAATTTTGCTATTTAATTTTGATTCGTTAAGTTGTTTAAAAATGAATAACGGTGCTCTAAAAAGAACATTGCCAAGTGAAAGTATGAAGATATGTTTTTAAAAAGTGTATTTAGGCCGGGCGGTGGTGGCGCATGCCTTTAGTCCCAGCACTTAGGAGGCAGAGGCAGGCGGATCTCTGTGAGTTCGAGGCCAGGCTGGACCGACAGCCTCCAAAACAATACAGAGAAACCCTCACTCACAAAAACCAAAAAAAAAAAAAAACCAAACAAAGATAAAAGAAAAATAAGTGTATTTAAACCCTGGTTACACAATATCATACTTACAAAAGCTAGTTGCTATCATGCACATTGTAAGAGTAAAGGGCAATTCTTAGGAAATTCAACAGTGAGGTTCCATAACATCCTGTAATTTCTGACAATAGCACTAGAAAAAACAAGTCCTTGGAGGTGTTCATCTCATCATTTCAAAGCTACATTCCTTACATGGATGACTGTCGGTGCTAAAGAGAGGTTTAGAACATTAACCATGGAGTTACAATGCCCTTTTCTTTCACAGATTTTCCTAGGTGCCCCCAGGGAAGAAGGAACACGTCTGCTTCTTCTCCTTACTTCTCATGAGGAATGCCACTGTCAGAGGTCTAACTTCTATTGCAGAGATAGAAATTTTTGAAGCCAAAGAACAAGGCTGGTAAGTTATTAAAAATATAAAGACAACTCAGATATTGTGGAAGGTAGAAGATGTGGAGACACATAAACAAAGAGTTAGCATGATCTAGTACTCATTTAGGGGTTTTTAGCATTTTTTTATTTCATTTTAAATTTAACCAAAGTTCGCACTCCCATCCTTCCTCCTCCTCTCCCCTCAAGACAACCCCCAATCCACTCCTCCCAACAGGTAAGGACTCCCATGTGGAGTCAACAAAATCTGGCACATTAAGTTGGGGCAGGACGAAGCCTGCCCCCCCATGTTAAGGCTGAGAATGGCATCCCACCATAGGGAATGGGCTCCAACAAGATAGCTCATGTACCAGGGATGAGCCCCTCAGATACCCCAAGCTTCACAACCATCTTTCACATACAGATGGTCTAGTTGGGTCCCAAGGAGGCTCCACAGCTGTCCATCCAGAATTCATGAATTTCCATGAGCTTGGTTCAGCTGTCTCTGCAGGTATTAATGCTTTGATCTCATTTTGATTTTGAACTCAAAGAGATCTACACTTTCTAAGATGGCACTGAAATTGCCAACATCATTATATTTTTGTAGTTTTCTCTATGATGGTAACTCTATTTTTTCTTCTTGCTATTGTCATCTTCCCTTAAATAATTTTAACTGCTACTACATACCAAGTTCTGAGTTACATGCTGGTCATACATGACTAAAAAATTACATAAGACCCTTGTTTATCAGCGTGTGGATAGATGTATGCAAAATACAAGGGTACATGCATACATACACACACAGATATAGCCACACAAGTGTATCTGCGGATATGTAAATAGTATGCCTATCTATGTGATAGGTGTTCATGAATATATGTATCAGCTGCATAATCAAATATTGAGATCAACTTCATCACACTGTCAGTCACTGTGCTGTGTAATGATCTTCCTTCTATCCTCTCTGTGCATGCAGTGTCCAGGCAAACAACCTGAAATTCTTCACAGTGGTCACACTCATTCTCTCCTCTGAATGTTTAGCATTTCATGCACTTTTTCTTAGTCATGTCCTCTCCTCCCTGAAATCCCAGTGCAGATCTAAGTAGAACAATCAATTAAGTGGGGGGTGGAAAGATATTCCATTCCATAACTTTGTCTCAGAGCACAAAACAATTTCCCCATGACTTCCCATTAGGTTTAATGTTTTCCAAGGTCCCAAGCATTATGATATCCATGACTCAAAATGTATCCCAAGGCAGTGGATAAGGGGTGTTAATTAGATTAACAGTAGTTGTCTTAAAACTCTAATTGAATTCTATGTATAGGAATGGAGTACATGAAAGCATATGGTTAGTTCAAGCTTAAGGATCTTTTTCTCATACTATTCCTTCTAGACACAGGGAAAAGCTACAAGTTTGATTTCCATACAGGTATTTTCAAATGTAATTAGATAGCTCCCAGGAAGATCTGCAAGTAATGCTATAGAAAAGAATTTTAGGCCTGTGCTTGGGACCTGCCACTGAGGCTTCCATCCCAGCAGTGGGAGCCAACACATCTTAGTCTCCTGTTCCATCCACAGGACTAGGTAAACCATGGCCCATCACTGGACCTCCTGCCTGTACCTGGGGTCTAACAGTTGGGGTCCCATCCATCACAGCCGTATCCAAAGCACCCCAGCATCCTAGTCCATTTCTCCACCTAGGAAACCAGGAAGTGGAGAGCTACCAGAACATTGGACTTACCTACACCCACCAGAAGGGAGCCCTGGTCCCACACATACACACCAGGAGAGGAAGAGGCACATTCTGGAACCCACTACAAGAACGGATGGGAAGGAGACAATATAAAAACACAAGGAGCAACAGAAAGACCAATATGACACCGTCAGCATCCAGAGACCCTACACCAGCAAGACTTGCACAAACCAACACAAATGAAGCAGAAGAGAATGACACTAAAAACAACTTCATGGAAATGATAGAGGCCCTCAAAGAGGATATGAGAATATCCCTTAAAGAGATGGAAAAAATCCAAAAAACGCAAGAAATGGAAGAAAAGACAAAGCAAAAATTGCAAGACAAAATTCAAACAGTGCAAGGGCTTAACTCTGAAATAGAAACAATAAAAAAACCACAGTCTAAAGGAATGCGGGAAATAGAAAAGCTGGGAAGACGGTCAAGTACTACAGATGCAAGCATAACCAACAGAATACAAGAGATGGAAGAGAGAATCTCAGGTGTTGAAGATTCACTAAGAAAATTATATTCATCAGCCAAAGAAAATTTTAATTCCAACAAATCCCTAACACAAAATGTCCAGGAAATATGGGACATGGTGAAAATACCAAACTTAAGATTAATAGGTATAGAAGAAAGTGGAGGAACCCATCACAAAGGGACAGAAAACATATTCAGCAAAATCATAGAAGAAAACTTTCCTGACCTAAAGAAAGACATGCCAAAAATTCGAAAATTTAAAGGAAATGGACAATATTCTGTATGGATATCACTTGCCAAAATTAAATCAAGAACAGATAAACAATTTAAATAGACTGATTACACCTAAGCATAATAAAAGCAATATACAGGAAACCAACAGCCAACATCAAACTGAATGGAGAGAACTCAAGGCAATTCCTCTAAAATCAGGAACAAGACAAGGCTGTTCCATCTCTCCATACCTCTTCAATATTGTACTCGAAGTTCTAGCTAGAGCAATGAGACAACAAAAGGAGATCAAGGAGATACAACTTGGAAAGGAAGAGGTCAAACTTTCACTAATTGCAGAAGATATGATAGTTTACATAAGTGATCCAAAAAACCCTACCAGGGAAGCTGATAAACACCTTCATCAAAGTAGCAGGATACAAGATCAACTCAAGAAAATCAGTAGCCCTAATATATACAGATGATAAAAGGGCTGAGAAAGAAATCAGGGAAACATTACCCTTTATAATTGCCACAAACAACATAAAATACGTTGGGGTAATGCTAACTAAACAAGTGAAAGACCTGTATTGCAAGAACTTTGAGTCTTTAAAGAAAGAAATTAAAGAAGACACCAGAAAATGGAAAGATCTCCCATGCTCTTGGATAGGTAGGATCAAAGCGGTAAAAATGGCAATCCTGCCAAAAGCAATCTACAGTCTCAATGCAATCCCCATCAAAATCCCAGAACAATTCTTCACAGGCCTTGAAAGAACAATTCTCAACTTTATATGGAAAAACAAAAAAAAACCAGGATAGCCAAGACAACTCTGCTTAACAAAGCAACGGCTGGAGGCATCACCATTCCTGACTCCAAGCTCTATTATAGAGCTATAGTCCTGAAAACAGCTTGGTATTGGCAGAAAAATAGACAGGTAGACCAATGGAATCGAACTGAACAACCTGAAATTAATCCACAAACCTATGAACAGCTGATTTTTGACAAAGAAGATAAAAGTATACAATGGAAAAAAAGATAGCACATTCAACAAATGGTGCTGGCATAACTGGATATTGGTATGTAGAAGACTGCAGATAGATCCATGTCTATCGCCATGCACAAAACTTAAGTCCAAATGGATCAAATACCTCAACAAAAATCCAGCCACACTGAACCTGTTAGAAGAGAAAGTGGGAGGTACCCTTGAAAGAGACTGCTTCTTGGGCATAACACCAGTAGCACAAACACTGAGATAGACAACTAATAAATGGGACCTCCTGAAACTGAGAAGCTTCTGTGACATAAAGGACACAGTCAGAAAGACAAAAAGGCAACTCAGAGATTGGGAAAAGATATTCACTAACCCCACATCCAACAGAGGGCTGATCTCCAAAATTTACAAAGAACTTAAGAAGTTAGTCTCCAAAACACTAAAGGATTCCATTAAAAAGTGGGAGACTGAATTAAATAGAGAATTCTCAATAGAGGAGTCTAAAATGGCTGAGAGACACTTAAGAAAGTGCTCAACATCCTTAGCCATTAGGGAAATACAAATCAAAACAACCCTGAGATATCATCTTACTCCTGTCAGAATGGCTAAAATCAAAAACACCAAAGACAGTTTATTCTGGAGAGGATGTGGAGAAAGGGGAACACTTTTCCATTGGTGGTGGGAGTGCAAACTTGTGCAGCCGCTTTGGAAATCAGTATGGAGATTCCTCAGGAAAATGGGAATCAGTATACCACACGACCCAGCAATCTTAGGCATATATCCAAAAGCTGCCCATTCATACAACAAGGATGTCTGTTCCATTGTGTTCATAGTTTCATTATTTGTAATAGCTAGATCCTGAAAGCAACCTAGATGCCCCTCAACTGAAGAGTGGATAGAGAAAATGTAGTGCATTTACACAATGAGTACTACTCAGCAGAAAAAAAAAACAATGGAATCTTGAAATCTGCAGGCAAATGGATGGCACTGGAAGAAACCATCCTGAGTGAGGTAACCCAGTCACAAAAAGACAAACATGGTATGTACTCACTCATATATGGATTTTAGACATGAATCAAGGGAGTGCCAGCCTACAATCCCAGTACCAGTGAGTCTGGGAAACAGTCAGGTTCCCAAGAGATATGCATGATACCCCAGAAAAGTGGAACGAGGCAAGGTCTCCTGAGCAGATTGGGAACATTGGGGGAGGGGAGAGGGAGCAAAGAAAAACAGAGGGGGAGAAGAAGGCATGGGGGAACAGGAAGGTTGAGTTGAGGTAAGAAAAGAGGAGAGCAGGATGAGAGATGCCATAATGATGGAGTCATTATAGGTTTGAAGAAAGAGCTTACAGTAGTGAGATTTCCAGAGATCTACAAGGATGACACAAACTGGCAAACTAAACAATAATGGAGAGACTACATTAATGGCTCCTCCCTGATGATAAGGTTGATGACTACCTTATATACCATCCTAGAACCTTCATCCAGAGACTGATAGAAGCAGAGACAGATACTCAGAGCTAAACACTGAACTGATCTCCTGGAACCTAGTGACAAAGATGGAGGAGTGATGAGCAAAGTGGTCAAGACCATGCTGGTGAAACCCGCAAATTCAGCTGAGCACACAAGGGGAGCTCTTGAACCCCAGACTGATGGCTGAGAGGCCAGCAGGGGACTGATCCAGACTCCATGAATGTATTGTCAGTGAGGAGGCCTCAGAAATCTCTGGGGCCTTGGGTAGTTGATCAGTGTTTACCATGCTGTACGACTGTACCTTGGGAGCCCATTCCAAATGGAGGGATGCTCTCTCAGCCTGGACACATGGGGAAGGGCCTAGATCCTGCCCTGGATGAAATGACAGACTCTGGAGTTTCCTCCAAGGAGGGCCTCACCATCCCTAGGGAAGGATGTGAGGATTGGGTGGGGGGACTGGGGAGGACTGTTGGAGGGACAAGGGAGGAGGGAGCTGGGATTGACATGTGAAGCATGCATGTTTCTAATTTAAATAAAAACATATATTGGGGGAAAAGAATTTTATAGCACAAGAGCCTCTTATTTGAAAAAAACATCTCTAACACAACAGGAAGCCTCGTATGATAACACATGCTTGTAATGGCATCACTCACGATGTTGAAACAGAAGAATCTCTACAAGTCTGAGGCCAACACAGGTTACATAGTGAGTCCTAGGCAAGCCTGAGTTACAGAATAAGGGGAGTGTAGCCCTGGGTCAATACAAAGCAATAAAGGAGGATGACTTCCGGGACGCTCAGCGCTTCTCAGTGCCCTTAGCTCGTGGTCTAGGGCTGAAGCGTAGGATGCTCTCCTCCCGCCATTCTAGCTGACCTATTGACGTCATCCTAGTTCAGCTCATGCTTGGGCAGCCGTGTTGGTGAGACTTCCTGACTTCGTAGATTTTTCATTCGACGTTTCCAGGAAACACCATCCCAGAGCAGAATTCACATTCCTTCCTAAACCCCTCTTCTGTAAAGAGCCTGAGACTTCGGTGCAGCAATTATGCCGTCTTGGCAAAGCATCATTAGGGACTGCGTTCCAGTGTTGTGTTGTAGATGTATCATTGGATCCAAGCTCCACAACTCTATGTTTGTATCGGCTGTAGTTTTCCGTAGTAGTCTCCACCTGTTGCAAAGAGAAGTTTCCAGGGAATACCACGCCAATTGACTATTTAATATCAAATGGCCAGTCATAAAAGCATACACTTACAAGCTACATTATATAGACTGAGTAGGTAGTAGCTACATATCTAGGAGTGAGTGAGTGTGTGTGTGTGTAGCAATGATTAAAGAAAAAGAGTCCATGAATTTGAATGAAATTAAAAAGAGTACATGGGAAAGGTTTGCATGGAGAAATGGGAATAGGGAAATAATGTAATTTTATAAAAATTTCAACTTTGTTTAATTTTCAAAAGTAAAAGCAAAGCTAAACAAGAAATGTATTTAGAAATGTGATATGATCATGTATGTGTTGGTACATTTTAAATGTACATTGATAAATTCAACATCTAAATATAATAGCCTTTTAATGCATTTCTAAAATTCATAGTTATGTGTTAAGTTACAAAATAAGTATACTATTTCATAAATAAAAAATTACAATTAAAGATGTATGTTGAACATTGAAATACTGAATGAATGTACACATGTATATGTGTGCGAATATGCACATATGTGCATGCATATGAATGTGTGCATATGTGTACATCCACATTTTAATTCATGCATGTGTGAATATGTATATGTATACATAAGTGCATGTGCTTATATGTGATTCAAGAATGTATGTACGTGTGTACAATTGTATGCATATTTGAATGTGTAGATATGCATATGTATATTGTGTGCCTGCAGGAGTGTCTATATAGGTCTGTGCATATGGGAACATTTGTGTTCTTCTAAATTAATTTCAGAACCCCAGGCAGACCTGATGTTCTCAGTGCTGCACAAAATGCTGCTTAAAGCTAGTTTTGTCCCCAATAATAAGCCAGAAACAGAGGAAAATGGTGATCTAATACTGCTTAATGGAGTATTGTACAGTGCACAATGTCATTGTAATTGCTCTGTAGTTAATTTGAGGTACTCTGCATTTGTTCCATCTATGGATATGTTAATTTCCTTCCCAAACATTATCGTTCCTCATGTGTAAATCCTCTGTCTAAGAAATTGGACATTCGAATCACAGCGGGAGCCAGACTCCAGACAGCACTTCTGTAGATTGCTTACTGCAGGTGAGGGCTTCAGGTTTCTCCTATTTCATTTTTGCTTCATCTAATGTATGAGAGGAATAACAAATATTTTCTCTCAGTGGGAAGGCACAATGCTATTTTCAGAATAGGTGATTTTGTGAATATGTAAATTGTACTTCAATGTAACACTTTATGATTCTAGGCATACACAGAGGAGAAAGATGCATTCAAATCGTGAGTGATCTCCCAAGTTTCTCTATCCAATGACTGTTTCTTCTACTTAATACAAGCAATACTTCTAGAAAAAATGGACCTCAAATATAATGTATTTTCTAATCAGAATCCCAGAGGTGTCAAATGGCATTTCTAAAGTAATGAACTTCCTTTACAGCAGACAGTGTGCACTATACCATGGACACTGCAACGCACTGCGGAGACTCTGAGGGTTACTCAGTCTTAAAAAAACGTGTACAGTAAGTAATAAAGTTCTATGTAATCATCCAAATAAGGCAAAATTAGAGATGCTTCAGCATTAACAGTCGTCATAGTTTATGAGTTAGCCATTAAGAGAAACTGTTAGTTTGAAAACCAGGCAAAACAGAGAATTCACAGGTTTAGCTCAAAAGGTAAAAGTAATCTTGCACACACATAGGATTTTCTGGGAGCTGATGATTCTTGAGCCTGTGGAACTTTTGTGTCTGTCTCCTCCATGGTCACCTGTGGAAATCTCTCAGCATATTGGGTGAAATGTTTGAGAGCCAGGATAACGCAAGGTTCTCTCGGAGGGCCCGATGAAAGGGCAGAGGGAATCTTGCTGTCTTTGTCCAGAGCTAGACTTGGCAAGATCTAGGCTTGGGCTTGAGCCAGGGATCCAAAGGAAGCAAGGATTCAGTTCCTGGGAACTTGGCTTTTTCCCCTGAAGTAACTGGGTTGTCAGTCTGAAGGCCTGGGTCCTGTGTCTGTCTTATGCAAGATTACTTGATTAGTTCCCTCCTGACTTCATCCCATGGTATGATGGCTTTCTGCTGACTCTGTCCCGTTTTTCCCATGTAAGTTGTATATAAGTTGTTGTATTTTTATTATTGTTGTTGCTTTTCAAGACAGGGTTTCTCTGCGTAGCTCTGGCTGTCATGGAATTTGCTGTGTAGACCACGCTGGCCTGGAGTTCAGAGATTCACCTGCCTCTGCCTCCCAAGTGCTGGAATTAAAGGTATGGGCCATCACTGCCCAACTAATCAGCTTGTACAAGACCTTAGGTCTTAAACTTTCCTATCTTCTTTATTTTCTTGTCTCCTGGTCCTCTGCCTCAGTAACCTGCCATTGAAGAATGACCTGATGGTCCAGGTCACGAGCTCTTTAAGGGAATCACCCTCTGTTATATTATTATCAAGAGTTAAGGACATCCATGTAGAAATTTAAAGTGACTCATGTCTGAAGTCCCTTCCCCATTCTCTGTATGTAACCCTGAGATGAATGACGGAATCTAGAAAGTAACTTCCGCATGACTGGAAGATCTCTAGCAAGCTTCTTCCTGACTCTGGTTATTCACTTAGTGCAGTCCACTCAAGCTGTGTCATCGGGGGATTCTTTGTGTCTCAATTGCTTAATTTTCACCCCCCATTGTTAAAGGTGCTGATCTGAATAGCACAAAAAGTCTCAACAGGACCATTATGCTACCTTAAATAGAAACCCTGTATCCCACTATTACCCCTAGCTTGTCAGATGAGTAAGAGTCACCCATAGCCTTGAAGAATGTGGGCTAGAACTATGAGTAAAGATAGCAAAAGAATTTTAGAAGTTCTGGATAAAAGGCCTGGCAATTTTAGTGCTGTCAGTGGATACACACAAAGATACTTTGAGATTGCCTCGATTGTGTAACCAAGCTTCTTCAAAGGTTCCACACTGAAAACAAATGAGATAGTAGCATCCCTAGATAATATGACTTGGCATGTCTGCAGAATATAGATGATCAGCATTTAAAAGTGCAGCCTCATACAATCTATTCATCTTTAATTATATGCATAGATTAATACTAACAATGCCTTCAAATCTCCCCTCACTCTGGTCGCCAATGTGAATGAATTGTCAGTCATTAGATACCAGAACTGTGCTGAGTCTAGGGTCAGCTGTGGTAACAAATTGCTTCCATTCTAAATAACATAGTAACTGTCACCAGGGGTTCTATAATCAGAAGATGAAATGACAGTCTAAAAATGGGCAATGAAAATAACAAATAGCTCAAAAACCATGTGCTACTTTTATAAGTAAATTGATTACAAAGATGGTAAAGTAGACTGTTATACACCTAATAAAAACACTAACCACAAATATAAATTAAAAAATAGTTAATTACAGAATATTCAAGTCAGTATACAATAGAGAATATACTATAAATATTACAACTGTACTCTTTTTTTTTCTTGTAGAGACAGGGTTTTTTATTTCATCCACTTTTCAAACTCTTGGAGAGAACATTATAGAATCACATATACACATTGCAAGGTGTGAAATCCTAGTTTACAAGAATCCTTTTTCTCCTAAATTGTGTGTGTATATTTTCACAGAGGCAAATACACTGATTACTTAAATACTTTATTTTAAACACTTCCCCACAGAAAGCCCTTTGCCTGTGGTATTTTTATTGAGCAGATACATTACATCTTCTGTTCTCCAAAAGTGTAAGATGAATTGTGGGACAAAATATTATTCTTAAGCAGACAAAGTATTTTATATAAAAATGGTTGTTTACATCATAATTTTGTCATCTGTAAATGTTTCCAGTGTTTTCCCTTCTTTTCTAGAAAATAAACTTGCGTGATCTGTGACTTGTACTGTCTTCATAAACTTTCCTGAATCCATGCAGAGCAGTCTTCAAAGGGAAGCATGACAGAGCTCTCCTACATGGGGGCAGCTAGATATCCTTGCTTTTCATACTCAAAAAGCAGTCACTTACCCTACATGATAATCTGCTCAATAAAAATACCACAGGCAAAGGGCTTTCTGTGGGGAAATAAAAAAATTTATTTCTTAGTTAAAGATTGCTTAGTAAAGTAAGATGCTAGTTTAGAGTAGTCACTAGAGGTTCAGATAAATAATGGATGACCATGTTCAGAAAGTTAACAGATGACAAGCAGATGTCTTCGAACGCTATATATGATAGTGACAAACTACAAGGATCCTCACATGGGAGGTCCTTAAGTACCCTAACTTAATTGGTGTGTAACAGATTACGTATTAAAATTCAGGTTATAACACTGTGTTCTAGCTTCCAGATTGTGTTAACACACACCACAACATTCCGTGTCTGTCTGTTGTGAGTCACAGGTATTTTCATTCTTCAAGTCTATTTTATGTTAAGGGTGGTTGCTCGCAAGGACCTGCCTATCCACTTGCCCATCCAGTCTGGAAAATGATAGGAATTAATAAACAACAATCTTAAAATATTCCATAAGGTATTGACATTGCGCACATTCTAAAGCAGTCTGATAACTTCTGCCCAAAGAAGGACTGTAAGAGAAAGGGGTTTCATGACACCAAAGAAATATTGTCCTCCAGATGCAACAGAACTGGTCATATATGAACCCACAGAGGCTGTGTCAACTTGGGCAGGTCCTGCATAAGTTCAAGCCAGATGGGGGGGGAGGGAGTAATAAGACGGGGAAGTGGCTATAAGCTCCCATCCCTAAGCTAGAAACTAGGTCCAATTGACAAAGGAAAATTTGATTTCTTCCAGTGTAGTAAAATTCATTATCTATAGATCACTTCATCTTATAACTGCATATTCCATATTCTCCTCAAACTCTTATGGACAGTCATAAAGGCAGACATCATTCTGTGTCATAAAAAATACTATGTTTGAAAGGTTGTGATAAAATGACTATTCTCAGTAGCTATGACCTAAACTAAAAACTAATAACAGAAGAATAGTTTTTTTAAAAAATCCAATGACAAAGGTTATAAACTATAAAAACTGGTAAATAACACAAAAATTTATGAAATAAAGAAAATGAAGAAGAGGAGGAGGGAGAAGAGGAGAGGGGAAGGAAGAAAAGAAGGAAGGAAAGAATAATTCCAAGGCAACTTTTGAAAATTAAATTAACTGAAAAGAATGAGCACAATGAAATTTGTGGAACTCGGAAAACAGTGCTTCAAGAAGTATTTGCAGCCTCAACATAAATATTAGAGAGAAAAGATGTCTCTAAAAATCAATGAAAAATTCCCTGTCTTGAGAAATGAGAAAAATCAGAGTCACTTGGTACGTACTTCACTTGAAAAGGTGTCAAGTGACTTTGCATTGTATATTTCCATTTTAACCCTGATGTAGTTCTCAAAGATAAAACACTTTTGAACATGAAAAAAAAGATCCAATACAAGCAGAAGATTAAAAAAATTAAAACCAGGGCAGAAATCATTAATCCCAAGAACAAGAAACTTCTACAGAAAATCAAAAAAACCGTGATGTAATCATAAACCTGTCGCCTCTCAGCCAGACTCGGTTTACTGGTCACTTCAGAAGAACCAATCTAGAGCTAAGGAAATGACTAAGTAAGCAAAGGGGCCTCCTTTTGCACATGAAGACTTGGGTTTGATCCCCAGAATACACATCAGAATATGTGCATCATGTGTATAGTTATAATCTAAGGGCTGAAGAGGAGGAAGAAAGAACGTCCAAGGGCCTCAATCTCCAGAAAGCCTAAAAGGAGATCCCCCAAGTTCCAGTAAGAGATACTGGCTCCAAAAGGAGGTGTGCAATGCCTGAGGAATGATGTGAGGTTGACCGCTAGTGCCCACACACTCTCACACACGCGCTTGCACACAGGTGTACCGATATGAACACAATCCTCTGACAAGGACACCAAACAGTCAATGTTAACATGCTCATATCTTTCAAAGATGATAAACCAGCAACTGTCCTCTAAAATCAGAAAGCATTCAGGCACCGATCGGTTTCCTGGTGGATGTGAGGAAATCTTAAAAGAGACAATGGTAGTGAGACTGTAAGATAAAACAATAAAATATGTTTGCTTGACAATGACTTTCTTATGTAGAAACTCTTAAATAATTATTCAAATAACAAAAGTGATAACTAGAAGCAGTTACAAAAGAACTGTGAGCATAAAGTCCAATGGACAAGGTGGCAAGTGGTATGGGAAATAGAAAACATGTTACATTTCATTTTAACATTGTCCAAAATGGAAAACTGTGCTATAAATATAACAAAGTATGTTTACGACATACATTAGACAAAGCACACACAAAAATAATACAATGGCAGTCATTCTATGCCCATGCCCTAGAAACCCAAAAGTGTCAAAATGAAGATCTTCACAAGTAAGTCTACAGATTCAGTCTAATCCTAATTAAGTTCCCTGTTACGTTTTTTTAGGGTGTCAACAAGCTTATCTATGGACTATATGGAACAGTGAAAAAGAAAAAACAGCCAGCTCAGTATTCAAGAAGGAAAAGTCAGAAGACTTACACTATCCATTGCCAAAAAGACATATTCTAAAGCTAGAGTAATTAATGCAATAAGGTGCCCGCAGAAGAAAAAACAATCAAATCAATGGATCGGGACTGAGAGGTCAGAGATCAATACATATAGATGTAGTCAGTTGCTCTTGACAAAGGAGCAAAGCCAGGACACGATACAAAGAATATATGGAGCAAACAGAAACTCATATCCACTCCCTACAAAATGGATCCAGACATGTGCCTTGTACCCTTCATAAACAAAATTAATTCATAATAGACCACAGACAAAATGCAACACACAAACATACACAGTTCTTAGAAATTAACATAGCTTGGAAGGCTATTTAAGCAACCCTGGCCACAGAAACGGTTTCTAGAGACAACACCAACTACATGAAGTATGATGACAATGTGAACTTAAAAAGCAAAACAAAATAGTAAGCTCACTAGTGAAAGATGAGCCAAGAAAACAAGAAAAAAATAGTTCTATCAACTAGTGATTGAACATGTTTCCAAGATTTGCTAAGGGATTACTAAAAACTCAGCAATAAAAAAATTAGAAACCTGCGTAAAACTGAAGTACCTTACCCTGAAGACCTCAGTGAAGAACGCATGTTGCAATAAAGCAGATATGTTGAAATGATCATTAGAAATCTACAGACTATCAATAAGATACTGCCACTCACATATTCTAATGACTAAATTTTAAATATTGACAATACCAAATGTTGGTAAGAATGTGCAATGAAAACAAAACTTTCTTTGGTAGAAAAGGTGGAGATGCCAGGAGTTTCAGCCACTGGAGAGACAACCTGGCAATTCCTTACAAGACCTGGCACACTCTTCCCATACAGTCCGTCCACTAAGTGTGCTAGCATTATCTCAAATAAATTCAACACATGCCCCGCACAAAAACTTAGAAACTCACATTTACTAAAACTTAACCAACAGTTTCCTAAGCCCTAAAGCATCCATACTGTCTTTAAGTAAGCCCTATGAAGAAACTATTACTGAGAATTTTAAAATGAGCTATAGAGGTACCCAATGGCTTTAGAGGAACGTTCCTGCTAATAAACCCCTAATGTCAAAAGGCGACATGCATGCAACATAGCTCTGACTACATGGCACACTGGAAAAGGTAACTGCAGACGGATTCATGACTGACAGAAGCTAGGGAAAGAGGGACACTGAGGCAGGGCGCAGGTGACTTTTAATGTGCCCATGCTGTCCTGCGTGACACCACAGTGCTGAAAGCTGTCATTATAATAAGACGAGACTGGCAGGATACACACCACCGAGGGTGAGTGCTAATGTAAGCTGTGCTCCTTAGGTGACCGTGCTTCAGTAACCAACGTTCAACCATCGTAACATGGCATCCACCGTGATGTGGGACATTGTAGCAGAGGATCCAGTGGGCGTGGGCAGAAGACCTTTATGAACGTTTTTGTGATCCCAGCCAAGTCTCTCTGTATATATAAAACTTTTCTAAAATATATTTTTGTGAAATTAAAATTGAAAGAATCAAAAAATAAGTTTTAATGTGATAAGCAATATGCAGTCTGCTTTGTTAAAGTTAATATATACTGTTTGGGTGTTAATGTACCTCCGTCGTTTTCTTTCAAGAGAATAAAGAAATGACATTACTGATAGTACAATACCAAGACATTTTAGTTTTTGGCATTCTTCTTGTGATGGAAGACCTATGCTCCTGAAAACGTTAGTTCGTGTGGCTGTTTGCCACGCGAAGGTGCTAGTTTGCAGCTCTACTGCAAAGTCAGTCATGTTTCATTTTTAACAGGCTGGCGAGTAGCAAACATGCCTTAAAGCGAGGAAGGAAAGTCATTCGTGATGGACACATTATTGACAAGCTTCCTTTTAAAAATGTATACCGCCATGAAACATTAATACATATAATTACAGAAGATAAACACACACAGACGAATTCCTGGAACACAAGCAGGCATGTGTGTTGTCAGCGAGTGCACCAAACAATGCAGATGGATTCGCAGTTCCTATTGTAGCTGTGGACTATTACACTGAATAACCTCACAAAGGATAGAACCGCTGATAGGATTGTCCTGTGCCTTTGTTTTGTTTTGTTTTCCACAAAAGACACGTCTCCATATCTTCCAAAAGAAAAAAAAAGTCAGCTGAGAGACAGCAATAAGGGTCGTGAATGGCGAGATGTCAAGGGGAAGGAGCAGGGACCAGGGAGTCCTGCATAAGCTGATGACTTATGCCAAGCAAATTTATTAAGCGGCACAGTGTCTTACATGCTATTTGCAGTGAGGAAATGGCCAAGGTCCACAGAGAGCCAAGTCAGACAATGTTAACAAAGAGACCACAGGATACCTCAGACACAGCTGAGTAGCGACTGATAACCACATCCCAAAGGGAAGGGTCAGATCCCCAGAAACTGCAACCTTGACTCCTTCAAGGTCATGACTCCAGATCCAGAGTGGATCTTGTCATATCTGTTCATGTACAGAGACACAACACTAGCACTCCCTTTGTCCTTCCACCGGGGCCTCTGAGAAATCCTTGAATGAGTCTGGCTTTCATAGACAGTCCCTTCTAAGTCATTAAACGCTAACACATTGTTAGGGATGATGCATCATTCGGATGACTTGGTAATCACTATCAGTGAAGCACCCTTAGGACAGGTGTTATTCCTGAGCAATTTAAGCATATGAAATAGTTTGTAGCTAATTTGTTTTCTAACTATTTTGCTCTTTGTAGAGAAGTAAGCATTATCTATTTGAGACATTATCTTATCATGTTATTGCAGATAGCTTTAAGGCAAAAAAAAATCCTTAGAAGTTACTACTACCTCAAAAACATGTAAATAATACAATCAATAATAAGAATTTTGGCTTATCTCTTATAGAAACAGTCATTTAATTTTACTTACTGAGCAATTTGAAGCCTATTAGCAAGAAATATCCTTGTTGATTCTTAAGTGGTAAGGAAGGAAAGAAACACGGAAGACGAGATGGAAGAGAGCAAAGAAGGAAGGTAGGTTGATTTTAAGAGACAAGAAAAGACCAAACTACATAATTGTCACCCAGATGCAGAGGGTCTCGGTCGGTTCATGCGAGCTCCCTAGCTGTCTGTACAGAGTCCTTGAGTTCCCACAAGCTCAGGTCAGCTATCTCTGAGGGTTCCCCCATCATAATCTTGACCCTCCTCTTGCTCATACAAATCCCTCTACCCACAGTGTTTGGCTGTGGATCTCTGCATCTGCTTCCATCAGGTACTGGATGAAGGCTCTATGATGACAACTATGGCAGTCACCAATCTTAGGCCCTCTGCATCTGAGTTACAGTTGTGTAGCGTGGTCTTTTGTGGGGCCCCTAGCAGTGAGACCAGGACCTGCTCCTGATGCATGAGTTTGTCTCTTTGTAACCTGTTCTCTAGGGTGGGATGTAGGGGAGAGTAACTTGGTCCTGCCTCAGCTTGATGTGCTATGCTTTGCTGATTCATATAGGAGAATGACCCCATCGTAGTGGAAACAAGAGGAGGAGTGATTGGGGGACTAGAGGGAGGTGAGAGGAGGCAGCAGGAGGAGAGGAGGGAGAGGAAACCGTGGTTGGTATGTAGAATAATTTTTTTTAAAAATGATGGAAAAAAGAGTCAAGAATAAGTTCAGTGTATTTATCCCCTTAGACAATTACTATACAATGACCAAAACATTGTTGTAACCTTTATTTTTGCTTCATTAATTATGTTCATATTCATCTGTATGAGTGTTCTAGTTTCATTTTGTTGCAGCAATAAAAAATCCCAACAACAAGCAACATAGGGAATGGTTCTACCTACAGTAGGCTGAGTCAATTAATAATTAAAGCAATCTTTCAGAAAAAAATGCCCACAGGGTAGCCTGATTTCAATAATTGAACTCTCTTCTCAAATGTTTTTGGACTGAGGCTATTTGGCAGTTAAAACTAACTAGCACAATTGTGAAATGTGAACATCTGAACAAAATTTAAAACATAATGATAAATCACCTCTGTTTTATAATCGTGTCTAAACACAGCTATATTGAGTATAAATAGATGCCATCTGTATAATTACAGGATGCATGCTAAATTACTGTGAACAGACACAGTGAAGAAATTTATATTAGCAAAAATTCTATCAAGCTCTGTTTAGTATATAGTCAGAAGGTGCATTTGGGTGAGGTTTCTTGTGCAGGACAAGCTTTCTCTAACAGACTTACCTAGCTAAAACTAAACTATTATTTGTTAGTTGAAAAGCTCTTAATAACAACAAAATTTTTATTTGGGAAGGCTCACTACTGAGGCAGAGCTAAGTGGCACAAACTTGGTTGTCTTCAATCTTCTGTCTTGCCATGGAACTCATCTTTAATCCAAATAAACACTGCATTTGCATTTTAAACAGAACTACTTGGTGATATTTCAAATCATTCAGATATTCACATCCTTTCATTGAGTTGTCACATAGCCATTCGTCTTCATCAAACATACAAAATGATTATGATGTGTGAGTTACTGAACACACTAAATTTCTCTGTACTTACTTACATGGGCCATATTAACACTCCCCAGTGTGCACAGAATCAGCCATCACTTGCTCACAACAGCTATATTCATAGTTGGCTATGAAGTCAACTGAGATACACACCCATAGGTATCTTCTGCTACAATCTGTCAATAAAATTGTATTCAGCACCAAATATAAAAGAGCTGCCGGGTCACGAAAAGACATGGAAGATATGTAAGTGCTTGTTAAGTGTTAAGTAATTGTTAAGGCTGGTAGGAAAAGGCTTCGTATTGCACAGCATGATTAGAATGCATGAGTTCTGGAAGAGGCAAACGGGAGAAAGTAACGTGTTCCGTGTCAGTTGGGACTAAAGGGTAGTCAGCAAGGAGCAAGCAGAGCCCAGATGGTTTTCAGTGCGGTGATGTTTTCCTGTGCGACACTTTAGTGATAGATACTTGTCATTATACATTCCCCAAATCCACAGGGCATATCAGCAACTGCAGACACAAATATAAATGGTAGGGGTTGACCAACAACGAACCAGTGTCAATTCATTGATGATGACAAATCTGCACCTGACTAGGAATATGGGCATTGGAGGGTGCTATGCTGAGTGGGTGAGGATGCATGGGGTCCCCTTAGCTTCTACTCAATTATTCTGAAAATCTAAAACGTCCCTAAAAATTGCTCTTACAGTAGGAAATCTATCCAGCACACAGGGACTCACCTCCTACTCCCTCCTCTAAACCTCAGTATAATTCTTTACTTTTGAAACCTGCAGCACCCATAGCCCAGAGCACTAGTTCATGAAGAAAGTATTCCACACGCACGATGAGCTCTTCTTTTGTATGTGTAGTTCCTCTTTTCCCATCTCAAATGAGTACTTTTTATAAAAGCTAGCCCAAAGCTAGACTTACAGTGATTAGAATATTCTCGTGAATTAATATATTTTAATACTGGCTTAATTGAAGCCTAATGGATTATACAGATTCTTAAGCCACAGCTTAAAAGAAGACAAAGGTATCTTTTCAGAGACTCTCTGGCTGCTTCAGAAGAAGTAATCCTGCTTAAGAGGCTGAGATCCTGGTTCCTATGGGGTTTTGCTCTTGTTAATCTTCTTTTGCAATTCCACGGCCTCATATTTAAGATTGAGAACCAGGAACTGCTTTGATTCTACACAAAGCACATTTAAGAATGTATTTGGAGAGAATAGCGAAAATGATTGTAAATTAATTTACTTACAGGCGTGTATATGAAACCAGGACTACTGAGTGCATTCAAAACATAAGAGTGTTTATGACTAATAGTGGTTGAGCAGAATTATCTGGAAATCCCATCATCCCACCACCTCACAATTTCTCTCTTGCTGGGAATAAGTCTGGAAACCAAATTCATACTATGTATTAGCAATTCTCTGGGTTGTCCATTTTCAATGTGGTCTCTTAAGTTTCCTGGATTGTGTAAGAACTTACTTTCTCTGCTTACTAATCTTCAAAATCCATCAGTACCAGATGCCAAAACTCTTTGCTACAGCATGTAGTATTTTTTAAACATTTTCTTACATATAGATAGTTGACTAGTCCTAAAATCCAATGCTCAGGGCACTTAAAGACATTATATTTACACCAGGATCCTTAAAAGCTTTATTTACATGGGTATAGGTGTAGTACTGGAAATTAAACTCAGGTATTCACATGTGCTAGGCAGGTGTTCTAACTCTAAACTATGCTTTCAGCCCTAAAAACTAACTTTCCTCACCTACTCAGGATCTACAGTTAAACTTCCATTTTGGGGAACTTACAGATAAAAGAAATGATTGCTTTAGAATTATAGAAGCTAGAAGGTCAAAATTGAGATATCAACATATCAGTTTCTTTTTTTCCCCAGATTTTTTAATTTAAATTAGAAACAATCTTATTTTACATATAAATCCCAGTTCCTTCTCCCTCCCATCCTCCCATGTGCCCCACCAACTCCCTATCCCATCCCCCTTCTGCTCCCAGGGAGGTTGAGGCCTTCCACAACATATCAATTTCTAATGAGAGTTTATTCTCTACTCCCAAAGTGCTATGAATTCATAAGGAAAACAGGATTTCATGACGGTTCTTTCCAACCTATTTCTGCCCTTTCTTCCACCATTTTGCCTGAGCCTTCAAGATGTTTCTCTTTGGGTTTTTTTCCCTTACTCATGATTATGATTCTGTATCTTCTTGATATCCTGAAGAACTCAAACCCTTTAAACTCAGTCTACTACTGAAAAGAAACTTTAGACTGGTTCTAGGCAAGGATATTAGATCAGAATGGAAGCAATTAGTTGGGCTTTTTTTTATTTTTAGAGCATATTTGTGTGTGCATGTGTATATGGTGTACACAGTGTGTGGAGGGTGAGTGTGTCTGTGTGTTGAGGACAGAAGAATGTCTCCCCCTCATGTTGCTGAACCCGATCAGTCAGTTTTTCGTTGTTAGGCAGACACTTAGCAAGCCTCCTTTCACCATTTCCCTAGCTCTGGGGCTGCAGGCAGTGTGTGGGACTACACCTAGCTTGTTTTACAGTTCTTGGATTTGAACCCTGGTCCCAATGCTTGTACACAAAGCACTCTTATTTTTCAGTAATTATTTTTTTATTTTTTAATCGAGCTATACATTTCACCCCTCTCCATTTCTGACATTGCCCCCTTGCCCACCATGTTCCCAATTTACTCAACAGATTTTTTTCTTTTTCCCTTTCCTAGGTAGATCCATGTGTATTTCTCTTAGGGTCATCTTTGTTACATAGGTTCTCTGGAGTCGTGGCCGGTAGGCTGGTTTCCTTTGCTTTATGTCTAATATCCACTTAGGAGTGAATATATATTGTGTTTGTTTTTCTGGGTCTAGATTACCTCACTCAGGATGGATTTTTCTAGTTCTGTCTATTTGCCTGCAAATTTCAAGATGTCATTGTATTTTTACCCCTGAGTAGTACTCCATTGTGCAAATGTACCACATTTTCCTTATCCATTCTTCAGTTGAGGAGCATCTAGGTTGTTTCCAGATTCTGGTTATTACAAATAATGTTGCTCTGAACATAGCTGAGCAAATGTTCTTGTGGTGTGAGTATGTATCCTTTGGGTATATGTCCAAATGAATCAAGGACCTCAACATAAAACTGACAACACTAAACCTCATAGAAGAGAAAGTGGGAAACAGTTTTGAATGCATTGGCACAGAAGACCATTTGCTGAATATAACACCAGTAGCACAGATACTGAGAGCAACAATTAATAAAAGGTACCTCTTGAAACTGAGAAGCTTCTGTAAAACAAAGGACACAGTCCACAAGACAAAATGGCAGACTACAGAATGGGAAAATATCTTTATCAACCCCATATCTGACAGAGGGCTGACATCTAAAATATACAAAAAAAAACTCAAGAAACTAGACATCAAAAAAACAAATAATCCAACAAAAATGGGTACAGATATAAACAGAGAACTCTCAACAAAGCATTGTAAGTGGCCAAAACACACTTAAGGCAATGCTCAACATCCTCAGCCATTATAGAAATGCAAATCAAAACAATTCTGAGATACCATCTTACATGTGTCAGAATGGCCAAGATCAAAAACTCTGATGACAGCTTATGCTGGAGAGGATGTGGAGAAAGGGGAACACTCCTCCACTGCTGGTGGGAGTGCCAACTTGTACTGCCACTTGGGAAATCAGTATGGTGGTTTCTCAGAAAATTGGGAATCAACCTACTTCAAGATACAAAGCACTTAACAGCTGAACCGTTTCTCTAGATTCTTAACTCAGTTTCTGAGAACTACAATCCCCCATAGGGATGGAAAGCTCATACGTGTCTGTCCGACTGCCATTTGTTTCATACATACTTCACAGTGTGATGGGGAAGATATGCACTAAAGGGCCTTTATTCCAGTCTTGGCTCAGCCAGCTTCTCTGAAGCCAAGGAAAAGCCCACCTCAGTCCTGCTTCACCCACCAGACTTCCAATGCCTGACTCGATAATTTTTCAACTTTGCAGTCCTGAGCAATGTTTCTCTGTCAGGTGTGACTTCTTGTCTTGAGACCATGATGATTATTTCTGCCCCTGCATCACAGAGCCACAAGATCACAGCAAGTTATCCTATGTAGCAGCTATTTTTTCTTAATAGTTTAATACATTTATGGATATTTACTTATGTGCGCTTACATCATTAATAGCTTAATATCTCTCCACCTTAATCCAATCATTATTTTGTCCTCCATTATGATTCTATTCTACTTTTAAATATTCTTCATTCATAACCACAGTTTCATGGAATCTAGGAAGCCAATAGTTTCAGCTTAAACCAAGTTCCCCAGTGGATGGGGCTTGGGGTAATTTTGCATATGAAAGGATATTTACCACTTGTATGAGCTTTGAATTTTCATAGTGGGAATTTACTGGTAGTGACAGAGGTGTTCCAAACACCTCACAATATGCAGTCCAACTCGCTTACAACAAAAGTTGATCCAAGCCTAAATGTCAGGTGTAACCAACACTGCTCTCAACTGATGCCGCAGAATAGTTACACTTCACCTAGTGCTTCACACACCCTGTCCTTAATAAGGTAAGCGCAGGAATATCACCACAGGTGTATTTCGAAATCAACCGAGTAAGCTCAAAGGCAGTTTTCAGTGACAAATATCTTTGCATCTAATCCCTCCCCCAGCAATTCATTTGTTCACTTGAGTGTGAAATGTCGGTGAAACCGGAATTTACTTCTTACATCACCAGCTCCGAGCCCATTATAATTCCAGTTAACTCTTTCATGGCACCCAACAGGGCTGCAGAGCTCAGGGAGCGCCTCTAAGGGCAATGATGTTATTAAAATATCAGGACAGTAAATAATGACTGCACACGCTGAGTTAGGGTGTGCAGGAGTATACTGGGTCTGCTTCCCGTCCTGTCCTCTGCACTATTGTTTTTCTGCCAGGAAGGTGACAGCAGAGCCTGAAGTCCACCAGCAATAGAAAGAGAATCATGACTCTGACCTTTAGAATTCATCTATACAAAAAAATCATTTGCCACCCATATGATGAAAATCATTACATTCCTAATTATTTCTGCTGGAAGTCAAAAGTGTGCACCTAACCTACAATTCTGTATATGTATAGATATATTTTGATATCGTACAGCAGCTACTTTATAAAGCCATTGGAAGAGAGCAGTGGACGATACTGCCATATCTCATATTTTTGTAGTTTTTATATGGGTGCACTAAATATTCCCCTCTTTCTCAGCCTTTACCCCATTTCCCAACATACTAGTCGGTGCTGCTATTCAGACACATTAAATAACTCTTACTCTGGCACTGGGGATGCCCAAACCGGATGCTGATTAATAATAGGAAAAATAAGTCTGCAGATAGGAGAAAAAGGGTTTAATTTGGCACCAGGCAGTACCTGAAAGCCTTCAGTGGTTCTCAGAGTAGCCGATGAACGGTGCCTGCCTTACTGTTTCCCTGCCAGGATGTAGAGTGATGTCAGACTGAAGCTTGAGCATGTCTTTTGGAGGGCTGCCTGTCTACCTTCTGCGGGATACACGATGTGTGACCATCAGAGCGGGTTCAGTGAGGAGCTACTAAGACAGTGGCAAAGAGCAGACAACCAAGTGAGCAGGAGAAGGATATAAAAGCACCAGGAGACGTAGGAGGGAAATCAGCTGCTAGCCTGCTCATAATGAAGGGACAAGCAGACCAAGAGCACATCCGGGTACTGAGTTACAGCACCCGGCAATGTAACTTGATAGCTAGTTATATGAGCAGATGTACACAGTCCGGTTGAGATGCAGAGATCCACACATGGAGGTTCGTCGGTGCCCTGCTGTGCAACCACTGAGAGTCACCCACTTTGGAGCCCAGACAGTAGTAAAGAGGGAGCTTCCAAACTTAAATTTTCTCTGGATAATTCTTAGGCCCTCTGGTGTTTGATAGTCTTCCATGCAATTAAAAGCTAAAACGTTTCATTAATGGATGTCAGAGGATAAGACAGGATTGCAAAGTATAAGGAAGAGGTTTTTTTTTAGAGAGTGTGAGATGCTGTTTGAGGCCAGGGGACTCTTGTGGTGTTGGCATCCGCTATGCTCCACTACACCCCTGAACAGTCATGTGGTTTCTGCTTATGCTTTACCCATTTGAACCGTCTTTCCTCTAAAACCTGTTCATGAAAGGACTTACCAACATCTAAGGCCAATGCCCTTCATTCCTCCCTATGAGAGCATCAGCGATCATCTTGTTCCTGAGTCATGCTCATAAGGGTCATCGGGGGAGCTCTGCGATGTTTCAAGAGTTCAGGTAGCAGACCAATCTTCTCCATAAATATCATGTCCCTGAGTTGCATGTGATGTGTATGACCTGTACTTACGTGATGACCACAGTATGATTAGCTAATTGCCAGATTTTTTTCAGAAAAACTCCTAAGTTAGGATGTCAGTTGACTATTGTAATAATTTAGGTTCCAGATTATTATGTAAGGATTAAGGATATATATACAGCTTCAGGTCAAGTTTAGTTTAACATATTTAAAGTGTTTCATAAAAGTGAATATTGCCTCAATGTTGTGCTATATATTTTGTATATATAAACACATTTTCCCATGTAACATTAAATTGAGCAGATTAGCCTAGTAAATATTAAAACACAGTCTCAAAACAATCAATGAAATTGAATTAAGAAAAATAAACCACCATAACTAATTAACTAAATGGCTAGACAAATCCAGCAATATTATTAAATGTCAATCAGTACTAAGTATGTGCATTTTATGTCTCAATTAATATAAATTAAAAGTGATTAAGAAACTTAATATCATTTGTTTTAAATAAGGTACTCTTCACTCTTCACTATTTAATACTGGATTATTTGATAGAAATGTCGACTTCCCTTTGATGGAAGACACCATTAAAATACTTCATATGAGATAGACAATGTTAGTCACATAATGAGCTTAAAAATTAGAATTATACTTTTGGATTTCTTCTGCAAAACTATTATAGAATCACAACTGTAAATGAGAAGTCAGGATAATAGTCCATACATTAAAGGCACTTGCTGAAATAAAGTTAATTGTGTGGTTCACACAATCAAGTTTAGGAAATGCCACTTGACCTCGAAACAACTTACACCTCTCCCCAGAAAGAAACTTCAAATTAGTAAGGAGGAAGTCCACAGTGTGGAAGGGAATCTTTATCAATTATACATATGACAGAGGATTAATATCCAAAGCATATAAAGAACTCAAAAATTCATAGTGAAAAAAACAAATGACCTATCCAAAAAAATGGGCCTGAGATAGACTTCTCAAGAGAATAAAGTGGTTAAGAAATAGCTCATAAAATTCTTACTGCCCCTAGAAGTTAAAGAAATGTAAATCAAAAGAACTTTGAGATTTCATCTTACCCCAGTCAGAATGGCAGAGATCAACACAACAAAATGACCTACGGCAAATGCTGGATGCTATGTGGAATAGGAACACTTCATTCACTGGGACCTCAAACTGATCCTCACTAAGGAAATCACTGTGAGGAATTTTCAAAAGTGAGTCTCTTATACGACCCAGTTACACCACTCCTTAGTCTATGTCCAAAGGACTCAACACTCTATCCCACAAGTTCCTCCTCATTGCTGCTCTTTTCACAATAGCTAGACAGTTGAAATAGACTAAATATCCTTCAGCCCATGAATGGATCATGGAAATCCATGTGTACTATGGAGTACTAATCAACTGTAAAGAAAAAGGTGAAACTATGAACTATGCAGATAAATGGATGGAACCAAAAAGACCGTATTGACTGAGGCAACCCAGACACAGAAAGACAATCATCACCATAGCTGTGTAGCTCCAAATCTTCAGGTGTGAGTTTATAGCCTGGAGTAACTGCAGAAGTCATGAAAGCAAATGTGACTAGTACCAAAATAGGGATGTCTGGAAGCAACAGAGATGGGAACAGGGAAATGGAGAGAAAAGAGGCTCTGTAGGTAAAGGGATGTATGTAAATATAGAAGGAGAGTAAATAACCATAAGGCTATCTGAAGGAGTCTTAAGGAATTATTCTAGTAACTATTTACCTAAAATAAAAAGTCTATAATGCATATATATAGTTTATATTAATAAATACATTATATTCATAATGTATAATATTTAAAATATTTAAATATGTTATATATCATACATTTCTATAATTTATGTTATACGTGTATCTTTAATGAACTTTCCTCATATGGCCTGACAATGCTACCCTAAGAGCCAAATGCCAACTAACATAATCATAGACATGAGCAGCCCTCTTTTGAGTTGCAAACCAGGGCTGTCCAGGAGACCCCCAAAATACACAAACTATTGCTGTTGTCCTTACTTGCCTCCCAGAGGTAGAAGGCATGTCCCTCTCTTTGAAGAAAGCATGCTCTTCAGAAACCGTGCCCAGAGACCCCTGAACTCAAACTGACCTGGATGTCTCCTCATTAAGAACTTACTTTCAAGGCACCAGAAGGCACATGCAAGCTACCAAAGGAGGGAGGCATTCAACAATCTTACTTAGCTGTGATGCCTATGAACCACATCAACAGCCAGCAAGGCAAAATAATCCTAAAGGTGTAGTTGGTGCCATGCATACCTTGGTGGTAACCAACAGCTTTCTTATTGGACTTAAGATGCCCTCAACAAGAGGAAAGCAATGTCTGGTAGGTACTAGCCAATAACCTAGAGCTAATGAAGTCATAGATATAGGAGGAGAACCTACAATCACTACTTTTCGAATTGGTACAGGAGACCACTTCCTGAACATAACACCAGTATCACACACACTGAGATCGACAGTTAATAAATGGAAGCTACTGAAACTGAGAAGCTTCTGCAAGTCAAAGGACACAGTCAACAAGACAAAACAACAGCCCATAGAATGGCAAAAGATCTTCACCAACCCCACATCTGACAGAGGGCTGATATCCAAAATTTATAAAGAACTCAAGAAGCAAGTCTCCAAAACACCAAAGGATCTAATTAAAAAGTGGGCTACAGAATTAAATAGAGAATTCTCAATAGAGGAATCTAAAATGGCTGAGAGACACCGAGAAAGTGCTCAACATCCTTAGCCATCAGGGAAATGCAAATCAAAACAACTCTGAGATACCATCTCACTCCTGTCAGATGGCTAAAATCAAAAACATCAATGACAGTTTATGCTAGAGAGGATGTGGAGAAAGGGGAATACTCCTCCACTGCTGGTGGGAATGCCAACTTGTACAGCCACTTTGGAAATCAGTATGGAGATTCCCCAGGAAAATGGGAATCAACCTACCACAAGACCCAGTAACTCCACTCTTATACATATACTCAAGAGATGTATACTCATACATTAAGGACATCTGCTCAACTATATTCATAGCAGCAACCTAGATGCCCCTCAATTGAAGAGTAGATAGAGAAAATGTGGTACATCTACACAGTGGAGTACTACTCAGCAGAAAAAAAAATGGAATCTTGAAATTTGCAGGCAAATGGATGGCACTAGAAGAAACCATCCTGAGTGAGGTAACACAGCCAGAAAAAGACAAACATGGTGTGTACTCACACATATATGGATTTTGGACATGGAGCAGGGGATTGCCAGCCTACAATCTCACTGCCAGAGAGTCTGGGAAGCAGGGAGGACTCTAAGAGAGAAATGCATGGTAACCCAGAGGAGGGTTATGGGAGGAGATATCCTAATTGGATTGGGAGCAGGGGGGAGGGAGATGGGAGAAAGAGAAGGAGAGAAGAGGAGGGTAGAGGAGGCACGGGGGAGCAGGAAGGTTGAGCCAGGGCAAGAATAGAGGAGAGAAGGATGAGAGATACCATAATAGAGGAAGCTGTTGTAAGTTGGAGGAGAGATCTGGCACTAGGGAGATCTTCACAGATCTACAAGAATGACACCAACTGGCATTAAGGCTACCTTAAATGTCATCCCCTGATAATGAGATTGATGACTACCTTATATGCCAATCTCGAACCCTCATTCAGTGGCTGATGGAAGCAGAAGCAGACACCCACAGCTAAAAACCGAACTGGATTCCTGGAACCCAGTAGCAAAGAGGGGTGATGAGCAAAGAAGTCAAGACCAGGCTGGCAGAACCCACAGAAGCAGCTGACCTAAACAAGGGGGAACGCATGGACCCCAGACTGATGCCTGAGAGGCCTGCCTGGCACTGATCCAGACACCCCCCACCCCGAACCTGGGTGTAAGAGAAGAGGCCTAGGAAATCTGTGGGACCTTGGAGAGTAGATCAGTATTTATTCCTGGCATGCAAACAGACTCTGGGAGCCCATTACACATGGAGAGATGCTCTCTCAGCCTAGACACATGGGGGAGGGACCTAGGCCCTGCTCAGGATGACATGACAGATGCTGAAAATCCCTCATGGAAGCCCTTAACCTCCTTGGGGAGCAGCGGGGTGGGGTTGGGAGGATTGGGGAACCAGGGAAGGAGGGGAGGAAAGGGAACTGAGAATAAATATGTAAAAAGTTAAATAAAAAATTATTATAAAAAATTAAAAATAAATAAAATCAGCATAATCCCCAACAAAAATATTTCCCTTATAGTCATAGATAACTGTATTTTTCACCCCCCACCAAGTGAACTCTTCTTTGCCACAGAGGGACACAACTATAGAAAACTACAGCCAATCAGAATGCAGAGTTGTGGAACCCAGTCTTGACAGATAGTGCTTTTGTACCTAAGGCTCAAGGAAACATTTAGGAAATGGAGGAGGAAAAAAAATGCAAGAGCTAGATCAGGCAGTTTCCTGTGAAATTGTGTTTTCTAGTAATGTGAGGAACTATACTCTTGAAGTCTCACCAACATAGCCTCCCAAACATGAACTGAACAAGGACAACTCCAGTAGATATGCTAAAATGAATTGGGAAAAGCTCAAGAGGTCTCAGTCACACACGAAGAGCTATATGGACCGGTGGAGAATTTTGAGATTGGGTGAGACATTCTTCTCCAGGAAAGAGCACAATCAGTTATCCAATGCCAAATCATTAGCCCAGAAAACATACATACAAGTAACATTATATAGGCTGAGCAAGTTATATTCCTAAATAGGAAAGTATACACATATACATATATGTGTGCGATAACAAATAATGAAAAAACAGGCCATAAATTTGAAAGAGAGCAAAGAGGGGAATATCAAAGATCTGGGAGGCAAGGAATAATCATAATCTCAAAAAATTTAAAGTTAAAAAATTAAGAAGCTAAATTGTGTCTGCTAGTATATATTGATTAGGGTTATCCTTTTAAAGGTGTTTGCTATAACCAAGGGGCATACTATTTTATTCCTGATTCAAGTTTTGCTGTAGGACTAACTAAAAAGATGGATACCCTGTTAATTAGTTTCTGTTTTCATTGATAATGATATAATATTCTCACAAAATAAGTAAACAGGTTTTACTCTTTAGAAGAGGCAAAAAATGAGATGTTGGTGAAAGGGGATAAGCCAGGAGAGTTTCTCCCAGAGACAGTGGCAAGGTAGGGTTGGCAAGCGAATCGATTGCAGATGCTGGTTACCACGGAAGGACTGAAGAGCTTTGGCCATTACCCAGACTACACACTTTCACAATATCATCCTTAATTAGATTTTTCACAGGGATGTTATTTATTCTGCTCACACAGGGTAATGATAGGGTAATCACTGGTTTTCTACCCTGTGTCACAATAGCAGCGTGAAGTCAAGCACATACTGTTGGATTGTTGCTGTCACATGACCACAGTGCAAGAACAGGGCCACAAGGCTGAACCTGATGAAGTAATCATCACATGTAACTGCATTCAATATTGACGTTTCAGTTCCCAGTCTTTAAACTCCGCGTAATGAAACTGAAAGTCAGCACAAAGCAGTTCTACCAGCGTGCGGCTATCTTGGATTAAAACTCCGTACAAGGACTTCGGAAAACGGCTTAACTCACTACATAAGGATAACTACCACAAAAACGAAAGCTGTTTCAACTTGAGAACCTGACACACATTATTCTGGCAAATCAGAAAGTGAAACTTCTGGTTCAAGAACAACCAGACAGTATTTGTGACCAAAGATAATATATGGGAACTCAAGTAAAAATTAACATTTGGAACACTTTAGTACTAATACATTACTATCAGTATGGCAATCTTGTATGTGAAAAAATTTTGAATGAATTTGATAAGTAAACTACTTAATTTGGTGTCTTGATACTGCACAGTTGAACATCACGCTCTCTCTCCAGATCTGGATATCCCAGTAATTCAATGTCTTTCAAAGATCAATAGCTACTTTAAAACTGTAAATGTTCGAATAATGTCCATTTAATGCTTAAAACCGTGTATATTCTCATAATTTCCATTTAATGTTATGGCTAAACTAATCATTAATATAAGAAAATATTTAATTTCACTGATCTAATTATATTCTATATTCCAACTAATATCTAAGAAAATAACACCTCGTGGATTTTGTTAAATTGTCAAAGAAAATTACCCAAAATTATCTGAAAAAGCTATTAAAATATTCTCTATGTGTAAGTGATTTTTCATATACTTTAACTAACACAGTCAATGTCAACTGACTGAAGGCATATAAATAAGAATAAGCAAAAGACATTAAAATGATTTTTAATACAAAGTAATGACATTGATATTTATAAATAAAATATATGCACCCTTCATAAAACTTTGTTATTATTCATATAATACAATGTATTTAACACCATTTAAGATTTTCAGTCTTTTGGGATAATTGTCTATACTTATGATTCACATAAACAGATACTCCTGGGGAGTTATCAATAATTTTAAAAATGTAAAAGACTCTCAGGAAACCAGTCTTTCTGTCCTTACTTATAAATTATGCATAAATGGTCATGAGGTTGTATATAGAGACATTGTAAAACACTAACCTACAACAATTATTGCAAATATGAATTCAGAAGAGGACTCTTGGGATCACAGTTATGGGCAGCCAGGGACAGCGGTAATGCTGGAACACTAGGCTTCCTCCTTTGGATGCAGTCTTTGTGGATGAGCAGGTTCCTAGCATGGACTTTGTCAACTAATACATTCTATCAACACTTTCAAAATTTGGAGAGAGAGCCAAGGTTCTAAGTAATTACTGGGATGGGGGAGTGGGAAGAACCAGAAGTCACTGAATTAATGAACGCCTATTTTGCCATCAGAATAGAAGAGAAACTAAGAATTTCTAACAGCAGGAGAAACAGTCTTCCCCAGGAAAGAGCACAACTGTTTTGCCAATACCAAACAGTAAGCCCTGAAAACACACATACAAATGACATACAGCCTGAGAAGGATGTATTGTGTGTTTAGGAACAAACCACACACACACACACACACACACACACACACACGTAACAACAATTAGTGAAAAAAGAGATCATGGATTTTAAAAAGAGCAAAGAAGGGCATATGGAAAGTTTTGGAAGGAGAAAAGGAGAGGGGGTAATTATGTAATATGTTATGATTTAAGAAAATACAAGAAATAATTTTTAAACATTTAATATTGTGGGGTTTCTTTGGAAAAAGTGGAACATGCTGACAGAAAACATCACTAATGGAAAATACTAAATAAATAGAATTGCATTGGCAATTACAACATAGTAAAATGGACTCAGAGAGAGACAGCATGCATGTCAGGGGCTGAACAGGCAGCCTGGAATCTGGGAGGGAGGGAGGGAGAGATCAGAGAGCAAAGGAGGGAGGGAGGGAGGGAGAGAGAAACAGAGAGAGAGAGAGAGAGAGAGAGAGAGAGAGAGAGAGAGAGAGAGAGAGAGAGAGAGTGAGAGAACATCATTTGGCAAGAGGCAGTGCAAAATCATCAACAGCAGCAGGGGCTTCCAGAAACAATCTTAAGAAGAACCTGGGGGCAGGAGGGGAGACAGTATCAGCGTCTCAGCCTCCAGAAACTACCAGAACTCTGGAGCCAGAGCCTCAGCCTCAACCCACTGCACCTGGAGGAGTGACCTCCTGAGCCATGGCCCTGTGTGCACCCAGAGGGGCCGTGGGCCAGTGAGCACCTGGAGGAGCTGTCACTGTAGACTCAACCCTGCCGCATCTGAAGAAGCCCTCAATGGTGCCACAGCCCCCAATTGCACCAATTGGGGGAAGGGGGTCCACTGAAGAACAAGTTCCCCATGTGCAGACTGGAGGAAGGAATGGGTAGAAAACTAAGAAAGAGTACATCAACAACATGAAGAGCCATACAGCACCACCAGAAACTAGTGGTTCCAAAGCAATGAGACCTGAACATGCCAGTGCCGATGAAGCAGAAGAAAATGACACAAGAAATTACTTTATGAAGATGACTGAGGCTCTTAAAGAGGATCAAAAATTCCCTTAAAGAAATGGAGGGAAAGACAAACAAAAAAATTGGAAGAGATCAACAAATCCCTTAAAGAAAACCAATAAAAAATCAAACAGGTTAAGAAAACGGTTTAAGATTTGAAAACTGAAATAGGGGCAATAAAGAAAACACAAACAGAGAGAACTCAGGAAATGGGAAATTTGGTAAATGATCAGGAACTACAGATGTAAGCATAAATAGCAGAATACAAGAGATGGGAGAGCAAATCTCAGGCATTGAAGATACAACAGAGGAAATAGATTAATCAGTCTAAGAAAATGTTAGATCCAACAATTTTTTCTAGCACAAAACATCCAGGAAATCTGGGACACCATGAAAAGACTGAAGCTAAGAAAAACAGGGATAGAAGAAAGAGAAGAAATCCAGCTCAAAGGCACAGAAAATATACTCAACAAATAATAGAAGAAAACTTTCCCAACCTGAAAAAGGACATACCTATGAAAATATAAACTGGACAAAAAAATAAGTTCCCTTGCTACATAATGATGAAAACACTAAATATACAGAATAAAGAAAGAATATTAAGAGGTGCAAAGGAAAAAGGCCAAGTAACATAAAGTCAGACCTATCAGAATTACACCTGACTTCTCAGTGGAAACAATGAAAGCCTGAGGGTTCTGATCAGACATTATGCAGACACTAAGAGATCATGGATGCCAGTCCAGACTTCTATATCCAACAAAGATTTTAATCACTGTAGATGGAGAATTCAAGATATTCCATGACAATACCAGATTTAAACAATACCTATCTGCAAATCCAGCCCTACAGAAAGTACTAGAAGGAAAATTAGCCACATCCAAAACAAAACACACACACAAAAACAAAAACAAAATAACCCACAGTAAATAGATCATCCCGCACCAAAAAATTCACAAGAGAAATTCACAAGCAATACCAACAACACCAACAAAAACAAAATAACAGAATCTAGCAATCACTGGTCATTTTTATCCCATAATATCAATGGACTCAATTCACCTATAAAAAGACACAAGCTAACAGATTGGATAGGAAAACAGAATCCATCCTTCTGCTGCATACAAGAAACACACCTCAGTTACAAAGACAGACATTACCTCAGAGTAAAGAGTTGGGATAAGTTTTTTCAATCAAATGAACCTAAGTTCAAGTGGGTGTAGCTATCCTAATATCTAACAAAATAAACTTCAAACTAAAGTTAGTCAAAAGAGATGAAGAAGGTCATTTCATATTCATCACAGGAAAAATCCATCAAGATGAAGAAGATGAAGTTTAAATTCTGAACATCTATGCCCCAAATACAAGGGCACCCACATTTGTAAAATGGATTCACATTATCTTTAAAGAATAATGAGACAATTCAGGCATTGGTGGCACATGCCTTTAATATCAGCACTTGGGAGGCAAGTTCCAGGACAGGCTCCAAAGCAATACAGAAAAACCCTGTCTCAAGAAACCAAAATAAATAAATAATTATGAGACAGACCTAAGTAACAGGGTCTTTTAATATGCAGATTAAAGGACAACTTATCTAACATAGAAAATACAAACGATTAGAAAAGATTAAGGAAAATACTGTTTTATAATTATACAAATATGTTGGGGAAGTCCTATGTATATGCCAATAAAGCACTGCTGGTCAATAGGAATCTAGATAGGTGGGACTAGGAGTCCAGGAGGACTGTGGGAAGGAGAAACACAGAGAGTCGAGATGTAACGCCATGGGGTAAGAAGCCCGGAAACTTCTCCGGTAAGAGACATACTTAGATTAACAATTATGGGGTGATTACTTAAGTCAGAGCTAGCTAGTAAGAAACAAGCAAGGCCAACAGCTTCATAATTAATATAGCCTCCTGTGTGTTTATTTGGGACTGATGCAGCTCTAGAACCAGGCGGGCAGGAAGGCTTCTCTCAAGGAAAAGGCTTCCCTTTACAAATGGTGTCAGAGCGGGATTGAATTTCCACGTAGAATGACAAAAGCTTTAAAGGAATTTTAGAAACAGAAGAATGGAGAGAAGCACAGATTTTGGATAGCACCATTTTCTCAGGTGTGCTCTGTTTTGCTAGCGACAAGCCGAGATTCACGCGCGGCTTGCTTACCGGAGTCTTCCTGACTCGGCATAAAAAAAAAAAAAGCAAGGTTGTTTTAAGAGACTCTGCTAACAATTAAAAGGCGTGTATGTACAGCTGGAAGTGGCAGTGACCACATCTCCAAGCCAGCAGCTGGAGTCATGCTTATGACCGCCATCTTGGAAAAAAACGTCAGTTTAAAACAGCCGCGGTTTTACAGTTAAGACACGTGGCCAGAAAAACATAAAGATTTACAGTAAAGTCAGACTTCGATGAAGAAAAATCTCTAAAGGTTTACAGTGTGTTTAAAAATATACGTAAGATTGAGAGAGAAAGAAGCAGCCCAGCTGTGGTGGCACACGCAAATAGGATTTGCTGCAGAGGCAGAGGCAGGCAGATTTCCAAAGAGAAACCCTGTCTCAAAGAAAAATAAATAAAAGTAAAAAAAATAGAGTAATAATAGATAAATAAATAAGCCACGTGAAGATGGAAAATACACAGAGAGTCTGGATACTGTATGCTATTGTGTTTTTCAGTTTTTTCATTGCTAAGGAAGGAACAACTGCTAAAGTACACTTGATTATAAATGCTGCTGAATTAATTCAACTTAGACCTTTTGAAAATGCCTTCACTTCAAAATTTAAGTATAAGGATATGTTACTTGGGAAAGGAGTTTTCATTTATGTTTCTACAGAAAATGAAAAGCTGAGGATTCCTTCCAGGCTTCTGTGGTTTGATAAACCAAGACTCCCGGAAGCAGTGGGCCAGATGTTTCAACAATTGAGACAGCTAAGATGATGGAGCTTTACAGACCACAAAAATAAGGACTTACACAGGTTTCTGAGTTTTGTCATTATCCCCATGGTATGAACAGCGCCCCCTTCCAGCACAAAGCAGTTTGGAATGAGTGACGTCCTAATTCCCATCTTGTTTATAAATCTTTGTTTTCATTTAAATGGGGTTGTTTATAATTGGCTAATGATCACAGCCAATCTCTTTTTAATGGTAAAAAGGGGACTTATGGTATGGGTATGGTTTTTCATTTATTGATACAAATTCAAGGTCAATTTTGTGATGTGTATATTTCTCCTCTTGATTAAGTATTGTGCTTATACTGATCTTTTAAACGTAATGCATAATTGAATATAGACTATAGATAGTTACTTATAATAGAATTTATAGTTAGGTAAATTAGGTTTTCTAGATATACAAAAATATATTTGAGATAGATAGATAAACAGTCTTAAACCTCTCAAAGACCTTCAAAAAATGGCATTTAAAATGGTTTAGGGTTTTTCTTGACAATGAGAAATGTCTGCTCCTGGCAGCACCAATTATGTCTGAGAGGAAGATGGGCATCGAAGAAACTCGTTATGGAGTTTGCTTTCAACATGGCAAGATTAACCATTTGGGCAAGAAACTGCTCTTGCCTAGACTGTTTGACTGTTGCTGTATAAACTGGACATGCAGGACCCACAGGAACATGACTGCTGAACTCAGTCTTACAGGATTCCTGCTTCATGAAAGAATCTACAAGACTTTCTGCAGGACAAAGAAAAATGACTGACAGACTGCCAACGCAGATGGACAGTTTGAAATTTCCTGCTTTGCTGAGAAGTGTTCCAGACACATTGTGGCCTATGGGCTGAAGATGGATGCCCCAACATTACAGAGGAACTTCGGGTGACTGGCCAGGCAGTAAGATGTCTCTGTCAATCCTAGTGTTTATATATTATCCTTCTGTGGTCTTTGATGGAGTTGAAGACAGATAGTTATAATTATAGTTTTCCTTAGTTATGATAAGAGATAAGCTACATATAGGACTTTGGACTCACAAGAATGAGATAGATGATATTTTCTTTAAATCTTGCTAAATGCTGATAGACAAAATATTGTAACTGTGTTCTTGCTTGATTGCTGTTTTGTTGTATATAATTTTACTATGTTAAAGTTAAGACCTTTCTTTTTGTTTAGACAGAAAAGAGGAGATGTTGGGGAAATCCCATGTATATGTCAATAAAGCACTGCTGGCCAATAGGAATCTAGATAGGTGGAACTAGGAGTCCAGGAGGACTGTGGAAAGGAGAAACACAGAGAGTCGAGATGTAACGCCATGGGGTAGGAAGCCCGGAAACTTCTCCGGTAAGAGACATACTTAGATTAACAATTACAGGGTAGCCGGGCAGTGGTGGCGCATGCCTTTAATCCCAGCACTCGGGAGGCAGAGGCAGGCGGATCTCTGTGAGTTCGAGGCCAGGCTGGACCGACAGCCTCCAAAACAATACAGAGAAACCTTGTCTCGAAAAAACCAAAAAAAAAAAAAAAAAAAAAACCAATTACGGGATAATTACTTAAGTCAGAGCTAGCTAGTAAGAAACAAGCAAGGCCAACAGCTTCATAATTAATATAGCCTCCTGTGTGTTTATTTGGGACTGATGCAGCTCTAGAACCAGGCTGGCGGGAAGGCTTCTCTCAAGGAAAAGGCTTCCCTTTACACGAATAGTGCAATAAAGATAAAGTATATAAAAATAATAGAAAAGAGCAATCATCAATATTGCAAAGTCAAATCTCACATTACCTTAATAAAATCACCTTTAACAAATAGCAAATAGAAACTCTTGAGAGAAATGCCATTTCCAATCATAGTATATACATTAATGTAATGCATCTTTAAGCTTTGATTCAATAAAGAAAACTATACATAAACAATATCATGTATAGATTTGTAGACAGAAGAATAAATAAATAAAATCAGCTCATGAATAAGTAATTACAACTGTTGTTAGAGTCTGAGCCCAGGATGTATAATATTTCATTTTACACAAATTGGATAATGCAGAAACAACTGCAATTTTAATTGTTAAAAGGAAGTTTTCCATTTTAAAGAATAGATCTCATAAAGACTAAAGTTGCTAACTAGCACAGCCAATTAAAAATACATATCTACACTTAGGGAACAGATACTTGTAGGAAGATAAAATATTAAAGTCTCTGAACAAAATTTATACTCTCATTGAAATAAGATATATATAGTAAATATCTATATATAAAGTGAAAATAAAAGAAAAACGTTACAGCAATCTGTCATCCTTGGCGTGCATGTGTTGAAAACTGCACTGTCCTCTTTACAGGTTGGGCCTTAGTCAGTATGAAATGCCTACTTGGATTTTGTTTTGTTTTTGTTTTTGTTTGGGTTTTTGCCTTTTGTTTTTTGGTTTTGTTTATTTGGTTTTGGTTTTTCAAGACAGGATTTCTCTGTGGCTTTGAAGGCTTTCCTGGAACTAGCTCTTATAGACCAGGTCAGTATTAAACTCACAGAGATCCACCTGCGTCTACCTCCCAAATGCTGGGATTAAAGGTATGCGCCACCACCACCTGGTGAAATGCCTACTTGGTTGGAGCCTTTTTTTCTCCATAATTTGACTCTAAGGAAACATCTATCTTGGACTGTGAAGAAGGTCAATGACTAGCATTCAGATTTCCTAGAAATGGGCCTGGGCTATATAAATGATATATCTGACATTGTTGAGTCAACATCTGTTTATAGCCACATAGAGTTCTATCTATATCTTGCACCATACACAAAATGAATAGATGAATGTTGGATGACTAAAGCCCAATATGTCAAAAACTTGAATGGTCCTAAGTTAAAACACAAAAGAATACACTCTGTGGCCTCAAGGAAAGGTGAGACTATAACGCAGTGAAATGTCCAGTGTGGACCATCATCCACTAAAAGCTGGGACACAGTGGGATGGAGTTCAGAATCTTCACAGCAACAAGAATTAGCCTTTGGTGTCAGGATTTGGGGGAATTAAGTTGGGCCCAAGGAAGTGAAAGAGAGATTACACAGCAGTGGGAGTTGGAGTTGCATGGAAGTCTGCAATCTGAGAGGTGACTATGAACACAGGCTGAAGAGAATATCATATTTTGTGTGTGTGCTGTGCTAGTATATATAAAAGACATTAATCCTGGTGGTGTAGACATAACACAAAAATAATTGAGGGACTGAAAAGATGGTCACTGGGTAAAGTCTTTGCCATACAAAAAAGGGGTAGGATTTGCTCCAGAGGCAGAGGCAGGCAGATTTCCAGGGAAACACTCTCAGAGAAAAAGAAATAAAAGTAAAAGAAATAGAGTAATAATAATAGATAAAGAAACAAAAGGTCATGTAAAGATGGAAAATACACAGAGAGTCTGGATACTGTATGTTTTTTTTTTTTAGTTGTTCAGTTGCTAAAGAAGGAAGACCTGCTAAAGTGCACTTGATTATAAATGCTGCTAAAGTAATCCAGCTTATATACTTTCAAAATGCTTTGAGTTCTAAATTTAAATATAAGGACAGGTTGTTTATGTTTCCACAGAAAATGGAAGACTTCCAGGCTTCTGTGGATTGATGAAGCAAGACATCCTGAAGCAATGTCCTGGGCAATCCCGCATCTCAAACAGATGGGACAATACAACCATACAGTCCACAGAAACAAGGACTTAGCCAGGTTTCTGAGTTTTGTCATGATCCCCATTGTATGGACAGTGCCCCATATCAGCAGGAAGCAGTTTGGAATGAGCAACATCCAAATTCCCAAATATTGTTTATAAATCTTCATTTTCATTTGAATGGGGTTGCTTATAATTGTTTAATGATAAAAAAATATCTCTTTAAAGGTAAAAGGGGATTATGGTATGGAAATGAATACTTTGTATTGGTATGGTTTTTCATTTATTGATACAAATTCAAGGTCAATTTTGTGATATGTATATTTCTCATCTTTTTTAAGTATTGTGTTTATACAGATCCTTTAAAACATAATGCATAATTAAATACAGATTATAGACAGTTACTTATAATAGTCAGAATTTATAGTTAGGTTAGTTAGGTTTCCTAGATATAGAGATATATTTGAGAAAATGGCATTTAAAATGGTTTAGGGTTTTTCTTGACAATGCGAAATGTCTGCTCCTGGCACACCAATTACATCTGAGAGGAAGATGGGCATCAAAGAAACTTGTTATGGAGTTTGCTTTCAACATGGCAAGATTAGCCATTTGGGCAAAAAAGTATTCTTGTCTTGACTGCTTGACTGTTGCTGTATAAACTGGACATGCATGACCCACAGGAAAGTGACTGCTGAATTCAAACAGTCCTACAGGGTTCCTGCTTCATGGAAGAGTCTGCCAGAATTTCCGCAGAACACAGAAAATGACTGACAGACTGCCATTCCAGATGGAAAGCTCGAGATTTCCTGCTTTGCTGAGAAGTCTTCCAGACACACTGTGGCCTATGGGCTTAAGATGAATGCCCCAACATTACAGAGAAACTGCAGGTGACTGTCCAGGTAACAAGGTGTCTCTGTCAATTCTAGTGTTTATATATTATCCTTCTGTGGTCTTCGATGGAGTTGAAGACAAATGGTTGTAATTATAGTTTCCCTTAGTTATGATAAAAGATAAGCTACACATAAGACTCTAGACTGATACAGATAGGATAGATAATAAAAATATTTTCTTTAAATCTTACTAAATTTTATGGGCAAAATATTGTAACTATAGTTCTCACTTGATAACTTGTTCTGTTATTTGACTATGTTAAAACCCTTCTTCTTATTTAGACAGAAAAGAGGAGATGATGGGTGAGTCCTGTGTATATGTCAATAAAGCACTGTTGGCCAATAGGGAAGTAAGATAGGTGCGACTAGGAGTCTAGGAGGGTTCCGGGAAATGTAGTGAACTGAACCGTCGCCATGTGATTCCCAGGAAAAGGGGATGCACGTCTGCATTCTCAGAAAGATATATTAGTTATTATGGGTCAATAATTAAGTCAGAGCTAGCCAATGAGAAACAATAACAAATGGCCAAGAGCTTCATAATTAATATAGTGTCCTGTGTGTTATTTGGGGGCTGAAACTGTAGCAGGGCCCAGGAGGCTGGCAGAAAAACTACACTACATGTTACACATGACTTTAGAGATTTAAACAATCTCCTGTTAATATGCAAAGGGTATATAGCTGAATATATACATTAGTCAGTTATATAAACAAAAAATTCACAGGAAGGGACATCAAAGTTGCCCCACCTAATTGTTGATCAGGAGAATAAGAAACAAAAGAAAGAAAAAATAATCATAATAATTAGTCTAGAAAAATAATCCAAATTTAACAACTCAGATACAGAAAGACAAATAACTGGTAATAGCTATTATGGAAAACCATTTCATACTCTATAAAACTGAAAATCTACATATCTCTAACCTGTTTCATGCCCCGTCTAGCCTTGTTAACTAGGGGAAGTCTGGTGCAGTTTGAGAAGACAAAAACAGAAATGATAGCATTTCTGATAATATGAAGCACTGTAGGAAACACATTATAGTGAGTCAATAGGGTAAATTACCACTAAGTTATTTGGAATATTTGTAATTGAAAATAAGGAGCTGAAGTTATATTATTTGGAATAGTAGTCATTTAAAATAAGGAGCTGAACTTATATATTACTATCAAAATCATGAAACTCTATCAAAGTGCACATACACACGTATAAACACATGTGTGTATACATTTCCTATTGTGTATTTAAGTTAATTTACAGTTCAGTAAAAGAGTTCATATTCTCAATATAAAAATTAGTAAGTAGAGAAAAATGTATATTTGTATAATTGATTATTTCTGTTTTAAATGACCCAGAATCTAGTGTTGATGCAACTTTAGTAGAACTAGAAATAAAGGCTGATAATCAAAAGAGTCTGTGTTTATAAGTAATATAATATCCATTTTATGATATAAAAGTGATATAAATTTAAATATAAATAGCTACTTACTCATGTCTTGTTCCTAGAGTTTCATTTTAAATTCTGTTTCTAGGGATGTCTGTTTGAATTTCCCAGTGTTGAATACTACATTTCAATAGACAGGAGTGTGGTGGTTGGATAAGAGGAGACTATGGGGACTTTTGATTAGGACTAAGTACATTTTTGCCTTATGATATGGCTACAAGCCTATGGGGGCCAGATAGTAGAATGTGGTGGTTTAAATAAGAATGGCCCTCATAGCCTCATGTGTTTGAACACTTAGTCATCAGGGAGTAGCACAACTTGAGACAGATTAGGAAGTATGACCTTGTTGGAGTAGCAGTGGTTTTCTTAGAGGAAGAATGCCACTGGAGGTGGGCTTTGAGGTTTCAAAGCAGTGCCCGTATCTCTTACCCCATGCTGCCTGTGGATCCAGATATAGAACTCTCAGCTCCTTCTCCAGCAGTATGTCTGCCAGCATGCTTCCATGCTCCCCGCCATGATGACAATGAACTAAACCTCTGAAACTGTAAGCGAGCCCCAGAGAAATGACTTTTCCTATAAGAGTTGCAGCGGTCATGTTGTCTCATCACAGCAACAGAACACTGACTAAGACGGTGAGCATGTGAGGGTATCCAACCATGGTGAACTGAGCGTTCTTTTCCCCAAACAAAAACCAAATCCATCTGTCATAATGTCTCATTCCCATATGTACAGAGACAGTGTCATGTGTACAGCAATGAGAATCATAAAAAGCTAAAGTCAAGTTACTATTACTATCTGGCTTTTAAAAGAAGGGGGACAGGATTATAGGAGCATACAGGTCAAGGATACCTCCCCCCAAAAAAACCTCATACAATCAACTTATCCTGGGAGCATAGGGACTTATACAGACTGCACTGACAACCAGGGAACTTGCATGGGACTGACCTAGGCATTCTGCATATATGTTACAGTTGTGTAGCTTGGTCCTCTGGTGAGACTCCTAACAATGGGAACAGGGTTGTCTTTAACTCTTTTGTGGCTTTTGGGCCCCTACTCCTTATACTTGGTCACTTTGCCCAAGTGTAATGCATGGGGAGGTGCTTAGTGTTACTGCAACTTGATATACCATGTTGTGTTGATATTCATGGGAGACCTGCCCTTTCTTAAACATAAACAGAGGAGTGGGTTGAGGGGTGGGAATAGAGCAGGGGAGGAGAAGAGGAGAGAGGGAGGGGAAACTATGGGAAGGATGTAAAATAAATAAGTAAATAAATTTATTTTTTAAAAAAGAAATATCAGTCTTATTGATTGTAAAAATTTTTAATTATTTTTCTACTTTTAATTAGAAAAACCTAAGATAAAAGAGAAGATAAATCTTAAGCAGTGGCATAAAATAAGTAAGTCGTCCAATAAAGCTGCCACAGTTGCTGATGTCTCATAGCCCCAGTGATACTCTCCCTAATGACAACCATGATTACATAACAACCATCATGACTACATAGCATCTTCCATGACTGCACAACATCCTTATGATTGTTCAACATATTCCATGACTGCACAACATCCTTATGACTGCATAATATCCGCCATGACTACACAGCCTTCTTATGATTGTACAACATCATCCATGACTACACAACATCCTCCATGACCATACAACATTCAAATGATTGTACAAGCTCATCTGTGACTGTATAACATCCTCCATGATAGCACAAAGTGCCCTATGACCACACAGCATCCTCCATGACCACATAACACACAACATCCTCGATGACCGCACAACATCCTGCATGACACCACACCCTCCTCTGTGACTATAGCAAATTCTCCTTTCAGTTGCCTTTCTGAAGGACTGGTAAAAGAAGACCTTTTGAGCACTAATTGCTGTGTGTGCAAAATATATCTCTAACTTGGTTTGCTTGCCCCAGATTCTCTTTCATTGTTATGAGAATAGTCTGATTTTTATCTACTAAATTCATTTTTTTCTAAATATTTCTGGTTTCCCTACCCAAAACCCGAGAGGTTTAGGGGAGAAAACTTCCTGCCTTCCTGCCTGCTGTTGTTGCTCTTGTACTTGCCTCACCCCATCATTCTCAGAGTCTCTCTCTCTCTCTCTCTCTCTCTCTCTGTCAGAACCAGGATCAACATTTCCATGTCTTTCTCCCATTTGTTTGCATTCGTCTTTTCTTAGTGTAACGATGTTCAATGTTTTGTGTGTGTGTGTGTGTCTTTCTCTTCCTTCAGAAAAGAGCAGGCCTCCCAGAGCAAGTGAAAGGATGGGGACACCAACCCAGCCTCAAAACCTTGACCTACACTTATTCCTGCCTGCAGAGTGTCCTAGAACCGTAGTCTAGAAGACATAGCACTCTTAGGACGTAGGACCCAGATGACATGAGCTAGGTCTGACCTGAAAGCATTTTCCTTGTTCAGCTTCCATGGTTCCAGAAAATGGTAGGCAAGCGGACACAGGGGGAAGCAGTCGAACAATCCTACACATCTGCTACACCTATGAGCCATGACAATCCTACACATCTGCTCCACCTATGAGCCATGACAATCCTACACATCTGCTCCACCTATGAGCCATGACAATCCTACACATCTGCTCCACCTATGAGCCATGACAATCCTACACATCTGCTACACCTATGAGCCATGACAATCCTACACATCTGCTCCACCTATGAGCCATGGCAATCGCCAGCAAAGCTAACTATGCATTAGGGGCAAAAGTGGCAAGAAACAGCCTTGAGCTAGACTCGAGGCCCATGCAACTGGAGGGCATCAAGCCTGGTGCTGGGAAAAAGCCAGGGATAGTGAGGTCGTAACTTCAGGAAAGAACTGACTACTACCTCCACTTTAGTACGAACAGAATAATTCCTTACATTCTAAAGCTTATCCTTATGCATATACATAAGTGTAACTACCACCCCATCAAAGATACCTCTCTCCCAGCAAATAGCAACCATCCACAGAAAACCACAACTGGACACAATGAAGAGATCAGTAGGTCACAGGGAGCCCAGCCTCAACTGACGCATCTACATCATAGCCTCTGCATACATGATTGAGTGAATACCTGATATGGGAGTGCAATATAAGAGCCACGATACGAGAAAGTCTGCTGTGAAACTGTCTCTTCTTTAAACGGCTGAGTAAACAGGTCTGGAACAATGGACACGTTAACACAGAAAGAGGGAAACGTCATGAGTTCCCACCTTTAGACCATAAACTATTTCATTTACATAATTTTATTCATAATGCCATGTGCTGCGCTGTTGATATACAGACATGCTTATTCATATTGTGCTCAGTACATAATGCCCACTGTACTTAGAAATCTCAAAGATACTGACCTGGAAACCTCCTTCTGAGAACGACCTCTCACAGGAGCTGAAGGTGCTGTGCAAGCTAACAAGGGAGAAACAATCACAGTCCAACCCAGCTGTGCTTCAACAGTAACTGGCTTGGAAGATATCCTCAATGGTGCAATATTGGCAGTTTTATCTTGGCAGCAACCAACCACAATCTGATTGTGTATGAGGCCCACTCGAGGTGAGGGAATTCATGCCTGTACTGTAATCCTAGGCAACCACCCATGACTGGAAATGTCACAGATCCTAGAAGGGATCTGCTTGGAATCTAAAAACAATATAATTTCTAACTGTATCCTAAATACTTATTCTTATGCTCATAGAGTAGCTGCCACCCTGCATCAGAAACGCTTTTGTTTTGTTTTGGTGTTTTTTTTTTAACAGGCAGAGTCTGGTAAAGATCCATAATGCAAAACTGCAAAGAACGAGTGACTATTGGGTGTCCAACCCCAACTAAGAAATCTACAACACAACTCCTACACCTAGAGCACAGAGAATATCCCTGAAAGGGGGCTGAAAATATTGTAAGAGTCAGAGGACCAGAACATCTGCTGAGAGATAGACTTCTAGAGATGACAAGGAAGTGGCACCAACGAATTTTCAAAAATATGGCAGTCTAAACAAAACCCTTATAATGATAACATCAGATGTCACACCAAGGTGGGTGGGGGAAATTTCACAAGGTTCCAATCCTTGGTGAAAAAAAAAGGCAATAAATGGCTATTGTGAGAAAGAGAGTCAGTCTTCTCCATGGACAGTCCCTCTGATAGGCTATCTAATCCCATGTAATGAGCCCTAAAAAAAGATGAATGCATCAGCAATGCTAAACGAACTTGTGTGTGTGTGTGTGTGTGTGTGTGTGTATGTGTGTGTGTGTGTGTGTGTGTGTGTGTGTATCTGATAGTGAATGGTGGGGTTATAAGGGAGATTTAATTTAGAGGAGGAAGATGAAGGGGTAGAGATTATGTAAACCAGCACTCATGTATGACGTCCTAAGAAGATTAAAATATAAATCAACTGAGTATGGTGGCATACACCTTCAATCCCAGCACTCTTAAGGCAGAGGCAAGAGGATCTCCATGAGTCTGAGGTTAGCCTGGTCTAAGTAGTGAGTTCCAGAACAGACAGGTCTACATAGAAAGACCCCATCTCAAAAAATAAAATATAATCAATCAATTAATTAATTTAATAAAAGAAAATAAATGTAATGCATACATATGACATACAAATGGTATGAATATATTTATTTATCTATTTATTGTATTGAGAGAAAAAAATAAAAAAACTGATGAGATTCAGACTCTAATCCCGAACTCTACGAGTTTGGACAAATTATGTAAACTTCTAAACTTTGTTTTACTTCCATACAAACTTAACATTCACATTTAATAAATTAAATTAAAGAAAGAAAATGAAAAAAGGTATAACTAGAGACAAATACAACTATTAGTCAAATGTAAGTGTTTATCACGGAGATAGAAATGAAATGCTAAACCTTTCATTTGCATTTAGAAAATAAGTGCTCATTAGTTGAAAATATGCTGTCTTTCATATCACATACTCTGGTAGATATCTGTGTGTTTGTCTTTATCTTTGATGAAGTGTGTCTCCAAGGCAGGAACTGTCTGTGAAATTATTCAGAGCTTGGCACATGTTTATGAGACATGCTTATCTCCCAACTCCCCACAAATCACTGGCTACTGCTTATGTACAGCTCTAAAAACTCAGATTTATTTCTTCTTCCTTACATTTGTTTTTTTTTCTAGCTTTTCCTAAAATAACTCTCACCCTGGATCAGATTATTTCTCCCTGATCAGGATATTTGTCTTTTGGGTTTTTTCCCCCATGTATGCTGTCAATATAGGTCTCATCTTTGTCAACAACTATTGCACACACTGATAGTGAGATAATGTGGTGTTCTTCTCCTATCGGGAGAAAGGTTTTGAACAAAACTGGGCTTCTTATTTTCTTAGAGTGTTTCCAAGCTTTGATAAGCAGGTATTTGCTATAACTCTACATAAATATTATTATTTCAACACAGTCACCCCTAATAGCCAGAGATACAATTACCCACCTCTAAATTACTTCAGGCTCTAGATATCTCACTGAAAAATAAAGAAATGCTTCCATGATCCCAAGGCATCGATGAGCTGCCCAATTATGGAAAGTAGTATCCCCTAGTTTCAAGTTTGTTTCTTTTAACTGAAGAGTTTACCATGCTCTGCCTTCAGGAGTAAGGCAGCTTGTAAAACCTGATCCTGCAAATCTCTGAAACTAGTTCCAATCCATAACCTTGTAGAGTCAGAAAGTCACAGAGCAGTCTGGAGACAGAACTTAGTGTTGCCACACATCCTGCACCAGGTACATAGAAAAGTAATCTCATTGAACTTTGGACAAGGTTGTTTAGCTGTATGAAACAGTCTTTCATAACATGTGACTCTTGTCTTTCTCTTATGTTCCCTCAAATCTTTCTCCCTGCTCTGGCTAGGGACTGTCTTGTTCAGAGACAGAAGACACCCATTCTCAATCAAAGAATTGTTTGTCTGATCCTCGCATGACTACTCACCAATAAAAAGCGGGGGGGGGGGTGCTGTTTGTTTTGTTCCTGTTTTGTGTTCTATTATCTGAGAGGCATCCTATGATCCTTAATCTAGTAAAAACAAACAGCAAAACAAAGAATGCATCTACAGATGAGCTAGTGCTTGATAAGGCCACAGAACAGCAGTGAAATGTTAAATCAGAAAATACTAGATTTTATCTCTTATCTTTAACCAACTGTATGAAATTCTGCAAATTCCTGAATGTTTAGAAGCTTGAGTTGACTCCTAGATAAATAGGCATTACACCACTTGGGAGCCAACTTCATGACTGTGGCAAGGATTAAATGTAATTAATGAAGTCCGATGCTTGACTAATTCATCAATGACATCATCAGCACCAGAACATACATTCCTGGATAAAATAAAACAGCTCTTACAAAGAACTCTTTTATTTTAACTCAAACAAGTTTAAAAAAAAGAAACCTTGATGCTCTAATCATCATTAGTTATTTATTGTATTCATCTTTTTTTTTTAGTTGAAATGTTGTAAGACTCACAAAAATACACTGGCAATACAAGCATCTACACTATTAAATAGTCAACTTTAAATAGAGGAACTCTTCTGTTTTCAACCTATTTAAAGGGAGAAAGAAGAGATGCCTAGTGAGAAACTCCTTGGTCACTCATTACTATACAACAGGATGAGCCTACCTTTTGTTGGAGACTTTAAAAGATTATCTTTGTTACTTCAGGAAGCCTCATAGGACTTATTTGATTATCAAAAGTCTTGGTGCTGTTAGATAGATAAATTAGACTGATGGACGATAGATAAATAGATAGATGACAGATAGATAAAGAGATACCTGTGTATGTTTCAAATGTAAAATACAGAAACAATTTTTCAAGCATACATGTAATATAGAATACATAGTCTGTTTTAGTCTTAATTTTCTTGCTAGCTACAATAGTTTTGTAAAGTCAATTTCTGTCAATAGATTTATCTCTTTGATATTCTCATTCTTCAAATGCTTGCCTTTCAACAAGCACAGTGCTGAAAGATAAAAATAAAGTCTACATTTAAATCATATTGCAAAGAAAAACCAAATTCTGCAATTTCAGTAATGATCATTTCCATCACAAACACTACAGCCAGAAGCCTGATTGCCATGTAATTCTCAGAGACTTCATTTCTGGACACTTGGTGCAGGAGCCCCGTTAAGAAGGAGGTAATTGAGACAGAAAACATGAGGAAGCCAATATCACCAGTGTCTAGAATCATAAACTCATTCTAAAAGGTGTAGACTGAACCTGTTTCCTAATGTTCTCATATTCCTAGCTTTTTTGGAGTCACATATAGCTCCCCTGAGTAGCCCAGTCAGTGGTGTTTTTTCACCAGGGACTCTCAGTGTACAATAAAGGAGGCACAGTAATCACCGATGTGCAGATGCTGCCTCCCTAGAATCACAGATAATGCATGTGTTCTAGTGTCCCTCCATGCTTCTTCCTAGAAGCCTCAAGGAAAGCTTATTTGTTAGGTTTCCGTTGGTGTGACAAATGCCAAAAGCAACTTGGGGGGGGCGAGGCTTAAATTGCTTACAGGTACAGTATGCCATTGAGGGATGCCAGGGAGTGAACTCAGGCAGAAACTTATGCAAAGATCATGGAGGGAGTCTTCTTGCTGGCTTGCTCCCCATGGCTTGCTCAGAGTTCTTTCTTTTGCAGTCCAGAATCACTCTCCCAGGGGTGGCAGTGCCCACAGTCAGTTGGGTTCTACCACATTAATCATTTATCAAGAAAACGCTCTCACAGACTTGCCTAGAGGCCAGTCCAATAGGCATTTTTCTCAACTGAGATTCCATCTTTCCTGATGGCCCTGGATTGTGTCAAATAGACAAAACCAAACCAATACAGAGATCAAAGCACCCCCTTCTTCAGAGGGGTGAGTCCAGGAGGTTCAGACACTTTGCCTTTCTTCTTTCTTTTGCAAAGTTGGTGAGAATAGAGTCATAATAAGCTGTTGAGAGGAACACTTCCTCTTACAGAGATGTAATCCTACCATAATAAACAATGTTGCAAGAATAAAATAAACTAGGAGTACAACAACAGATTAGTTACACAAGAAACAAACGTGCATAGCTTCTGCATTTTGGTTTGAATAAAAAAAAATAGCTCCCCGTAGGCTCATTCATTTGAATGTTTGGTTCTCTCAATTAATGGAACTGTTTGGGGAGCATTAGGAGGTGTGGTCTTGTTGGAGAAGGGAAGAAGTATGTCGCTGGGTATGGGCTTTGAGATCTCAAAAGCCCATCCCACACACCTCTCTCTCTCTCTCTCTCTCTCTCTCTCTCTCTCTCTCTCTCTCTCTCTCTCTCTCTCTCTCTCTCTCTCTCTCACTCTCTCTCTCTCTCTCTCTGTGTGTGTGTGTGTGTCTGTCTGTCTGTCTGTCTGTCTCTGTCTCTGTCTCTGTCTCGGTCTCTCTCTACTGCAACCTGCAGATCACGTGAGTCTTCAGCTAATGGTCCAGTTTTCTGCCTGCCTGCCACCATGCTCCCTGCCATGATGATCATCAACACTGTGAAACTGTAAACAAGCCCCTAATTAAATGCTTTCTTTTAAAAATTGCCGTGGTCATGGTGTCTTCTCATACCAGTAGAACAGTAACTAAGACACCGTCTATAACAATAGTTAGCTAGAACTTTAAAAAGCTTAGACTGGGAAGCACAATATAAAATGGAGAAAAGTCACCACAAAAAAAGCATTGTGCTAAATAACTGCATTTTCATGCTAAGCAAATCTTTTTAAGCACTGACTCTATATGTGCTCTTTCCATTTTAAGAAAAAATTAAATGCATTAAACATGAAAATTCAAATTCATAAGCTATACAAATTAGGGGGGGAAACTCTGTTTGCTTTAGTCATTATTCCTACCTTAGCAAAAGGTTTTATTAGTAAGTTACAGTAGTAGTTGGTTTAAAAATTAATCACTGAATGGAATAACAGAAACTATTAAAAGCCAGTTCAAATTTAAAGTCGGTATAAATAAAGATGAAGCATCCCAAATTATAACTAAGCAACTCAATTTAGAAAATTCGATTTACAAAAATTTGATTTGCATGCAAGTTCCTTTCTACAAACAAAGTCCCAGCAATGGAATCCTGTGGTGGTTTTCCTGGTCTCTGGGTTACAGTTTCCAGGTAGCCATATCAGAGAGGGCACCGTTACAGCTTCCCTGGGTTACAGTTTCCAGGTAGCCATATCAGAGAGGGCACCGTTACAGCTTCCCTGGGTTACAGTTTCCAGGTAGCCATATCAGAGAGGGCACCGTTACAGCTTCCCTGGGTTACAGTTTCCAGGTAGCCATATCAGAGAGGGCACCGTTACAGCTTCCCTGGGTTACAGTTTCCAGGTAGCCATATCAGAGAGGGCACCGTTACAGCTTCCCCAACAGGTGATGCCTAGGAAGCAATGTCTGGCTTGATGAGAATACACTGTAATCTCAAAAAATTGTCATTCAAGATAGATACAATTTTTCCCTTCTGAAGTTTGCTTATAGAACATATGAAATTATATGAATACCATGATGGTAGTGCAGGTTTAGAAATTACTGACAGTATATATGAGAGCAATTTCTCATTCAGTACAAATAGGGAGGACTCTGATGTGTCACTGCATGAAAAATGACTCAAAAATGTAGTGACTTAAATCTTTATGCTTGTTATGGACTCCATAAGTCAGAAAACAGATGATGCGCAACCGTGAGGCATTTGCTATTGCAGGTGGATTGGCTGGGGTGTCGTGTATAATGACAGGAAGAAGGAGACTGCTAATGAAACATGCAGCACGGCTTTGCCTAGATTCATGGTTCCTTGGTAAGGACAGCGCCAACTCTGGTGCACACGAAGCATGGGTTTCAGGTGAAGCCTGGACCTCAGATGCAAACATTTCAAGTGGTAAACACCGAAGCTGCAGGATTTTTAAATCACAGACTCAAAAGTTCCATAGAGCCATTTCTTTTATGCATCATTGTTCAAAGCAAGTCTAACACCTGCCAGATTCAAGAATGCAGAGAAGGATGAGGATGTGGTGAAACAGCGTACGAGACAGACGATTATAGAGGAAGGCAACACACTATAAAGGAAAACACATGGATTTCTTAGGGCAAGAAAAACCATGTGGTACACTGACTGAAACTCAGGATGCAGTTATACCTGATACCAGATATCACTGGAGGCAAAGACAAGCCCGTTTAAGATTTGCACTCACCTGGCGGAACTGCTCCAGGTCAATTTTGTTACCCACCAGCACAAGGGGGATTTCATAGGTGTGACGGACCTGGAAAATCAGCTCCTTGAACTTGGCGGCCTCCTGGAATGACTGGCGGTCAGTGACAGAGTAGCAGATGATGAAACCCTCACCCCCACGCATGTACTGCTCCCGCATGGCCGTGAACTCTGCCTGAGGGAGAGAAGAGTAATAGGTAGGTTTTAGTGGGGGAGAGTGAATAAGAAATGTAATGCACTCTTGTGAAATATGAGTATTTTAAACTATTGAGAGTGTTGGTTTTTAATCATAGGTTAGATTTAAGAGCTCCTGGACAGATACGGCAAATAGCGAGTTATTAATGTAAGATTTATTTTTATATTTCAGTGCCCTCACTTCATAAATGAACCAATTTGCATATTGTAAATGTTATGTCTTTGAGGTTATGTTAGATATTTCCTACTTTAATACTTAAGCATTTTCTTACAGCTTGTCTTTTGAAACTCTGTTTTTCCTAGAAACCATTGAAAAACATGTATGATCAAAGGAACCTGGCTTCGCTTTTCAAATGAAAACCCATTTTCAGGGGAAATCTGGGGCAAGTGCTCCAAAAGATCTAGTGAAATGAACTACTTTTCTATACAAGAAAAAATATGAACAGAGAGACTAGAGATATAGCCGAGATGGAGAGACTTGCCTAGCATACAGAAGGTCCTGAGTTTAATCCTCAATAGAGAAAGGAAGGAAGGAAGGAAGGAAGGAAGGAAGGAAGGAAGGAAGGAAGGAAGGAAGGAAGGAAAGAAGGAAAGAAGGAAAGAAGGAAAGAAGGAAAGAAGGAAGGAGAGAGAGGTGGGGAGGACATACTAAAGCTAGGATTGTGATTACCTTTGTCTTTCTGGGAAGGATTCAGCAAGGATAATACAGATGCATTCATGTGTTCCAGTGTTCTTAGGTTTGTCTCAGAAAAATATAGACTGAAGGGCATGGCTACTTGAAGACAGATTAATTTCTACACTCTGCTAGCTCCTTCATGTTCACTTTCTGCAGAAGAAGGGCAGGCTACCTTCCAGATGGTACCCACGTCCCTTCTGACTGACCCGGATGGTACCCACGTCCCTTCTGACTGACCCGGATGGTACCCACTTCCCTTCTGACTGATCCCTCTGTGTCAGCATTTCATGCCGCCTCCTGTCTACACTACAATTTCCCAACATCTAAAATCCTCACATTTAAACTGTAATCCACAAAGTTTCTTTAAGTCAAAAATGTGCTATTTGTTTATTTATTCTTAGTGTGATTCTACCGCTAAAATCACATGGAGAGATTAGGTAGATGCAATGGGTAACTTACAGATTGGGCTTGTCTACAAAACAAATAACACCGAAAACTAAGAATACACGAGAATATATTGTGATTTGAGCAATTTGTGCTACGAGTAACTGAAGAATTGGGACTAAAAGTAGACCAGAGAAACTAGGAAAAAGGAAATCTTAACCCAACACAATGAAAACAACAATTAGAATGTGTGCTCAAAGTACTTGCCCTAACAAATGTCAATTTAACTTAACATAACTTAAGAAAGGGAGATATTTCATTAAACTCTAAAAAATTAGAAAATAAGAGCATGTGCTTACAAGGGTAGACACACTGATAGAACTAAAATGACCTTGAGTTAACGAATGTCTTCAAAACATTTCCAACAAACATGGAGTGACTGCCAACCGTATCATAAGGCTAAACCAACAACTTCAGAGTTTTAAGAAGTGTAGAGAAGACAGAAGACAAATCTAGAGACAGACAGCTTACTACTATAGAAGCAATTAAAAATTTTCACCACTGACAACATTAAACTTTATAGACAACATATAACATATATCTACATTAAACATTTTACTTAGTATACCGAACAATAAACATTCTTACTTCAATCCCAAATTTCATGCTATAAGTATAACGCACTCACATGATACAACATAACTCCTAATTCTAAAACAAGAATAGACGATCAAATGTCTGTTATTCTATTTTATTCTTTTTTCATGCAATATATTCTGATTATTGTTTTCCCTTCCATAGATTGCCCTCAGCTTTCTTCCCATCCAAATCCACACCCTTATTTCTTCTTGTTAGAAAACAGTCATTTAAAAAATAATAAAACAAAATAAGATACAACAAAAACTTAAAATAGGATAAAACAGAATAAAAATAGCCAAAGAAAATCTCAAGAGATACATTCTGACTTTTATGGTTTTGAAGCTGAGTTCCACGCTTTAACCAGAAACACACATTTGCTAATAATCAAGTAGAAAACTACAGACCAAAATACTAACTCTCATTTCCTAAACATAAAATCAATCTTTTCAAATAAAAATGACAGAGTTATCAAAAAAACACAGTAGGTCCTTAAGAAAATAAACATAGATCCATTATAGCAGTTAAATAAAATTTAATAGTCCTGGTATACCATGCAGGTCACTCCATATTGAGAATCAAATATGCTGTGTACTCTTTTTCATGAAGGATTGTAGTTCCTTTCTTTCAGGCACCATGGTCTTTTTAAAGATACGTTTAAATTATTTGTATATGGGTGTCTATAAACGGAATGTGAATGCAGGTGCCCAGGAGGCATCAGATCTCTCTGGAGCTGGAGTTAGAGGTAGTAGTGAAGTCACCAATGCAGTAACTGGGAACCAAACTCCAGAACTCTGCAAGATCAGGAGGCGCTTTTAGCTTCTGGACCATCTCTCTAATCTTGCTGTCTTACAAAAGATGCTGTACTGCATATTCTTAAAGTCCCTTTTACTAAGACTCAGGTGTGTCTGAGAAGTAGAGTCCTCAAAGAAAACACTTCTCTGTTTTTTTAGAAATTGTGGTGATTTCACTGCCAAAGATATTGTATCAATAATGCTATCGTACGTAAAGGTGGCTGCCTCTTTTCCTCCTCTCCAATGCTACTTTACACTAACTTGTTTACTTTGGGATAAAAAGAACTCCGTTTCTTTGATCAGCTCATTATTTTTGAGTCATGTTAGTGATCTCCTAGTTGAATATTCATTCGTGTATTTGCTCTACTTATGCATGTCATTAGTAGAATGAAGGAGTTCGTGGGGATTTTTTATGTGTTTGTCATTTTCCCAACTAAGGATTACTTTATTTGTACTAGACACATGCCTTTCTATGGTATTTTCTATATTTAATGTAAAAAATACATTTGATTACATCAATAATAACTATAGCATAAAAATCTAGTAAATCTGACAAAGGAAGACAGGCAGTAGTATATGAAAGAAAAATTCACAAGTGGCAATATTTAAAGAATGAATGAAAGTCCAGCATATCTTAGAAATGAGATTAAAAGTCATATGTAAGCTATATTAAAATAGAGAGGAAGATAGTGGAGCATGCCTATAATTCCAGCATTCAGACACAAAGTCAAAACTGAGGAAATCTCAAGCTAGCCTGAGCTACATAGCGGGACTCTTATCAAAATTAAAACAACAGCAAAAATACACCAGTCTTTGCACCTGATTGTGTTCACGTTCATTCCTTGTCTTTGCAACCTGAAGGTATAATAGGGGGGTTACAATGACACGTCTTTCAGGCCTGAAACTCACTTAGATTATCTTTCAACACACAGTATTTCAGCTTCTCAACAGATTGTCCTCCTTTGTGAAAGACGGATTAGAATGTACTTAGCCTGCCCTATATGGATGAAGAAAGAGAACAACCATGAAAATGCTTTGATGAATTTTTTTAAATGCAATTCAGTTCAAGCCTACTATTATCTTCATTACAGACTTAACAGAACAGAAATCCTCACAGCAAGAGTAAGCACGAGATGCCTGTGTACTGCACTCATTGTGAATGTGGGAAGTATTCAAACACAGATTCCAGTCATAGACCTTTCACCAGTGAAGCAGACACAATGAAATGCTAACGGGGTGACTCTACACAGGTGGCTCTCTCTTTGTCATTCCCACAGAATCTGAGCACATGATTTTCTTAAACATTCTGGGGAGGCTGATAGAGCCAAGAATACTGAACACAAGCTCTGTAGCTATGTATCGTCTTAGTAATGTGATATATGAATCTCTTCACAGGGGAAAATGCTGTGTTTAACACGTTGCTTCCGTTCTCATTATCCCATGCATTAAAAATTCTGAAACATTCTGCTCTCGGTATTTTATCCGTTAATGTCAATAGCTTCCTGCTGTAAATGAAACTTGCTGGTTAATTATTCAAGAATATTACTAAATTCCATTCACTATCCACAAGCATCAAAGTACCTATGAAAACAGACTCTAGAAAATACCGTCTACATAAACAAGTCAGGAATCTTCAATGCTATTCTAAGTAAATATCACAGTTTGATCCTTTGCCATCAACATCTTTTCTTGAACTGAAATTATGTGGGGATTCTATGAGTTCTGAAAACAAATAATTCTGACAAGTATCACTGTGGTGGTTTGAGTGAAATGTCCCCATATGTCACAGGTATTTGAATACTTGGTCTTGGGTTGGTAGTTATTTGAGGAAGGTTAGGAGGTGTGGCCTGGTTGCAGAAGTGTGCCATTGAGGCCAACTTTGAGGTTTCAAAAGCTTTGCTCCACTTTAAGCTAATGCTCTCTGTCTCCTGTTCGTGGATGAAGACGTGCTCTCTCAGCTCCTGTTTCAGTACCATTCCTGCCTACCTGCTGCCATGCACCCCTACATTCATGATGGTGGACTCATCCTACTGGAACCATAATCCCCAAATAACTCTTACTGTAAGTTGCTTTGGACATGGTGTTTTATCCCAGCAACAGAATATAACTAATGCAGTCACACTCCAAGCTTTTGATAGGCAGAGTAAAGATTTGGAGGACTGTTAGGAAAAGTCATGGGCCATCTCCTTTCTGTGTTCACCTGGTAGACGTAGAAAATATCTCCGCCTCCTGTTTAGAAAGCAAACAACGTCTCATGCTACCAGGCTAACACTAGATGTAGCAGGCACAGACTATTGTTTATTCTCATCACAAAGATGCTGCCAGTCTTGGGAAAAGCACATACCCAGCCCACACATACATGCCACATTCACTCTTGATACACAAAGGCAAACAAGAAGTCACATATCCAACATTACACCTAGTGATTGAATATGGAAAAATAAAAACAATAGAAAAAATGACAACAGCAAAAAGTCTGCCTTATACATGTTTGAATTGTACAGTTGTATGAATGGAAAGAATTAAATGCACAAAGAATTCTAGAGATTCCAATAAAGGCAAGAACAGGATACCAATGAATAAAAAAAAAAAGATCTGGTAAAGAAATGAGATGTGATACGTTTCCTGAGATTTGTTATTCACACAATGATGCTTAACTTCCAAGCAACACTACTTTTAAAACTAATATATCATCACCTTAAATAGCACTCCATGGTTCTAACTAATCAATGTACAGTGGTAAAACATCCAGAGCCTACTCATCGAGGGACTAGACAGTTTCTGAAAGACACTAGACAGTTTTTGAAAGACACCAAAGGATTCACATGGTTGCTGCTTTGTGTGGATGTGGATGTTGGGAACATTGTTTGGTTTTTGTTGGGAGATAAAGACTCATTATGTATTCCTGACTAGACAAAGACTTACTATCTAGACCAGGGTGGCTTTGAACTCACAGAGCTCTGTGTAACTGTCCCTTTCAAGAGCTGAGCTCAGCCAGGCAATGGAGGTGTTCGCCTTTAATCCTAGCACTCACGAGGCAGAGGTAGGTGGATCTCTGTGAGTTCGAGGCCAGCCTGGTCTACAGAGCAAGTTCCAGGACAGCTAAGACTACACAGAGAAACCCTGTCTCAAAAAAAAAAAGCTGAGCTCACAGGAGTGCATCACCACACCCAGATGATTGCTGCTTTTCCTTTCATCTCTTTAAAAGAAAGACTAATAGAACTTAGTCATCATAAACCTATTATAACTTATGTGAACTGAAAACAGTAGAGAGTGAATCTTTAATTTCAATCTTATTCCTTATGTACATTAAATATGTCAATACAGATATAAATGTTGGCAGCATGGAATAAAATTGTACCTCAAATGAAAACACAATTGGAAATACTATCTGTTTTCCCCCAGAAAACTCCATGTATTTTCCTCTTTGTATATATTTTTAGAAATGCAATGTGTCATGTATGCTACCCTCACTCTGCTTACTTAGTCATCAAATATTTATTTAACACTTACACATGTCAGGCATCTAAGATTTAATATGGCTTAAAAGAATACATGTAACTGAAGAAAAATATTCATTGCGAAATACAGAATGTGTAGAAATTAGACATTAAAACCAGGATGTAGTGAGAAAACCAAATTAGACTAATACTTTGAACTTCCAGAATGCCAAAACTAAAGTCAAAGATGGTCAATTGCAAATTCCTCAGTCTTAGATTTGATGACATTGTCTTTCCTAGAGATGAAAAAAAAAAAAGGCAATTCCTTCAGGGCCAACACATCAGGGTCTGTAGTAGCAGATTTTCAAAGACATGGTCTGTTTCCTGTCCTCGTCATGCAAACAACTTTTCTGAACCACAAGACACTGAGGACAGCTTATCTAAGATAAGAGAAAAAATGGATGAAATAAAGTAGGATGCAATAATGGGGACAGGTGGTTGGAATCTTCTAGATTTTTGTGCTTGAAACTCCAGAAAGACTGTTGATCATAATGCTGAGGTTGAACACTGAGAATGTAAGGGCCCTAGAATTAGGCTATCATGAAGATAGGTCCTGAAAACTGTCTGTCTCAAATACAATTTGAAATAAATGTAGCTCACAATATAGGAACCACTCTACAAGTTACGGGAATTTGGGATAGCAAAAAGCCAGAACAAAAAGCCAGACATAGGGTCCTTCTGAGCAGTAGGACCCAGGCAACAGCACAAGCCCATAACACCAGTCACACTGTAATGAATCCGGCATGAAGTAACAGCTGGGCAGGCCGGTAAGAACTCCAGAGACCGTGCCTGGCATGTCTGACGTAGGCAGGAGCCCTAGTGGTTCTGCTGAGAGGTGAAATCACTTCTGAAGTTTCCAGGCCGGATGGGGGATGTCCTTCTGTATGCTGTGAATATATGTCTCTCTTATTGGCTGAGGAATAAAGCCATTTTAGATAATGGACAGGCAGCATGTAGCCAAGCAGGAAGCATAGGCAGGGCTTCCAGACTAGAAGGATGAGTGGAAGATGAACATGGAGAGTGAGTCATGAGGGAGACGTCATGTAGCTACCGGGAAGGTAAGACATCCAGGCATTCTCCAGTAAGCCAAGACCACATGGAGATACACAGATGAATAGAAACTGGTTAATAATTAAGAGAGAGCTAGCCAATAAGAAGCCTGAGCCATCAGCTAAACAATTTATAATTAATATAAGCCTCTGTGTGTTTGTTTGGGACTAAACGGCTGTGGGACCAGGGAGGACAGAAACTTCTGTCAACACTGGCCCTGAGAAGGGTCAAACAACTGCACAGCAATAAGTCTTTGAAGAATACTGAGGTGTGAGCCGGGCGTTGGTGGCACATGCCTTTAATCCCAGCACTTGGGAGGCGGAGGTAGGTGGATCTCTGTGAGTTCGAGGCCATCCTGGTCTACAAAGTAAGTTCCAGGAGAGCCTCCAAAACAATACAGAAAAACCCTGTCTCGAAAAAACAAAAAACAAACAAACAAAAAAAAAAAGAATACTGAGGTGTGGAGTTGGGGAAACTGAGGGCTGAGAGCAGAAATGGGACCATACACTTCAAATGGAAAGGGCGTGTTGTGATGGGAGGGGCATACTGTAGGCTCCTGTTTACTCAACGGACAGCATGTTCCTGATCCGTGAAACCGGGTCACTGAAAACCCGGAAAAGCAAGTTTCCAGTTTGATGTGACAGAAAAAACGTGAATTTGAGAGACATTATAGGAGCTGGGGAAGTGGCTGAGTTGATAAGCGTGATTTCAGATAATCCTGATGAGTCCCACCCCCAGGGCCCACAAGGTGGAAAGAGAACCAAGTCTCCCATAAGTCCTCTGACCTTCTACACACGTAATCCGGCATGTAGACACACAATGAACAAACAACAAAAATAAAGATTTCTAGGTGCTTTTGTTCATGCAACATGGCCTATATTCTGATCTCCATGTCAGATAACGAAAATAACCACATACAGAGTTACTGAATATGACCAAAATCCTCGAACTTTCAGGCAGATTGATGTCATCACCATGCTGGTATCTAGTAAGAAGAAGAGTGGTATTAGGTCATTAAGTTTGTCTCTGTACTTGGTAACTCTGTAGCTGAGAAACAGAACAGCAATGGCAGAAAATGTTAACTGGGAAGCTCAGAAGGCTCATCATATGCCACCTTGATGTGTGCTTGTTTGAGATTCCACTAGATATCTAAGGGACGCGGGTCACTGGAAATGCCACTTCTGTGAAAGATTAAAACCCATCAGAATCAGCCTCAGCTCCCATCTGCAGATGCATGGGTAAAGAAAACGCATATGTGCACAATGGTGTTTTCTTTAGCCATGAGCCAAATAAAATTATGTCTTTTGCAAGGAACTGGGTAGAACTGGAGATCACCGTGTTAAATGAAAGAAAGCCAAACCTGGAAAAACGTCTGGGAGATTTTCCCTCATATCCAGATCAACATCTAGTTAGAGAAGACATGAAGTCAGAAAAAGAAGGTGTTTTGCAATAGGAAGGAAATGGAAAGCGTGATGAGGACAGGTAATGCAGATAGCGAATGTGATCAAGGCAAACCATATGCACGTGAGGACATTCCGTGGCAAAAAATCCATATTATACACAATGCGAGAAAATGACCAAGTGAGCAGAATGGGGAGAAATGGTGCACTAAGAGCCATGGGTTGTTTTGATTGCATACGGGAACAAAAATTGAGATAAAAACTCAACTTGTCCACAGTCAGTTCTGAGGGACTACACTGTTTTTAGGGGGGGGAGTCTTCCCGATGAGAGTACATTTTGTCTGTTAGAAAAGAGATTTTATTGAAAATGATGCTGACAACTGTCTCCTGGCTTTGTTGCTTGTCCCTGTATAAGACTAAGTCTAGTTTAACTTTTAGGCAAACGAATACATCCATCATTGAAATCTTAACACTAATTAGAACCAGACAGAAAAGAGTCAGAGGGCAGTGGGGGAGAGCGATGGGAAAATGAAATGAATTAGCATGGAGTATAAGGATACAAATGTATAAAAATGCCATAATGAAAGCCAGCACTTTGTAAATCAATAAAAATCATAATTAAAAAAGAATATCTTAGGCCGGGCTGGACCAATAGCCTCTGAAACCATACAGAGAAACCCTGTCTCGTAAAAACCAAAAAAAAAAAAAAAGAATATCTTAAAGACCAGTTTAATGTTTCTTATTTTCAGTATTTGCCTTACTCAAAAACAAAAGTAAGTAGGAATCTCTCTACCTACGAGTGAATCAAATTTTCTTTGCCCTAGAATTTTGAGTGGTTTTTCTTCTCTTTGACGTGTACCTATTACCAAAGATTTAGAGGTTCACGACTGCCTTTGAGTGGCACTGAAACTTGTTTCAAATAGCAGTCAGTTGCCTGTCTATGTTAGATCAATCAGTAACTGCTTTCCCACCAATTAGAAACAACTTGAATCTGGCTTGGAAGGAACCGGCATCACAGCATCACATGGGAAAGGATCCCATGGGTGGATTCTACCACGGTCCAGTCAGCCAGCGAGATACTGAAAGCACCATCCAGTGAAAATGAAGAAAATGGGAAAGCCACAGGACAAATTTGGATTGCTAATTGATTTATAGTATATCATACTACTAATAAAGAGAATAAAATTGCATGAGCTCACACAAACACACAAAATTTCCAGTTGTACGGTAATTTACATTTTTGAAAGCTCATTGTGTGAAAATATGTAGTTCTTCCCTAGGGAAAAAATATCTCGTTTTGCCACGTTTATAATCATTTGTCTCCAAATAATCCTGAAATTTTAGAGTTGAATTAAGAAGCCAACACTCAATGTATACAAATGAGGAAAACCATGCTCAGATCCAGGAAATGTCTTCCGTTATACCAGAAGGACAACCGGCAACAGTTTCCTGACCATTGTCGAGTGTGGGACATGTTTCATTCTACTCCAATAATGTCTGGTAATGAAGGGCAGCCACCACAGTCTCAGGGTCACCCTCTTCCAGTCAATCCACCCGTGTGTGTGTGTGTGTGTGTGTGTGTGTGTGTGATTAATCGTCTTTAACTACTGCATTATTATGAAGTGATTCTGATTTCAAAGCACCAGTGATTATCCCTTTACTTTCACATCGACTTATCCTCATCTGCCTATGTTTAAGACCCAGTACAACATGATATCATGTGACATATCTTCTCCTATTGCCAATCAATCCTAAGCAAGCACACCCTGATGGGGTCAGTTCCCAAAGCTCCATTGTTAACCATTTCCTCTGGACCTCATTGAGGAGGTGAATGGCATCCTCCCTGTTTGAACTTTCCTCAGCTAAGTAAGAGTGTAGCGATTATGGAATGCCATATTTTCACTCTGCAACCAAGGAAATCCAAGTCTGGAAAAGTGGTGATGACATTTTATGATTTTGGCCTAGTCTGATAAATTCAGTTTCTTAACCCATGGACCTGTGTAGAATAGCCAATAATCAATCCTAACTACAGACCGTGATGAGTCTGAGGTGTTTACGGCAGTACTTTCCGTGTTTTCATGGTGTGACTTCACCAAAGGTCTGCTTCTGAATGCATACCATGTGTACTCAGCAGTGTGGAAGCTTCACACCACGAATTAGCAAATGCTACCTGAAACACTCAGCTAAGATTTAGATGCTTGTGCCATGAGCTGCAGTGTTACTGCTGGACTTACAAATTGTTCTCTGCTGTAGAACCATCGTGGCCGATATTTTTTTTTAAATATTTTCCTGCCATCATTCCTCACCATCACATTAATGTTAACGATTTCTATTTTAAAACTTGCTGCTTGAGTTGCTGACTTATTTTAATTAAAGTTATTTATTTATTTTAATCCTCACCGAAGTTTCCCCTCCCTCCTCTCCTCCCATTCCCTCTCCCCACCTCCCCTCTGCCCCACTCCCATCCACTCCTCTGTCTCTGTTCAGAAAAGGCAGGGCTCTCATGGGTATCAACAAAGAATGACAGATCAAGTTTCGGTAGGACTAAGCACCTCCCCTTATATTAAGGCTGGGCAAGGCAACCCAGACTGAGGTCTAGGTTCCTAAAGGTCAGTCAAAGTGTTAGGGAAACTGTGGTTGGGATGTATTGTCTGAGAAAAGAATCTATTTTCAATTAAAAAATAAAATTTTAAAAAGAAGGCCTGCGATAACTCAGCCTTCCAACCCTTGACCACTGCAAACTAGGGTAACAGTTAGTTGAGTCACACACACTAGCCATAATTAAAATCTTTCATGAATGCATATGTGTAGGGAGAGATTTTACTTCCCTGTACCTTTGGGCATGGTCACTTGTACTTAGTAGGGACTGGAGATAAGAGCTGGGGGATAAGGAGACACAGGTTCTCTTGGGGTTCCAGTCGAGTCTCAGAGACCAGCAGAGTGCTGACCTCAAGTTCTCGGCTTCTCATGTAAGTGACTTCTCCCTGATAAAGTATCATACGGCATCCCTTCCCTGAACATATGTATCAAACTCAGCCGTTTTTGATAATTATTTCCCAAATATTATCATCACTTATAAGATTCAAAAGCTTGTAATTATGTCTTCTTATCCTGTTATATAAGAAGTCGGACTCATATCACAAAGCATGTCTTTAATATCTTTGTGCACAGTGCATGAGGTGTATCTGCATAGCATAGTGTACTTGAACATACAAAAAGCTCTAGCCCACTGCCACTGGATGAGAAAAAGCCATTAAATGCATATAACTTTATTCGCTGTTCAATAAAGAAATACGTGTGTTTTAGACCAGAAATAATATGCTAGATTCTAGCTTTAAATGAGTTTCTGAAAACTTCTACATTGTATCTTTTTACATAATTATTTTTACAATTTAGAGGGGAAAAATGTTGTCAAAAATCTGTCAATTCAAATGCCACACTTGTATAGGAAAATGAGTATAAGGTTTGGGCTCAGACAACACCTGCCAACTTTCAATAATGAATTTATAAGCCCTCGTGTGCTTAATATTAAAAATAAACATGTAAAAAGAATTGTTAACCCCAATTACTTCAACACCTTGCAATCACTATTCTCAATAAATAATTAGTTAACAATGATGTAACTATCTCTTCCCACTGACAGACCCAAGTGAGATTCTTATGTTTACAATCTTAGAATAACTGTTTCCTATTTGAAATGTATTAATTTTTAAGCTACATATTATATTTCATTGAAGATATTAATTTGTCAGGAAAACACTGAGATAATGAAGAATGATAAGATATGAAGAAATTTGAGGTTTTCGCCAATAAATAAGTACCAGCATTAGAATGGTTTTAATTATGAGATGAGAAACATGATCATTCTTGTGAGTTGCTAATAAGTTGCAACACTCAATATAAGAAGCATAATAACTATGTTAATATGAATAATAGAAAATATATAGCATCACATAACATACATATCATATAATCTATAAGCACAGATTCTAATGTTACAGAACACATGAATTTTATATTAGTTCATTTTAATGTCCACTACAGATGATACCATCAGGCAATACTTCTATGTCTATTTTAACACTATTTTTAAAATAGAAGTTAACAGCTCAAGAGGCTTAAAACGTCCCCTTTCCTCTCTCACAATCACAAACTCATTGCTACTCAGTTTTTTTTTTGTCCCATTGAGAAACCAAATGATGGAAATGGTACCTCAAAAGTTGTTCATGAAAGCTAAAGTTGGATAGAAAAATTATCTAGACAAACCTTGACGGTCTTAGAACTCCCAAACACTGTTATTAGCAAATTGGAAAACGAGAACAGTACTGACTGCTGTCAGGCCTCCAATCCCTGGAGCACCTATTAAGGGAGATTGGGGACCCAACTAGGGGTAATCTAGCAGAGACACAGGGGCCTCCAGAAAGAAAGCACTCTTTCAAGACACACCCCCTACATCCTCCAGAAGAGACTATTCATACTAATGTTTATTGTTACACACACACACACACACACACACACACACCTAACTTATAAATGTAACCTGCTCCGTCTGTTTAATGTTACTTGTATGTATATGATTTTCAGGGCTGACCTCTTGGCATTGGATAGCCTATTAGGGGGTTTCTTCCCGGGGAGGAAGATCTCAGAACTCCTGAATCATTTTCACTCTGTCATTTTTTTCTAGCCTAAGAAACTTACCAAAAAGTAACAACACATTTTAGTTTGCACAATGAATTACCTGGACACAGGTTTTGTTCATAAAGGCCCCCTGGGAAAAAATGATCTGCTCACATGAAGTGCCCGTGTGCAAAGCACTCTCTTGTTAAAGTCACTGGCAGCTGAGTTCTATGTTACTTGAAACACAGTGACTTAGCAGGGTGTAGATTAGAAGGCAAGTTGGAAAGGAACAAAGCAGGTGCACTCTGGAGAACCTCAACCCCATCTGCCTGCAAGGCTGGCGGAGTTATCGCGTAACCACAAGCTTCCGTTTCTTCATTATCTCAGAGCTTGATCTGATTTGCTCAAAGCTAGACGGACTGTAAAAGACTGTAAATAAGACATGGATTCTGAGAACTGCCAGAGATTTTTCAAAGAACAGAGATTTAAAAAAAATGTACTGGAAAAAAAGAATAATGGATCTTTTTATATTAGAAGTTATTTTTTATATTTTTATTGAAAATAGATTCTTCTCTCACGTAGCAATCCTGAATATAGTTTCCCTTCCCTCCAGAATCTTAGCAGATCAAAGAACTCAAAACACAATAATTGTAAACATTTTAAGTAGAAAGGAGATAAAGCCGCAATGAAGAAATGAATTGACTGCGACTATGTGAGCAAGAAGGGAACAGACATCAAGAGTTCACTGCCTGAGACTCAGCGGTGCAGTGAACAGGAAGGAAAACACAGCAGGAGGCAGTCGTAAGTGAAAGGAAGAGGGTTCAATCGTTGCCCAAAGGTAGGCTAGAAAGATCTAATACTAAATACAAAATACTAAATTTGCTAGGGAGTGCAAATCAATGGAGATATAGCAGCGAAGAGGAAATCATGTTCTATTTGTTTCAATATATGATAAAATTCAATGTTTATAAATTATAAACAAGAGTATAGTATACTGAGTACACCTGAAGACACTCAGCGAGGGAAACGGGCACAAAAGAAGCAGGGCTCGTAAAGAAAACAATCAAAGAAGCCCTCAGAAAATGGAAAGATCTCCCATGCTCTTGGATAGGTAGGATCAACATAGTAAAAATGGCAATCTTGCCAAAAGCAATCTACAGATTCAATGCAATCCCACCACAATTCTTCACAGACCTTGAAAGAACAATTCTCAACTTCATATAGAAAAACAAAAAACCCAGGATAGCCAACACAAGCCTGCACAATAAAGGAACTTCTAGAGGAATCACCATCCCTGACTTCAAGCTCTGTTATAGAGCTATAGTACTGAAAACAGCTTGGCACTGGGCACAAAAATGAACAGGTAGGCCAATGTAAATCTAATTGAAAACCCTGACTTGGACCCACACACCTGTGAACACCTGATTTTGACAAAGAAGCTAAAATTATACAATGGAAAAAGGAAAGAATCTTCAACAGATGGTGCTGGTATAAATGGATGCTGGCAGGGAGAAGAATGCAGATAGATCCATGTCTATCACCATGCACAAAACTTAAGCCCAGTGGATCAAAGATCTCAGCATAAATCCAACCACACTGAACCTCTTAGAAGAGAAAGTGGGAGGTACCCTTGAATGTATCAGTACAGAAGACTGCTTCCTGAACATAAAATACCAGTAGCACAGACACTGAAAAGGACAATTAATAAATGCAACCTCCTAAATCTGAGAAGCTTCTGTAAGACAAAGGACACAGTCAAAAGACAAAAAAGGCAGCCCACAGAATGGGAGAAGATCCTCACCAACCCCACATCTGACAGAGGGCTGATCTCCAAATTGTACAAAGAACTCAAGAAGCTAGTCACCAAAACATCAAATAATCCAATTAAAAAGTGGGGTATAGAACCAAATACAGAATTCTCAATAGAGGAGTCTAAAATGACTGAGAGATACTTGAGAAAGTACTCAAAATCCTTAGCCATTGGGGGAAATGCAAATCAAAACCACTCTGAGGTGTCATCTTACCCCTGTCAGAATGGCTAAAATCAAAAGCACCAATGACAGTTTATCTTGGAGAGTATATGGAGAAAGGAGAACACTCCTCCACTGCTGGTGGGAGTGCCAACTCATACATCCACTTTGGAAATTAGTGTGGAGTTTGCTCAGGAAAATGGGAATCAATCTACCACAAGATCCAGCAATTCCATTCTTAGGCATATGCCCAAAAATGGACATTCATACAATAAGAACATCTGTTCAACTGTGTTCATAGCAGCATTATTTGTAATAGCCAGAACCTGGAAGCAACCTAAATGCCCCTCAACTGAAGAGTAGATAGAGAAAATGTGGTACATTTACACAATGGAATACTACTCAGTGAAAAAACACTGAAATCCTCAAATTTGCAGGCAAATGGATGGCACTAGAAGAAATCATCCTGAGCGAGGTAACCCAGTCACAAAAAGATGAACATGGTATGTACTCACTCATATATGGATATTAGATATAGAGCAAAGGATTACTAGCCTATAATCCACACCAACAAACAAGGAGGACCTTAAGAGAGACACACATGGTGCCCTGGAGAAGGGGAAAGGGACAAGATCCATGAATAAATTGGAAGCACACAGGGAGGGGGGGGAGTTAGGAGAAACAGAAGGGGAGAAGAGCAAGGGGAGGATGACATGAGGGAGCAGGAAGGTGGAGTCCAGGGAAGAATAGAGGAGAGCAAGAAAAGAGAAGCCTTAATAGAGGGAGTCATTATAGGTTTTAAGAGAAATCTGACACTAGGGAATTTCCAGAGATCTACAAGGATGACCCCAACTAAGAATCTAACCAATAGTTGAGAGGCGACCTAAATGCCCTTCCCCTATAATGAAGTTGATGATCACCTTACATGTCATCCTAGAGCCTTCATCCAGTAGCTGATGCAAGCAGAAGCAGACACCCACAGTAAATATAGAGCCGAACTCCTGGAACCTAGTTGTACAGAGGGAGGAGTGATGAGCAAAGGGGTCAAGACCAGGCTGAGAAAACCCACAGAAACAGCTGACCTGAACAAAGTGGAGCTCATGGACCCCAGACTGACAGCTGGGAAACCAGTATAGTACTGAACCAGGTCCCCTGAATGTGGGTGTCAGTTAGGAGGCCAGGGTAGTCTATGGGGCCTCTGTCAGTGGATCAGTATTTATCCCTAGTGTATGAATGGACTTTGGGAGCCCACTCCACATAGGGGATATTCTCTCAGTCTAGACACCCAGGGGAGGCCCCAGTCCCTGACCCAAATGATGCTACAGACTCTTCTGATCCCTCATGGAACACCTCAGCCTCACCCTCCCTGGGGAGCAGAAGGGGGATGGGATGGGGGGGTGTGTAGGGGGAATGGGAGGATGAGAGGGAGAGAGAACTGGGATTGACATGTAAAACAAGATTGTTTCTAATTTAAATAAAAAAGAAGAAGCAGGGCTTGTGAGGTATCTCAGCAAGTGACAATGCTTGCTCTGTGGTGAGTCTGATTGCCTTGAGTTTCATTCCCAGAATCCCTGGTGGAAGGAGAGAACAGATTCCAACATTTGCCCACTCATCTTCACATTTATTGTGGCATATGTGTGCTCACACTACAGACACATATAACACACAGTACACACATGTGCACATGAGCACGCACACACATACACACACACACACACACACACACACACACACCATGAAGGAAAGTCACAAGCAAAGAAAGAAACAAAGAAACCTAAAGATGAGGCTCTGTTAAGCAACTCTTGGTGACACAAATGTGATTTCCAGAGATCTGCAACCAGACAGAGAATCTGAGTTTCTAAACTTCCTACCTAGGATGGGAGAAGTAGAGTTGGTAACTGGTGGACTTCAGGGGAGGGTGGGGTCACAGCTAAGATCCCCTCAAGTTAAGTCTCTCAAAAACAACTAACCAAATGATCTACACAAGGAAATGTTTGGGCCTTAAGCTGTGCTAACCAGGCAGCAAACCACACAGACCCTGTTGTAGATGACTAAACTTGTTCAGTATAATCTCTTTGTAATGTTAAGTTATCTGACCTGCAGGTGTTCTTGTCTACCAGTTTCTCCATTTTTAAAAGGCACCTTGCATTTTGTGTTTGAGAGAGACATCTTTGGGGATTAGTACCGGTCCCTCCTTTTTTGCTAGGCAAAATAAATACCTCCTCTCTTCAATTCTCATAGTGTTAACTGGGTTGTGCTTCCAGAAAGGTAAATGCACTGTGCTCCAACCAATACAGAAATGAAACATAAAATAAATTGTTTTCACTTAACTTTCAGGTCTCAGTGGAGACATATCTGGATCTGGCCTCTTTTATCATCCATTGTCAAACTGAAAAAGTTACATACAAGCTTAAAGCTAGATGTAATGTGTACAGGGGAATTATTTTTTACCTTTATAATATTTTACTTAGTTTTTTGAAACAATAGTACAATTACAACATTTCTCCCTTCTTTTTCCTCACTCCAACCAATCCCCAGATACTGCTTCCTGCTCTCTTTCAATTCCATAGCTTCTGTTCCATCGTTATCAAGTGCATATATGTGTATACATATGTATATACATATATTCCTAAACATAACCTGCCTAGTCGATATAATGATACTTGTATATATGTTTGCTAATAGTAGGGCATTGCCGTTTTACTCAGCCTGGCTTGGGATCTTGCTGAATTTGAATGCTTCTATTTTTTCCCCTAAAATCCTATCATTTCAAACTGCTGAAGACCAAAGACAAGCAAGTTTAAACTTTCAATCATTGTTTAAGACATGATTTTGCTTCTCAAATATCAAAGTTCCTACTTCAGCATCAGAAATTTTTACTATTACTTAAAAAATGATTTAACATGAAAAATATTCTATTGCTATTTTGGGAGGAAATCCAAGCCAGGCATATTGACATATTCTGATAAAAGAATATTCATAAAACAGACAATAGACTACTTATTTGCTTGAAAGAGATAAAATAAAAAGCTTTAAGAGACAATTTAAAATGCAGCTATTCGGGACATAAGGAAATATAACTTGTAAATAATCAGGCTTTGGTTGTCCAATACCAAGCGATCAGCCCAGTAAACATACACACAAACATGCATTATACAAACTGACAGATTATTTTTATGTATATAGGAATAAATATGTATGTGCATATATACATATGTATACAACAACAATTAATAAAAGAAGACATCATGAATTTGAAGGAAAACAGAGAGGGTTGTATAGAAATGTTTGTAGGCAGGAAAGGGAAATGTAATTATAGCTTCAACAAATAAATAAATAACAATAAAAACCTTTTGCATAGCTACTCCAGCAAGAGGGGCTTTAAGCATGGAATGAACAGCACTGGACTATAGGGCAACATGACCACTCAGCACATCACATCTTATCAAAAACAAAATAAAATTCTCCATTTTCTCTAAATTTCCACAACTATAACAGTTTTAGGATGATTTTTCTATACATCTCATATATTAACATGGAAATCTGAATTAATCTGATCATCCTCCTCTTTATCTACTCGGATGAAGGGCTCTTAGGTATAAAACCACACCAATTAGCACCAAGAAGCCAGCACTCATATTTTAATGCATTCTTCCGTGTTGGTATACCTAAAGCTAAATAACAAAAGTTTGGGAAAGACCTGTTTTCATGCCTTATGATTTTATCTGCTTATGAAGTTCTCTCCCACTGCCTTTGGTTTTCTTTTAATTCCTCAAGGCTCAGTTTAAATGCCACAGGTCACAGTCTACTTCCTTTCAAAGGAGTGTGCTATCTCCAAATTTTTAATCTTGTGCCTGTGTGTTACATGAAAAACTATGAAACCGTCTCACATATATCCTTCCTCATACATTATGGAATTCATGGTCTTCCCTGTTCTGTGCCTACAAGCTCAGCGACTCGCTCTTATCAATAGAATTAATGGAACACAGCAGAGTTCCACATTTGTCACCCAACATATTTTCAGATATTTGTTAATTGAATACTTATATTTCTATAATATATATAACAATTTACATCGTTTTTCATAAGTTCTGATTCTTGTTTTTTTTCTTTTAATCTAATAGTACTGGTTATTAGCAAGAATCCACTTAGTGAATTAGAAAAATTGGAGCTCAGAGACATACAGTATTTTTGACAAAAATCATACAGTTGCTGAATGGGAAGACAGTATTTGAATTTAATTTCCCTTGACTGTAATTTTAGTGTATGTCTCACAGCACCATGGAAGAAAGTTTCCTGGCTCTTGGAGACACATTGCTTTGTTTTAGTGTCCAAAACCCCACTGGTGTGTAGGGCTTTAAATGTAACTGCTCAGATCATATAAACCAAGGTCTTGAATATATCTGGTTTATGTCTTGGAAATTACGTCCATTGCGTCCAGCCTGAGATACTAATGCATGTTATCTGGATTACTGATACTGTTCTGCAGATGAGAGTTTTAAGCAACATCTAATAGAGAAAAGGGAATAATTTGATCTTAGTTGTGGAAAGGCATAGCCAGGCTGGAAACTTTAGGAAGCAACAGAGAAGTAAGCAAACAGCATGCATCATTCTAAGCAGATTTGCACAACGTGTGCCAAGAGCTCCTGTCATAGGAGAAAATAGACTGGCGGTACACAGAATCAGGGGAGGGAGTTGTCAAGATGGGATGATTTGGGGCACACTGAGAGCCTTCATTTGCCTAAAAGTACTTTCCCTTCTGACCTCCCAACCACCAATGCAACTTGCTTTTCTGAGTTAGAAAATCAAAAGTTTCTTTTAACAGCCATGCTTGTTATCCAGGAGGAATGGACCTTGCATTCCTATAGGAATAGTATATTAATACTGCGATCCAGTTAGCAAGGATAAAATAACAAAATCCTCAAACAGTTCAAGCGCATCGCTCCTTGGGGAAAGGGCATGGCAGTAAAGGTTCTAGAGCTTCTTCTTTAACTCAGTGTTCCTGGTCCTTACTCATAAACAGTGATGTCTATAGAGACCACGATTAATATGCAGAATGTGAAGGATCATTTAAGGTGTGACCAATAGCAATCCACTATGGACACAAATCCTTTAAAGGAGGCCTCTACATGTGAGCTTCATCAACTGGCAGCTTAGACTCTGCTTTCAGGAATGCTGATGTTAGCTCTTGCTGCTCATAGAACAGAGCTCATAAATTTACTATAAGGAAAGCATTCAAAATTTCATAAGAATTGTTGTCTTTAAAGTTTTAATAGCTCACACAGTACATTTAAACACAAAAGCTAATATGTAGCTGAGTGTGTGTATTCCCAGAGTACCACTATTTTAGAGGTTGAGACAAAAGAATTGGAAATCCAGTTCATCCTGGCTATAGTTAAGTTCACACAGAAAAGAAAAACTAATTTTGTATTTATATCACGAGTCCTCTGGTCAGGTGTTATGCAATATATTTTGTATTCTACTTAAGTGTAGAAGTCTGCATGATATTAGAAACAACCCTACAGAGAAACAATGAAGCAACTGAAAAGGACAGAAAGGAGCTGAGAATGTTAAATAACATCTCTGGGATCACTCAGCTACTCAGTGGGAGCTGGGATCATAACTAGGGGTAAATTTGTTCTATTCCACTTGAGTCTATTACACCAATTTTTGAAAGACTGCACTATTATCTTACTAGTATTCAGATTCTCAAGTTGTAATTATGCATAATTTCTCTGACAAGAAGTTTTGTAGGTGTTACCTGAATTGAAATTAATAAAATAGTGTGTCTAGTGCTTTATTTCCTTTTCAAAGGAAAGACAATCCTTTAGAACTGAAAAAACAACAGTCATCCACCCTAAAAGTTCACAATGCCAGTTGGTAATGTTAGGACTACTTGATTTTCTTAAACAAAGCAGACGATGGTGACACCAGGATCAACACCTATAACATGTCAATCATATGTTCCACCACTCTCTCTGGGCAGAGAGAGAAAGGAGGATTCAGCACAGGACTCTCTACCTGCCCCCAGAGCCTCTGGTATCTCCTGGTATAGCACTAAGTATACTAAGTATACTGTGGATTTCACTCCTACATATCTTTTCTTTTCCAGCCAGGCTTTCCACTGACTGGAATAATTATGGAATTATTCTTAAATTTCTGTCCATCTCCTTCATCTCACATTAAGTCCACTGGTAAATCTTGTCCATTTAGATTTATCACCAGAATCCATACTTTTTCTCAGCGGTGAAGGAGTCATGGTGTGGGACCCATTGTCCTGCTTCTGTTATGTTAGTCAGCTAGCTACTCTACCTGCTTTGACGCTGGCTCACTGAGGGATGCTTCCATCCCAGCCTGCTGACAAAGCATCTTCAGAATAATCCAGGTCATAGCCGGCTCCCCTGCTGGGCTGTTGGCTTTGCCTAGACTCCAAGCCCCTTCTGTAATCCTGCCTCTTCCAACACCATCCCTTCTCACCTGGCACCAGCAGCTTTGGTCTTTTCTCTGTGCTTCAGGCATGCCAAATGAACTCCTAGGCTTTCTGGTTCCTTTCTTCAGGTTCTCATGCAATCTAACAGGCTATCACATTTGGTTATTTGTTTATGCTGTTTGTCTCCCTCTGTAAAATACAAACTTCCGGAGCGGGGCACCGGGACTGCGAATTAGAGACCTGGACCTTAACCCAGTAAGGCAACCTCTTCTTAACATGAGAATCAGACTGTAGTTTTTAAAAGACAAGTTAACATATTGACTCTGCTAATAAAATACAATATTCTCTGCATGAACACAGATATCAACAGACACCAAGTAAATCCTAAATTTGTCAGTGCTACAAGTGTACATCCAAGATATTCTATATATCATTGTCCCTTTACACCAATTTCTTTTGGGAAGGAGATATGAATGCAGATTTTTATTAGTTATTCTTTAATTTAAGACTGAAAATGATTCTTTTTCTTTATTTTTTGTTGATACTTTCAGTTCTTTAAAAAAATACATGGACAGGACAAGTTTATCTACTTAGTTACTGCACTTGAACTCTGCTCTAATTTTGGAACTTTGCCCTGGACTCGGAGATGCTAACAATCTTGTTAGATAAATTGGTTTAAATTCTTCCTAAGGGCTCCTACAAGATCATACTTATTTACAAAAAAAATTCAATTTATAGGGGACAGTGTTTTCAATTATCTTTGGAGAAAGATGTGTCATTGCCAGGAAGTCTGTCTAATTATCATCTAGGAGAAGTGATAAGGTAGTTACAATGACTAAAGAATTTCAAAGAGGCACTCAGTCAATAGGGTGCTTACCTAAGATAAGAAATACCCTGGATTCAGTTGCCATACTCAGGTTAAAGCTGGTAGAGTGGACATGTCTGTAACCTCAGCACTCAGGAGGTATAGGCAGAAGAATCAGAAGTTCAAGATGATTATCAGCTAAAAGTGAGTTCCAAATCAGTCTGTGATACATGATAAACCCTTTTTAAAATCTCTAAAGAAAAATGCCCTCCCAAGTAGAACATAGCAATAAAAAAATTTAAGTGAGTTTTTTAATATGAGAGTTTCAGTGATCACACTAACAAAAAAACAAGCATTCCTTTATGGTATAGAATACCCATATATAGAACAGAATAGAATACCCATATATAGAATAGAATCCGAGTATAGAATAACATTTCTCGGTATTTCCTCAATGATTAGTTCTAATATAGGTGTCAGATTTTTTTATTAATTATTTATATTCACTCAAATGTAATTCTGATAAGTTAAGCATGGCTTCTTTTTTTATAATTTTTTATTTTAATTTTAAATAGCTTGTTTTACAAGTCAATCCCAGTTCCCTCTCCCTCCCCTCCTCCCGCACTCCCCTTCCCCCCCACCCTCCCACCCTATTGCCAAATCCTTCCACATAGGGGATATCTAGAGTCTGTCATTTCACTCTGGGTAGGGTCCAGGCACTCCCCTAAGAGTCCAGGCTGAGAGAGCATCCCTCTTTGTGCTATAGGCACACGATGACTGCTTGTATTCCAGGGATAGACACTGATCCACAGCTCAGGGCCCCATAGGTTGCCCAGGCCTTCTCGCTGACACTCACATTTGGGGGGGTCCAGATCAGTCCCATGCTGGCCTCTCCACTGTCGCTCTGGGGTCCAAGAGCTCTCCCCTGTTCAGATCAGCTGTCTCTGCTGGTTTTGCCAGCCCATTCTTTGCCAATTTGCTCATCACTCCTCTCTCTCTGTCACTGGGTTCCTTGGGTTCAGTTCAATGATTAATTGTGTGTTTGCCTCTGCTTCCATCAGTCACAGGATGAAGGCTCCCGGATGGTTATAGACATCAAGTTCATTATCAGGAATGGGCATTCAAGGTTGTCTCTCCACTATTGCTTAGCTTGCCAGTTGGTGTTATCCCTGTAGATCACTCGAGGTCGCTCTGGTGCCTGATCTTCTATCCTATGATTCCCTCTTCCCCCTATTCTACCCCCACCCACTCAACTTCCTGTTCCCCCATGACCAACTCTCTTCCTCTTCACCCCCCTCTCTTCTTCCCAGCTCCCATTCCTCCCCACCCATCGCCGTGTTCCCCATCCATTCAGAGGATCTTGTCTCAATCCTCTTCTCTTGGGTACTATGCATATATGCATATCTTTTAGGTTCTTTCCTGTTTCCCAGACTCTCTATCAGTGGAAGTGCAGACTAGCACTATCCTGATCCATGTCTAACATCCATATATGAGTGAGTACATACCATGTTTGTCTTTTTGTGACTGGGTTACCTCACTCAGGATGGTTTCTTCCAGTGCTATCCATTTACCTGCGAATTTCAAGATTCCATTGTTTTTTTCTGCTGAGTAATACTCCATTGTGTAAATGTACCACATTTTCTCTATCCACTCTTCAGTTGAGGGGCATCTAGGTTGCTTCCAGGTTCTGGCTGTTACAAATAATGCTGCTATGAACATAGTGGAGCAGATGCCCTTGTTGTATGGATATATGCCCAAGAGTGCAATTCCTGGGTCTTGCGGTAGATTAACTCCCATTTTCCTGAGGAATCTCCACACTGATTTCCAAAGAGGCTGTACGAGTTGGCACTCCCACCAGCAGTGGAGGAGTGTTCCCCTTTCTCCACATCCTCTCCAGGATAAATTGTCTTCAGTGCTTTTGATTTTAGCCATTCTGACAGGAGTAAGATGGTATCTCAGAGTTGTTTTGATTTGCATTTCCCTGATGGCTAAGGATGTTGAGCACTTTCTTAAGTGTCTCTTGGCCATTTTAGCCTCCTCTATTGAGAATTCTCTATTTAGTTCTGTACCCCACCTTTTAATTGGATCCTTTGGTGTTTTGGAGACTTGTTTCTTGAGTTCTTTGTAAATTTTGGAGATTAGCCCTCTGTCAGATGTAGGGTTAGTGAATGTCTTTTCCCATTCTGTGGGCTGCCTTTTTTGTCTTTTTGACTGTGTCCTTTGCCTTAAAGAAGCTTTTTAGTTTCAGAAGGTCCCATTTGTTAATTGTCGATCTCAGTGCCTGTGCCACTGGTGTTATGTTTAGGAAGTGGTCTCCTGTACCAACTCGTTGAAGAGTATCTCCCACTTTCTCTTATAAAAGTTTCAGTGTGGCTGGATTTATGTTGAGATCTTTGATTCATTTGGACTTAAGTTTTGTACAAGGCGATAAACATGGATCTATCTGCAGTCTTCTGCATACCAGTACCCAGTTATGCCAGCACCATTTGTTGAAGATGCTACCTTTTTTCCATTGTACAGTTTTAGCTTCTTTGTCAAAAATCAAGTGTGCATAGGTGTGTGGGTTAAAATTAGGGCTTTCGATTCGGTTCCATTGGTCTACCTGCCTATTTTTGTGCCAATACCAAGGTGTTTTCAGGACTATAGCTCTATAATAGAGCTTGAAGTCAGGTATGGTGATGCCTCCTGAAGTTCCTCTATTGTATAGGGTTGTTTTGGCTATCCTGGGCCTTTTGTTTTTCCATATAAAGTTGATTAATGTTCTTTCTATGTCCTTGAAGAATTGTGATGGAATTTTGATAGGGATTGCATTGAATCTGTCGACTGCTTTTGGCAAGATTGCCATTTTTATTATGTTGATCCTACCAATCCAAGAGCATGGGAGATCTTTCCATTTTCTGGTATCTTCTTTGATTTCTTTCTTTAAAGACACAAAGTTCTTGATATACAGGTCTTTCACTTCCTTAGTTAACATTATCCCCAGATATTTGATGCTGTTTTTGGCTATTGTAAAGGGTGATGTTTCTCTGATTTCTTTCTCAGTCACTTCATCATCTGTATATAATAGGGCCACTGATTTTTTTGAGTTTACCTTGTATCCTGCCACATTGCTGAAGGTGTTTATCAGCTCTAGGAGTAACCTTGCGGAGTTTTTTTGGGTCACTTATGTCAACTATCATATCATCTGCAAATAGTGAAAGTTTGACTTCTTCTTTTCCTATTTGTATCCCCTTTATCTCCTTTTGTTGTCTTATTGCTGTAGCTAGAACTTCAAGTACAATATTGAAGAGATATGGAGAGAGTGGACAGCCTTGTCTTGTTCCTGATTTTAGAGGAATTGCTTTGAGTTTCTCTCCATTTAGTTTGATGTTAGCTGTTGGTTTATTGTATATTGTTTTTATTATATTCAGGTACGTTCCTGTTATCCCTGATCTCTCTAGGACCTTTATCATGAAGGAGTGCTGGATTTTGTCAAAGGCTTTTTCAGCATCTAGTGAGATGATCATGTGGTTTTTCTTTCGCAGTTTGTTAATATGGTGGATTACATTGATAGATTTTCTAATGTTGAACCATCCCTGCATTCCTGGGATGAAGCCTACTTGATCATGGTGGATGATTTTTCTGATGTGTTCTTGAATCCGGTTTGCGAGTATTTTATTGAGTATTTTTGCATCGATGTTCATGAGGGAAGTTGGTCTATAGTTCTCGTTCTTAGTTGTGTCTTTGTGTGGCTTGGGTATCAAGGTAATTGTAGCCTTGTAGAAAGAGTTGGCAGTGAGCCTCCTGCTTCTATTGTGTGGAATACTTTGAGGAGTATTGGAATTAGCTCTTCTTTGAATTTCTGGTAGAATTCTGCACTGAAACCATCTGGGCCTGGGCTTTTTTTGTTTGGGAGACTTTTGATGACTGCTTCCATTTCATTAGGGGTTATAGGTCTGTTTAGATTGTTTATCTGTTCTTGATTTAGTTTTGGCAAGTGATATCTATCCAGGAAATTGTCCACTTCCTTTAAATTTTCAAATTTTGTGGAGTACAGATTTTCAAAGTATGCCCTGATGATTCTCTGGATTTCCTCAGAGTCCGTTGTTATGTCCCCTTTTTCATCCCTGATTTTGTTAATTAGCATGCTCTCTCTCTGTCATTTGGTTAGTTTGGACAGAGGTTTGTCTATTTTGTTGATTTTCTCAAAGAACCAACTCTTTGTTTCATTGATTCTTCTCAGTGTTTTCCTGGTTTCTACTTGATTGATTTCAGCCCTCAATTTGATTATTTCCTGGTGTCTGCTCCTCCTGGGAGAGTTTGCTTCTTTTTGTTCTAGAACATTCAGCTGTGCTATTAATTCTCTAGTATGACTGTTCTCCAGTTTTTTCATCTGGGCACTTAGTGCTATAAACTCTCCTCTCAGCACTGCTTTCAAAGTGTCCCATAAGTTTGTGTATGTTGTGTCTTCATTCTCATTGAATTCGAGGAAGTCTTTAATTTCTTTTTTTTATTTGTTCCTTTACCCAGGGATGGTGCAATTGTGCATTGTTCAATCTCCATGAGTTTGTAGGGTTTCTGCAATTTGTGTTATTGTTGAATTCTAATGTTAATGCATGGTGGTCTGATAAGATGCAGGGGGTTATTCCAATTTTTTTTTGTATCTGTGGAGATTTGCTATGTTTCCTATTATGTGGTCAATTTTAGAGAAGGTTCCATGTGGTGCCAAGAAGAAGGTATATCCCTTTGTATTTGGGTGGAATGTTCTATAGAAGTCTGTTAAACCCAGTTGGGTCATAACTTCTATTAGTTCTTTTGTTTCTTTGTTAAGTTTCTGTCTGGAGGTCCTGTCTAGCGGTAAGAGCAGAGTGTTGAAGTCTCCTACTATTAGTGTGTGAGATTTTATGTGCATTTTGAGATTTAGTAATGTTTCTTTCACAAATGTAGGTGCCTTTGTATTTGGGGCGTAGATGTTTAAAATTGAGACTTCATCTTGATGTATTTTTCCTTTTATGAATATGAAGTGTCCTTCATCTCTTTTGATTGATTTTAGTTTGAAGTCTAATTTGTTAGATATTAGGATTGCTACACCCACTTGTTTCTTGGGACCGTTTGATTGGAAGATCTTTTCCCAACCCTTTACTCTGAGATAACGTCTGTCTTTGATGTTGAGATGTGTTTCTTGTATGCAGCAGAAGGAAGGGTTCTGTCTTCGTATCCATTCTGCTAGTCTGTGTCTTTTTATAGGCACGTTGAGGCCGTTGACATTGAGGGATATTAATGACCATTGATTGATGATCCTTGTTTGTGCTTGATTTATTGTTAGTGAAGTTATTTTGTGTACTTTCTCCTCCCTTTTTCTTTTGGTGTTTTGTAAAGTGGGATTATATATTGCCTGTGTCTTTGTGAATGTAATTATCTTCCTTGGATCTAGGTTTTCCTTCTAGCATTTTCTGTAGAGCTGGATTCATGGATACGTATTGTTTAAATCTGGCTTTGTCATGGAATATTTTGTTTTCTCCATCTATGGTAATTGAGAGCTTTGCTGGATATAGTAGTCTGGGCTAGCATCCTTGTTCCCTTAGCATTTGTAGGACATCTGTCCAGGATCTTCTGGCTTTCATCGTTTCCATTGAGAAGTCAGGTGTAATTCGCATAGGTCTGCCTTTGTATGTTACTTGGCCTTTTTCTTTAGCTGCTCTTAATATTTTCTCTTTACTCTGTAGGTTTGATGTTTTGATTATTATATGGCAGGTGACTTCTTTTTCTGGTCCAACCTATTTGGTGTTCTGTAAGATTCTTGTATTTTCATAGGCATATCTTTCTTTAGGTTAGGGAAGTTTTCTTCTATGATTTTGTTGAATATGTTTTCTGTACCTTTGAGTTGTATTTCTTCGTCTTCTTCTATACCTATTATTCTCAGGTTTGGCTTCTTCACGGTGTCCCATATTTCCTGGATATTTTGTGTTAAGGATTTGTTGGTTTTGAGATTTTCTTTGCTTGACGACTCTATATCCTCTAATGAGTCTTCAACACCTGAGATTCTCTCTTCTATCTCTTGTATTCTATCAGTGATACTTGCATCTGTAGTTCCTGATCATTTACCCAGCTTTTCTATTTCCAGCATCCCTTCATTCTGTGTTTTCTTTATCGTTTCTATTTCAGCTTTCAATCCTTCAACTGTTTGAGTTGTTTCCTTAATTTTTTTGGTTGTTTTTTCTTGGTGCTCTTTAGACTCTTTGAGAGATTTGTTTATTTCTTGAAATTTTTCCCCCATTTCATGGATTTTTTGTTTGTTTTTTCTTCTATTTCTTTAAGGGATTTCCTCTTTTCTTCTTTGAGGGTCTCCATCATCTTCATGAAATAGTTTTTAAGTTCTGTCTCCTCTTCTTCATCTATGTAGTGCTTTTCGGGTCTTGCTGGTGTTGGATCCCTAGATTCTGGTGGGGTCATGTTGGTGTTTCTATTGTTGAGTGAGCTCCTATTCTGTCTTCTTCCCATCTCTTCTTCCAGTGGGTGCTGGTGGGGTCTTTCCTTCTCCATTGGTCTCCTTCCTTCCTGAAGCTGAAGCTGGGGATGCTGACATGGAGTTTGGGGCCTGGGTGGGCTGATGTCTTTCCTGAAGCTGTACTCGCTGGGGTTGGGGTCTTGGAAGGGCTGATGTCTTTCCTGTGTGGGCGGGTCTTCTGGATGCCAGGAGCGGCCCAGGAAGATCAAGGGGATGGGTGTTGGGCGGGCGGTCCCTGCCGGAGACCCAATCTCACCTGAAGCTGGACTCGCTCAAGCATGGCTTCTTTATGAGACATGCTATAGGAACATTTGTATCGCTGACAATCCACCAAATAAATTAAATCTCATTGATATCTTTTTCATAAGTTTTAATGCAAAGGACAATATACTTTATAAACATGAATAGTCAGGTATGGAGCCTGAGCTTGGCAATATAAAGTGCTTACCTTATAAATAGGGTTCCCTATGTTCAATGTCATGAAATGTCAACCAATAACAGAATATGAATGCCAATAAGTTAATCTTGCTTTAAAAATTCTTTGTCATAAAATTGAGATATTAGTTACACCCATTTATGCATATTTCCCATTCTGTGAAAAGCAAAATACTAAAATGACTAAGCTTTAGCCTTAAGAAGACCACAGGCTACAAATGCTGCAAATGTTTAGATACCAGTATAGTATGTATTGAGTGCAGGTTTTTGCCAGAAGAAATGTTAGTGAAGCATTATGGGTTTTATTATTGAGTATTTCACCACAACAAAATAATTGCAAGCATAAGGCAGTTATAACATTATACGTGTACTGCTATGATTAGTGTAAATCTGTTCTTCTTTTTTAAAACATCCATGTATTTTATTTCCTCTCCAGAGTTATGTAATGATGCATGTTATATCTATCAAGGATTATATCTACAAAACATGCTAGCTACCATTGCAAATCTAAGAGTCAGGTCAAATAAGTTTACCAAAAAGAAAAGAGTTCAAAATAATGCCTGATAGTAACTATGGTTTGGAAAACCGTCTTCCTGTTAAGTCACCAGCCTTTGATGCCGCTTGGGTGAAAACTGACCAGTTGGGACATGGTAGAAGTTAGTCAGGTCAGTGGGAACATGCCCTTGAAGTGGATATTGGGATCATGGCTTCCCCATACTTTTAATTGCTGTAGCTGTGCCGTATTCTCAGTGTAGAAAAGAGGATTTGAAATGTTAACACACATCGGCCTCGCCTAGACGCCTCACTCACAGTTTGCTGGACTTCAGAACTGCTGATCATAACAGGTTCCTGGTTGACACTGAAACAGCTCATCTAGGAAACACGCTGTGCTGCCCTCATGCAAATGTTCCTCCTCCTCTTCCTCCTCTCATCATCATCATCGTTATTATTATTATTATTATTATTATTATTATTATTATTTTCTAGAAGCCCTTTTCAGGAGATGGTTTAGACCTGAACACCAAAAAAAAAATTGAGTGGGCAATAGAGAGGGCTGGAGAGACAGCTCAGCAGTTAAGAGCACTGGTTCTTGCAAAGGACCAGTGTAGACCAGCATTTGATTCCTAGCAGCTACATAGTGGCTCGCAAGCCTCCTTTACTCCAGTTCCAGGAGATACGAAAACCTCTACTGACCTCTCTCCGAGGGAACCAGGGACACACACATTGTGCACAGATACATGTGTGAGCCAAGCATCCATAAATAAATATTTTTAAAAAAGAGCCCATAGGCGATCAGAGAAGGCAAGGGTGTCGGAAGCTGAGCCAAGGAGGTGAGGAAGGGCTAATGGTTCCTTCTGGAAATTTTCAGTGAGAACAGCTTGAATCCTGAATCTTGAAGACAAGATGCACAGCCTTGATTAATTCATTTGAGGAGTCCTGGTCAAATGGTGCGTGTGTGCTGTGACAGGTGCCTATTTACAGTACAATGACTAAACTTCTCATTGCCTGTATCTGAACATATGAAGAAAGAGGAATTGAGTTTCTTCTGGGTTATTCTAGATTTCCTGTATTAACCTTTGTTGCTTCCTGTACCCTTTCATGAGGCTTATTTCGCATGTTGAAAGAGGAAACCTTGAATACCAATTGCTAAAGACTGGAGTGGAAAAAAAACCTTTGAGACACATAAATGAAGGCTATGGTACTGCTACTGTTTCAGCATAGGGATAAGAAGTAGGCAGAGGCACTAAGTGAACAAAATTGGGTTCAGGGCTCATGGACAAATAAAGCCAAGAACAGTCCAGAAAGAGAACTGAAAGAAATAAAAAAATTCAATGTTCATAGACACTGCTTAAAGCATATTTAAGGCAATATAAAAACAAAACACATAGAGTTCTTGCTATTACTTTGACCCTTCATTGTGTCATGTATTATTTTTATAATATAGTGTGTCTGTGCCTGATTTGGCCTAAATAACTTTTTGAAATGTATATCACGTATGTGTGTGTCTGTGAGAATTAGATATATTCTACTGACATAAACAAAGTTGGCGAAACTACTTATGTAACATGGTTTCCAACAGACTTATTTCTGTCTTCCTGTGATAGGCTGCACCTCCTACCATTCTAAATGTGGCACATGTACATTTTAATTGGAATAAATTACATTTAATCTTATGCAAAGACTATTGAAACATGTGACAACTTTGAGCATAAAGAGGAGTGTAAAAGAAGAGATGGGAATAGTTTTCTTTAAAAATACAATGTCCTCCTATGTTCAAATCCTCAAAGGCTTTGGCAAACTTACTGAGAATACAGAGGAGATTTTTAGCTAAGGTTTGACTATGCTCTTTCTCAGGGAACATTCTAAAGTTTCTAAGAGCAGAGGAGCGACAGGGGGACAAGTCCTGAAATCATGAGGAAAGGTGTGTTCTTACATTATCAGTCCAAGAATGAGCTGCCAGGTGGGAGATGGTCAAGGGGGTAATCAGAGCATAAGATGCTCATAGTGTAAAAGCATGCTTGTTTCATCATAAATTGTCATGATTGTAGTGTCAACATTGCAGTCAAAATGACCCTGGGTTATATCTGATGAGTCTTGGTTATTGGTTACTCTATCGTTTGAAAGGGAATTGTACTCACCGATTATACCACGAAAGCACTGTGTCTGTTTCCATGATAAACCATGTGATCATCCAGTCAAAGGAGAATCAAGAGGAAAAAAAGCCTCAGCTGGGGCATTGTTGTCTCTGCTCAAAAAATACAAAATAAATAAAAACGTCCAAAGCAGAAAGAGCATGTTAGTGGCAGGCTCCTTCTTGTAAGGGAGACTGTTGCCATTGCTGATGTTCCCTGCCCCACTAAGCCTTAAGACTTAGGTTAGGAATGGAAATGAGACACTGGGAGAATCCTCAGGAGCTTAGAACTCTCAGCTCAACTCTATTGTTGTGAAGGCTCCATTGGTTTTTCAACTCACTTTTCAATTCCCACAGCTCTCCTCCCCACAGCAACTCAGCCGGCTGCACAGCTTGGAAGAAATTAAGATAGAGATTGCTGCAACTATGCTTACCACTAGCAACTGGAATTGGATGCCCCACTCTATACACCAAAGCTTCCAAGTCAAAAACAACTGAAGCATGATACACTTGTCTTGATCTAAAAGGTGTGTTGTGGGGTGTAGTAGCCACTAAGACATCTTGACTTGAGGGCATTAGGATCTCAGGGGGAAGAACATTCAATGGGCTGGAGTTCCCACAAGGACTATGGAGTCAGTAAATTTATTTCAATAATTTAAATAATATATTTTATTGAATAAGAAAGATAAAATCTTACTGATTATTCCACACAACCAACTTACTCTGTAATCTGTTCCTGAGAATTTGAGCCTTAGAAAAGTGTGTAAAGAAGGAACATATATCTGCTATTGACTTCCAGATGATAAAAATTTGGCTCCTGGCAGTCCTATGTTTTTATTTGTTTCTTTTTTTACTGTTAAAAATAGGTCATGTGCAATATGTTAAAGTTCAAATAATAAAGACAATAAGAAAAATAATCACTTATTGTATCTTTTTGCATAACAGTTTGATCTATTACATTTTAGCTAACTAACTGTCTTTACTTTGAAAAAATATTTTATGACTTCCCTAATTCAATTTAACAAGTCAACAAGAGAAAATGGCAGCCTACAAAATGGGAAAAGGTCTTCGCCAACCCCACATCTGACAGAGGGCTGACATCCAAAACACACAAAGAACTCAAGGAACTGGTCACCAAAAAAACAAGCAAGCAAGTTAATAAATGGGGTACAGATCTAAACAGAGAAATCTCAATGGAGGAATCTCAAGTGGCCAAAAGGCACTTAAAAATTGCTCAGTGTCCTTAACCATCAGGGAAATGCAAATCAAAACAACTCTGAGATACCATCAGCATGGCTAAAATAAAAAACACCAAGGACAGTCTATGCTGGAGAGGATATGGAGAAAGAGGAACACTCCTCCATTGCTGGTGGGAATGCAAATTTGTACAGCCACATTGGAAATCAGTATGGCAGTTTTTCAGGAAAATGAGAATCAGTCTTCCTCAAGACCCAGCAATTCCACTCTTAGGCATATATCCAAAAGATGCTATTAACCTAAATGTTGCGACTAAGTAAAAGAAGCAAGGGTTATAGTGAGTAGCAACCTGCCGAAAAGGAATAATATTAAAAAGCAGGTAGTCCTAAACAGATAGTAAAAAGAAGATAGGCAAATAGATATCAGATAGTTCTAAATAGATAGCAAAACAGAAGATAGACAAATAGATATCACAAGTATGAAAAATGTTCACCATTAAAAATTACTGGGAAAATGCAGATCAAAGCCACGACACATCATTTTGCTAAGTAAGATTGCTTCTTATCAAGCACACAAAAGATAACATATGATAACAACAGAAAATAATATGGAGACTCATTTGAAAGTGAACATAGAACTGCCATATGACCCAGCAATCCAATTTCTGGGTATATTTCCAAAGGAAATGAAGTCTGTTTGTCAAAGAGACATCTACACTCCCATGCGTATCGAATCATTGTTCACAAACAACCAAGAAATGGAAACCACTCCGGGCTCATTAACTGCAAATGGGTGAAGAAGACACACAACACATACCCAATAGAAAACTATTCAGCTATAAAAAAAGAAAAGAAAAGAAAAAATCTGTCTTTTGTGACAACATGAGTGGAATCCGAGCTCATTTTGATTAGTAGAATAAGCTAGAGAAAGACAAATATTCCCATTCATATGTGGACACTAAAACATTATCTCATAGAAACGAAAACCAGAGTTGAGACACTGTTACAAGCAAGGAAAAGCAAAGAACACTGTGAAGGAAGGAAAATAAGAGACACCAAAAAAGTCAGGAATGCATTTTGTTTTCTAGAGCACAGTTGCATGCACAATAATCACTATAATACCTGCAAAACAAAAGTATGAACATTTTGAGTATGTAGAATCGATTAATGTTTAAAGGGATAGGAAAGTACATTACTGATACATTACACATTGTACATATGCATTGGGTTGTTATATTCTACCCCATGAAGCTGTACAGGTGTTTTAAAAATGCCTCTTGAATGCAAAACCAAAACTGAAATCACAAAACAACACACACACACACACACAGAAACAAAACAACTACAATAGAAATGCAATAGTCTACAGAAAAGTAAACCACCTTAGAATGACATAAAAGTGACTAGTAGACACAGAAGACCAAGAACAGGGGATGCTTTATACATTTGAAAGGACCTTATCAAAGGGCCGAGCCACACAATGGAGGGGTTTGCAATGGTTCGAAGGCTGTTAGATTTTCAGGACTCACTGATTTTGATCAGGAAGAGGCAGAGACACTTCAGAGAAGCAACCGTGGAGGATTTGAAGATTCAAAGGAAACCTGATATATAAAACAATTGCAACCGGTATTCAACACTCCAAGATCCCACAGTCCCCACCAAATGTACATTTGACCCGAGGTTGGTTTTTGAGCCTCTGTTGCATTAAGTCAAGAGTGTCTGAGGTTTTCATTATCCTTTTAGATCTTCTGAAAACTCTTCCTGATATAACCATTGATGTTCAAGACCACACAACTTTCTATAAGCTTCAGTTTGTGTTCTCAGGCTCCTGATTTCCATTCAGTACTGTAGAGGCCATGAAGTTCCCATACTTACAGATGGCACTAGAAAAACACAGAATGCAGGGTGCTTTCTTGAGCAGAAGAAACTGACACCTGCTCACCTGGAAGGATGGAGTGATTGTCGTCTAATACCTGGTAAGCTCTTGCCTATTCTGTGAAGCCAGCCCCCACCCATATCCCCCAGACTCTTAACTACTGGACCCTTAACTACTGTTTCTCAGTCAATAGAACCCACTCTTGTGGAAGAGGCTGCTCCCCACCCCCAAGTTTTACTGTATTTAAATATGTAAAAAATAATGGCTTGGTGTCAGACTCTAGAAGTTTGAACCCCTCGCAGGCTGAACGGAGTTTTCTTCTTGGTTTACATGGGTCACTTTCCTGTCAGCCGTGATAATGGCAGGGACCCTCACCATACATTGGTCCTGCTTTCTCCACAACCTTCCTCCTACTGTTGTTTCTAGGGAAGTCCTAGTCTCTAGGATTATGGAGTGATGACTATTGCCACCTTATTTGGGTTATTTTTCTATTGCTATCTCCACCATTTTTAAATATTTCTAAGATAATTTTCCTTAGTCTTATCTTTCCAAAATCATAAATCACTGTATTTATTACCATTCTTACCATCCTGAATATATTACTGTCCATCTCATTTTAGTATCCCTAAGATGCAATGCATTATACTTTGTTTAATGCCGATTCTGTTTTTAGAATCCCAAAATATTTTGTGTCAGGCAAATTACTTTATATAATTTCTGGTCTGTGAAACAAGAAAAACACATCCTGCTGCTGTGTTAAATACAAAAGATGCATGATATTTTAACACTGATCAATGTTAAGATTGTTTAAGATAATCTTACATAAAGATTATTTAACCTGAAAAGCAATAGTTAGATTGGTTAGAATTTTTCAAACTTTTTTTTTGTTTTCCAAGACAGGGTCTCTCTATATTGTTTTGGAGGCTGTCCTGGAACTCGCTCTTGTAGACCAGGCTGGTCTCAAACTCACAAAAATCCGCCTGTCTCTGCCTAACTAGTGCTGGGATTAAAGGCGTGCGTCACCAATGCCCAGCAGAATTTTTCAAACTTTGTAAAGATAAAGCCCACAAGACTTGTAGCTACATGCTGAAGCTGTTCAAGGCTACTATTTCAGCCAGAAACCCTAATGAACACAGGAACGCAAACATTCCTATATTGTGTCAACTGGGGGATGAATATGATGGCATAGTGACACGTTGAGTCAGGGAGCCAATGGTGTACTGATTTCTTTCACTATTTTAAGATGCCCTGACCCACTTTCTAGGTGACCAAGTTTGCTCCAGAGTAACACTTGGAAATAAGAGCCAGTGAGCCCTACCCTCTCACCTTCTCTGGTATCCCGGTTGTCCAGAGGGAAACCAGGGGCCAGTGAGGGAGGATGGGCGGTTCGGGGTCTCTGCTCTAGATGTGCTAGAACAATTAGTCTTGTGACAAATTTAATTTTAACAGTTTCATTACTGAGATGAGCTTCATAATACATGAAAGCCACCATGGTAAAGTGTATAAAGTTCTCTTAGACGTTCACAGAGTTGCACAGTTATCACAACCGAATCCAGGCATTTTCATACCCCAGGCCCAGCCTACTGTCTAGTTTCTCTCTGCTATGTTCCTGGCAACTACTGATCACTTACTGTCCCTGAGGATTTCTAATGTTCACATAAATGGAGGGAGATGACATGGCCCTTTTTGTATCTAGCTTCTTTCATTAACCATAATGTTTTAAAGGTTCATTAGCACAAGTTCCTTCAAAGCTCCCTAGACAATTTGAGCATGTAGCTAAAATTGTGACCATTGCAAGAGGATCAGCTGTCTCGTAAATTCAAATGGAAGCACTGTGGGATACAAACCTTTAGATTTACTGTGGATTTTTAAACAATCCTTGATATTCAAGGAGAATTAGTGGTTCCTGTCCCTGTCCCTGGCCCTGGCCCTGTTCCTGTCTCTGTCTCTGTCTCTCTGTCTGTGTCTGTCTGTGTCTGTCTGTGTCTGTGTCTGTGTCTGTGTCTGTCTCTCTCTCTCTCTCTCTCTCTCTCTCTCTGTCTCTCTCTCTCTCTCTCTCTGTCTCTCTCTGTCTCTCTCTCTCTCTCTCTCTCTCTCTCTCTCCACAAGAGCAATCTTAATTTCTACAAGTGTCCTCACATTCCCACTAGAGAACACTGAGAGCTGTAAGAAATAGGTCAGACACCTAGTAATCCAGCCAAGCCTGGCTCAGTGTCACAGCGATCACCAGTTGGTCCTTTTGCTCAATGTGCTCCTGGATGCTAACATTTGGATGAATTTTTGGTTACCTGAGAATGGGGAGTGCACAACCCAGACTCTTTGAGATTTATTGGCAATGGACATAGGTTGGAGATAAATGAAATACCTGATTGAAACTTGATTTCATCTCTGCTCCACGGCATTTGTTCGAGTCACGTTGCATCAACCCACGGATTGATATCGGGGCTAATGACATGGTAATTAACAACAGAAATGCATTGTGGCCAAGTTGTCTGTTTTAATTATTCCAAGGCACTGCACCATCAGCTAGCAGTAGGCAGCAGTCTCCCGGAGGAGGGTTGGCTTGTGCTTGCTGTTATCTGGGTTATTACTCTCCTGGAGCCTAGCACAGGAAATAACCCCAAAAGATCATATGTACTCACTGCCTCACAACTTGTAAGATTGGCTTTTTGGGTCAGAGGTGAAAGACTTGGAATGAGGCAAATAAGTCACAAGCTGCGGTAGAATCCTAGATTCTCTGAAGGTGCTAACAGAGACGAGGCAAGCATGGCGGGACTCTGTGCTGATGCCGGTGTGGAAATAGAGGCTCAGCGTGCAAAGTAGAAAGGAACTATATGAGGAAATGTTTGCCGATGATTCAGGTAAAAGTTCATTGGTGTCTGTGCTATCCTTCTCCTAGGGCTATCCAGGGACAATTTAAAAAAAATGAAACAGATTTGGCCTTATGCTGTTATCATAGGCTGAATAGTTTAAGATGACATATATGTAGAATGCTCTATATCATTTAAGACATACAAATGTATATTTATCCCCCAATCTCTAGTGGTAAGTGAAACTGGCCGCTTTTTAAAGTAAGTCTGCCAAATAAAGCTATATTTTTGCATAATACATCCATAATGCATTTTTCAAACTTTAAAGTTTTGGTATCATTAAAGCAGAGAAAAAAAATGTAAGACGCTTAGGAAGCTATGAGAGTTCAGACTTACAGATTTTTAAATGTCAAATTTTTATACTGCCTTGCCAACCCTTATTTCAACAACAATTTCAAATGTGAAGGAAACTGAGACTTATTGTAAATGCATCGTTTTAAAACACTAGATTTAGTATAAGTGTTGACTTTTTCTCAAAGAATGTTAACAGTGCACTGAGCTAATCCGAATAATTAAAAACTATAGACAAAATATGAACAGTTTTGGGAAAATGCAGCTGACAAGCATTCGGAAGAAAGCTGAACTATAGGTATTAGAGTAAATTTTTCCTAGCATTTAGTGGATTAGGCATAGTGATCACTATTATTTTGAGAGGGAATGAATGAAGGTCACTGACTAGCGTAGTAAGTAAAGAGAATGCTGTCCAGAAAATTCCTACTGTACCCAGGAATAAGAACAAATATTGCTTCACAAGCCAGGCAAAAAAAGCCTTTAAAAATGGACTTCTTACACACTGTTTTGAGATTGGAAATGTGACAATTGCAAGTCCCAGATGCCGGACACTGAGCTGCAGAAATTAGACTGTACATTTGGACTTGGGGTTTGCTCTTATCTGTTTATAACTGCCCCTTGGTTTCTCCTCATGGAATAAGAAATTGTAAAATTTAATTATTTTGTAATTCACAAAACCCCCCACAGTTAAGATATTTAAAGAGATCTTGGACTTTAAAGTGTTAAAGTAAATAGTTAAAGACAGTGGGCCTTTAAAAAAATTGTACTATGTTTTATTTTGTGAAATTGTCATGAGATCTTGAAGACAGCTAATGAAAAGGATACGGGTTAATGTACTGTTTTGTGCATCAACGTTGACAAGGGGTACAGCATCATAGTTTTCATCAAATTGACACAAGCCTGAGCATACAGATTTCAGGAAATCTTACCTGAAAAAAATTGCCTCCACCAGATTGCCCTGTGGGCGTGTCTGTGGAACATTTTATTTTCTGATTGGTGTGAGAGGCCCCAATCTACTGTGGGCAGCATCACCTCTAGGCAGATTAACTTGTGCTACGCAGAAAAAGGAGCTGATCTAGCTGGTGGTCAGCTAGAAGCATCTTCCCTCCTTTCTGGCATTCGTGATACCTGAAGGGACTCTGCGCCCAGCTGAAGAGCAAGGTCATCATCAATATCACCCAGCTGCAAACCCAGTGGCCTCCAACCCTGGCCTGCTTTCAGGGTACCCTGGTGAAATAGTGACACACATGCCATGGGGGTAACTTTATGTTTGGGTCTAAGACCTACTCCATGATATAGAACTGTACCTGACACTGGTAAAGTGACCAAGAGCTAGAGACTAGAGAGGGAAAATCAGCTATGATCAGTCTGCTAAAGGAGCAGAGCAATAAATGACTCCTAATGACACACTGCTAAACCCACAGATCAGTGCCTTGCTCAATCCAGATTGAAGCAACGTCTATTTCAGCAGATGGGAATTAACAAAGAGAAAAAGTGATGAGACAACTTGCAGAGAGTGAGCGATTTTAGAGCACTCAGCCTGAAATGTGGTGTCTTCATCAAAGCCCTACACTCAAGACTCGGAAGTCTATGCAGAAGAGGAGACAGATATTGTGAGAGGCAGAGGTGAGAGATTAATACAAGGAAACAGTTTCTTCCAGACACACATGAATTTACAGAGATTGTGGCAGAATGCCCAAGGCCCAAACAAGTTCAAGCCAGACCCCATCCTAGCACTGACAGGAGGAAGTGGACAAAGAAAAGCATTCAACCATTAACCAAGAAACGATCTGCAAGGCCCGACATAAACTTGCCCTCTGTGGGATCTCCTGGCCTGGGGTCTGTGGGTGGCTCTGCTCATCTCCCCAATGGTCCAAGCTATGCAAAGTCTGCTGACATGGCTGTGCTGGACCCACCCCCACTTGGGAGAGGTGAGCAAGAACCCCTTCTCAGGCGCAATTTCTGCTTGCCCTTTTGGGGTCTCTTGGCCTGAAGACCATCAACTTTCCCCAGGCTGTCCAAAAAAACCAGAGTCTGATGATATCACTGTGATGGCCCTCCCCCAACCAAGGGAAGAGGAGAGAGTGTGTTTCAGACACACCTGCACCCATTGTGAGACACTTCAGAGTATTGAACTTGATTACACCCACCAGAAGGGAACCTGGGACCCGTACCCAACAGAAGACAAAGAGACTCTTCCTGCACCCACTGTAAGAATGGATGGGAAGAAGACAATATAAAAACACATTCAACAACAGAAAAACCAATATGACACCATCAGAGTCTAGGGACTCTATACCAGCAAGACCAGAACATCCCAACACAGATGAAGCAGAAGAGAATAACTTTAAAATCAACCTCAAGAAAATGATAAAGTCCCTCAAAGAAGATATAAAAAATCACTTAAATAAAAGGAAGAAGAGACAAACCAAAAAATAAAAGAAATCAACAAATCTCTTAAAGAAAGCAAGAAAAACCAAACAGATGAAGGAAACAATTAAAACAGTTCAAGACCTGAAAACTGAAATAGACACAATAAAGAAAACACAAATTAAGGGAATGCTGGAAATAGAAAAGGTGGGTAAATGATCAGGAACTACAGATCCAAGAATAACCAACAGAGTACAAAAGATGGAAGAGAGAATCTCAGGTTCAAAGATACACTAGAAGAAACAGATTCGACCAAAGAAAATCTTAAGTCCAACAAATCCATAACACAAATTATCCAGGAAGTATGAAACACTGTGAAAAGGCCAAACCTAAGAATAATAGGCATATAAGAAGGTGAAGAAAACCACCTCAATGGTACAGAAAACAGATTCAACAAAAGCATAGAAGAAAACTTTCCCAACCCAAAGAAAAATATGCCAATGAAAGTACAAGAAGCTTACAGAACACCAAATGCAGTGAACCAAAAAAGAAGTCCCTTCATCACATACTAATCAAAACCCCAACCATATAGAATAAAGAAAGAATATTAAGAGAAGCAAAGGAAAAAGCCCAATTAACATACAAAGGCAAAACTATCAGAATTACACCTGACTTCTCCATGGAACTCTGAAAGCCAGAAGGACGTGTATAGATATTCTACAAACACTAAGACACCACAGATGCCAGCCCAGACTACTATACTCAGCAAACCTTTCAATCACTATAGATGAAGAAAACAAGATATTCCATGACAAAACCAGATTTAAGCAATACATATCCACTAACCCAGTCCTACAGAAACTAATGGAAGGAAAACTCCAACCTCAGGAAGTTAACTACACTCACAAAAATATAGGCAATAGAGAATCCCACTTTACCAAAAGCCAAAAGAAAAGAGGGATAAATCCACATACAATACCAACAACAACAGCAAAACAAAAACAAGCAAGAAGTAATACCCAACGGTTCTTAATTTCCCTCAATATTAATTGTCTTAACTCACATATACAAAGACACAGGCTAACAGAATGGATTAAAAGACAGAATCCATCCTTCTGCTGTATACAAGAAACACACTTCAATCTCAAAGATAGACATTACATCTGAGTAAAGGGTTGGGATAAGATTTTCCAATCAAATGGACCCAAGAAACAAGCTGGTGTAGCTATCCTAATATCTAACAAATTAGATTTCAAACTAAAATCAATCAAAAGAGATGAAAATGGTCATTTCAAATTCACAGGAGAAATCCATCAAGATGAAGTCCCAATTCTGAACATCTGTGCCCCAAATACAAAGGCATTCACATTCATAAAAGAAACATTACTAAAACTTAAATCACACTTATAACTTCACAAACTTATAGTGGGAGATTTAAACACCCCACTCTCACCACTGAACAGGATCACCAGACAGAAACTTAACAAAGAAACAAAAGAACTAACAGAAGTTATGACTCAGTTGGGTTTAACAGACATCTATAGACCATTCCATCCAAACACAAAGGATTATAAGTTCTTCTCAGCCCCACATGGAATCTTCTCTAAAATCGACCACATACTAGGTAACATAGCAATAATCCCCTGTATCTTCTCAGACCACCATGCTTTAAAGTTAGAATTAAACAACAACACAAATTGCAGAAACCCTACAGACTCATGTAAGTTGAACAGCATGCCATTGCACCATTTCTGGGTGAAAGAAGAAATAAAGAAAGAAATTAAAGACTTCCTAGAATTCAATGGAAATGAAGACACAACATACCCAAAATCATGGGACACTTTGAAAGCAGTACTAAGAGGAAAGTTCATAGCACTAAGTGCCCACATGAAGAAACTGGAGAATAGTCACACTACAGAATTAACAGCACAACTAAAAGCTCTAGAACAAAAAGAAGCGAACTCACCCTGGAGGAATGGACACCAGGGAATAATCAAATTGAGGGCTGAAATCAATAAAGAAGAAACCAAGAAAACAATACAAAGAATCAATGTAACAAAGAGTTGGTTGTTCAAGAAAATCAACAAGATAGACAAACCTTTATCCAAACTAACCAAAAGGCAGAAAGAGAACATGCAAATTAACAAAATCAGAAATGAAAAGGGGAATGTAACAATGGATACCATGGAAATCCAGAGATCTTCAGGTCATACTTTGAAAACCTGTACTCCACAAAATTCAAAATTTTAAAGGAAATGGACAACTCTCTGGATAGATATAAGTTACCAAATTAAATCAAGAACAGATAAGAAATTTAAATAGACCTATAAACCCTAATGACATAGAAGCAGTCATCAAAAATCTCCTCCCAAAAAGCCTAGGGCAAGATGGCTTTAGAAATTCTACCAGAAATGCAAAGAAGAGATAATACAAATACTCCTCAAAATGTTCCACACAATACAAGCAGAAGGTTCATTGCCAAACTCCTTTTATGAGGCTCAATAACCTTGGTACCGAAGGCACAACTAAGAGGGAGAACTACAAATCAATATCTTTCATGAACTTTGATGCAAAAATACTCAATAAAATACAGGCAAAGTGATTTCAAGAACACATCAGAAAAATCATCAAACATGATCAAGTTTGCTTCATCCCAAGGAAGCAGAGAAGGTTCAACATATATAAATACATCAATGTAATCCACAATATAAACAAACTGAAAAAGAAAAACCCCATGATCATTCCACTAGATGCTGAAAAAGCCTTTGACAATATCCAACACCCCTTCATGATAAAGGGCTTGGAGAGATCAGGGACAACAGGAAACTACATAAACATATTAAAAGCAATATTCAGTAAACCAGTAGCCAACATCAAACTAACTAGAGAGAGACTCAACACAATTTCTCTAAAATTAGGAACAAGACAAATTGTCCACTTTCTCCATATCTCTTCAATATTGAACTTGAAATTCTAGCTAGAATAATAAAACAACAAAAGATCAAGGGGATGCAAATTGGAAAGGAAGAAGTCAAACTTTCACTATTTGCAGATGATAATTAGTGACCCATAAAACTCTACCAGGGAACTCCTACAACTGATAAACACCTTCAGCAATGTGGCAGGATGCAATACTAACTAAAAAAAAAATCAGTTGCCCTGCTATATACAGAGGATGAATAGACTGAGAAAGAAATTAGGGAAATATCACCCTTTACAGTATCCACAGACAACATAAAATATCTTGGAGTAACACTAACCAAACAGTGAAAAACCTATATAACAAGAACTTTGAGTCTTTAAAGAAAGAAATTAAAGAAGACAACAGAAAATGGAAAGATCTCCCATGCTATTGGATAGGTAGGATCAACATAGTAAAAATTGCAATCTTTCCAAAGCAATCTACATATTCAATGCAATCCTCATTGAAATTCCAGCACAATTCTTCACAGGCCTTGAAAGAACAATTCTCAACTTTATATGGAAAGACAAAAAACCCAGGATAGCCAACAGGATACCCTGTTCAACAAGGCAATGTCTGGAGGCATCACCATCCCTGACTTCAAGCTCTATTATAGAGCTATAGTCCTGAAAACAGCTTGGTATTGGCACAAAAAAAATAGACTGGTAGACCAATGGAATCAAATTGAAAACCCTGATATTAACCCACACACCTACAAACACCTCATTTTTGACAAGCTAAAATTATACAATGGAAAAAAAGACAGCATCTTCAACAAATTTTGCTGCCATAACTGGATTCTGGCAGTAGAAGAAGGCAGATAGATCCCTATCTGTTGCCATGCACAAATGGATCAAAGACCTCAACATAGACCTAGCAACACTGAACCTCTTAGAAGAAAAGGTGTGAAGTATCCTTGAATGAATTGGCACAGGAGAATGCTTCCTGAATATAACACCAGTGGCATAAACACTGAGATCAACAATTAATAAACAGGACCTCCTGAAACTGAGAAGCTTCTGTGAGACAAAGGACACAGTCAACAAGACAAAACAGCAACCCACAGAATGGGAAAAGTTATTTAGCAACTCCACATCTGACAGAGGGCTGATTTCAAAAATATACAAAGAACTCTAGAAGATAGTCACCAAAACATCAAATAACCCAATTAAAAAGTGGGGGTACAGAACTAAATAAGGAATTCTCAATAGAGGAATCTAAAATGGCTGAAAGACACTTAAGAAAGTGCTCAACATAGTTAGCCATTAGTGAAATACGATTCAAAACATGTCTGAGATACCACCATCTTGCTCCTGTCAGAATGAACAAAACCAAAAACAACAAGGACAGTTTATGTTAGAGAGGATGTGGAGAAAGGGGAACACTCCTCACTGCTGGTGGGAGTGCAGACTCTTTCAGTTGTAATGAGTGTTCTCCATGCTGGCTTGGTCCCAGAGCCGTGTCAGTCGCAAATGAGCACACAGGATGCTATATTAATTATAAAGCTGTTGGCTGTTTGCTACAGTTTCTTAATGGCTAGCTCTGACTTAATTATTAACCCATAATTACTAATATGTATTTTTATAAGGACATATCTTTCTGAGGACGTCATCCTGATACTCCCTATCCTTCCAGGATCATATGGCAATTCCCTCCTCTTTACTACATTTCCCAGAATCCTCTTTGACTCTTAGTCCCACCTATCTTGCTTCCCTATTAGGAAAAAGAGAAGGGGAGAAGTCGAGGGGAGAGAGAAGAGTACATGAAGGAGCAGGAAGATTGAATCAGGAGGAAGAACAGAGGAGAGCAAGAAAAGAGATAACATAATAGATGGAGACATTAAAGGTTTAAAGAGAAATCTGGCACTAGGGAAATGTCTAGACATCTGTAAGGATGACACCAACTAACAATCTAAGTAATAGTGGAGATGCTACCTTAAATGCACTATTCCATTATGAGATTGATGACTACCTTATATGCCATCCTAGATCCTTCATAGAGTAGCTGATGGAAGCAGAAGCAGACACCCACAGCTAAACACTGAGCTGAACTCCTGGAATCCAGTTGCAGAGAGGGAGGAGTGATGAGCAAAAGGGTCAACACCAGGCTGGGGAAACCCACAGATATAGTTGACCTGAGCAAGGGGGAGCTCATGGACCCCAGACTGATAGCTAAGAACCAGCATCGGACTGTTCCAGACCCCCTGAATGTGGATGTCAATTTGGAGGTCCAGGCAATCTATGGGGTCTCTGGTAGTGGATCACTATTTATCCCTAGTACACAAACGGACTTTGGGAGCCCATTCCACATAGAGGGATACTCTCTTAGCCTAGACACATGGGGGAGGGCCTAGGCCCTGCTCCAAATGATATGACAGACTTTGAAGATCCCCAATGGAAGTCTTCATCCTCCCTGGGAAGCACAAAGGGGATGGTCGTGGGGGGGGGTCATGGGAATAGGGGAGGGGGAAGGATCTGGGATTGACACATAAAACAAGCTTTTTTCTAACTTAAATTTTTAAAAAAGATATGACTTGCAATTGACCCACTGGCAAAGGAAAATCAATGTTCTTAATGGAGTGTTTTATAAATCACACTTCAGGGCAGGCTACGGTCAGAAATAAGTTGGCCAACTAAAAAGAACTCAATGATATTTTTAGGGACTTTTTGTTTCTTTTTTTTACTTTTTTTCAGAATTTTATTATGTATATTTTTTTCATTAAAATGAGATGTGTTTCTGATTTGAAAAAAATTTCTTCCAAGGTAAAGAACTTTGTGTTCCACTTCTCTCTCTCTCTCTCTCTCTCTCTCTCTCTCTCTCTCTCTCTTCTCTCTCTCTCTCCACACACACAAACCCAAGATTGTGTAAGATAATATTTAAGAAAGGCATGAATTTATTTCATGATTAGTTTCTTATCTGAAAATCTCAGTTCATTTGGACTCAGATTTAAAATTTCTCATAGTAACCAGACATATACTATCCTGTCATACCAGATCTTACTTTTTATTCAAACATTTATTCATTCTTTAACTTTTAATCAATGTGTATCCAAAGTGGATTTCTTTTCTACATTGGTACAAGCCTTAGGATCTTTTATTTAAAATTCGTTTTGTTTTCTATAGAATTCTAGGAAGTATTTTAGGCTTTGTGGCCTTCCACTATCCCTGAAACTGTTAGGAAATCCTGCACTGAAGCATGAAATTAGCCAAGAACACACAGTTGAGTCTTTGCATTGGATCTTAGATACAATGGCAACCTCTGTCTGCATCTGTATGTGGTCTCTTCACAGTAAGAGCTTGGGCTTGAAAAGTCACCTAGTTTAAAAAATTTTTTTTGCAGTTTTTAATATTCTGTTTTATTGCTCTGTTCTGGATTTTTTATCATTTTTTATTTTAATTTTAAATAGCTTGTTTTACATGCCAATCCCAGTTCCCTCTCCCTCCCCTCCTCCCGCACTCCCCTTCCCCCCCACCCTCCCACCCTATTGCCAAATCCTTCCACATAGGGGATATCTAGAGTCTGTCATTTTACTCTGGGTAGGGTCCAGGCACTCCCCTAAGAGTCCAGGCTGAGAGAGCATCCCTCTTTGTGCTATAGGCACACGAAGACTGTTTGTATACCAGGGATAGACACTGATCCACAGCTCAGGGCCCCATAGGTTGCCCAGGCCTTCTCGCTGACACCTTTTTTTACTTTTTTGTTCTATTGGTTTCTTATCTGTTTTGATTTTTGTTGGGGGTGTGTTTCTTTGCTTTTGTTTTTGTTTTACTTTCTAGAGTGAGAGGAGGAAGGGGGACAGAAAGAATATAAAATTGGATGGCTGGAGAGGTGGGAGGACTTAGAAGCAGGCAAACATGATCAAAATTGCTTAAAAATTAATGTAGAATTCCTCTCTGATCTAATAATTCCACTTCTAATTATAACCTCAAATTTGAAATATTCTGCCTCTAATTATAACCTCAATTTGAAAGCAGGGTCTCAGAGAGATATAACTACAGATACATTCATATTAATATTATTCCACAGATGTAAAATAGGAAGTGACAAAAATAAAAAGAAAGGAAAGTAGGAAAGAAAAGAAGGAAGGAAGGAAGAATTGAAGGAAGGAAGAAGGGAAGGAGGGAAGGAGGGAGGGAGGGAAGGAGGGAGGGAGGGAAGGAGGGAGGGAAGGAGGGAGGGAAAGAAGGAAAAGAAGAAAGAAATTTGGTGATCTAGCCATGAAGAGCAACCCAGTAAGCAACTATCATCCATGATCTCTGCTTCATTTACTGCTTCCAGGTGCCTGCCTTGATCATTGACTGTAATCTGAACAATAAACTTTCTCCCTTCTCCATTGTTTTCAGTCAGCATGTTTTCTCGAAGAAACAGACACCAAACTATGACAAGCAATTTCCAAATGACTAAAACTTTGCATTGTCTTTTTTATTCTCAAAGTTTAGTGAAAGTATGGTGAGAAACATAAAAGTTGCTGCCAGATGTCTGGGTTTGGGAATGACTTTGGCAAGGTTAGCGTATTGTTGGACGTAATCACTCAGATTTGATGAAGACATGATAAGATTGTAGTCATGCTGAGAGCCACTCTACTGGGCTGGCTCTGAGTCTTCCCTGTGCTCCCTGATGACCATTGCAACCACAGACCTCTCTGATTTATAATTAAACTTCAGGATCATGGTGCCTGAGTCCTCCAGTGGGGTGGTGACCTAACTCACTGATCTTTTGTGAGGACCTGAGATCATTAGGAGATCTGGTTCTGAGGTTATTTTTTTTAACATATTTCCCCTATGATACCAGGTTATCAGTACTCAGATTTGACTTTTTATGACCTTTCCAGAGCCACACAGTACAAGAAGTAATATCTACTGCACTCTATCCATTTACTACCAGAATTACTAATATGGATCACTTGGCATTTTGGCATTGCTTGAAAGAGAAGCCTACAAAGTTCTCCTAGAAGAGGGGAAATATATTTATACAGCACTGTCCTTATAACTCATGGAATTGTTTCAATCCTATTGGCTCCTTGCTGATTAATGAGAAGTAACCTTAATACAGATCATTGTTTTACTTTTTTAGTCAAAAACATCTCAACTGTATATTGGCTATGCTTTCCTCCACAACTCGACGTCATTCCTATGACATTTCAAATGCGATAATACAGGAGTGAGAACACAAGTAGCTATAATAACAGACTTTTTCTTTTCTGACATACAAGACCTATCTGAAATAAAATTCAATTCTTATACCAGGAAAGCAATTTGGGATTTCTGAGAATAGAAGCGTGATGTCTGAAAAGCTGGGTATCTACAAAGAGAAGTAAAAGCACTCTGCATTTTGTCCTAAGTGGGGCTTTCCTAAATCACAAAGGAAAATTAAAAATACAAAAATAAGCAAGCCATATATGTGAGGGAAAATCATTTTAAATTGTTTTAAAACTATTTTCCTTCTGGAAGATACTCCGTTTATAGCTCCATTAAAACATTACTGATACAAATATGTTTCAATTTTCCATTAGATATTTTATCTTCCATTTGAAACTTGAATTTATTTAGGATGAGAGAGCAGTAGTCGGGATAATGAGCCAGTAGAATGTAGATAACTGACAGAGAGTCTCACAGAAGCAATATGCTCAGAAAATGAAAGCATATTTATCTTTAGAGCCTCCCAGAAACAGACAGCTTTGCTGCAAAGTGGAAAGCAAGGTAGAGGGCTCTGGCTCAGCACTTGCTTTAGATTTCTGGGTGATTTCAAATGTACTTATTAGCCTTGCAGGTGCACTCCTTGTTTAGTTTCAAACTGTCACTGTAATGTGGCCCCCCTACTCCCTGAGAGTCGCCTTTATATGAGACACTCATCATCATTTCTGTGTACATTCAGAATTCAGAGGGTCTGGCACACAGGTAAATGAACACCTTCTCCACAAGAGCCTCCCACAGAGGCCCCTCATCAAGCACCATCGATCAGAAGAGATTTCTTACATGCCTTTAAAACAATTAATTGCTCTGAGGAAATATACATTCCAACTTCTTGGTTCGTTTAGTTCCAGTTTCTCACCGGTGTTAAAAATCAGCATGCTACTTATTGGTAGCTGGTCCAACAAAGCTCCTTGAATGAGATCACTTTGACACTCAGCTGCCTAATTGCAGAATTGATTTCTAATAGACAAATTTGAATCGCAAATTTTTGACTTCAAGCGCAATGTCAAGAGCCTTTGAGGATTCTTAGAAATAAGGATAGTTTTAATAGAATACCAGTTTCTGGAAGGTTGCCCTCACCACACAACCATTCCCTACACACACACCCACACACACACACACACACACACACACACACACACACACACAATCTTGGCTGTAGTAGTTTTCTACCATCAACTGAACAACAGCATAATTAAGATATATCACAAAATATATGACACAGACACTTAAAAAAGACATAATCTTTCTCTTAAAAATAATTTTTATGAAGAAACCCAGTGGGCTTATTTAAACTTTTAATAGAGTTAGTTAAAATGTGTTGGATGTTAACACTTTTGAAGGCTTCTATTTGAACTGATATTTCACCCTGGGCTCCTGTCCAGCAGATAAAACTGAAACAACATCGCTTTTGCTCTGGGCCATAAAATTACACTGAATTCTGAAATAATAGACAGGCTTTCAAAATAAAAAACAAAGTGTCAAACAAATTCACAGTAGCCAATCAGAAGGGACATAATTTACCCAAGATGCCATAAATTAATCCCAGGAAGAAAAGTAATTCTAAATTTACTAATCAACTTTGCACCCCTGGCTTCTATACACCTCTGTTTTGTTTTGTTTTGTTTTTTTCTGCCTTTAAAGTCAAGATCTACTGCTCAGTTAATTGGAACAATAATTTCCCATAGAATGGGGGCATTTCTCAACTTTAAATCACAAATCAAAATTTAAAATTTTTTAATTAAAATAATTGCAGGGTGTTGGTGACTCACGTCTTTAATCCCAGCACTCGGAAGACAGAGGAAGTTGGGTCTCTGTGAGTTTGAGGCCAGCCTGGTCAAAGAATGAGTTCCTGGACAGCCTACAAAGCCATAGAGAAACCCTGTCTTGAAAAACCAAAAAAAAAAAACCTGCCATAATTTTGTCTCAAATTCAAGGACTGTGATATTTTCCTTGCATGTTTTTGGCTGCATCCCTTCTATGCAACTCAAAGTGTATGTCATTTTGTTATTTGTGGATCACCATACGTGGCAATCCAATTTCGGTTATTCTGATAAAATACCTTAGGTTCTATATTTAATTTTTAAAGGACTTACTGAGCTTTTAGTGTTTGAGGTCTGAGATTATGGGACTGACATCCACTGGCTATATCACAGGTAAGAAGTCGGAACCATGGTAGAAGGTGTATGAGCAGGAGAGAAGAAAAGAAGAGACCACAACTCAGAGACCAGGAAGGTCCATTTGTGACCTGGTTGTATCAAGGTTCTCTCAGGATTAAAGTCCTGGTAAAGCAGCATGGATATCCTCTGAGGTCATGACCTTCCAAAGCTATGGCTCCACCATTTAAAGATCACTGCCTCTTCCCAGTGTTAGCTCTCTGTTGACCAAACTTTTACCCCCTGAAACTCTGGGCACTCAAACTGTGTTAGAACACAGAACCAGCCATGATACCAGTGTAAATGCAGAAATATTGTCTAGAAAATATCTCTGAACTTTTCCTTAGCATCTTATTTAGGCTTAAGGCTCCCATTTCCATTTTCTTTTCTCTGAATCCTTCTTGACTCCTTGAAGCCTCCCAGATATGCACACAACTCCTAACACATCCTGACTCTTTATCAAGCTAGATTGTTCTACGGATAAATAATGAATTTTAACATAATACTAGTGCTATACTACTGAGGGCATGAGAAGAGCCCCTGATTTATCCTTCTTTTATTAACATTTTGTTTAAGAAAAAGAAAAGTTATTATTCTTAAGACATTATTGAGAACTACCTTTACCATGTATTGGTGGCATTTTATCTTAACCATCCAGTATATGCTCTTCCTACTAAAAAGTCGAAAGTTTCTTGAAGACCATAGACATTTTAAAACATATGTGTTTGCTGCATCATTTGGAACTGTCCAATCATTTCCCACTATAATATATTTCATTGCAGAAGTAATAGATAAACTAGTGTTGAGAATGGCAACATGACAGAACATAAAACGTATAAATAACACTCGCTCCAAGTAGCACATTTTGGATAAGGGAAAAGTAATAGAAACAATAAATACTTTATGTAATTTTATAGGATCCACTTCCATCAGATATGAGAAGAAAATATGCCATGTGACCCTTATGAGAAACTGAATTTCTCACTTACCCCTAATTATGTTGCTTCTGCAAAAAACATTGCGGAGGTTACATGTGTTATGGAATAAACCAGTAGGTTTTGATAAGTCAAACAATTATATAGATGTCAACTAGAATATAGTTCATTTAGATAGTATAATCACATTCCCAACTCATCAATATGTAGACCATGCTTTCCATGTTAGAACTAAAAACAACAACAAAAACTTGTCCAAGTGCTTAAAAGCCTTTCTGCAAAATACTATAAAGAAAAATAACAAAGAAGAGTGAAATGGTGGTTTTTAAAAAGTTACAATAAATATTACTTTTTGAGATTTACTATTCTAGATGTTTGGTCCATTGTTCTCACAACATTCTGTATTGTTTTCTAACTAAATATTTTCATGATAATATACTGTTACTGAGAAAACACGCATCTTAGGACTTGCCATTTACAGACATCCCAATACTATTCATGTGGGGGAGACTACTTTCAGAGGAGGTAAATAGATACATTTCCATCCCTGTCAATTATAGCTACTTAAGTCACTTCTGAGTTATAATGTGCTGTGTTTGTAAACTGAGAAGACTAAAATACGCAGTCTCTAAGGCATCTTTAACACTCTAGGACTCACAGTTAAATCCATTTACATGAACATTAACAAAGAAATATTTCTATATTGCATAAAGTGCTTGTGTAAGAACCTTCCTCCATGATAATTCTATGCACAGTGCCCCAACACTAACTACCAAACACAGTTTAACATTACCCATCACAGTAGAATACTGAAATGATTGCTCCATGTTAGCTGCTACCTGGAGTCTAAGACATGAATTATGAAAGAAATCCTAATTATCAGGCATTTCTATTAAAGGTATGCTTTAAAGAGTTTTTACAGGGGCTGAATACGTTGCTTAGATGATGAACTGCTTGCTTAGTATACATAAGACCTTGAGCTTAATATCTCACACACATAAAATGTTTGTTATCATTTTACCCCAAAGTTTTATGCAAACTATAAATAATATTTTTTTTAATTTGGCAGGTTTAATGTTGGAAATTGCCAAATATTAGCTAGGATGTACATGAAAAATACATAAATATTAATGTTCTGCATATTACACCACCAAATAACTCATATTTAAATCAGTATTTCATAACAAAATTAAGTATAAGAGAAAGGTAGGGTTAAAATATGCAATGAAATATTTCTTTCCTCAATTTTTAATCCAATTCTTTCTTAACATACAAAAGTAAAAGAGTAAGTTCTTCAAGGCCAATAATTTCAGTGTTTTTTTGCTTATTTTTAATCTCAATATGCAAAATTCTAATGTTACAAGTATATTAGAGCCCTAATAATCACATTAAGAAAGCATACTGCTCACAAAAATGCATAGTCATTTTTCAGATCTTCTATAGTTAATAGCGTAGGTGATTTTACCCTTGGTTTTAAAAAAATAGTTTACTTTTTAAAAACATGTTAAAAATTATTACCCTGAGGTAAATCAGGTCTCATTTCTGGACCACTATCCTGTGCCTGGGCTCTGCCACTGAGACTTCCATCCCAGCAGCAGCGGGAGCCAAGGTACCATAGTTTTCTGCTCCACCCACGGAACTAGGACTAGACCAGCTGCCTGTGCTTGAGGTCTACTGCTGGAGCTTCCATCCATCCCAATGGGATCCAAAGCACCCCAGCATCCTAGTGCTTCTCCACCCATGAGACCAGGAAGTGGAGAGCTACCAGAGCATTGGACTTGCCTACACCCAACAGAAGGGAGCCCTGGTCCCACATGCACCAGAAGAGGAAGAGGCACCTTCAGGAACCCACTGCAAGAACAGATGGGAAGGTGACAATATAAAAACACAAGGAGCAATAGAAAAACCAATATGACACTGCCAGAGTCCAGAGACCCTACACCAACAAGACTGGAACACCCCAATACAAATGACTCAGAAGAGAATGACATTAAAAACAACTTCATGGAAATGATAGAGGCCCTCAAAGAGGATATGAGAAAATCCCTTTAAGAGATGGAAGAAAAACCAATCCAAGAAATGGAGCAAAAGACAAAACAAAAATTACAAGAAACAATTCAAACAGTGCAAGGGCTGAAATCTGGAATAGAAACAATAAAAAACACAGTCTGAAGGAATGCTGGAAAAAGAAAAGCTGGGAAGACAGTCAGGTACTACATATGAAAGCATAACAAACAGAATACAAGAGATGGAAGAGAGAATCTCAGTTGTTGAAGATACACTAGGAGAATTAGGTTCATTGACCAAAGAAAATTTTAAGTTCAACAAATCCCTAACACAAAATATCCAGGAAATATGGGACATCAAGAAAAGACAAAACCTGAGAATAATAGGTATAGAAGAAGGTGAAGAGACCCACCTCAAAGGGCCAGAAAACGTATTCAAGAAAATAATAGAAGAAAACTTTCCCAACCTAAAGAAAGAAATGCCAATGAAGGTGCAAGAAGCTTACAGAACACCAAATAGAGTGGACCCCCAAAAAAATCCCCTTGACACGTAATAATCAAGACCCCAAACATACAGAACAAAGAAAGAATATTAAAAGCAGCTAGGGGAAAAGGTCAAGTAACATATAAAGGCAAACCTATCAGAATTATACCTGACTTCTCCATGGAAACTATGAAATCCAGAAGGTTCTGGATAGATATTCTACCAACACTAAGAGACCACAGATGCCACCCAAGACTGCTATACCAAGCAACGTTTTCAATCAATATAAATGGAGAAAACAATATATTTCATGAAAAAAAACATTTAAACAATACATATCCACTAACCCAGCCCTACAGAAAATTCTGTAAGGAAAACTGCAACCCAAGGAGGTTAACTACAATCAGAAAAACCACTTTACCAACAGGCAAAAGAAAAAATGGTGAAAATCCACACACAATTTCACCAACAACAACCATTCCAAAACAAACAAGAATGAGCTATCAATGGTCATAAATTTCCACCAATATTAATGGACTTACTCACCCATAAAATGACACAGGTTAACAGAATGGATTCAAAGACAGAATCCTTCTTTCTGCTGCACACAAAAAACACACCTCTGCTTCAAAGACAGACGTTATTTCAGAGATAAGGGTTGGGAAAAGATTTTCCAGACAAATGGACCGAAGAAACAAGAAAGGGGTAGCAATCCTAATATGTAACAAGTTAGACTTTAAACTAAAATCAATCAAAATAGATGAAAATGGTCGGTTCTAATTCATCACAGGAGAAATCAACCAAGATGAAGTCTCAGTTCTGAACATCTATGCCCAAAATACAAAGCCATCCACGTTTGTAAAAAAAAAAGTTACTAAAACTCAAATCACATATAAAACCTCACGCACTTGTAGTGGGAGACTTCAATACCCCACTCTCACCACTAGACAGGACCACAAGACAGAAACTTAACAGGGATACAAAGGACCTAACAGAAGTAATGATCCAATTGGGTTTAACAGACATCTATAGAACATTCCATCCAAAAACAAAAGAATATACCTTCTTCTCAGTGCCACTTGGAACCTTCTCAAAACTTGACCACATTCTTGGCAACATAACAAACCTCAACAGGTACAAAAGAATGGAATAACTCCATGTATCTTATTAGACCATCATGCCTTAAAGTTAGAATTCAACAATAACACAAATGGCAGAAATCCTGCAAACTTGTGGAAATTGAATAATGCATAATTGCACCACTCCTGGGTCAAAGAAGAAATAACAAAAGAAATTAAAGACTTCCTAGAATTCAATGAGAATGAAGACACAACATACCCAACCTTATGGGACACTTTGAAAGCAGTGCTAAGAGGAACGTTCATAGCACTAAGTGCCCACATGAAGAAACTGGAGAATAGTCACACTAGAGAATTAATAGCACAACTGAAAGCTCTAGAACAAAAGGAAGCAAACTCACCCCAGAGGAGCAGACACCAAGAAATAATTCAATTGAGGGCTGAAATCAATACAGTAGAAACTGGGAAAATGATACAAAGAATCAATGTAACAAAGAGTTGGTTCTTTGAGAAAATAGACAAGATAGGCAAATGTTTATCCAAACTTACCAAAGGGAAGAGTATGAACATGCAAATTAACAAAATCAGAAATGAAAAGAGAGATGTAACAACAGACAGTGAGGAAATCCAGAGAATCATCAGGTCATATTTTGAAAAGCTATACTCCACAAAATTTGAAAATTTAAAGGAAATTGATATTTTCTGGATAAATATCACTTACCAAAATTAAATCAAGAACAGATAAGCAATTTAAATAGACCTATAACCCCTATGGAAATAGAAGCAGTCATCAAAAGTCTCCCAACCAAAAAAAGCCCAGGGCCAGATGGCTTCAGTGCAGAATTTTACCAGAAATTCAAAGAACAGGTTATACCAATTCTCCTCAAAGTATTCCATGCAATGGAAGCAGAAGGGTCTTTGCCAAACTCTTTGTACGAGGCTTCAATAACATTGATACCCAAGCCTCGTACACAAAGACACAACTAAGAAAGAGAACTTCAGACCAATATTCCCTCATGAACATTGATGCAAAAATACTCAATAAAATACTGGCAAATCAGATCCAAGAACACATCAGAAAACTCATCCACCATGACGAAGTAGGCTTCATTCCAGGGATGCAGGGATGGTTCAACATACAAAAGTCTATCAATGTAATCCACCATATAAACAAACTGAGAAACAAAAATCACATGATCATCTCAATAGATAATGAAAAAGCCTTTGACGAAATCCAACACCCCTTCATGATAAAGGTCTTGGAGAAATCTGGGATAACAGGAACATACATAAACATCATAAAAGCAATATATAGCAAACCAATAGCCAACATCAAACTGAATGGGGAGAAACTCACGGCAATTCCTCTAAAATCAGGAACAAGGCACGGCTGTCCCCTCTCCCCATACCTCTCCAATATTGTCCTCAAGTTCTAGCTACATCAATAAGACACCAAAAGGAGATCAAGGGGATACAAATTGGAAAGGAAGAAGTCAAACTTTCACTATTTTCAGATGATATGATAGTTTACATAAGTGACTGAAAAAACTCTACCAGGGATCTCTTACAGCTGATAAATACCTTCAGCAAAGTGGTAGGATACAAGATCAACTCAAGAAAATCAATAGTCCTACTGTATACAGATGGTAAAAGGACTGAGAAAGAAATCAGAGAAGAATCACCCTTTATAATTGCCACAAACAACAGAAAATACCTAGGGGTAATGCTAACCAAACAAGTTAAGACCTGTATAAAAAGAACTTTGAGTCTTTAAAGAAATAAATTAAAGAAGACACCAGGAAATGGAAAGATCTCCCATGCTCTTGGATGAGCAGGATCAATGTAGTAAAAATGGCAATGCTGCCAAAATCAATCTACAGACTCAATGCAATCCCCAACAAAATCCCAGCACAATTATTCACAGACCTTGAAAGAACAATTCTCAACATTATATTGAAAAACAAAAAACCCAGGGTAGCCAAGACAACCCTGCTCAACAAAGCAACGTCCGGAGGCATCACCATCCCTGAATTCAAGCTCTGTTGTAGAGCTATAGTCCTGAAAACAGTTTGGTATTGGCACAAAAATAGGCAGGTAGACTAATGGAATCAAATTGAAAACCCTGAGATTAATCCACAAATCTATGAACACCTGATTTTCAACTAAGAAGCTAAAATCATACAATAGAAAAAAGAAAGCATCTTCAACAAATGGTGCTGGCACAACTGACTATTGGCATGTAGAAGACTGCAGATAGATCCATGTCTACCGCCATGCACAAAACTTAAGTCTAAATGGATCAAAGACCTCAACATAAATGCAGCCACACTCAACCTCTTAGAAGAGAAAGTAGGAGGCATCTGTGAACGAATTGTTACAGGAGACTGCACTAGTAGCACAAACACTGAGATAGACAATTAATAAGTGGGACCTCCTGAAACTAAGAAGCTTCTGTAAGGCAAAGGATACAGTCAGCAGGACAAAAAGGCAGCCCACAGATTGGGAAAAGATATTCACTAACCCCACATCTGACAGAGGACTGATCTCCAAAATTTACAAAGAACTCAAGAAGCAAGTCTCCAAAACACCAAAAGATCCAATTAAAAAGTGGAGGGGACCGAACTAAATACAGAATTCTCATTAGAGGAGTCTAAAATGGCTGAGAGACACTTGAGAAAGTACTCAGCATCCTTAGCCATTGGGGGAAATGTAAATCAAAACAAAGCTGAGATATCATCTCACTCCTGTCAGAATGGCTAAAATCAAAAACACCAATGACAGTTTATGCTAGAGAGGATGTGGCGAAAGGGGAACACTCATCCATTACTGGTGGGAGTGCAAACTTTACAGCCACTTTGGAAATCACTATGGAGATTGCTCAGGAAAATGGGACTCATCCTCCCACAATACCCAGCAATCAACTCTTAGGCATATACCCAAAAGATGCCCATTCACACAACAAGTATGTCTGATCCACTATGTTTATAGCAGCATTATATGTAATAGCTAGATCCTGGAAGCAACCTAGATGACCCACAACTGAAGAGTGGATAGAGAAAATGTGGTACATTTACTCAGCCGAAAAAAAACAATGGAAACTTGAAATTTGCAGGTAAATGGATGGCAGTAGAAGAAACCATCCTGAGTGAGGTAACCCAGTCACAAAAAGAGAAACACTCTCACTCATGTATGTATTTTAGATATGGATCAGGGGAGTGTCAGCCTACAATCCCAATGCCAGTGTGTATGGGAAATAGGGAGGTTCCCAAGAGAGATGCATGATACCCCAGAAAAGTGGAATGAGGCAAGATCTCCTGAGCAGATTGGAAACATTGGGGGAGGGTAGAGGTACCCAGAAAAAAGTGAGGGGATAAGAGGAGGGGAGAAGAAGGCATGGGGGAACAGGAAGATTGAGTCGAGGTAAGAATAGAGGAGAGCAGGATGAGAGATACCATTAGATGGAGTCATTATAGGCTTGAGTAGAGAGCTGATACTAGTGAGATCTCCAGATATCTACAAGGATAACACCAACTGGCAAACTAAGCAATAGTGGGAACACTACATTAATAGCTCCTCCTTGATGATAAGGTTGATACCTACTTTATATGCCATCCTAGAACTCTCATCTAGTGACTGATGAAAGCAGAGACAGATACTCACAGCTAAACACTGAACTGAACTCCTGGAACCTAGTGACAGAGAGGGAGGAGTGATGAGCAAAAGGGTCAAGACCGTGCTGGTGAAACCCACAAAGACAGCTGACCAGACAATGGGGAGCTCTTGAACCCCAGGCTGATGGTTGAGAGGCCAACAGGGAACTGATCCAGACTCCATGAATGTAGTGTCAGTGAGGAGGCTCTGAAATCACTGGGACCTTGGGTAGTAGATCAGTGTTTATCATGGTTTATGAATGATCTTTGGGAGCCCATTCCAAATAGAGGGATGCTCTCTTAGCCTGGACACATGGGGAAGGGCCTAGGTCCTGCCCTGGATGAAATGACAGACTCTGGAGATCCCCTCAAGGAGGACCTCACTTTCCCTGGGAAATGATGTGGGAGTTGGGGGGAGGGCTAGGGAAGTTGGTGGAGGGACAAGGGAGGAGGGGTGGGAGAGGGAGCTGGGACTTACATGTGAAGCATTTGTATTTCTAATTTTAAAAAATTAGAAAAAAATTTATTAACCTGCAATTTTTTTAATTATACAACTTTTATCTCTTATAGCAGATCATGTAAATCTTGACTACATTTTTGAAAGGATTTTTTGGCTTTTAAAAAAAGTATTCATTTATTTTACATCTCTACCACAGTTTCCCCCTCTGTCTTCTTCTATCCCCTCCCCTGCCACCTTCGCTCTGTCTCCATCACCCCTAAATCCCCTCCTCCTCTGTTTCTGTTCAGAAAGGGGCAGGCCTCCCACAAGTAACAACAAAACATGGTATATCAAGCAGGGGTAGGATGAAGCTCCTCCCTTTGTATTGAGGCTGGACAGGGCAACCCAGCATGGGAAATAGGTTCCTAAAAGCCAGCCAAAACATAGGGGACAGCTCTTGCTCCCACTGCTAGGGGTCCCACAAGTAGACCAAGCTACACAGATGTCGCACACATGCAGAGGGCCTAGGTTGGTCCCATGCAGCCTCCCTAGCTGTCGGTCCAGACTCTGTGAGTTCCTATGGGCCCAGGTTAGTTGTTTCTGTGGGTTCCCTCGTGATGTCCTTGTGGTGTTGTTTAGAAATTTCATTATTGCACCTGGCCAACTGTAGAATCGCAAGCATTTAAAATACATTGCTACACTCTTAAACAATTTTATATTCTTGCTTTTTTTTCCCTACTGTGGTTGGAGTTAACTCGGAATGTCAGAGATGATAGGCAAGGACTCTACCACTGAGCCACATTCAAACTTCTAATTTGGGGGAAGGCAATGGTATTTAGTCTTATATTTTAAAATTACCATCTCTTCTTCTAAACTTAAATTGTCAAACTATTTTACTTTAGAAACCCACTGCTGAAATGTTTGGGGGGGTCTAAAAATTATAATCAAGTGGAAAATAATCAAGGACCCAGCACATCCTTCACAATGAAAATTTATCACTGTCCTTGCTTGTTAGGCAGAGTACTTAACTTCTCAAAAGTCTACCTTCTTGTTCTTCATGTTTTTTGTGTGAAATTATACCGATTGACTGAGGAAACTACTCAGCAGGATGATCAGAGCTATCACTACACGCTAAGAGCTGACTGAAGGGTTAGGTATACCTGCCCTGACCTCAAGACACAGTGATGAGCTGCCTTGATGATCTAGGGGATATCACGGTCATCTCAGAACTTTATGTTCACTTTGGGGCACTTCTAGCTCAAAATCGATTTACCAATCTTGAAAGAATCCACAACAGTTTGTAGAGGGAGATGATTCCCAGGGCAAAGGCCATGCCCTAAAGCCTCCCTGTGAGGATTAGTCACAAACACACAAAGCTTAAAGTTGGAACCTAACAGGCAATTAAAACTTTAATAGAAGAATTATGCACCAATCAAGCCAGCATTAATCCAGGAAATTACAGAGTGCTGAATCTGGACGGCACCTCAGAGATGCATTCTAGTTCTCTCATTTCACAGAGGGATAAATTAGGTTCGCATTGGCTAGAGACTCTCTCTGACTGCAGAGCTGGCAGGGGCAAACCAGATAAATCTACATATCGTCTTGTTCTACAGTGATAGAGGCCCTGCAGTAGCCAAGTGTGTGGTCATTTCCAAGTCTTGTTTCATTTACTGAATATAATAGAATATTAACAGTTTCAGTTACTGGATATAAAATTATATTAATATATGTAAAGGTATCAAAGGTATTAGAGGGCTATTTTTATTATTTCTTATAAGGATGAGCATAATTCAATAAATTTATAGCTAAATTTAACTTGATATGCATATTTTGACTTTCCTTTGAAACCATGTGTACCTCTCCTGGTTTTGGCTGAGACATTTGTAGGCATCTCAGAAAGCCTGTTAGCAAGACTTGTACAAACCCACCATAGTCTTTCTCACAACTGACTGTGTTTTTTGATGTGTCATCCCCACTGCTCCGAACTTTGGGATGTTTGGGAGCAGACACGCCTTTTAGCACCTCCCATATTTATTGTTTGTTTGTTTATGGAGTCCTTGATGCACACCATTGTATTCTGTAAAAGAAGTAAAACAAAAGAATTTGTGTAGTTGTCTCTGAGTCTGAAGTGGCCTTCAAATCAGTACATGACCTTGACAGCGCTTGTCCTCCTTGAGCCTCAAACACCATATTTGCAAACTTGCAAGAGGGGCACCCAGAGTCAGTATAGTACTGCAGAGAAGAATGTTTTGATTTGCTGCTAGGAAACTCCTAGTCATCACAGTTGTCCATTGGCTTGCTGCTTTTGGAAATATAACTCCTAAAAGGGGGGAGAAGTTAAATATACATTTCATGAGCATTTATGGGAGAAATGAGCCTAGAAATACTAATTCAAACCCTGGAAGAACAGACTAAAAATTCTTCTAAGATGTAGTGATGCCCCCCCACTTTGCTCCATAAAACATCTATGGGGTTCCCAGGGCTACTTGTGCAGCACAAGATGGTGGACAGAGCATGCTGGGCCCAAGCATGACATCTTAGAAACTGCCAACACTACAGAAATAGAACAGCTTGTTTGATCTTCTCTGGCCTACCCTTTAATTAAGCGTGTTTTATTACACTGACTTATTCATCTACCTACTCGGGGCGGTTGCGTTGCTGTGGCACACACCGTGGGGTCAGATGATAACTTGCAGGAATCGGCTTTGCTTCCACCGGGTGGGTTCTTCCGCACCTTTATCTAATGAGCTATCTGCTGACCCAAGCCCACTGACATTCGAAGACCTGCACATTGCCCGTATCCTGCTTAACCACAGGGGAAAGAAATGGGGCAAGGAGAGGCCAGAAGCGATAAACAAGCAAGCCCAGCTTCTCCACTCCGTTTGACTCCACCCTCCTCATGCCCAGCAGGGTTTTTGGCGTAGCTGTCCATTTGCCAACGAATCTAAGATTAAAACCTCAAGGTTTCTGCGTCTGGCCCCACGCAGAAACCTTGAATTCTTACGCTTAGATATGAGGGAATGTCATGCAGCAGCCTGAAAGCAGGGGTCCTGCTCCAACCTAATACGCCAGACTTTTGTCGACTCTCCACAGGAACCCTGACCTGTTGGGAGGAGTGGATGGGGAATGTGCTGGGGGCAGGGGTGGGAAGAAGGGTGGGAAGGAGAACTTTGGTTAGAAAGCAAAATGAAATAAAAAAGTAAATTTATTTTAAAAATGTCACCAAAAAAAGAATTCAAGATATATCTTTATTCTGTGAAGCTTTTATGCACGGAAGACCTGGGGTAATTAAATATACTAGACCTTTCTCGTTAGTCCGTGTGTTTTGTTATAGTGTCCTCCATAAGACTCGCAACAGGTGGGACAGGGGCCATTCCCTTTTCTCCTCTGCATACGTGAACACAAGACAGGCTGGATGTGGCCTTCAGGGTTGCGGCTTCACTTGTTTGCATGCCGTGGTACTTGAACGCCAAGGCAATGGGAGTAACAACAGCTTTCCTATCTCCCTTCTGGGGTTACTGTACAATTGATAGGTTTCCACCAATATGGGAATTAACGTTATCAAAACCAAACAATGCGGCGTTATTAAAATACTTAAGCTGTGTTCTCACGTTCAGCTACATGGACCACCTCCTGTGTGAGCACGCTTAACGGTAGTGGAAAGGCTAGCATATCACCATCTGCTATGTTTGGCTGCAGTTAATACCTGGGTTGGCAAGCGTGCAATCGCGTGTAGGTTTAACACACTTATCTATTAAATGATACACCCCCACGTTTCTCAGGATCATCACAAAGTCTCAGATTTACGATCCATTGCTCGTCACTTTGTCCACAGAATGGTACTATTCTCTGTCTCCATCTGAACAAAACATACCTAATTGATATGTCGTACTTGCCAGCTGCGTAATAGCAGCATGTAACAAAGCATGTAGCAATAACGTTATGATTTTCTAGTTCACGAGTCTGTGCAGCGACGGGAACAGAGCTGGGTGAGGGAGGCCGGATCTGATTGGCACTGATCACATGTTTGTGTCTACTCCCTACTTCCTTCTTCTCTGTAGGCCAGAGAAACACGCTCTTCACTTGGGGGGAAAAGTAGAACAACCCTAGAAACTCCACAGATAAACTGACCCTCCAATACAACAATATCATTTGTGATGACATAGCCAAGCCTATGAGCAGTGGAGAAGAGAAACAACATTTTCAACAAATGAAGGGTTCACATTCTATAAAACATGTTTTTAATAGAAATTTTCAGTGATTCCGAGTTGGGTTATCAAAGTAACTGTTTCGATGGTTGAAGATTATTATAATTTAAAAATGTCTCATTTGTTTGACTGGAATTTAGCTTACTCTGTTTTTCTCTAATTAGACTTTAAGTTCTCCTGGAAATTAGTGTATTTTGTCCTACATAAGAATGTCCTTTCGAATAATTGAGATAAAAGTTCCACTTTAATGTCCCCAAAGTCTTTAGAAATTACCCCAGCAGTTCATTGTCCAAAGTCCCTAGAAACGAACAACTTGGTTAGCAGAAAAATCAAAATACAGAAATTGAATGTCAAATCTAATGACTTACTCACTATCAACACCTTATCATTCATAAGTAGCTATACAAAAGAGATGAAAAATTAAACTTGTTTTGTTTTGGTGCTGGGATCAAACATAGCTCTATAACATCTACATTTAAGTTTTAAATCATTAAGTTCAAAAACAATAGTAGAAGCAAGACAACTGTGTCCATAACAGAGCTTAAACCCTAATGATTTCTGTTGCAATCCAGCACCTTTATGATTTTATAATATTCCCTTTAAATTTGTCTCACCATTTGGCCTCAGTATTAAAATTAGAATTTTAAGATGTTTGCTTTTTTGCTACAATAAAATGTCACTTTTTCTGCTAAAATTTATTTGAAATGAAATGTTTCCTAATATTCCCTTTTGTGTATGTGTGGAGGGAGAGGCATGGGCCACTCACACTCTAGACAAGCAGGCTACCACTGGGTCCTGCTTCACCCCATACCCCTCCTTCCCACAATATAGATGAGTCTTGTTTCGATTTAACGTGCCACTTACATTTACTGCCTATTCCAGCAAAAGCAGATACATTTCCACTCATTGTGACTTCTGGTTTGCTTATGTTCATAGTTGTATATTCTGCACATGGATTTCTTAACTTATTTTTCAGGGTTTTTTTTCTTTTTATGTGCATTACATCGCATTAAAAACCTCTTATGTCGTCTTCCCGCATTACTCTGCTTATTTTCAATTTTTATGCATTGCATCTGGCACTTAACACTCGGGTTTATTTTAACAATTATCTGAAAAGTATGAAGCTAGACAAAGCATCCACCCTCCTACACAGCAAGAACTTTGACATGGGTATCTATGATGTATTTCTTCATATTTTTCTTATAATTATTATACAGTACATTTATTCTGTTTGCTTTGTTTATTTTTTGAGAATTATTACATAATTTACACCCCTCCCTCTCCTGCTTCCAAATAGAATTTCTACATTTGAGGAAAAATAATAAGCTATTTTCTTAATTTTCTAATTTCATTGGCAATATGTAATTTTATACTTAGACTACCAAGGGAAGTTTTAAACATGATTCACCTTTTCAAATCAATTCTTTTTCATGTTTAATCTTCTGTTGATATTACAAATTTGTTCTCTTGTTTATAGTGTTAAATCTATCTATTTTACAGTCCGTGTGCATGAAGTTAAACACAACATTATCTGAGATTGGCTAGGTTTATTAAACATATCATCTAAACAACAATTAAGGAGACGAAAGCCATAAATTCAATAGACCGTTAGAGACGGTTGCATGGGAGGTGCTGAAGGGAGGAAAAGGAGGGTGAAATCATGTAACTGTATTATACTTTCAAAAATAAGACGAGCATTATTTTTAAAAAAACATTATCTACCTGACCAGCAGTGTCCAAGATGTCCAAGTAAGCAGGCTCATTGTCGATCCTTACCTGGGTTTTGTAAGCATCTTCTGCAAAACAGGAAAAAGTTTCATTTATGTTTTTTCCACACAAAAGCTGTGGTTGAATTTGAAGTTTTATAAAAGGATGCTCTATCTAACTTCTTGATACATTGTTTAAATAACATATTATAACATGCATTCTTCCCACCAGCCTGGTCCCAGAGCTGCATCAGTCCCAAATGAACACGCAGGATGCTATATTAATTATAAAGCTGTTGGTCGTTTGCTATGGCTTCTTAATAGTTAGCTCTGACTTAATTATTAACCCATAATTACTAATATATATTTTTATAAGGTCTTATCTTACAGAGGACACAACCTCATGTGTCCTCTCTTCTCTGGATCACCTGGTGACCCTCTACTCTTGATTACATTTCCCAGAATCCTCCTAAACTCCTAGTCCCACATATCTTGCTTCCCTATTGGCCAACCAATATGACATTTATCAACCAATAGGACAGCATACACACAGAAGGTCTTTCCCCATCAACATATGAAGAAAGCAAGGAATATAACAGTGTTGATAGTGAAACCTATAAATGTTTTAGAATAAAACAAGGAATGCTGGGTGTGGTGACACACACTCCCCAACACTGGGGAGACAGAGGCAGGAGGCGGCAACCTGTGAGTCTGAGGCCTACCTAAACTAAGTCAGGAGTGACAGGCCAGTCAGGGCTAGAGAGACAGCTCGGTGCTTAAGAGACTTTGTTCTTCCAGAGCTCACTCACAACTATCTGCAAGTCTAGTTTCAGGGGGTATGAGGCACTGCATATACACAGTGCACACATACACATGCAAGCAAAACGTTCTACACATGACAATAAATACATCTCCCCAAACAAAAAGCAAAGCACACATGGAAAAATATCATGATAGTGGATTTGGCAATTCATTCTTACATATGTTAACAAAAGCACAGTCCACAAAATTATAGAAGCATTTATGTTTCTGATATTCACAGCCGAAGAGATCTCTTTGATATTTCCTGAGAGAAGGAAGGCAGAAAAGTACCACATTTTCATCATAGGAAATACTGAGTATATATGTCTATCGATCATTGAATAAAGGTAACTAACATATTTGCCTGGGTCTGAAGCCCTGGACAGGTCTCTGAATGTCTTCCTTTATTTACATCCATGTATGTTCTTATGGTGCTTAACCCGCCACAACATATTGCAGCCCGTTTAAGTGTATCAGCAGGCTAATGCCATCTGGTATTTCCTGGACCTTAGGCTCATGGATTCCCAAAGTTCATATTTTGCCTTGCTCACTGTTTATATTGTAAAGAAGGAGCTGACAGATCCATCGCCAAAAAAGCATTTTGAGTATAGCTTCAGGGACATCAATAACTATCATGTTGCTGCTTTTAAAGCAAAACTGGACAAATGAATTATTTTAAAATACCCATATTCTTGTAGTAGCGGTGATCAACCACGGAAGATATTTTTCCCGTGTGAAGTGCTGGGAACCTCCCACACATTACAGACTTGTTTGGTCGGAAAGAAGGGAGGACGCACGTGCATGTGCACACACCCATGTGCGTGATGCCCACAGACACAGAAGTGTAAAGACAAAAGCCAAAGCACACTCAATATTGCACAATCACAGGAATTTTCAGTTTTTTATCCCATTGCTTTTTTTTAGCCACTATTGCCTCTTTATAAAGACGGTATCTGTGGAATCACTGCTTTCTTTTTAATTTGGCGGGTACATGGGTTATTTTCCAGTTTCCTAATGGAGGAGCAGTTACTCCACGTGAGGGTCACAAGTGAACCTCAGATTGCATGCTTGTTTATTTAAACGTGGAGGCTGGGGAAGCAGCCTGCAGAGGTTGGGGTTCTGAGTAACCAAGGCTGGGGCTTTCTGTGAGACCAACTGATGCAGTGACAAGCCAGCACCTGGGACACGCATCAAACAGAAGCCTCTTTCAAGATCAGAAACCTCTTCAAAATGAATAGATGTGAACCAGCTGGAAACGAAAATCAGGCCAGAAAAGCCACGGCTTTTTTTTTATACATGCCCATCCATGTATACATTCTAGTATGGGAAATCTGGGTCACCTTCCTGGCCTGAATAGAAGCTAATCCCTTTCATTTCCTCTCCATAAACAAGCTTTCTTTCAGCTCTCATTCATCCACTCCCTTTGAGGCTACCCATGCAGAAACGGCCTGTCAGAAACACTCTGTTGAATGCATACATACACTTTCCTGCATTTCAGCCATCTGCCTATAGTGCCTACCCTGAAGTGAGCTCATTTATCTTCCCAAGCAAAAGGCTAAATGTACACAAAGCTTCTTCAAGAAGAAATGATCACAGCTCCCTACTACATTCTTTAAACAGAAAAGCACAATAGGACTGCATTCTTGGAGGTACCTACCAACTTAAAATTCATCTCAACATGCTGATATTTAATGTGAAACCAGAGTATCTGTTCTTTATTCTGCTTCTACAGCAGAATTTTATAAACTAAAACAATAAAGGCTTACATTAAAGCTTTTAATCTATCACAATATATGTATGCTGTGCTGGTCAGCCAGTTACTTTGTTTGCAAAGGGTACATAAAGACCAAGACCTCTTACACGGTTCAGCAGAGGACCACACACCATAGTACATTGGAAACAAAGAAGTACAACTCACATTCAAGATACAATATGCTGTGACTTTTTAACCAAAACTATATGAAATTTAAATCATGTCTGCTATTTCTGTTTGTACATATTTAAATGCATATTTACCAAGCAGAATATCATGCAGGATTAGCAGGATATATTTTCAATAATCATCAAATGTATTTTTGGTCAAGTCAAAATTCATGGAGTATTCTGGAGTATAGATCTCTTAATTCTTTCCCAGAAAAGTGCATATTTATTTAAGTAATTTAAAAATATTTTAGTTGAAATATTGAGGCCATTTAAAGCCATAAAATATGTAGTTGAGAAGATATTATTGAATTTTTGCTACATGATTTTAACATATTATAATATCTGAATACTTCTTTCATCATTTACTGCTCAGACCAAATTATATTGTTGATAGTATTTCTCTGAAACGGTTTTTCTATAAATTTGAGCCTGTGTAAGTCTCTAAGATAACAACTGTTGACCCAATATTTTTTATTTTATGTTTTTATTAATCTATACATTTTCCTGACTCCCCTTCCCTCCTCTCCTCTCCCTTTCCAGCTTCCTCCCTTTCCCCCCCCCATGCTCCCACTTTGATTACATTGCCTTTCTGGGTGTGGGTTACCTCACTGAGGATGGCGTTCTCTAGTTCCATCCATTTACCTGAAAATTTCAAGAAGTCATATTTCTTTACAACTGAGTAGTACTTTATTGAGTAAATATGCCACATTTTCCTTATCCATTCTTCAGTTGAGGGGCATCTAGATTGTTTCCTGGTTCTACCTATTACGAATAATGCTACTATGAACATAGTTGAACAAATGTTCTTGTGGCATGAATGTGCATCCTTTGGGTGTATGCCAAAAACTGGTATTGCTGGGTCTTGAGTTAGATTGATTCCCAATTTTCTGAGAAACCACTATACTGATTTCCAAGTTTGCGCTCCCACCAGCCATGAAGGAGTATTCCCCTTACTCCACATCCTCTCTGCATAAGCTGTCATTAGAGCTTTTGATCTTGGTCATTCTGACAGAAATATTTTTAAAAGGGAATAAATAACACAAGGCTCAACTAAGGTATTTTGGGGCCTTTCTCAGAGGTCTTCTTACATAAATCTTGTCCATTGTACATGTGAGAGTGAGCACACACACACATACACACACACACACATACACACATGTAGAACTTTAGCAAGTTCTGAAAACTGTCTTGAAAGGAGGAGGGGAGGAACAAGAAAAAGAAATAAAAACAAAACAAAAGGGAAGGAACCTAAATTCTGAGACCAAATGTGAAAGTCAAATTGACTGATTTTCAGTGGCAATGGGGAACTTTCAGCAGGAAAGGGGGCACATGTTTTGCATGCACACATACAGAGAAGTACTTGGAAATGGGCAGCACTAACTCTTCTATCTTGATTAAACACATGGGACACAACATGGGCACAAGTGTGAATTTGCATTAATTTGATTATCAGCAATGAATTAAGTCTATAATATTGAAAAGTTATCAATTGAATCTACTCCCATGGAGTTTACAATTTGAGGGAAATGCATAAAAAGAAGCAGACAATCACACTATACACTGGTAAGTGTTCTATCTCAAACTCTTAGAAGTAAATTTATTTGCCCAGAAAGCAAAGATCACTTGTAGGATTCACTGTTGAGCTTGATTACTCCTTGGAAGTTTCACACAGAAAACCATGAGGAAGGCTGAGGTTTCTGGAGGAGAGAGATAAAATCCTTAAAATTATGATATAGCCCTCCTCATGAACACAAACTTTCTGTAAATATCCAGAATACTTAAGGTTACTGGCTGTGAAAAGGGTTTTGAAAGGAAGCTCAGTTTAGTTTATAGAATGAATCAGGATAAGAAAGGAAGCCCATCTCTACATTGAACAGGCAGAGGCCATGTTGTTATGAAGGTCTGAACCTTGGGCTCTCAGAGAAACTAGGAAACACTTTGGATTGTTTTCCCAGTTTGTAGCAGTGAGGATGGAATCTGGTTTATTTAGATTGGTGAGGATTATGTTTGAGGTACACACCTCAAATGTTTTCCTAAACATAAAGTTAAATGTTAAAATGTTTTCCTTAGCACAAAGATGTGTTCTTGTAGGGGAAGTTAGCAACACCCAGATCTACCTGCTACCAGTATGACGATGTCCTACTTATGAAAAGTCTGATGCCAAGACAGTAGATTGACACATACCCGAGGGTGAGCCAACAGCCTGCAGTAGATTGACACTCTGTCTCTATCCCTGATTCGTATTTGACACTAACATCAGGCTCAATGTGCTAGCACATTCACTGAGACTTAAGGACTCTGCCAGGAAATAGAAATGTGCAGAAGTCTTCTCGTGGGAATATCATCCTGAGCCAAGTCTTCTCTCACCAAAGCCAAGTCAAAACTATTAATCTTAGCAAAAGTTATCTTTCAGAGGTTCTATTAGCCAGAATGGACTTAAACACAGATTATTTCTCCATAATTTCTTCATAGAAATGAAGACCAATTTTGTAGTCAGTCTCAAGGACCTTCAGACTCTTCACTTTGATCTGTTGGGCACACATAGTTACAAGGTTCCTGTGAAGGCCATAAGTAGAATCTGGGAATGAAATTTAAAGCCATGTATGGTATAAGTTATGCAGAACAACCAACGTTCATATTCAAAACAAGGAAAGCATTTAGAAAAGACACTAAAAAGATGAAAACTTCTCCAGGGAAAAATAGAATTGAATTACTTATTTTCTTTGTTTGGGAATTGTTGAATTTGTGAACATTTGGATATGTGCTATTTTCCATTATGATTTATATTGTGACACTGTAGACATCATAAGATTTCTTTTTCATTCATTATATTATTTAATTCTTTTTTGCATCATGGCAAAGCATTGTTACCTCCCTTATTCATAAAAATCAGTTCTACTAATTTGCTCAACTAAAAATGTAAATATTTAATTTACATATAGATATGTATTTATATACATATATTATGTATTTATATACATATATGGAATTTGAAGAGAGAATTTATATATAAGAATTTATAACATATAGATATATCATGCCACATGAAGAAATTTATTACTTATTCCTCATATTGTTGTCCAGTTTCTCTGCCAATTCAATTTCACATACTTATCACTTCTTGATATTTATTACTTGTATTGACTAAGTGATTTTTCTGACAGTGCTAATGAATATGGTCTGCGGGGATAGAATGTGGAATGATTTCAAAGATCCTGTATATCCCCAAGCATTTTTCCACCAGTGTGGCATAATCCCTCAAAGTCCATCCTGGTGCTCAATTCCTTCTAAGATGAGCAACTTAATTCCAATAAAATTATAAGTGAGGCAAAACATTAATACGTCATAAACACCTCTCAAGATTACCTTTGCATAAGATTAGGTGCAGCTCTGAGGGAGTGATCACCAAGGATGACAGAAGTGGATGGGAAATGGGTGGATGGGAAATGGCCAGAAGTTATTGAAAACAGTGGAGCATCTAAGGAAGAAACAAGGTGCAGAAGGCACATGGCCCCCAGAACCTGAGAGGATTCAGGGTGGGAGTAGCTGTCCTCATGGGGGAAGGGGAAGGTCATTCATTTCCTTCTGGATTCATTTGCAAACTGATGAGAAAAATGAAGTGATTTTATGTGCAGAGTTATAGCAACTGAACTCCATGTATGGACACCAGCACTAAATTTGGCACAGAGGAACACGACACAAGTAATTCCATACTTGCTTTCTGTAAAGTTTTTCAATTCTTAAATCGTTAGATCCTCTAAGGGGTGCAAAAGGGAAATCTCTAGAGATACAAGAATGGTGTATTTTATTGATTTTTGTGTTTGTTTCTTGAACAATAAACTAAAACAGTGTTTAAGGACATTTCCAGAAAGGCATATTCTTTTGGAAGATCTTGTTGAAATGTAAATCTTATTTTAGTCCAGAGTTGGATTGGTAATCTACATTTTAAAAAACTGCCAGGCTGTGCAAACTGGAACAGAAGCATTCTACGATAGACATCGAGGTGTCCAAGATACGCAAATAATCCAAAAGTGCAGAAGACTAAGTGGTACAGGTACAGCCCGAAACCAAAGACCCAAGAACTTGGGCTTGAATGCAAAATCAACTATGAGAGTAGAGAGAAGAAGAATCTATAAAAACAAGTATGTTCCACCCTCAATAGAAAGGAAGGACTCAGCAGTCACTGTGCTTTGCAAACAGGGCAGAAAAAAAAAACTTTAAAAGGGGTCAAAGAAATAATTTACAGGTTTTTCTGTTTATTTTCCAAGTATTTTATTGTTGCTTCTTATTGGGAGTTGAACTTGGTGCTTAGTATATTCTAAGAAAATGTACTACTGAGATATGTCAACAGATTATCTTTAAAACTGTTTTCAGACAGGAGTATTAAAATATGCATACTTATCACATTGTAGACTAGGCAGAAACGCAAATTTGCAGTTCTCCTGCTTCTTTCTCCTGAGTAAGTGAGGTTATAGGCATTCCTGATTCCAAGCATAAACAGAACTGTAAGACTGGTCTGGAGGGGGTGTTAGTTGTTTTTGTATCACTGTGGAAAAGAGCTGATATAAACAACTTAAAATGATGGAAGATTTATTTTGACCATGGTTTCAGAGGTTTTAGTGGGTGGACACTTAGTACCACACATTTGGACAGGATGTCATGACACTGAAAGTCACCATCAGAGAAGCTGTGTCTCCCCCGTGGCAGAACTGGTTCCGGGAACTAAGGAAACAATTATGGGGACTGAATAAAACCTTCAAAGTCACAGCCTAATTACCTACTTCCTCCAGCTAGTCACCACCCTATAAAGTTTCTAGATCCTCCCAGATTTATAGCACTCCCTGGGGATCAAGTATTCAATACATGAGCCAGTGAATAGTGCTTCATATTCTCACCATAAAAAAGAATTTGCAAAATTGAATGAGGGACAACTCTATCACTATGAATCTAGGTCTTTTGGCCAAGCTCTATAGATGAAAAGGCTTTTTATAACTGGAGAAGATAAACATATCATTTTCTTTTCATGACCCATTTTCAGCTATCAAGAAAAGATAATTTACAATTTCCTATGATGGAAACTTTGCTGTTTGCTAAATTCAGGACATGCCTCACTTTTAACTTCTGTCCCTTTAATCTAACACATTCTTATTTATGTAATTATTTATTGTAGGCACTAAATAATAGGAAAACTGTATCCTTTGCTATTTTGACCATTTAATATTAATTTGATGTTCAAAATTTAGGTATATTTTTGAAATGCTAACACTTATAACAACGTAAGTTATTTAGACTGTAATAGCAGAAGTTTCTTTTACCTTAAACTTAATTTTATATTCATATCCATAAACATACTTACTACCTACCAGAAAGAATATCAAAGCATGTGGATTTTAGAAAAGGAGAGAACTAATCTGTTACTTATTAGTGTGTATGACTCAGATGCTGGCAGGTAAAAGATACGTTTCTATGATCATAGGGCAGAGAAGTGTTTAGGTTGGATATCTGTGCCGATATGTCCAAGTTGGTAAGTTACATGAGTTCCAAAAGCAGTGACAACTCCTGCCATTACTATTTTTAAATTTATTTAAATTAGGAACAAGCTTGCTTCACATGTCAATCTCAGCTCCCTGTCCCTCCCCTCCTCCCCCACCACCCACCAATCCCCCCAAACTCCTACGCAGTCCACACTCCGCTCTCCAGGGAGGGTGAGGCCCTCCATGGGGGATCTCCAAAGTATGTCATATCATTCATGGCAGGGCCTAGGCTTCCCCCATGTGTCCAGGCTAAGAGAGCATCCCTCCATGTGGAATGGGCTCCCAAAGTCCATTGGAAAGCCAGGGATGAATACTGATCTACTTCCTGAGTCCCCATAGATTGCCTGGGCCTTCTCGCTGACACCCAAACTTAAAGTGATCTAAGGACAGAAACACAACAAGAAACAGTACTTGGAACACAGCATATTAGGGATCTTAAGATGTTACTGGATGATTTTAGTTGTATTTCCATCATCCTTCAGAGAAGATTCACCAAAGACACAAAGGGAATGTATCCATGAAAAGTAAATGATAAAAAGAACAATGTGAAATTCTGACAATCACTAGAAATACTGCATTTCCTGGACTTATTATTTTCTCTTTTAGTAGGAGAATCATACTGAGAACAAAAACATATGACTAATATTTGTAAAGAAAGAATTGAAATCCCAAGATGTGTAGTTAGACTTGAGGTCTTCTTCAATAGAGTGAAAAACTATTTTATATGATTAATGGTGTTTTATGATACCAAGAAATGCATGATGACATTTGAATAACAACTATGCAGGGAAAAGGAATCAGATAGGGTTTGACTTGTAATCCCAGCTGACAAACAAAGAAAGACAACACCACAGCAAAGATGATTGATAGGGTGAGTAAGTGTTTGAATGGCTTTCTCCACCAAGATAAATCACAGATTGTTGTCAGAACAGTTAAGTCTTCTATATTATTCTTCCATTTGCCATACCGTGTTTACCATTTTATTAATGGTATTAGGAGGTTTAAAATAATATGTACACATACGGGAAGGTGTGTGAGACTTGAGGATGATAATGATGGCTTATATGTTAAAACTGTAATCTAAAAGAGTTCCTGACATATGGGCAATGGGTGGTTTGTAGCAGAACCTTCAGTGGAAACCAATACAATTCTCTAACTTTATTTTCTCTTTAATGCCTGAGGACATGAGAATGATTATTGAACTAAAGATAGCAGTTTTGATGAAACATATGACGGATAAGTTTTTTTCAACTCGAATTAATGAAGTACAGCATTTGCAGAACCTTGGGGGTTGGGTTAGAAAGGCGCTGAAACACTGAAACATATCTCTGCTTATAGAGCATTGGAGACACAGGCTGTCCGGCTCAGCCGGTAGATGGCATGTTCTGCTTGCTGGAGGGGAAGAAACTCTGGATCTTAGGGTGATAAAGAATGATAGACTCAAGGGACATGTGTTGAGTACGGGTTTGAGGGAGAGATTAAGAGAGCTCATGCTAGATGTTTCATATATTCTCATTCTTAAGGGCTCCTATGTAAACAAGAATTAAGCCACACCCACCCTATGGCACTAAAGGAGATGGAAGAAAACAATCAAATTATTCAATTTTAAGTAAAACTTCTAGAAATGTATTTTAGTTCAGTTTAAATGGGAGTAATAATAATAATAAAAAGCCAGAGACAGATATTGGAGTTAAAGCTGCAATCAAAGAAGCAAATCAGTCAATCCACCAGAGAGCTCTTTCCTCTACCAACGCTAGGGGAGGGATCCTATCCTCAATGTGGCTGGAGATTAATTGCCCAAGACTAAATACTGAATGTCCTGCTCCTATCTCATATACCTTTCTAGTGCTGGGATTAAAGGTATGAGCTCTGTTTCTTTTTTAGACTGATTCACTCTCATGTAACCCTGAGTGACCTTGAACTCACAGAGATCCATCTGCTCTGTCTCCTGAGTCCTGGGATTAAAGGTACATGCCACCACTGCCCAGCTTCTATGGCTGTGACTAGCTTCACATTCCAACCTTCAGTAGTTTTATCAGATCATTAACAATACATCACCACAAACAGCTGTGTTGGCAAGGCACTTCCAATGGGTAGAATCAATTTTCAGGAAGGAAAATGGTACAGACATACAAAGTTTGCACATGTGGCAAAGAAGGGACAAGCACAGATATCTCTTAAAATTTATCCAAATTTATTTAGGAGGGATTATAGAAACAAAGATATGAAACATGAGAAAGATTAAATAGAATGACTGACAAAACTCGGTGATTAAAATGCACTTGCTCTGTAGGAACACATAAGATTTCATCAGAAGGCATACAAGTTTAATTTTATTTATTTTCAACTTCACTTTCCTCATTGCCTCTTCACACAACATCATCTAACTATATACTTAAAAATATTTTATCACAGAACTATACATTAGCTAACATAACCTTGAGCATTTTTTTTGAAGTTCTAGTTTAGACATAGCACAACTAATGCGATAAAATATGTCTATGTAGTAAGTAACAGATTCAAAATTTCAAGGCATGGAAATAATTCAAAAGCTGTCCTCTATTGTAAGATATTTCAAAAACATCTAGATGTTGGTGCTTTATTTATGATCCTAATAGCTGGGTCTTCTTAAAAGCTAGGAAAGAGCAGTTAGATCCAATCTTTACTAAGGCAGCCTTGTATAGGTCAACCCACTGAAACAATGGAGGAGTGTTTGTGTCATTTCAATTCTTTTTTATGAGTAGGAATTATGACCTATTTTGAGATCTGTGGTTGACAGAATAATGCTGCCTGCCCCCTCACAAAGAGACTGTGACTCCTTAATCCTCAGAACCAATGACTGTAGTATATCTTTTTACAAGGGAAATTGAGGTATCAAGTGGATTTAAGATGAAAATAGAGATTGTTTTAAATTGTAAACTGCACTCACTCAATCACCAAAAGCAAATAGAAGTTGGAAAAGAAAATATTAAAAATTAAAAATATGTAATTAAGTAAACAAGTCTACTGACATGTTAAATGGGTAATGTTATCGGAGGGGTTTAAAGCAAGAAATTCAGACAGCCTATCTGATCAAATATCCCTTCAAATGCCTACACAAAAGAACAAAGGCCTTCTTCACCACAAAACCCATGCTGTGTTCTGACCTCCAGAAATATGTGCTAATAAGTGCATTTTCCTTTATATTTGAGATTATAATATAAATACAAGAATTCTCACTCCCCTTTACTTCCTCAGCATGCTCCAATCCAAGAACAAATCAGGAAACTCATCCACCATGATCAAGTAGGCTTCCTACCAGGGATGCAGGGATGGTTCAACATATGAAAATCCATCAATGAAATCTACCATATAAACAAGCTGAGAAACAAAAATCACATGATCATCTCACCAGATGATGAAAAAGCCTTTGACAAAATCCAACACCCCTTCATGATAAAGGTCTTGGAGAGATCTGGGATAACAAGAACTTACCTTAAATAATAAAAGCTGTATACAGCAAACCAACAGTCAACAACTAACTAAATGGACAGAAACTCAATGCAATTCCTCTAAAATAAGGAACAAGACAAGGTTGTCCCCTCCATACTTCTTCAATATTTTCCTTGAAGTTCTAGCTAGAGAAATAAGACAACAAAAGGAAATCAAGTGGATACAAATTGGAAAGGAAGAGGTCAAATTTTCACTGTTTGCAGATGATATGATAGTTTATATGAGTGACCCAGAGAACTCTACTAGAGAACTCCTACAGCTGATAAATACCTTCAGCAATGTAGCAGGATACAAGATCAACTCAAGATCAGTAGCCCTATTATATACAGACGATAAAAGGGCTGAGAAAGAAATCAGAGAAACATCGCCCTTTATAATATCCACAAACAACATAAAATACCTTGGAGTAACACTAACAAAACAAGTGAAAGACCTGTATCACAAAGACTTTGATTGAGTCTTTAAAGAAAGAAATTAAAGGAGAAACCGGAAAATGGAAAGATCTCCCATGTTCTTTAATAGGTAGGATCAACATAGTAAAAATGGCAACCTTACCAAAAGCAATATACAGATTTAATACAATCCCCATTAAAATCCCATCACAATTCTTCACAGACCTTGAAAGAACAATTCTCAACTTTATATGGAAAAACAAAAGACCTAGGATAGCCAAAACAGCCCTGTTCAACAAGGCAACATCGAGAGGCATCACCATCCCTGACTTCAAGCTGTATTACCAAGCTATAGTCCTGAAAACAGCTTGGTATTGGCACAAAAATAGACAGATAGACCAATGGAATTGAATTGAACACCCCAACCTTAACCCATACATGTATGAACAGCTGAATTTAGACAAAGCTAAAATTATACAATGGAAAAAAGAAAGCATCTTCAACAAATGGTGCTGGCGTAACTGGATATTGGCATGTAGAAGACTGCAGATAGATCCATGTCTATCGCCATGCACAAAACTTAAGTTCAAATGGATCAAAGACCTCATCATAAATCCAGCCACACTGAACCTCTTAGAAAAGAAAGTGGGAAGCACCCTTGAATGAATTGATACAAGAGACTGCTTCCTAAACATAACACCAGTAGCATAGACACTGAGATTGACGATTAATAAATGGGACCTCCTGAAACTGAGAATCTTCTGTAAGACAAAGGACACAGTCAGCAAGACAAAAAGGCAACCCACAGATTGGGAAAAGATAGTCACTAACCCCACATCTGACAGAGGGTTGATCTCCAAAATTTAGAAGAAACAAGTCTCCAAAACACCAAATGATCCAATCAAAAAGTGGAGGATGTGAAGAAAGGGGAACACTCTTCCGCTGCTGGTGGGAGTGCCACTTGTACAGTCACTTTGAAAATCAGTATGGAGATTTCCCAAGAAAATGAGAATCAGTCTGCCACAAGACCCAGCAATTCCACTCTTAGCCATACACCCAAAAGATGCACATTCATACAACAAGGACATCTGTTCTACTATGTTCATAGAAGCATTATTTGTAATAGCCAGAACCTAGAAGCAACCTAGATGCCCCTCAACTGAAGAGTGGATAGAGAAAATGTGGTACATTTACACAATGGAGTACTATTCAGCGGAAAAAAATAACAATGGAATCTTGAAAATTGCAGGGTTATGGATGGCACTAGAAGAAACTGTTGCACCTGCTGAGCAGCCTGCATCCGAGAATGTAGCAAGGTGGTCGAGATAGATGACACAGAGACCGGTCGGTTGCGTTAAGAAAACTTTATGCTCCCCAAGTCGGCTTAGGAGAACTCCCCAAGAAAAAAACGCTTCCCTTTTTAAAGACTTCTGCCATCCATACACACACAATTCTCCAACCGAGCTCTCACACACCTCTCACAGCTCTCACAGACTTCTCACCCTCCTGGCTGGTGGTTAAATCTCCAGTACCAGAATCCAGGAGAAACAGCAGGGAGCAGGAAGAAACAGCTAGCCGTAGGGGGGATCAAAGTCATGGTGTTTCAGTGAGCGAGCCCTTATCGGAGCCCTATCAAGAGCTTTATGGCACTGAATTGTTTTCAGTAAACATGTTTTCAGTAAACATTATCTTGCAGCTGCCTGCTCCCAGGCTGATGGAGGGGTGGGTTTCCGGCCAGGGTCTGTGATCCCCACAAGAAACCATCCTTAGTGATGTAACCAAGTCACAAAAAGAAAAACATAGTATGAACTCACTCATATATGTATTTTAGACATGAATCATGGGAGTGCCAGCGTATAATCCCATTGCCAGAGAGTCTGGGAACCAGAACCTTCATCCAGCGACTGATGAAAGCAGAGGCAGCTAAATACTGCACTGAACTTCTGGAGTTCAGTGTCAGAAAGGGAGAACTGATGGGCAAAGGAGTTAATACTGGGCTGGTTTAACCCACAGAAACAGTTGACCTGAACAAGGGGGAGCCCTTGAACCCCAGATTGATGGCTGGGCAGACAGCATGAGACTAACCCAGACCCTCTAAATGTGGGTGTCGGTGAGGAGGCCTAGGTAATCTATGGGGCCTTGGGTAGTAGTTTTTCCTGGCATACAAATAGACTTTGAATGCCCATCCCACAATGAGGCATGCTTTCTCAGCCTGGACTCTTGTAGGAGGGCCTAGGCCCTGCAGTGGATAAAATGACAGACTCTGTAGATCCACCATGGAGGGCCTCACCCTCCCTGGGGATTGGAGTGGAGATTAGGTGGAGGACTGGGAGGCCTGGTGGGGAGGGCATGGGAGGAGGGGAGGGAGAGGGAGCTGGGATTGACATGTGAAACAAGCTTGTTTCTAACTTAAATTTTAAAAAGGAAGAGGAAAAATAAAGAAAAAAAACCTCACGGCCTCATTTTTCATTAATTGCTCTCCCATGTGTATATACATATGTACCTACAGATACATTCCTAAACATAATCTGGTCAGTCTGTTTTCAGAGTTGACCAGTTGGTATTGGATAAGCACTTGGTATGCCCTTCCCCAAGCAGACTACTATTTCTCCCACTATAGACTTCTTAGCTGTGTGTAGTTCCTACATTGTTTTGGTTTTATGGGCTTTCCTCCGTACACTTTGGCATGTCTATTGCTGTCCTTGTTCAGCTCATGCTTATGCAGTCATGTTGGTGAGACTTAATGGGTGTAGATTCTAATATTTTAGGTAACACAGTATCACAGAAAATTCTCTGATCCTCTGGCTCTTCCAATTATTGTTATCGTACAATGTTCCCTGACCCTTAGGTGTGGGAGTATTTTGTAGATGCATCCAATGGGACTGGACTCCACAACTCTGCATTTTGATTGGTTGTGGTTTTCTGTAGTGGTGTCTGTTGTGGCAAATAAAAGTCTTCTTGAAGAGGGGTGAGGAACTACATTTACATGTGGGTATAAGACAAATGTTTAGATTGTTGTTAGGGATTTAGTTTGTTTACTCAATTAGGGGTTGTTATGTTTTCATCCAAGATCCAGCACACTTTGTACTTCTTATTTTTGTGATCCAATGCATTTAATTAAATTTGCTTTCATTAAAAAAATGTATGAGAAGAAATCAGAGACAGAAATACCACCAAGATAGAAATTATTCCATAAAATGTTAAAAAAAAAGCGAGAAAGGAAGGAAGGAAGGAAGGAAGGAGCAAGGGAGAGCAAGAAAAAAATCATAGGCAGATGTCTCATTGAGGAAATTCTTACTTCACAAGTGTGTTGACCTGAGTTCAGATTGCTAACCCCCACATAAAAGCCAAACAAGGAGCGTATGTCTGTTACTCAAGTGTGAAGGACGCACATGGGCAGACCTCCTGAACTCACTGGCTAGCCAGTACAGCCAATCAGTGAGTGAAGCCTGGCCTCAAAACGTTAGGTTGAGAATAATGGAGGTATAAACTCCATATGAGTCTCTGGCTTCTACATTCACCTAATCACACACACAAACACACACACACACACACACACACACACACACACACACATGCACGCACACACGCACACACACCACAATAAAATTTAACAAATATATACAAATAAAAATAATAATATAGGAAGGCTTCACATAAGTACGGATGCCTTAAGACTTGCAGATAATAAAAGAGAGCATTTAAAAAGGGAAAGTAAGCTGAAAGGAGGAAATTCTTCAGAAGAAACACAAACGACAGAGAAGGAAGCTCCAAATATCAGTGAGTTAAACTTACAAAAAGGAGCTATGTTTTGGGCAAACCTATTATTACAAATGACCTCAACTCACATGCCTTACAGTAAGACCAAGCAGGACTTTTATGGAAATGCTGAGCCCAGTTCTGGAGTAGGAAATTAATAAGAAGAGCCAAATGTACATTGAACATTAAATCAGAAAAGAGTAATTGGTTACTGATGGAATCATGCTCAAAGAACTCAAAGACAATTTTAAAACAAGTCATTGTCAAAAGATGTATAATAGGATTATACTAAGGACAGTGATGGGAAAGAAATAAAACACACCAAATGTTTTAAATAGGTAACTTATTGATGATAGAATAGCCAGATCGGTCATTTTTCCAAAGATTAGAAAATCAACTTCCCCTTTTGAAAGCTGGCAACTGATGAGAAACCTCACGGAATTTCTGCACAAAATGAATCACTAAATGAACACAATTTGACAGAATATTTTACTTCATAAAACATTCCATATAACAAGAAATGTAGAAATTACAGATGTGGAATATCAACGTTTTATATCTATGAATGAATTATTACTATCTGTCAACATTGTCTTTGGACACGTTAATCACCACATCAAACTACAGTTGGGAAGGAAATCCCAAGTGTCCACCACTGTATTGAAGTACACAAAAGCACCCACAAGCAATATGAGAAAATGAGATTTGTATTGCGCGTAAACATATACTCACATGAATGAAGAATGTGGAGAAGAAAAGGAGAGGCTACAGTGAACTTGGTAATATTTATAAGGCAACTTCAGAATGTAATTTTAGAAAAAGATACAGTGAGAGCGGACATTGTACAGATAATTTGGAGCCAAGAAAGAAGACTATGCCATTTATTGTCTGGCGACTATACTACAAGGTTTCTTTCTTCTAAGGAATTTATATTCATATTGACTAATTATTTACTACTAAACAAACACACAGTTCAGACCTCTGAGAACATCTGACACATCTATGAGCTGTGACGGTTAAGATGAACCGGTATAAGTATTTCTTAAAGGGTTTTGTATGAGACTGTTCCTAGGGAGTCATAAACAAACATTCATCAGTTCCCTGGTAGAGAAAAGATGACCGTAAGGACGAAGTCTAACTTGGTCAGCCAGTAAGTGTACTGGGAATACTCACGGATGGATGATGGCAAAGACAGCTGCATCACCAAAGCCTGCAGCAGCCACGAGGAAGGCTCACAAAACCCGGAAACCTGCTGCTCCACGTCTGACTGGTAAGCAGCTTCATTACCCTGTCTTCCAGGAAGCTAGGCAGCTCTGAGCCTCTTGTAGGCAGCTGAGCTGGCCTGAGAGTGTCTCTCAGCAGTCCTTATCACTGTGGTAAGTAGGAGACCTAGTGCATCTATTCAATTTCAGAGGCTTCTTGAACCATTTTGAGATGTTTACTTCCTGGTTCTCAGGAGCTTCCCTCCTCCAGCAGGGTGGGATGGGACATTCCTCCTCCCTTCAGGACATGCTGAGTTTTCATGAGGTTCCACCAGATTTGATCAAATAGTATCACCGTACTTCTTACTCTGAGCGCAAAAACATAAGAGGAGGAGAATCTCCCAGCTTCACAAACTCCTCTCCTAATTGGTTAAATACATGGAAATCCATGCTTTCCTTCCTAAAGTGTGCTACATATCAAATAGGATACTTGATTAACATCCAAATCATTAGTTACTGATAGGCAATGTGGCACCTGCTACCACTCCAAAGGTTCTTCAAAGTGATAATTTTTAAAATTTGTCTTTGTTCCAAAATGTGAGATAGAAACCAATTTATCAACAGGAATGGCAGTAAATAAACTTAAGTTTGCATAAATATACCTAAAACATTCCAATTTCCCATGTCAATAAGGAAGACTGGCTGAATATGTCTAAGCCAGTCACAAATATTTAATTTTTAAATGCATCCTTCTTTTAAAGAAAAATTAATAACAGAAAACATCAGCGGTGGTTTTCAGCAAGCAGACCTGATGAAAACTGAGTGAATCGTTGAAGACTCAACAGAATTGGTGATTAGACTCTAATCCACCCTCTTTAAGTCTAGAGAGAAGAAGGCATTCCACACAGAGGTCGATGCCTCCAGTTTCAATATGACTGAAGTAGTAAATGGGAAGTTTTAGGCAAAATTGTTCTGTGGCAGCATACAGAGAAACTAGGCCACTTGAATATTTTTCCAGCCCATCCCCACTTCTTGGAACAGACTGAATACTTCCATCGTCGTACTGAAGACAATTTCAGAAGTGCTTTTCTGCATCATTGGATGCCGTTTCAACCACACCAAATCTTATGTAAATTTATGTTAAATTCTAAGACATGCTCCACCCACTACCATATTCCAATTAAAGCATGACATTGACACATCCAAGGCCCCCGCACGGTTCAATGTTTAGACTGCACATAATTTCGCACACTGGTATCTCTCCAAACCAGGAAGCCTCTTTAACCTATAATTTGCATAATGCATTCATTTTTTCAGATTAGTCACATGATTAATGAGTGTATTGGACAATGTCCAGTTTTATCACCTCTGTTGTACTTCCCTTCTTCCTGCCACCAGACTCAATTAACAATGCCAGCTATTGCCAAGTGTTGTACACAGTATAAATTAGAGTTGTTCATTTGTTCCGGAAAACAATCACATCCACTGCAATTTGGAAATTGTTTTCCATCAGTGAGTATAATTAATTGTTAAAATGTGAATCAGCATGCATTTCCCTTCATTGCACAAACCAAGGTTTTGGCTATTCCGTATTCCATATTTATCACATGCAACGTCTGTTCCTCACAGTCTTCATCTCAAATCCCTGAAGAAACTCCACAGATTATGTAAGGAAATTCTTAAAATAATGAGGTTGCGTTTTAGAACTTGTATAAGGTAGCAATCTTTTATGAGGACAAATGAGTGTAAAATTGGCTTTTTAATGAAGAAAGGGGGGTTATGGATTATTCAACATTGTATTTTTACTTCTTGCAGTTTAATTGAACTTTGCAAAAATTTAACTCAATGAATATCCAGCCTTGATATGAGAATTTTCTCTGTCTTTCCGACATACCTGTCTTGATTTAGTGAGCTTTATTTTTTTCTTATTTGAATTATTTTATTTCATTGTCAAGATTTTTCAGGTTCCAATTATTAGTGATGATAAATTCTTTAAAATAAAACAAATTTTCTCTTAGAATAGATGCATTTCTGATGGAGACATCAGTCTGTATTTTTGTTTCACAAAAGAAATATCATCAATGGGCATCTCAGGTCAAATTACTTTGAAGAAAGCTACCAGTTTGCGTGATGGAATTGAGACCTTTTAATTTAGAGTGTGTCTGTGTTCACACATTCCATATACCATCAAGTGGCCATAGGTGAGTTTTATGGCAATAAGATGGAAGAAATAAACAAGGTAATTGAGCCCCAAAGTTTTTCCATGGCTCAGTTGGGAAGCTAAAGCAAGATGTTTACTAGCTCCAAGACAACCTGGGTTAGCAAAATGTGGACAGGGCTAGCACACAGTGTTCAGTATCACAAAAAGGAAAGAAAGAGACTTTCCCATGCTCAGCAGTATAATTTAATGAGAAATATGGAAGAATGATTGCTCTCCCAACAGCGGCTCTTCGTGAGCTACAACTCAGAGTATCAGAAACAACAATGCAGCAGGTAACACATCTGGGTCCCCTGAAAGACAATGCCCGGGAAAGTGTTGAGTATTGACGAGACTGTCCAGAGAAATGTGAAATGGTGACATAGTGAAGTAACTGACTCTATAGAGATGACGACGTTGAGCTGATGCCTGAATGATGAGTCAGTCATGTGGTGCGGAGGGGTCCTCTAAGCAGAAGAAATAACTGATGGGCAGATGCCCCAGACTCTGGATAAGACACAGTGCTGTGTCTAAGGAGGAGGCAGGGATGATCCTGCCAGGCAAATAGTAAGGAGGGGTATAAGTGGACATATTACAGGTGAAATTCAGAGAGACAATTATGAAACTGTGAAGATATCAGCCAGCAGTGTTTGGACAGAGATGTCACTCTGATTGCTCTGTGTAAGACAAGAGAAAGAACTCTGTGTGTGTGTGTGTGTGTGTGTGTGTGTGTGTGTGTGTGTGTGTGTGTGCATTTCTTTAGAATCGATTGCATGCTCTACTTCTTACATTACTGTATTTCAAATACATTTAGACTGGGGAGGACTTGAGAACAGAAGAATAAGAGAGTTTAAATTAATCAATCAAAAACTTTTAATCCTGAGAACAAAATAGTCCTACACCTAACAGAAAAAAATTACATTCTAGTCCAACAATGTGAACTTGAATCCCTTCTCTCTATTGACACATTCCCCAGATCTTAGCCTGTCTTTTTCTTCTAGATTTGTTTCCAGGTTGCTCCAGGTCCATGAATTCATGGTGCTTTCCAGAATGCATATGTGTATCATGGGATTTCCTTGCAATATTTAAAAGGTGGTATCAATTTCACATATTGTTGTTGGAGTTTTCTTGTCCCACCAGTTCCTGCTGCCCTTCTCAGCCCCAAATAAGCACACAGACACTATATTAATTATAAAACTGTTGGCCAATATCTAAGGTTTCTTATTGGCTAGCACTGTCTTAATTATTATCCCATTTCTATAAATCTATGCATTTCTACATGGCCTTATCTTACTGGAGAACACCTGGCGTATCTTGTCTTTTGAATCTCTATATGGTACCTCTTTCTGGCAGGCTCTCCTACATTTCCCAGAATTCTCCTCATCTCCTAGCCCCGCCTATCTTCCTGACTCTGTTGGACAGTGTTTTATTCATCAACCAATAAGAGAAACATATATACAGAAGAAAATCCCCATCAACATATATCTTATTTTCTTGTCTTAGACCAGAACAGCAATATTTTGCTAGTTGAATAACAAAAGATTGAATACATTTTAGATGACAAGACATAAATTGCTGGAATACCTTTTCTGGTGTTCCTAAAATTACTGAATGTGTACTTAAAGTTCCTACAGTCATGTTTAACTCAGCCCATCATCCTAGAACAGCATTGTGAAGAGCGTCTGTCTATACCTACCAGACTAGGAAAGGGGTTAATATCAAAATGCAATCCTCCTCACTGCTCACCTCATTCATCTTTGCAGGCATCGTGACCTAAGGGTATAAATCACAGTGGCCAGAGCTTCTCTGTGCAAAGGTCAAGATGATTTGTTTTAAGTTTATTGGCTTAGAGAGCACTGAGAAAATACCCCGTAACTTCCCAATACCGCATGCATTTTTCAGCTCCTATAAATCAAAACCACAGTATTTTTCAAATGGTAAATGTAATTTCTATATATGACGTCTCCAGAGCTGCATTCTAAACTTGAATTGATTGTAGTAGAACTGCCTTGTTTAAAATATGGCTGAGATCACCTGTTTCTCAAAGATTTATATATTGCACATCTAAGGATTTAAAAAAATAATACTTTTCGTATTTCAGTTAAATTTACAGAAACACAAACAGTAGCATCTGTACTCCTGTGATCCTGGCTTTCAGTTTTATTTACATTCACCGTGTAAGCTTTGTTTCTTATGCTCTTCCCACTTATATCTGCAAATATAAGCTCCATGTATTAGCTCAAATATATACTGGAGAGCAAGCCCTTAAATTGTCTGATGAAAAAGGCCAAGTTACTTTTTAGCAGAACTTTTCAAAAGCTCATCAAACCCATCTGGTGTTTCATAAGTCAGCACTGACTTTGAGGAGGCAAATAGGGACATTTTATCACTTAAGTAACTTTGGTACCCAAAGGCCTCCAAAGCCATATGCTTAAAAAGACAATTTGGACAAGAAAATAAGCCCCGTCATGACAAGGCTGCATGGTTATCTAATATAATCCTAGACTATAAATGGTTTTAATGTCTGTCACCAAATTCTGGTTTCACTTACCTGAAAGTCATTTTGAAACTTTGCCCATATATTACTTCCAGAGGATTTTGTCCACACCGATCACTTAAGTCATCTTCTTTTCCAAACGTTAAATTTCCTTAGACTGATCATTTCCTCTGTGTGCTACCTGAATGTGCCAACTCAAGTTTTGACGGCTGTGCCACCACTGCAATAACTATGTAGAAATGGCAATTTTGAAGGGAAGAGCCTGCATAAGTGCCTTCGTCTACAAACTGCCATGGAAGTGAAAGTTTGAACACCATGGTATTTTTTCTTTTAAAGTAATTTGAATATGAGATACAGTTATCTGTGTGGCCTGTATGTTCATGACGTACATAAAACTCTCATTAATCTTCACTGTTCTAATGGCATTTAATACTATATCTGGGACTAAGATCATTTTTACTGCCTTTGTGGTTTCTGATTACCAGTGAGGAGGATGTTACATTTTTACCTACAGACAAACTTACTAACATTAATATTTATACCTAACCTCAAATAGGAACCGTGTACTTCCAACAGAAAATTTAAAAAGTGGAAAACAGGGTTGCAATGTCTGTGGATGCTTCCTCTGGGAATGCAAGCTGAGCTACGGAGGCAAACATATCTGTCAATAGCCCGAGCAGAGAGGGTTGAGCTGGGGTAGAAGCAAAGCATGAAACAGACTTCACATTCAAGTCATCGTATCAAAGACCGTTGTTTGGGACAAAAGGACTTGGGCTTAGTAAAATCTATGTTTAAATGCAGAGAAAAGGGACAGATGTCCAGTGAAATTAATACATAAATATAGAAATGCCCAAGTATAGTTAGCAGAACAAAATATTTTCTTCCTAATTAGCAAAAGGAAGTCACTGAGCAACTTTGAGCAGTGAAAACTGGGAGAGGGGGAATGGGCTTGTGCACATGAGTGTGTGTACACACACACACACACACACGCATGCACACACACACGCACACACACACACACAGAGTGTAGTCTCAAAACATTTCTGGAAATGTTTTCATAAGGGGAGGAATCTCTCCAAAATGTTTGGAAATAATTAAAATTAAAAAAAATATTGTAACACAAAAATCTCCATGGGGGAAAAAGACTCTCAGTGGTAATACCTAAAAGAAAAGAAGAAATATGAACAAAGACAAAAACACAGAATGAGCAAGATTTTTAAAAAAGTTCTTTGTTTCAGAAAGCAGTCTAAGAATCCTAGCAATCTTCAAAATGATATGAGTGGATTAATCTATGAGTAAGGAATAATCTTAGATTAAACGGAAGAAATCCAACTGAACACCATATATACAGACAATAAAATGTTTATTAAGATGTATAACATCATGTCGTTAAAACACAAGATTACAAACATTGCAGGTACATATGAAAAGTCTGATAAATTTCATAAACATTTACTGAATATAGAAGAAGTAGATTTTAAAAACATACGAAAACTGGGCGATGGTGGCTCATGCATTTAATCCCAGTACTCCAGAGTCAGAGGCAGGTGGATCTCTGAGTGTGAGGCCAGCCTGTGCTTGGCAGAATCATGCAAAACGTGTTTAGGGCTGTGTTGTTCACAATACAATCCTTTTAAAAGTATGGATAACACATGTAGGATAGTGAGCCTTAATAAGGAGATTCTTCTGTAATGCTGACATATACATTGTCTCAGCAGTGTCACTATGTGAGGGTACCTCTGTTGTGAACTGCTCTGTTGTAGTCATGAACTGAAAATGTGTCTAAAGGATGTTTAGGAAGCAGAATTAACCGGTGTTGTAAAGCTATTTCCTCTGAATTGAAGCATCACTCCCACCCCTGGCAGAGGGGTTAAGGCTTATAATACTCAGGAAATAAATTAAACATATAAGACCCATGAACTTTCCCAGCACTCGGGAGGCAGAGGCAGGCGGATCTCTGTGAGTTCGAGGCCAGGTTGGACCGACAGCCTCCAAAACAATACAGAGAAACCCTGTCTCATAAAACCAAAAATAAATAAATAAATAAATAAATAAATAAATAAATAAATAAATAAAAGACCCATGAACTTAAAGTTACAAGGTTCAGGAACACCTAAAACTCACAAGGATATCATCAGTGCCAATCTAATCAGTCTTCAAGCTGCCTTTAAGTTGTATGGGAAGATTCACAGATGTAGCTTCTATGAGTTTATACCCACAGTAAGGTAAACGTTTGTGATGTAGGAACCCTTAGGTCACTCGTGATCCTCTAAGTGGCTCCTGAGCTACAGCCCTGTCAGTGACTCTAACAAACTCACTGGTTCACTAAGTTAGACATGAATGGAATAATTTCTTTGATGTCATATCTGGAGTCTTAGACATTTGTTTTAGTCTCTCCAGGAAAAGGCACACAACAGTAGGTCAAAGACGGAATAACCATAGAGAATTTGAAGGGCTAGTTTTGAAATTCCAGACGGACAGGAGTGACATGTGTGCATGTAAGGCATAGTTAGTACAAGACAAGAATTATGTAGGTTTGAACTCTGAAATTTACCCGAAAAGATAAAATATAAGGTTTTCAGATATCCAAATACAAATTTTAAGTATGTAGTTGGATGTGTAAGTGGAGAAGTAAAACAGGGTAATCTGAGAGCTATTTTAACATACATAAGATACTGAAACTGGTGCCATTGTCTTGTCTAGGGCAATGAAATGTGTGGTGATAGGCATTAAGGATATAGTTAAGTGGATGTGTGGATGTGTGCTTACTTAACATGAAAGGGGTTTAATTGTCATTACCACAAAGAGAGAGACAGACAGAGACAGACAGACAGACAGACAGAGGGAGAGAGGGAGAGGCAGAGAGAGAGAGAGAGAGAGAGAGAGAGAGAGAGAGAGAGAGAGGAATCATGGTAGTTGAGACTGGAGGGAGTGTCAGGGTTTAAAGATGTCTACAATATATTCTTAAAAGTGCTTAGATGTGCCGTCTAGAAAAGGCACGCTGAGCCTCAAGCGCATCAGAAGCCAGACAATAATGGCCCAGTAAACTGGTGTTGATAACATATGAAAACTGCGCTTCTCACCATAGTGACATGATCAACATTCTTCACTATCCTTAGGAGCTCAGCAAATAAGACTAGCAAATGTCCCTTGGATTTGAACATGGTAACATTTCCTAAGTTATTAGTGTTACACCGCCAGAGAAGCTAGGAAACAAGGAGGACCCTAAGAGAGGCACACATGGTCCCCCTGGAGAAGGGGAAAGGGACAAGATCTCCTGAGCTAATTGGGAGCATGAGGGGGAAGGGAGAGGGAGTTAGGAGAAAGAGAAGGGAAGAAGAGCAGGGGAGAGGAGGATATGAGGGAGTAGGAAAATCGAGTAAGGGGAAGAATAGAGGAGAGCAAGAAGAGAGATACCACAATAGAGGGAGTCGTTATAGGTTTAAAGAGAAATCTGGCACTAGAGAAATGTCCAGAGATCAACTAGGTTGACCCCAACTAAGAATCTAAGCAATAGTGGAGAGGCTACCTTAAATGCCATTCCCCTATAATGAGATTGATGACTACCTTATATGCCATCCTAGAGCCTTCATCCAGTAGATGAAGGAAGCAGAAGCAGAGACCAACAGCCAAACACTGAGCTGAACTCTGGAATCGAGTTGCAGAGAGGGAGGAGTGATGAGCAAAAGGATCAAGACCAGGCTGGAGAGACCCACAGAATCAGCTGACCTGAACAAGGGGGGAGCTCATGGATCCCAGAATGATGGCTGAGAGGCCAGCATGGGACTGATCCAGAACCCCTGAATATGGGTGTCAGTTTGGAGGTCCAGGCAATCTATGGGGTCTATCCCTAGTACACTAATGAACTTTGGGAGCCTACTCCACATAGAGGGATACTCTCTCAGCCTAGACACACATGGAGGGCCTAGGCCCTGCTCAATTAAGTGACAGACTTTGAAGATCTCCCAAGGTCCCTGTGCATGCTGCTCTTCCAATTGTATAAAAATAACTGATATAGAGATTGTTCTTGACAGCTGTTTTTTTAAAACAGTTTTCAAAACAGCTAATTTTAGCTTTGAAAGTTCTGTTTTTATTTTTAAGGAAAATGTATTTAGCACTAGTTTACATACTTGAAAACAAAGGTTCACCGTGAACCAACAACTAGCAAAAAACTACATGCCAATCCCAGTTCCCTCTCCCCACCTCCCCTGCCCTTAACCAACCCCTATCCCATACCCTTTATGCTATTTTGACATTTGATTAATTCCTTGTCTATCATACATTTTCTGTTTGTATAGGATATATATATATATATATATTTATAAAATGTTTTGATTTTTGTTTTATTCTTCTTTAAAATTTCAGCTCACAAAATCTAAGTGCTTGCATCTGGCAAACATCTTATGTTAAAGACAACTGCTTCCCTTTGTGTAAGAATACATATTATGGACTGTCTTTAATCAATGAACATCAAAATATAGAACATGGACAATTAATTGATATTAATTTTATCTAGATTATTCCAAATAAACATTTCTGAATGTCTATCTCTGTGTTTTCTTTTCATGTTTTAGAAATATATGCTGATCTGGACAGCTTTTATATGAAAAGTCAGAATATTTTCTCATTATCCACCTGGAAACAGACCTTAAAAGCATCTAAAAATAAAATATTAAATGAAAAACTTTAATCCAAAGCATTCATAGTTATTGACAAAGATTCTCTTCAAAGAGTCTATGCATTTGAAGGCAGGTATTAAAAATGTCTGAATTTGAGGTCAACAAAAGAGATTTGGAACCAAGCCTACTAATTTCAAAGCATAAAACCTGAGCAAATGACCTGAATTACTGATCTATTAATGCTTGAAAGTTTTAGTAGCTACATAAAGCTCTAACTATACTCCTAAATACATTTTATGCTTTCCGTTTAAAAGTGTGAGTGTGACTTCGAGGAGGTAAATGTGCAGCTGGCTAGAACCGGTCACATTGTTTAAACAGTGTCTTTTTCATTTCATTTTAATCAGCTAATTTGTAGGTCATACTATAAGGACACTTTTTTTCTCATTCAAACTTCATGTAATTGGCTCATTAAGAGCCAATAGAACACTAACCATGCCCTTAAAAAGAAATTACTGAAATAACAGACAAAATATAATTACAAGCCACTTGACTTGAGAACAAATATCCCCTAATTATAATCACCAAATAAACAAAGAAAATGCTGAGGCTGGTCTCTGCTGTAGGCCCACAGCTTCCCTCTGTAAAATAACAGCATGGTGTGTATCTGCTTAGGTGTGTAGCCTGACCACAGTAATTTCAATTGATATTACATCAGTAATTTTAATTTAATGAATCATAGTTGTCATCAAAGATGGCTACCAAGGTATTCAAATGAAAGATTCTTTTTAATTCTCAGACTGACCTAGATCCTTTCTTTTGGGGGCATGAGGAAGACTGTAAAGTATTGTTCCTTGGATGACTACTGCAATCTGTTAGGATGTGACACATACCCACAGCCTGGCATGATTAAGCTTTCAGTTCTACTAATTTCCTTGAACTGACTTGATATCTCCTAAGCATCTTTCATATTACGTATGAGAATACTGTCATATGGCTGATCTGCTCTACACATCAAGCTTTCTGAAAGAGACTTCACACAGCAAGTAGAAACAGAAATTTCCATTACAATTTGTTCTCCATTCACAGATTGTCTCTGAGAAAAAATTTATGGTATTCATAAGTTCTTTATAGAATTCAAGCTGAAATGGTAGAAATATAAGGCAATAGAGTGATATTCTGGTTCCTTTTCATATACAATGGATGGATATTCTGAACTTCCCAAAAGACTGCATAACATAGGTGTCTTCTACCTGGCAGCTTTTGTTTTCACCATTATTTCCAGGTCTTCAGTTGAATTCTACTGAAGAAGTCAAGTACACAATTCATCTCAAGCAGTGTGTGAAGCAGTTAAACCTATATTATCCCTCATAACCATCAAGAGAAATAGCAACATCACCTTCTTGCAAATGAGAAAGATCAGAGATACATACTAACATTGAAGTTGATGGACCAGTGAATACTTTTGTCATTCTGTTACCCAGTTTCTTGGCCTATCTTCCATGAACCAGAAACTAGTGAGTCTTTAGTTATGAATTCAGACATTGTTTTCATTTAGAAAAGTGCTAAGTAAGACTGCAGCACATATTATAAGAAACAAATAGCAATAAGTCAGACACAAAAAGACAAATACTCTATGTGTTCTCTCACTTACAGAACCTAGATAAGGATTTAATCAATGAATATATGTATGCATGAACACACATCTGTGAAAAACAGATGATCAGTGTTATCAGTAGTTATGATGATGGCTAGGGTACATTTGACTGAAAAGAAGCATTTGGACCCTGAAGCAAATATTTGAAGCGGTAAGGAAGTCAGCACTAAACACTGAAGTGCTTTCCCAGAAAAGGTGACCAAATGCGAGCATGCCAGGATGAGCAAGCATTTGGCACACTCCAGGGAGAATGAGGCCAGTGGCGACAAAATCAAATGAGTGAGGTCCAACAACAAGGCATTAAATCAGGTAGGCAATGCATTCTGCCCTTGAAGATCTTCTTGTTAATTTATTTTTCAGTTTGTGGACTGAAAAAAAGGCCTTTAAAATGCCAGGCAGGTTGCTTACCATTGAGCTGTAGCCAAGCCCTTATCAAATCATGAACTTGTTATCTCATCCTCATGGACTTCACAGGACTTGGTCAATATGTCCGCTCTTACCAAAAGTGTAAAGGAAAACTAAGGGGAGCTTGTGGCCAGTACCATAAGCCACCCGAATTCTAAATAGGAAAGCTCAGTGGGAAGGTAGACAAAGAAGCAGGGAAATTCAGGGAGAAATATGGGATGAAAAGATAGGAAACAGGTTGCCAGAGACACTAATAAAAAGGTTGCAGAAAAGAAAAAGAGCCTGGCATCTTGGGTGCCAAGTTAAAATGGTATATAAAATCCAAGAGGAGTCAGCCATGTCTACTGTTAAGAGCAGTTTATACAGAGAGGTAGAGAGGTGGACGTTGAGTAACCACTGGAGTGGAATCCTTCTTCTCCAAGCATTTACATCCATGTGTTGATCTAAAAGTTGAACTGAAGCTTGCTTGCTAAAAAGTAAAGAAATTACTCAGAGTTACAGGAATGCATGTTAGTGAGAGGGGCAGGAAAGGGTTACTGGGTATACTTAAACTAAAAGAAAGCCAGGTTTCCTGGAGCTTGGCAAACAAGTGAGAAGTTCCATGAAGATAGAATCAAATCTCCAACCTGCTAGATTCCATGTGAATTTCCTTTCCCTCTGCTCAAACATGGAGGGATCATTGCTTAACATAGTCCTTCAAGTTCACCTTGATCTCCATCCAAAATTATTTCATAGCCTCCATCCTTCATAATAGCAATATTCTACTCTCTCAAATATGGGGTTAGTGAGTATCTTTTCCCAAATCTGTGGGCTGCCTTTTTGTCTTGTTCACTGTGTTCTTTGCCTTACAGAAGATTCTTAGTTTCAGGAGGTTCCATTTGCTAATTAATTGTCGATCTCAGTGTCTGTGCTACTGGAGTTATGTTCAGGAAGATGTCTCCTGTACCAATTCATTCAAGAGTACCTCCCACTTTTTCTTCTAAGAGGTTCAGTGTGGCTGTATTTATGTTGAGGTCTTTGATCCATTTGGACTTAAGTTTTGTGCTTCTACATGTCAATATTCAGTTATGATAGTACCATTTGTTGAAGATGCTTTCTTTTTTCCATTGTATAATTTTAGCTTCTTTGTCAAAAATCGAGTCTTCATAGGTGTATGGGTTAAAATCAGGGTTTTCAATTGGATTCCATTGGTCTACCTGTCTATTTTTGTGCCAATACCAAGCTGTTTTCAGGACTATAGCTCTATAATAGAGTTTGAAGTCAGGAATGGTGATGCCTCTGGAGGTTCCTTTATTGAACAGGGTTGTTTTGGCTATCCTGGGTCTTTTGTTTTTCCATATAAAGTTGATTATTGTCATTTCAAGGTCTGTGAAGAATTGTGCTGGAATTGCGTTACATCTGTAGATTGCTTTCAGTGTGATTGCCATTTTTACTATGTTGATCCTACCAACCCAAGAGCATGGGATATCTTTCCATTTTATGGTATCTTCTTTAATTTCTTTCTTTAGAGACTCAAAGTTCTTGCTATACAGATCTTTCACTTGTTTGGTTAGCACTGTCCCCAGACATTTAATGTTGTTTGTGGCCATTATAAAGGGTAATGTTTCTCTGATTTCTTTCTCAGCCCACTTATCATCCATATATAACAGGACTACTGATTTTTTTTCAGTTAACCTTGTATCCTGCCACATTTCTGAAGGTGTTTATCAGCTGTAAGAGTTCCCTTGTAGAGTTTTTCTAGTCACTTATGTAAACTATTATATCATCTGCAAATAGTGTAAGTTTGACTTCTTCCTTTCCAATTTGTATCCCCTTGATCTCCTTTTGTTGTCTTATTGCTCTACCTTAAATGCCCCTCTCTTCATCCAGTAACTGGCGGAAGCAGAAGCAGACACCTTAACTGAACCTCTGGAACCCAGTGACAAAGAGAGAGGACTGATGAGCATAGGGATCAAGTCTGGGCTGGTGAAACCAACAGAAACAGCTGACCTGAACAAGGATGAGCTCTTGGACCCCAGAACCACAGCCAGGAGGCCAGCATGGGACTGATCCAGACCCCCCTGAATGTGGGTATCAGTAAAGAGGCCTGGACAATCTCAATCTATGGGGTCCTGGGCAGTAGATCAGTATTTATACCTGACATATAAATGGACTTTATGTGTCCACACCACAAAGAGGGATGCTCTCTCAGCCTGGACTCTTGGAGGAGTGCCTAGGCCCTGCCCTGAACAAAAGGACAGACTCTGAATTTGCCCTATGGGGAAGGGAGTTGGGATGGGGGAAGGCTGGGGAGGCTGGTGTGGGAGGAGGGGAGAGAGAGGGAACTGGGATTGACATATGAAGCCAGTTTGTTTCTAATTTTTAAAAATGTAATAAATAATAATAATAAAAACAATATTCTGCTCTCTCCAGCCCTCAAAACAATCTCTTCAGCTGTGCTTTCTAGAATGCAGATTTGTTTTACTCTGTAGAATAATTAGATTCATTAATCTATGCTAATTCATTAATCTATGCTAGTCCCTACCCTGAGTACTTACATTTTAACAGGGATTTTCTAGTGACACAAAGAAGTGAATCTATTAGTGCACATTTTAGATGCTAAGTAGGACATTTTAGTGTTATAGAAACCATACTATTTCTCTAAGTCCACTTTAGAAAGGTTTTATTCTACCAGAGATACTGAGACACATAAATAATGTAGTAAATTTACTCCATGCTGGTTAATTGCACTATTTTTTCATGGTTGTGCTTCGCACATTAATATTCACTGTGCTCTGCAGATGCCCTGGCCCTATCATCAAGTACTTTGCCACTTAAATGAACTCTGTATTTAGAGAAGCATGCCAAGTAATATGTGTTTATTTTATTATGTTTCTATAGAGCTTGTTACAGTCCTTGCCAATTGCTCAGAAAGAATATGAATCTTTTGGGTGAACGTAGTATGCAGTAATCATGGTATGTAAGTGAAATTATGGTCTCAAACACTACAAGAAGGAAAGCATTTTCAATCTATTCAACTATGAGAATGTCTTCCTTAAAAATAAATAAATACAGCCAGAAAGTTGGTGCCCTGCATTTCTGTTCTGTGAAAACCAAGTAAATGCTACAGCAGTTGGGATAACTATGTCATGACTGATTCTGGTTTATTCAAGTTGTTTTCCTTCCACAGGAAGAGCAGCTTAAAAAAAAGAGAGAATTGAATAGGTCCTTACGGCCAACTTAACTAAATTGTGTCCTGCATTAATATAATGAGCTCAATTCAACATAATGCAATGAGAAAGAAATGGACAACAGGGTTCCCAATAAAAAGACACAATCAGCTCTTAGACACAAGGGGGGAAAGCAAAGTAAGGAATCTCAATAAAAAATAATTCCTTCCTATTTCTCTACAGAGCTGACTCTGGGATCTTGTATAATGCGTGGAAAATACCTTATGAATATTTTGATATTGAATAAAGAGGAAAATCAGGAGGATGAAAAAAGTCAGCAGAAAAATTTAGTGGCATGTGTATAATATTTTTAATTTTTCGATGAAATTTTCTTCATGCCAATCACTAGCCGTGAAAAGTTGTCTACCTCAATCAGTGTATTAGTATAAGGAGATCAACTGTGCTTTAACCCTACAAAAAGAATAGCATGAAATAAGTTGATGTTACACAATCAGCAGTTTATTCTGTTCTACTTTTCTCTCCAATCAGTGCCAAAGCCATTGTTCTCACATTGATTACTATGAGTTCTTACCCAGTTTTTCAGCAAGGAGGATTGTTGATTCATAAGTGGATAGTAAATGAAAGCCAATTCGTTCTTTAGATTGCTGAATTTTGTCTTTTAATAAAGTATATTTCCACCCTGAGGTCTTATGACATACTAAGCTGTCCTTCTCCCATACCTCAGGATTTTTAATGCAATTATCTCATCACATATTCTCATTTGTTCGTTATCTTCCCCAACTTTACAGGAGTACTAGAAAGACATACATTCTCTTTGAGCTCAGTATATAGCATGTTTAATATTGTACCTTGTTGTGATGGCAGAGGGAGGGAGACAATCACTGATTAATACACAATTTACTCAAAATCAAAACACTCTCTATGTACAGGAAACACAAATCCTTCAGGGCTCCATCACCTAACATCGTCGTATCCAGGGAAGGCTAGCTGAGACTTTTTGTGTTCAACTTTGTTAATTAGTTGAGTCAGGCGCTTGAGTTCCTGGTGTTTTGCCTCTGTCTTCTAGAAAATAACAGTAATCATGAATGAAAACAATTCAAAATCTATAAAGGTACCAATAAACAGTGATGTGGACTAAAATGCCTAGTCTACAAATAAAAGCTTGACGTGTATGTTTGTGTTTTGTCTTTAAGGGAATTCATCTTTTATTTCATTAAAAAAAAGCCGCATCTTGCCTATTATAACTGTGTGTAGTAAGACTTAAATTTCATTACAACTAAAGAGCATATATTTACAAGCAATCCTAGGCTGTTTTCTCATAATTCTCTAAGTATTCCAGAATTCCCTGAAAAGCCATCTTGAAGTGAAAGACCCCAATAGGGATACTTTCACGGAAAGGAGACCCGAACCCAAGGAACAATGAGACCACGAGCTTGGATGCAACAGCAAGAGGCTTTATTGATAATACACGGGTACCCGGGGCGTCTCAGTCTCGGGAACTGAGAGCCCCGAGCTGGGGACTCAGGGGTTCTTTTATAGTAAAAAGCGCAGTACAGAAGCGAGAAGCCTAGTAACAGGACCCTGATTGGGCAATTTAAATGAGGCTAGGGCTCAGAACGAGGGCAATTGAGGTTTTGAGGTTTTTCTTGGAACTCAAGTCTCGGCCTTGGCCCTATCTGAGGAACAATAGGTCTCTGTGCTTGCCCAATCTTGCTGAGCTGGCCATCTGGTCAGAGCTCCCTTCTGATAGCAATGACTATTCAGCTGTGGGGACCTTGAACTGAGCTCCCCTCTGATAGCAATGACTATTCAGCTGTGGGGACCTTGAACTGAGCTCCCCTCTGATAGCAATGACTATTCAGCTGTGGGGAAACGGAATTTTCCATAAGCCTCAGCTGCCTGTTTAGACTGGGCCAGGGTCTTTCAGAAGGAGGACTTCTGAATTCTGGATGTGTGCCTGTAGATCATGACACATCAACCTAGTTCATAGCAAGCAGATCTTGGAGAGGTGGACACCATACTTCTCCGCCCTTTCCAAATCCTTGAGCAAAGCCTCTCACTGCTTTCCTCTCCCACTGACTGACTCCAAAGAGAAAAAAATGTCCCTATAATTTTTCCTAACTTCTCTTACTGAACTGAAAGTCCTTGAAGATTTATACTATGATATTTATATTTTTATGTAGGTCAAAAAGATTGTTTTGTAGAGTAGAAATGCAAACTTTTCTCAATGTTGGACATTTCAATGGTTATATCTAAAGATCTGTATAATACGGCATGTTCATTTATTGACATGAAGGTTCAGACAACAGGATCTTAAAGTGGATATTACTTCTTAATATCTCTAAAATAGTTATTCTGTGAAAATTCAAGCTTAGATATGTTACCTTTCAACTTCCATCTAACTATATTCTGCTCTATTATTACTAATGTGATTCTTGCATGGAGTTTTTTTTCCCATTAGAAAACTGAGCCGACTTTAAACGTTCATACCATAGCTATCTTCTATAAACCTGAGAAATGGAAATCACTGGTTACTAACTTTGAACGTGAGACCAGATATGGAGCAGAATCCTTCCTTTGAGAACAACACTGACAATAATCAATATTCCTAACTTTAGTTTTATGGAGAATCTAAAAAAATATCAACTTGATAATTTTGGAAAGAAAGATTATACTAAGTAGAAGGTGAGGGCAAAAAAAAGATCAACAAACTAATTCTCTTATTTCAGAAAAACATATCCAATGGCAAATATATTTGGATAAGCACAGAAAGTATTCCTTTCCTTTCTCAGTAATGAGATAAGTATCCATGATGAGTGTTATTCTTCTCTAATCTGTAAGATATTCAAGCTATGCTAACATGAATTTCCCCTGGAGAAGACATTAAGTCATCAGCCAAAGTACAGCTAAGCAGCTGGAACAGACACAAAGCAAATTGTTTAAGCCTTTCACCTTCTGCCATCAGGATAACAATGGAAAATTGTTAACCAGTATCCCATTACAGAGCCAAGAAATGAGATGATGGGAGAGTCGAATTGAAAGCCATAAACTGCTGTTTCCATTTGAACACTATCTTGTTTACCTCTAGATAAAAGTATAATTTAGTCTGTTAGCACTGAATGTCCAAGTAGCCTAATCTCAAGAAATGGATGCTCTCACAGTCTATCTGCAAGTCATCACCATACATGTCACATTTATTCCTTATAAAGGAGACCCTGATAATGTATTTACATCTTTTACCTTATTCCGGCATTTATATTATACATGAAGGACTTGTATGTAAGGCCAGTTTATGCAATACCAGCACATCCAGAACACAAAAGATGAAAAATAATGAGTAGCAAAGTACACTTGTGAGATCATATATTATATATTATATTACTGAGTTTTCCAGCAACATGAAAGATTTGGAGTCTTTAGTCAGAGAGTCCCCTTGTCTACAACTGAAAGTGCATGACAAAAAAAACTAACAGAATTCCAAAATTAAGGTGTTTCAAATATCAGCTGAGAGTAACAATCAGTCCCTGAAGCTGACCACTCCTAAATCACTACACAAAGTGATTATTTCAGAAGAGAAATTCAATTCCTTAGACAATCCATCTGTCAGTTTGCTATACTTAAATCCTATTAATTCAGTTAACCTGAGAGGATGTCTCAAAGAACTATTAGACTTTTTAAAGGTAGCATATTGGGGGCTGGAAAGAAAGCTCTGCAGTTAAGAGCACTCGCTGCCCTTGCAGAGGTCCAGGGTTCACTTTCTAGGACCCAGGATTGTCCAGAGCCACCCATAATTGCAAGTCCAGGGTTTCTGGTGCCTTCTTTTGGCCTCTGTGGGCTCCAGACACACATGTAACACACATGCATGTACGCAGGCAAAGCATTCATACACAAAATAAGATAAATGAATCTTAAAAATAAAGCCAATGCATTTTGATTATTTCAGCAACATAATTCATCCGTATATTCTGTAGAATTAACAGGAGTGTAGAAGTATTATCAAAAAGATAATTCTGTGTCAAATAAAACCTTGAATCAAAATTTCCTGATGAAAATTAAAAACTAGGAGACCTTACTTCTGCACAATAACTCTTCACCCTGAGAGAGGAAGCGAGGGAAGTGACCCGGAATGGAAAATGATGAGAGAGAAGCGCTTTCATCCAGCCAGCAAGCCCTTATGTGAGGAGCCCTGCTGTTCTGTTGCTCACAGAAAAAAAAGTAAAGTAAAAGAAAGTAAAGCTTAGTGCAGTCCTGTGCTTAAGGCATTTCTAACCCAAGGATGTGATGGAGGACTCCACTTAAGAGTTCCCAGTACTTTCTAAAGCCGTTTTCTGAATGAGTGAAACAACTTTAAAGGCATCTTTCTTGCTTCCAACAAGGGGGGAAAGTTTGTTCCTCGCAGCCGAGTTTCTCTACTGCTACGCTGGGGGAGAAAACTACACTAGAGGAAGTAAGCATGCTGGCACAAATCATACTTGGAGTCGCCGTGTCTCAGTTTCCACATCTAGATTCAAGGATGCTGAGTGAAATTACACCTAGATTTAAATGCTTCTCCAAATGCACCCTTAAGGAAAGCAACTAATTCTACAATAGGATACCAGAGACTGAAAATGTGATCAAGTGTATATGTAATCACATCAATTATAGAACTCAGAGCAAAGGTTTTTAATTCATTTTTTCTAATGGAAAATATCCATTAGTGAATCCAGAAATCAGCATAATGGATTTCAACCATCATTTACCAGAATAACTTGAACAAAGCATAAAATTTGGAACTGCATTATGGGAAGGAAGGACAAATACTCTCATAACTCAGAAATTTATACACATGAATTCATGTGTATATTGCTTGGTGATAGAACAAATTATACTTTTATTCTCTAGCATACCAACAGTTCTTTAAAAATCACTTATTTACAGTGTATCTACTTGAGCTAGATGAGAAAATCAGTTTTCACTTACCAATCGTGGGGTCATGATAATCTGGGAACTGGTGGCTTATAAACTGCATTGTCACTGCTGACGGAAAAAAAACATAGTCAGCCCTTACCTATGAATTGTTCATCAACATAGCTCTATATTTTAATATTTTCTGGTAAGTAGCTCTCTTTTATGAGTGACTACATAAATTAAATGGCATTAGCTAACACATGATAATGATAGTAACAACACATAGTTATGAAAAACAAAAAAGTCTATACTGTGTATTTGTAGTAAATATTTCGAAGTTTAAGTGTATTTCAATCCCTGGGGCTTCACAGTTAGCTCTAGTTAGTTGATGGTTTTCAAGAAGTTTCTGGGATCTTTTTGGCTCTGAGTTTCATGATACCGGATGAATCTATGTCTCTGTCACCAGCTGAGTGGTCAGAATCTGGCATCTAACTGAACAACTAATAATAAGTTGGGCAGTCTGTCATCTCAACTTGGAAGATGCTGTACATGCAAAACTGAAATAAAATACCCTCACCCTGTATCAGCAGAATAAAGGAATGCACATCTATTTGCCAAACATATGTCTTAGGACAAATCCATTTAGCTTCTTTAGGCTACAATGTTGAGAATATCTTTAGATCCTTTCCCTCTTACATCCTCCATACAAATACCCAGTTTCCATGAAACACCTTTCCAATGTGTCTAGCCCTAGCTCAGAGTCTTATCCTATAAACTGCTTTCCTTCTGTAAATTCTTACTTACAATGTAAGTAAGTAAGTCACAATGGTACCATAACAGTCATCCAGAGGCCTGTCACTGACAACTCACGTAAAGACCATGGTCTTGAAAATAGTCTCAGACTGTAGGATTTTTCATGGTCATCCTATCTCTCAAGCCAAGTGTGTGTCTTGTGCTCAAACCTCCTGAGACACGCCCCTTGAACAAGCCTTCGCCACATGGTCTAGAATAGTGCCAGTGTTAACCGATCCAACTCTCTGACCAACACTGGACCAGGCTTATCTTAAGCCTCTTCTCATCTGAACCTCAGCTTTTGAACTTCTGTGTTGTATTTCTTCGGTAATTCAGTTCTGACAAGAATTGTGTTGATCCTGCTTGGAGAGATGCCCACCGTTTACATCTGATGATCATTTGAATATGAAATGTTCTTTCAGGGCCATGGGACAAATTTTCTATCCCCAGCTGGTGCCACTGGCTTGGGAGGCTGTGAAAACGTTGTTAGGGGGAACCTAGCTTGCGGAAAGGAACCGCTGGAAGTGTGGTATTTGTCTCCAGGCCTTTCCCAGCCTATGCCTCCTGTCCATCGGGTGAAGAATGGCCTCCACCAGAAAGCTGTCACCACAGTGTTTTCCCCAGCGCCATGGGGCCATGCAAACATAGGATACACAATCTGAAACCAGAGCAGAGGAAGTATTTCCTCCTTGAAGCTGTTCTCTCTGGTATTAGCTACAGCTATGCAAAAATACCTAATATAAAATCTCAGTAGCGTCTTCAATCTACGCAGCAGGAGAGCTGATCCCCTTGCCTTCTCCCAGCAGAAATCCCCTGAATCTGCTTTGGCTGTGTCCATCCCAGCCCTCCACAGTGTTCCATCCACTGCCTCCATCCTGGCCACGGAACTTTAAGTCTCTTTAATTTAACTCTCTGCAGCTCTTTCTGTATTCTGTGTCTCAGTTCCACACCTTTATGTTTTTCTTCTATTGTAATAGAACCTTAACAAGATAGGGTTTTGCTGGTGTACCTGCTTTCCAGTTCTGTAAAAGTACTAGTGAGGCTCAACATGTCATCTCAAATATCACACTATTTGAGCAATATATTTAACCTTTTATATCTAAAATCTGTCAGTATGTGGTATGCATAAAAGCTTCCTGAACTATCAGAAAACATTTACATAATCATGTTAATTAACTACCATATATTTGGGAAGAGTGTAGAGGCTAAAAAGTCAGAACACATCTAAATGAAAAACACATCATCACTTTAAAAACTGATTGGTATACTTAAACATTAAACTTGAGAATCATAGGGTTAATATCAAAAATAATCTGTCGGAATCAACTGCTGCAGCTGTTTATAAGAACATAGAGCATATGTTTAGATGCTTGGGTGCTGGCTTTAATGGAAGCCTGCTGTTTATTGGATAATTAAAAATAACTCTTCAATTATCAAATGCTCTGGCCTGCCACCTAGACAGAACCAAAGAAATTGGAATCAGTTTTTATTGGTTCCAAAACTTCAAAAACATAATTTTATCAGACTGATGTGTAAAAGTTTCTTTAATGTTTTTGAAATGGACATCTAAGGAACTTTTAATAGCCATTTTCTATTTAGGGCAATAATAAGCAAAAAAATCATGAAAAAGAATCCCTAAATATTTATGTTGTAATATATTTGTGTGTGTGTGTGTGCGCGCGCGCGTGTGTGTGTGTGTGTGTGTGTGTGTGTGTGTGTGTGTGTGTGTGTTATATTTACATACAAATGGTGCTTTTCAAACTAGTAATTAAGAGAAACTCTGGGCTTCCTGAGAAAGGAAGGCACAGTTCTGAAACACTACCCTTTTCTGAAATAAGAAAGGTACATTGATGAATGAAATTTTCATTTATGACATAAGTAGACAGTAGATGTGTACAGTTTCTATCTAATATTCCCTATTTACCCAGGGATGATTTGCTCTTTAACAAGAAGTGATTGGAAGTTCATTCATGGCCCTGGCAGAGATTTTTCTGCCTAGGCAGACAGCCTCCCTCCACACTTTGACTCTTCTTTCTGTCTACTTATCCATATAAGCAGTGTTGATATTACAGGGATCTGCAGGACACAGTAGGAACAGTTACACTGAAAAAATCCCAGCATAATTTAGGAATCAGCCTTTTAATCAGAACCCAGGACATTTACGAACAATGCAACTTGAGAGCAGCTAAAATCTCAATTCAAACTTGGGTTTTAGGAGTTAGGTTTTCAAGCATTTGCCTTACCATTTATGTTTGTGAGGAGGAATAGATCCTTTGGAGAGCAATGCTTAGTTATTTTAATCCTGTGCATGAACAAGTTCAATGCAGCAAAGTAAGAAACTTGATCACTTGTGTTCAGTCATAAGACAACGAATAAAGCCGCGAGTTTGGTAGCTCACAACCTTAATCCCAGCACTCGGGAGGCAGAAGCAGGCGAATTTCTGTAAATTCGAGGCCAGCCTGGTCTACAGAGTGAATTCCGGGACAGACAAGGTTACACTGAGAAACCCTGTCTTGAAACCATCCCCCTCCAAAAAAAGGAAATAGAGAAAATATTGAAGCATGAAAACTTAATGTGGCATGTAAATTTATAAACATTTACCCCAGAGCTTACCACACGTGTATCTTTACTTTTCCTTAAAATACCAAAAAACACTTCTAAAAGAGAAATCCAACATTGAGGCCAGGACAACCCCTCATACATTTTAGAAAGTGACTAAGTCAGAACACTCTCAGTATGAACCAGATCTTGCCTCAACAATAAGCACTTAATTTTACAGCACTTACTTATTTGAAATAGTTAAAATTTCCACAATACACTTAAACTGAATAATAGATGACTTTGTCACCTTCAAACATTTACTTGTGGTTAGTCATTGCCAGTCTACATCTTATGATCCGCGTCAGTCTCTTCACTATCAAGCATGGTAGAAGCCATGGATATTACCCGGGATCAGAATGCCAAGGAAAGGACAGAATTTCATAGAATTTCTGACAGTCTTGGCCAAAACCCTGCATGCAGACAGTGGAAACTGTGGCGCTGGAACATCCAACCTGTGTATCAAAATCCAGCTATGATATGGCTATTCTGTGCACGATGTACACTTGGGACGCATTAACAGATGGGTGTGGACGCCTCTTTCCTCATTCTTTTTAGTATGATATTTAATTTCCTTCCCAGCCACACCTATGCAATGACCTAGCCTTCTGTGTGCATATCTCCCTCTCAGAAGCAGAGGATCGTTTCACCGCTCACCACCCAGCACCTCTGACCACTGTGAATATGAACTTCCAGGCTGGGTTTCGGTATTTGTCAGTTAGGAGTGAAAATTTCTTCTTTTTTATGTGTTTGAGTTAAAAACATGAATGCTTCAAATGTCAATCCCAGCTCTCTCTCCCACCCCTCCTCCCTTGTCCCTTCACCAGCCTCCCCCGACCCAGGACATTCCCAACATCATTCCCCAGGGAGGGTAAGGATCAAGGTGGATGAGTTTTCTGATGTGTTCTTGGATCCAATTTGCCAGTATTTTATTGAGTATTTTTCGCATCAACTTTAATGAGTGAAATTGGTCTGAAATTCTCTTTTTTAGTTGTGTCTTTGTGTGGCTTGGGTATCAATGTTATTGAAGCTTCGTAAAAAGAGTTTGGCAAAGACCCTTCTGCTTCTGTTACATGGAATATTTTCAGGAGAATTGGTATAAGCTGTTCTTTGAATTTCTGGTAAAATTCTGCACTGAAGCCATCTGGCCCTGGGCCTTTTTTGGTTGGGAGACTTTTAATGACTGCTTCTATTTCCTTAGAGGTTATGGATCTACTTAAATTGCTTATCTGTTCTTGATTTAATTTTGGAAGGTGATAGCTATCCAAAAAGTTGTTCATTTCCTTTAAATTTTCGAATTTTGTGGAGTACAAGTTTTCAAAGTATGAACAGATGATTCTCTGGATTTCCTCAGTGTCCATTGTGATGTCCCCATTTTCATTTCTGATTTTGTTAACGCGCATGTTCACATTCTGCTGTTTGGTGAGTTTGGATAAAGGTTTGTCTATCTTGTTGATTTTCTCAAAGAACCAACTCTTTGTTACATTGATTCTTTGTATTGTTTTCCTAGTTTCTGCTTTATTGATTTCAGCCCTCAATTTGATTATTTCCTGGCATCTACTCCTGTTGGGTGAGTTTGCTTCTTTGTGTTCTAGAGCTTTCAGTTGTGTTGTTAGTTCTCTAGTGTAACTTTTCTCCAGTTTATTCATGTGGGCAGTTAGTGCTATGAACTTTACTGTTTGCTTTCAAAGTGTCCCATAAGTTTGGGTATGTTGTGTCATCGTTCTCATTGAATTCTAGGAAGTCTTTAATTTCTTTTTTATTTCTTTTTTGACCCAGGAGTGGTGCAATTGTGCATTATTCAATTTCCATGAGTTTGTAGGGTTTCTGCTATTTGTGTTGTTGTTGAACTCTAACTTTAAAACATGGTGGTCTGATAAGATACATGGAGTTATTCCAATTTTTTGTACCTGTTGAGGTTTGATATGTTGCCAAGTATGTGGTCAATTTTTCAGAAGGTTCCATGTGGTGCTGAGAAGAAGGTATATTCTTTTCTGTTTGTATGGAATGTTCTGTAGATGTCTGTCAAACCCAATTGGGTCATAACTTCTGTTAGTTCCTTCGTTAGTCCTGTCTAGTGGTGAGAGTGGGGTGTTGTAGTCTCCCACTATAAGTGTGTGAGGTTTTATGTGTGGTTTGAGTTTTAGTAATGTTTCTTTTACCAATGTGGTTGCCTTTGTGTTTGGGGCATCAGAATCGAGACTTCATCTTGGTAGATTTTTCCAGTGATATAAAATGAACTACTTCATCTCTTTTGGTTGATTTCAGTTTAAAGTCTAGTTTAGTTTATTAGTTATTAGGCTTGCTACCCCTGCTTGTTTCTTGGGTCCATTTGATTGGTAAAGCTTTTCCCAACCCTTAACTCTTAGGTAACATCTGTCTTTGAAGCTGAGGTGTGTTTCTTGTATGCAGCAGAAGGATGGGTTCTGTCTTTGAATCCATTCTGTTAGCCTGTGCCTTTTTATGGGAAAGTTAAGACCATTAATATTGAGGGATATTAATGACATTTGATTGGAATGGTTGTTCTTGGTAGAATTGTATGTAGATTTCCACCCCTTTTCTCTTTTGGCTTTTGGTAAAGTGGGATTATCTATTGCCTATGTTTTTCCAGTTGTAATTAACTTCCTTGGGTTGGAGTTTCCTTCCAGAACTTTCTGTAGGGCTGGGTTAGTGGATACATATTGTTTAAATCTGGTTTTGTCATGGAATATCTTATTTTCTCCATCTGTATTGATTGAAAGTTTTGCTGGGTATAGTAGTCTGGGCTTGCATCCGTGGTCCCTTAGTATTGATAGAATATCTATCCAGGACCTTCTGGCTTTCAGAGTTTCCATGGAGAAGTCAGGTGTAATTCTTATAGGTTTGCTTGACCTTTTTTCTTAGCTGCTCTAAGTATTCTTTGTTTATTCTATATGCTTGGGGTCTTGATTATGATGTGGCAAGGGGACTTTTTTGTGGTCCACTCTATTTGGTGTTCTGTAAGCTCTTGTACCTTCATTGGCATGTCTTTCTTTAGGTTGGGAACGTTTTCTTATATGATTTTGTTGAATATGTTTTCTGTCCCTTTGAGTTGGGTTTCTTCACCTTCTTCTATACCTATTATTCTTAAGTTTGGTCTTTTCACGGTGTCCCATATTTCCTGGATATTTTGTGTTAGGGATTTGTCGGATTTTCTTTGGTTGATGAATCTATTTCTCCTAGTGTGTCTTCAACACCTGAGATTCTCTCTTCCATCTCTTGTATTCTGTTGGTTATGCTTGCATCTGTAATCCCTGACCATTTCCCTAGTTTTTCTGTTTCCAGCATTCCTTCAGACTGTGGTTTTTATTGTCTCTATGTTAGCTTTCAACCCTTGCACTGTTTGAATTGTTTCTTGTATTTTGCTTCGTGTTTTCCTCCATTTGTTGCATTTTTTTATTTTTGGTTTGTTTTTTCTTCCATTTCTTGCATTTTTTTCTTCCATTTATTTGAGGAATTTTTCTCACATCCTCTTTGAGGGCCTCTATCATTTTTATGAAGGTGTTTTTAAGGTCATTCCCTTCTGCTTCATCCGCATTGGGGTGTTCAGGTTACTAGTGTAGAATCTCTAGACTCTTGTGGTGTTATATTTGTTTTTTGTTGTTGTTGTTGAGTGTGTTCTTATATTGCCTCTTTCCCATCACTTCTTCCAGTGGATGTAGAAAGAGTCTCTTCCTCTCCTGGTGGGTAGGCAACCAGGGTTCCCTTTCCGTGGTCCAAGCAAATCCAAAACTCTCTGACCTCTGCTCTCTGTCCTCTGATAAGTTCTTAAAATGACTGATTTCACCTGTAGTTCGTGTTAGCACTATACTTCTCTTGCCTCCTATGTTGTTAGTGATTAATGTCATTTCTCTCTGCAGTCTGTAATCACAGATTGGTGGGAACTAAAAGACTATTGAAACTCAGTTGTATTTTTCTGCTTACATGTAATATGGTATTCACAATATGTAAAATATATGGTTTTGTTTGTATTCTTTGCTTGTATTTCTGTTTGGGTAGAATGTATAGAGACTTTTCATATTTGGGAAGACAACAATATTCCCGTATTAATTTTTCATTGACTATTGAGTCTTGATGTATGTGTGCTACAGGATATTTGATCATGCTATGAAACCCAAGATTGTGTTATTTTCCGGGAAAAAAAAACTGTTTCTAGCTGTAGTGTAGCTCAGTCCTAGAACACACCTGTAATCCAAGAGATTTCTGCTTGAATATTGTAAGCGGGATTAAATAAAGTCAACCATAAGTCAAGAGGTAGAGCAAGCAACCAGTTGACAGAAAATGAATATGAAAAAGCCACAGAGAGTAAGACGGATTCAGGGGGACAGAGAGAGGTGCCTAGGAAATAGAAGGTGGGGACATTGAGTTACAGTAGTCTGATTTGAGACAACATGGGAGAAAGATATTTCTGTGATGCCTGCACAAGAGGAAGGTCAGCCAAGTGCTTTCTCTGCCTCCCTGTGCTAGCACGGTTTCACCCCAGCATCTGGCTCATGAGTCTTTATTGGAAAAAAAGAAATGATTGAGATTTCATTTAAAACAGCGTATGTGAAGAAGTAAACAAACCTCTTAAAGCTAGATCTTTTATTTATTTATTTATTTATTTATTTATTTATTTATTTAATTTTGGTTTTTCGAGACAGGGTTTCTCTGTATTGTTTTGGAGGCTCACTGGAACTCACTCTGTAGACCAGGCTGGCCTCGAACTCACAGAGATCCGCCTGCCTCTGCCTCCTGAGTGCTGGGATTAAAGTCAAGTGCCACCATGGCCCGGCGAAGTTAGATCTTTACACTTAATTCCAAAAACTAGCAAATAATTTTTCTCATCAAAACTATAGGTCAAATGTAATCTAAACTTAACATATTAATTTCCTTGTAAAATGATCTTTTCATTAAATTTCTTCAGCTTGACAACTAAAAATCTATTTGTCTAAGAAGACAAAGAACAAAGATTATCATTCAACTAAAATGTCTTTAAATAATTTAAAAGAGAAAAATAAGTTGTACACTGCAAAATTTTTAAATACTTTAGTCTTGTCACATTTAGCGAGCCTCTACTATGAGCTAGAAGTTGACCATAGCAAATTAGCAGGTTACATCTTTCAAATGTATTGATTACAAGACATATATTTTAAAACTTCTGAATTAGAAAATTCTGACAAGTAGATGCAGGAATAGGAAGGCTGATGGATATAGGCGCCTGGGTTTAAGTAGGCTGTAGGGGAACACTAGTTTCCCTCCCATCTAAAGGAGGTTTCCTAGTGTAGAAGGCAAATGGCTACACTGCACTTCTTAACTTCCCATAAAGCCAGTGTAGCACAGAGGAATGGGACCCTTCATCAAGTGGTACTCCCACACCCTCAAGCACCACCGAAACTTTACCACCAAGTGGTAAGAGAGTAAAAGAGAATTCCTGGGTACCTGCATGAGAAGACATTGGAGGGAAGTTTCCAAACGCACATTCCTCCACACGCACTCTGTGTCATAACTTAGTGATTTTCCAACCTTGTCTGTAATGCAGCTGCAGTAAATTTCAAGAGGAACAAGAAAAATGTGGGTTTTTTTGTTTTGTTTAGTTCTTTTTTTTTTTTTTTTTTTTTGGTTTTACGAGACAGGGTTTCTCTGTATTGTTTTGGAGGCTGTGGGTCCAGCCTGGCCTCGAACTCACGGAGATCCACCTGCCTCTGCTGGAATTAAAGGCGTGCGCCACCACTGCCCAGCGAAAAATGTGTTATAAGAAAGATAACAGGCTCAAACCCACAGGGTAGGGGACAGCATTCAAATAAAATGTGAAGCTTACAAATTAAAAAAAAATAGAATGTCACCCTCTTCCTCCATCAAAGAGTAGCAATCCTTTAACTAACCCCATCTCGGTCTTCACATTGTCTGATATCCTGTGAGTTTCGACAAGGGATCCCTTAGAGTTCTGCACACACAGATGTCTTTTACAGGTTGCTGAACACCTCAAGAAACCATTACAAGACATCACACTTGTTTGCCTTTCTGTAGATGAAAACAAACTATATACTGATTGTTTTAGAAGCAACTATTTACATTGGGGTGTATATGAATTGATGAGTGAAATGTTCTTGTTTAGGTAAATTGAGAAATCATCAAGAAAATCAAGAGAGAGACAACAGAAACAGGAGACAAGTTCTGCTTCATGGTGTGATCAGTCATGCTGCTGTGACAACTTGTTTTGATTGATTTACACACAGAATTATATATGCGGAGAGGAAATTTTATGAGAAAAGTTGAGTCATTGGCTGTAGGCTTAATACAAACAAATGGAAGTGAAAAGAACGTTTCTTTGTACTAAGGCACTATCTTTCGATTTCTAAGATTACTACAAGTACTGTTTAATACCTGCATAGGGAGCTATGATATTCCACCTCTGTAGATTTGAGAATTTATTAAGAGCTAAACTATAAGCAGCAAGAGAAAATACTCAATAGATGTCATATAAAAACACTTTTGCTTTATTGGTGGTTACTTAATTAACATATTTTGTATAACTGCCCACAATGAATAAAGACCCCAAACAGCTTAAACTTCCATACAATAATAGTAATAAGAGATTTAAAACAATAAAAAGTAAACCTATTTTATTTGATCTCTCCTTCCTATACATGTCTTAATTTATTTTATTATTCAGGAATTTCCATAATTTACTATTCCATTTTCTACTTAACTTTAAATAAACTGTTCTTCTGCATAATGCAGTAGTAAACCATCGAATTTGTGTTTCTGAGAAATCTGACAATATCATATATTAGAGTGGTAGCGGCATATGACCAGAGGCAGACTGTCAATTATTAAAAAAGAAAACCATAGAAAGAAAAGAGTTGTTTTCTACAGCAAAAACACCAAGCAACCAAAAGGCTTCACGAAAGAAGACCATCCGTCACCAATGCGCCTGACCACACCCACCCTTCAAATGGAATCTGGGAAGCCGTAGACAAAAGCACTCTGGATAACGATATAATCTAATAGCGGAGGCAGTGGACACTCAGTCCTCACCGCCCCTCTGGGAACAGAAGGCCTGAGATGGGAAATATTAAACTAAGAGACTGGTCGCCGGGGCTTAGTCACATTTCTCTCATTTAAGCAGTACGTTAGGACTTGGAAAAAAATTACTTAACCTTACCATTTTTATTTTGCTGTGAGAAAAAAAAATGACTGGAGGAACTGAAGGGAACTGGAGGAAAGACAAATCGACAAATCAAAGCCCCGGACGGCACATCCCGCCACGCTTCGCTCTCCACGACACTGTCTTGTCTTTGCCACCACGAGGACCACCGGCACCATTGCCAGCCTCGGCTCCTCTTCGCCTATGTGAGATGTAATTCTGCCACCTTTTACTTCCGTCTCCGGTTTTCTAGCTCGACTGGTCCTCTGGGATTCTGTATCCCTCCCATCACCCTCCCCCGCTAAGGGGAGGCCTTAGTTACTGCTTTTCTCTATGCCTGGACTGCTCTTCCTTCAGACATCAGCCGGGCTGAGTCTCACGCCTTTCTGTATGATTACTCACACGTGGACTGCTTGGTGGGTATTCCATCTCCTCTACATTTAAATCAAAACGCATTCCTCCTCACTGGAGCTCCTTGGGTCGCTTTGTTGACATTAATTAAATCACTAGGTTTTAACCCCAGATATTAACCACGTAATGAATGATACCTAAGTACTTGGGACACATTAATGAGTGACGCAGGCCGAAAGAACGTGGACAGACAGACAATTGAAACACTGATAAATGTTTATGACCTTGCATACATATTAATGCTTGCATGGTGACAATGCAATTGAAGAGTATAATTATTATTGGATAATTATCAGATCATCTAAATACGGTAAAACAAATTCCACGGCAAGAATTTAATGGGTTTACGATTTCAAACACCACTGGAAATGTAATATTTCCAACTATTACAGATGACATTCATGTAGCTCCTAGGAAAGATCATTGTGAGCATTTAATTGATGTTTTTTACCTTTCAGAACAATATTCTATGGCCTGGCACCAACTTCTGTTTTAGTTAGAGTTTCTACTGATAAGACAAAAGACTATGAATTAAAGCAACTCAGGCAGGGTGTCAGGAGAGTTATTTCATCTTATGGTTCTACATCATACTTCATCACTGAGGAAAGCGGGGCCAGGAACTCAAACAGGCCAGGAACCTAGAGGCAGAAACTGATGCAGAGGCTATCAAGGGGTGCTCCTTACTGCCTTGCTCTGCGTGGCTTGTTCAGCCTGCTTCTAGCTCCCAGGACCACCAGTCCAGTGTTGGCCCAGCCCACAGAGAACTAAGCCTTCCCACATGAATCAATCAAAAAAATACACCAATGACTTGCCCACAGTCCAGTCTAAAGGGGTCATTTCCTCAATTGAAATTCCCTCTTTGTAAATGATTCTGGATTGTATCAAATTGGTATAAAACCAGGCAGCATAGCAACCATATTAAAAACAGATTGGATCACAGGTCCTCACATCTACAATTTTTGTTTTTCTAATGTGCTCCAAATTCTCTTCTCTTAACTTAAAATGTATGTTTAATCATGAGTGTGTCAAAGACATCTTCTAAATACATGAGCGTACATTGAATGGCTACTTTTTGAATAACAGAAGAATAAATCTAAAACCCTGCCTTGTCTCAAGGTTAACCTCAGTTAAAATGCTGTCATCTAGTTTTCTGTCAGGAGTTAATTTAAATGTATTGTGTTACAGCAGCATCAAAAGCAAATGCTGTTTCCCAACGGTGGTACACTAGAAAGATGGATTGTACTGGGGTGCGTAGGAGCCATCTGCTGAGTACCTTCAGTGAGGGTGAGAAAGTCACTCCACTGAAATGTCATAAGATCCGTTCTAAAGTCAATGCAATGTAAAAAGTAATGTATAGAGAGTCAGCTAAAGACCTCTTCATTCTCACCATAGTCTTAATATTCAAAGCATTAACCGTTTGGTAGACTATACAGAACCCTGAATTTAAAGCTGAATGATGCTTATCCTATCTGTGTGCCGGTACCTTTTCTTTTCTGTAGTTGTACTTTTAACACGTGCCTTCCTCTCTTTTCTATGGGGGCACCATTTGTTCTGACTGTCTGTGAAATTAACATTCAGAACAAGGTGTTCTTCACTGGTGTTACTGGAATGCAAAACACACCTCAGCAAATTTAAATCCAAAGCAACATGAAATGCAGTAACAAAGACAAATGTAAAAAAAAACTGTAAAGAGATACGTTTTCTGACCCAATTGTTATAGCCTAAAAACAAAATAAATCACAGGTCAAAGTAGGGCAGAATATCTAATAATGCAATTTACTTGTTCACTAGCCCTAAGACATCCGCTAAGATGAGCATGTTTCTCCATTCTCTATTTGTGTGTGGATAGGGTAGAGAGAGTGGGTGAGGAGGGAGGGACTTAGGTTTGAAGGATAATGGACAGATTGTTTGATGCACCATTTGGTGGGGGGATGTTGCCCAACTGGAGATGCGGAGGAGAGCTGACTCTTTAGGTCCCCGTTTTTATGAATATTTCCCTTGCGTAGAATTCCTTCTGTTACTCTGAATTTTTTCTATAAACTATTGCTAACAGAAAGAAATTGTGCTTTCCAGCCTTTAAAACATCTATTTATCTTCACTGACTGATAGCAAATGATTGATGAAACACAGAAACGCAGTGGATATTGAAACTCAATATTACCAGTCATTGCTTATTTGCTGACAATTTTGTACTCAATGAAACAAAAAAAAAGAAAAATAGACATTTTCAACAATCTTTTCTGAAGTCTTTTGTCATTTATGAAAGGCTCCATATCCTTAGGTAATAAATTAATATTGACAATAGAAAGCTGACATCGGTATAAATATATACATTCCCTTTAGCTGCATTCTTAAAGAATAATTAATGGAGACAATTATTGGAACTTCTTTTATATGAATGTGTGATGGAACTGCAGAATTTTCTGAAGTTCTCAGTGCTAAAGATGTGTGCAATTTATCATAGGAGTTACCAAAGACAACTTTATATATACTATACAAGAATGCAATTTCTTATTATTTGCATTCTGTCTTGAGATGGCGATCTTTTAATAAAAATCTTTCTTCGCATTTAGAGAACTGTTACTGAGGAGTAGATGATAGCATACACTTGAAGTGGAAGGCTTCTTTTTCATAGGTTTAGAATATTAACCAAGTATAACACCTGTGATTTAAGTGTTTCTATCATAATTCACAATGTCTAAGCTCTCTTCTTGACTTGAGGATTCTCCATCTTTCATCTTATCATTCTGTAATAACTATAATTTGGCAATAGACTAGCCAACTGCTTTATGAGTTTCCTGGATCAGAGTGTTATGGGTGATCTAGATATTTTCCCTTATTATATTGCTCTTCCTACCTGAAATTATCCATGGGACACCATCAATGCATCAAGATCCTATCCACTTTCTAAAACTGTTGGTTTTTTTTCCTTTCAGCTCACAGAGTCTTTTAAGAAGCAGTAGAAGCTTCACAGAGGGAAACTGGCAGCCCCTGTGTAGGATGCTGTACTCTGACCCACCTTGTAACTGCATCAATAACACAATTAGGGGTATATTGATGCTATATGTTCTATGGGGATTTTTTTATTTCCACATTATTTTGAAGTACGCATTTGTCTTCACAGAAATTTTTGAGGTGGCAAAACCTAAAAGCAATGGTTAGTTTGTCGGCTGTCACACATAAGATGAGGGTAATTGGGTCATTCTGACACATTGGGATGACAGAAGAAAACCAAAAGGAAGGAAGAGGTGCATTGGTGTAGAAATCTTCTTATTGTAGTTAATAGAATGTTACACTTATAAAAGTATAGAATGGGTTGAACGTCGTGTCATATCAATTCAAATATGAAAACAGATGTCAGTGTTGTATTTGAATGAATCTTATGATGCAACTAAACTAGTCATTTTGAATAGATTGTGACAAAATTGCTAATTTTCAAGGTATTATTTATTGGTTCTTTTTACTGGTTTTTTAAGAGACATGAATGACTGCTGGCTACAACAGACCTTGAGTTGTCTTTTATCGAAATTCTCCTCCCCTGCTACAACCCTGAGATGAGCATTTGACAGGGCAGATTCTTCCTCTGGCCTCCAACACCCATGGGTTTGGACACTGTCTCCCTGGAGAATCAAACAGAGAACAAGCAAGCACGGGTCCCTGTTCAGTCCAAACTTAAAGAGCTGAACCCTGGCTATCATATCTGAGGCTGTTGTTCTTAGAGCACAGGCAAACTACACACTGCTTCAAAAACTAGACATTTTCAGAGATTTCTAAATAAGTAAAACTTGTGTCAATCTTCTTCATTTAATTTTTCATTTTTTATCTTGAGAAACACATTTTAAGGGCTATTTCCTATGGAACTGTATTACCAAAATAATGTCCTTTCTATAAAACTCCAGTTTAATCCATGCCCATTGGACTTACACATTTCCCCTTTGCTTTAACTAATATTGTATTATGTTGGCTGATTATTTTCATTGTTTACAAGATTCAAAGATAAGTACTGGGCTGTTTATAAAATGTCAAGCCAGGCTTAGTGAGAGCTGTAAGTCTGTAATCAGAACTAAAAACAGGAGTTCAGGATCTTTATCTGATACAAAACATGTTCAAGATCAGCCTAAGCTACATGAGACATGTAGTCAAAATTAATAATAAGTGAAGCAGTATATATTTAAAAAATGTGAAATCATTCAGCAATTGTAAGGTCCTGGTGAACACTGCCCAAATTTGCTTTCACTCACTTCTGTTTACAATGTCTCAGGAAGTCTCAGGGTCAAATTAGCTAGAAGGCGATTTTTAAATCAAAAGTCACAAATGCTTGTCTGACATCACCCATCTTTTTGAAGATTTTTCTATTAGCTGGTGTTTTGCTTTCATCAAAATTCCTTGCTTAATAGTCCTTGTATCATTGTGAGAATGCCAATTATTCATATTGTTACTAAACTAATGAGTTCAATAGGAAAGCAAATATAATCAATGTAGTCTTATAAAACTGACTCAAAAACACTGATTTGAAAATCAGTGTGATTCAGGCCCAAACTCAGCTTCCCCAAACTGGGATCTTCTGGCTTGGGGACTGCAGGCAGGTCGACTCTCCCCCTGCAGACCAAGCAACTGGGAATCTGTTGATATCACTGGGCTAGTCCCACTCCCACCCACCAGGAGAGGGAGTGCCTTAGAACTACCTGCACCCACCATAAGACCCATTGAAGTATCGGACCTGCTTGCACCCACAGGAAGAGAACCTTGGACCTGTACACAATAGGAGAGGAAGAGACCCCACCTGCACCCACTGCCAGAAGAGGTGGGAAAATGACAATATAAGAATGACAAGACCTGTATGACAAGAACTTTGAGTCTTTAAAAAAAGAAATTACAGAAGATACCAGAAAATGGAAAGATCTCCCATGCTCTTGGATAGGTAGGATCAACATAGTAAAAATGGTCATCTTGCCCAAAAGCAGTCTACAGATTCAAAGCAATCCCCATCAAAATACTGACAATATTTAAAAGAACAATATTCAAATTTATATGGAAAAACAGAAGACACAGGATAGCCAAAACAACCCTGCACAATAAAGGAACTTGTGGAGGCATCACCATCCCTGACTTCAAGCTCTATTATAGAGCTATAGTCCTGAAAACAACTTGGTATTGTCACAAAAATAGGCAGGTAGACCATTGGAATCTGATCGAAAACCCTGATTTTAACCCTCACACCTACGAACACCTGATTTTTGGCAAAGAAGTTAAAACTATACAATGGAAAAAAGAAAGCATCTTCAACAAATGGTGCTGGCATAGCTGGTTGCTGGCATGTAAAGACTGCAGATAGACCCCTGTCTATCGCCATGCACAAAACTTAAGTCCAAATGGATCAAAGACCTCAACATAAATCCAGTCACACTGACCCTCTCAGAAAACAAAGTAGGGGGCACCCTTGAACAAACTGGTGTAGGAGAGAAGACTGGTTCCTGAACATAACACCAGTGGCACAGACTCTGAGATCGACATTAATCAATGGAACCTCCTGAAACTGAGAAGCTTTTCTAAGGCAAAGGACACAGTCAACATGACAAAACAGCAGCCCACAGAATGGGAAAAGATATTCACTAACCCCAAATCTGACAGAGGGCTGATCTCCAAAATTTACAAAGAACTCAAGAAGCTAGTCACCAAAACACCAAATAATCCAATTTAAAAGTAGGGTGCAGAACTAAATAGAGAATTCTCAATAGAGGAGTCTAAAATGGCTGAGAGACATCCTTAGCCATCAATCAGGTATGATGTGCATTCTTCCTGCCAGCCGCCTGGGTCGGGCCCGTCTCAGCCGCCAAATGACACACGAAACACTGTATTAATTATGAAGCTGTTGGCTGTTTGCTATTGTTTCTCATTGGCTAGCTCTGACTTAACTATTGACCCATAATGACTAATATATATTTTCATAAGGACCTGTCTTTCCAGGGACACACTTCTGATGCTTCTTTTCCTCCCTGGAGATCACATGGAGAATCCCCACTCTTGACTACATTTCCCAGAATCCTCCTCTCCTAGTCCCACCTCTCTTGCTTCCCTTTTGGCCAACAGCCAACATATACACAGAAGGACTTCCCCCATCAATCAGGGAAATGCAAATCAAAACAACTCTGAGATACCATCTTATCTTTGTAAGAATGGATAAAATCAAAAACACCAATGAGAGTTAATGCTAAAGGGGATATGGAGAAAGGGAAGCACTCCTCCACTGCTGGTGGGAGTGCCAACTCATACAGTTACTTTGGAAATCAATATGAAGATTCCTCAGGAAAATGAGATTCACCCTACCACAAGATCCAGCAATTCCATCCTTAGGCATATACCCAAAAGATGCACATTCATACAGCAAGGACATCTGTTCTATTATGTTCATAGCAGCCTTATTTGTAATAGCCAGAACTTGGAAGCAACCTAGATGGCCCTCAACTGAAGAGTGGATAGAGAAAATGTGGTACATTTAAACAATGTAGTACTACTCAGTGAAAAAAAAACAATAAAATCTTGAAATTCGCAGGCAAATATATGGAACTAGAAGAAACCATCCTGAGTGAGGTTACCCAGTCACAAAAAGAGAAACATGGTATGTACTCACTCATATATGCATTTTTGACATAGAGCAAAGGATTACCAGCCTACAATCCACACTGCCAGAGAAGCTAGGAGACAAGGAGGATCCTAAGATGGTCCCCTGGAGAAGGGGAAAGAGACAAGATCTCCTGAGCTAATTAGGAGTATGGGGGGGGGGAGTAAGAGAAGGGGAGGAGAGGAGGACATGAGGGAGCAGGAAGATGTAGTCTGGAGAATACAGGAAGGTAAGAAAAGAGATACCATAATAGAGGGAACCATTACTGATTTAAAGAGAAATCTGGCACTAAGGAAATGTCCAGATATCTACAAGGATGACGCCAACTAACAGTCTAAGCAATAGTGGAGAGGCTACGTTAAATGTCCTTCCCCAATAATGAGGTTGATGACTACCTTCTAAGCCATCCTAGAGCCTTCATACAGTAGCTGATGGAAGCAGAAGCAGACACCCACAGCTAAACACTGAGCCGAACTCCTGGAATCCAGTTGCAGACAGGGAGGAGTGATGAGCAAAGGGGTCAAGACCAGGCTGGTGAAACCCACAAAAACAGTTGACCTGAACAAGGGGGAGCTCATAGACCCCAGACGGATAGCTGGGAACCAGCATAAGACTGATCCAGACCCCATGAACGTGGGTGTCAGTGAGGATGCCTCAGCAATCTATGGGGACTCTTATAGTAGATCAGTATTTATCCCTAGCATCCAAATGGACTTTGTGAGCCCATTCCACATAGACGGATACCCTCTCAGCCTAGACACACAGGGGAGGGCCTAGTCCCTGTCCCAAATGACATGACAGAAAGGGTATGGATACGGAGTCAGTGGGGAGCAGGGGAGGACGGGAAGGAGAGGGAACTGGGATCGACATGTGAAACAAGATTGTTTCTAATTTAAATAAAAAAAATTAAAGATGAAAACAGCTTAAATATAAGATATAAATGTTTATTCTTTGGCTGCAATTTTCTTCTGTTTCTGCTCTTACTAGTTGGACTACCACACAGTTACAGATCTCTAGATCTGAGAGAGTTACAAACAGGTAACCAGATCGGCTCATTGAATCCTTAATACTGCATAGTTCCCTTCATAAACAATGACGCAAGAAGAACTAACTGGAAGTTGTGCTTGAAGCCAGCACTGCCTGGTGAGAGCCTCTCTCCATGTTACTGCTATGTCGCAATCGACATGGGCTCTACAAGTTTGGGTCTGGTACTTAAATTACAATGAAGTTCATCATAAGTCATGTGGACTGTTATTAAACACCCCTTGGATTGTTTGTTTACCTTATTGAAAGGTTGTTTACAAGGCTCATTATCTTTACAGTGTAAACAAGGATCTGGGTATTGGTAGGATAACAGTCTGAGACCTTATAATAAGACACATATCTGCACATCAGCATCAGACTAGTTCTTAGAAGAATAGCCCTGATTGCTGTGCCTTTGCAGGCACTTCCGCAGCAAAGGTTTCTCTGTTAATGCTGTCATTGTTCGGGTCTTATTTATGCAGCCCATTCTAGGAGAGACTTCACAACAGACTTCTAGACATTCTGACTCATAACCTTTCTGTCCCCTCTTCTGAGGTGTTTCCTGAGCCAAACAGGAGCTGTGCTGCAAATGCAGCCATTGAGGATCTGTTGGTCTCTGTGTTGTTTAGCTGTGGTTTTCATTTGCTTTGATGAGGAGTTGCAGGAGGGAATCTCACGGGGTCTTACCCCTAGACAAAGAAATACAGGTAACTAATGACTGCTGAGAGAATGAACCTCTACCAGGGATAAGCTCTTTAACTGATCCAATGCAAAAAATGGTCACCCTTGAAACCATAAACACACACACACACACACACACACACACACACACACACACACACACACACACACGGCAGACTCAGCAGCTTGTTTTTTATAATATTTTTAGGACTTCTATTGCTATGACAAAACACCATGACCAAAAGCAACTTGGAGCGTGAAGGTTGTATTTTACCTTACAGCTCCACCCATCACCGTTCACCAGTGAGGGAAGTCAGAATAGGGCCACAACCAGGGCAGTCATCTGGAGGCAGGAGTTGAGGCAGAAACTATGGAGGGGTGCTGCTTACTGGCTTGTTCTTCACAGCATTGCTAAGACTGCTTTCTTATCCTGTGCAGGACCATCTGCCCAGGGATGGCTCCACCAATAGTGAGTGGGTCCTCCCACATGGGTCAATAGTCAAGATAATGCACCAAAGACTTGCCCACAGGCCGCTCTACTGGGGTCATTTCCTAGGTTGAGGTTCCCCCTTCCAAATAGTTTGTGTCATGCTGGGGTAAAACTACCCAGGACATACATGTAACAATAATAATCAAAGTAAATGAGGCTATCAATTTGAGAGTTGGAGGAATTTGGAAGGGCCTGGGGGCATGGGAGGGGCTGGAGGGAAGGAAAGTGGGAAGATAATTGAATCAGACTTTTAATTAAAATGCTTTTTCACATAAATGTTTGAAAGTAAAAATGAAATATGAAAAAAACAGTTTCCTTAGACACAAACTAGGCATATATTGACTTGGAAATTAAATAGGTGATAAGGGATGATTAAGCTTAAAGTCTTGTGTGTCATAGACACTAAATGTATAGCATTTCTTGTTATTTTTAGTGACTTACTGTGTTGTGTGGCAGCCAGAGGCAGAGATTCAATAGCTTTATACTGCCAAAATGTGCTTCTTTACATATAGCTCCTACTTCATGAATACTTGTTGATCACATTATTTAATAGATTAGGTGTTTTTTTTTTAATGTGACAAGAAAAAAAAGACAGGTGTTACTAAATATTGACAAACACCCAAACAGTATTTTTTTATTTAAAGTGCAATACAGGATAGGCTCTTGTTCCGTGCTACCACACAGAATTGAGCTCTTCATGACAAAAATCTTTTCACTGGATCTGCCGCACACTACCCATTAATATGTTTTCTGTATCATCTGCATGCTTGATTTAATCAAATTTGCTTCTTCTATATTAGTCCATGTTTACTGTGACCCGTTCCATCATTTTCCACCATCAGGGAAAGACATTCCATTATTTTGTGTGCTCAAGACAGAATATCAAGCCAAATTCCAACACCTCAAGACTTCTCTTTGCAATTCCATGTAAGAGATGAAGCATATGGCGTCATCTCCTTGCTGAATATTACCTGGACTTGGTAGCCTGTCCCGAATCCAAGTGAACTTCTGCAAATATGTCTTTGGATGCAGTCTCTGACATGTCCTCTGTTGATGTGTGGGGACCCCAAAACAAGAAGAATGAGCTGACCATGAGTTGAGGCGTCAAGACTACCAGGATGAGACCAAAGTGTCCTATAGACATTTTCTAAAAACAACTAAGTTTCAGGAAAGGACTAATTTAAAACTCCTCAGAGATCCATTGGATGGTTTCTGGTAACTCACTTCATAAAAGAAACTAAATGTCTGACGCATTAAGTATGGCAGTCCATATGAACTTAGGAAAATTAGTTGAAGGGGAACCCTTGGGTTCCTTGCATATTGACTGAAGGAAAGAAAAAGCATGTGAAAAGCATTTAGATTTACATTTTACCAGTTCTTCAGACAAAAAAAAAACTTGTGTCTTTGTGTTCACGAAGTTACTTGAGATGTTTACTAATGCACCATGCAGCCTCCTTCCATGGATAATGGTTGATCTCTTCTATTGAACAATTTCCTTTTTTTTCTGGATAATTTACATGATATTACATGTACTCTTTATTATACAGCAGTGCATATACGTTACTGAAGAAACAACCCTGATTTGGCTCTGTTCACTCTCAGACACACAGTTGTCGGGCAACCACACTTAGACTGCATAGTGCCAGCATCCTGTCATCCTCTTCATTGCCAGACAGTCATAGAGGTTCTGGATGAGACCTCACAGCGAGGGCAGTGAAGAGTCTGAGAAACACCCCCCGCCCCCAGATTTCACAGCTCTCTGCACTGCAGTCCTAAAAGCTGTCATGTTGCTTCATCTATCTGCCTGATGCTTTGATAATGGAAATGTTTCCTAGAACTGTAGAAGAGAAGCTTCTGGTAATTTAAAATAAATTACTGTTATTGTAAATTGGTCATTCTATTTCTTAAATTATGCTTTACTTTCTTCATGGTATGGATTATCCCCACATTTTATTATCCCTATGGGGCATTCAAAGCTTGTTTCTGAAACTAAACATGAATCTAAAATATACTGTATCTGAGAGATGCCACTGTGATGGTACTGCGGATCACTATCTGCTAATCACAATCATTTTCTTCTACATTGAGCTGCCAATCACGCTGTGTATGGGATTCGCCTCAGTTTCTGTTACTTGAATCAACTCATGGGTATCCCACCAGATGTGTGGCAGTAATGTTGATCTAATGCGTTATTATTCATAAGCTCTTGGGTACATTTTCAGAGTACATTTACTCTGCCTTGGGCACAATTCAAAGTTCATATTCATGAGAGAACACCCTGAAAAAAGTCAGTGATTGCCTCTCAGAAATTTATATAAATAATCTCAATTTTCTTTAAAGGAGGCATGATTTTCTTACAAAGAAGGCAATGAGGGAAGGCTATAAGTCAGACAAAAGTGTAATGCCACAATTACACAAATATAACATAATGCAGCCCATCACTTTGTATGATAACTTTAACATTAGAAGAAAAAAGGAAAAACTATGTAAAGAGTTCAGTTCTTTGCCCTCACTGTGAGCCTGATATTGAACCACATACCTCAGGAGCTCTCCATGAATGTCTGCTAATGCAGAGGAATGGAGAATGAACGTTGGTGTCCGATAGCTGTGTCTGTGTCTGAGAGTGAACAGAGGCAAATCCGGTAGGGCAAATCTATTAGTTTCTCCAGTAAAGTATATCTACAGCTGTATAAGAAGGGGTTACATGAAATAGCCCACAAACCCTCAAGAAAAAAATGAAAAGTGTTCAATAGAAGAGATTAATCATTATCTATGGGAGGGGACTGCATGGTGCATTAGTAAACATCCCAAGTGTGTCCATGAACACAAACACACATGACTTTGTTGACGAACTGATCAAACAAACTACGGCACAAAGACTGAATGAGCATGTCTTACATGAAATAAATAGCTTCATTAATTTCCAGAAATGATAGTTAGTAGGGCACTGGCTACGAGCCCTTTGCACTTGCTGTTTGTCTAGAAGAGAAAGATTTAGACACAAAGGACCATAAATTCCGCAGGCAGTTTATAGGTCACATGAACCAGGAGGTGAAGACACAGAAGTCAGCAGTGTGTCTGGGTTCATCGTCAGGCAGACACATTGCTGAGGACTAGCAGGACTTTACAGTGCACTATTTTCCATAGCAACAGCAGCCTCAAAGTGAGAATTCTGTAAAGGGAAATTGGGTTGGAAGTCCTGCATTCCCTTTAGAAGTTTATTTGCTGCTCTTGTTTATCTTAGTGACCTACCTGTGGATATTTATTCATGGTCTATCCTTGAATTTAAAAGAGTGAAGTCAGCTAAGCAACATAACATGACTATACATGGTGGGCAAGCAAAACCTGTCTATCTGGTATTATATAATCAATAAGGCTAAGCTTACTCTGAGATTTTTCACAATAATATATGCAGTGGTGTCTTAGACAGTGTTCTGTTGTGGTGAAGAGACACCCTGACCAAGGCAAGTCTCATAAAAGGCTAGCTTACAGGTTTGGAAGCTTGGCTCATTATGTTCATGGCAGGAAGCCTGGCAGCATGCAGGCAAACACTGGACCAGTAACTGAGAGATGACCCTTAGTGAGAGAGAAAAAGAGAGGCAGAGACAGAGACAGAAAGCACCATGCTGGGCCTGGTGTGAGCTTGCTCCAAGCCCAACTGTGACACACTACCTCCAACAAGGTCACACCTCCTAACGCTTCTCAAATAGTGCCACTCCCTGTTGACTGAAAAGTCAAATATGTGAGCCTATAAGGGGCATACTTATTCAAACCACAAAAGATGGTATAAATGAGTTTCTTTATGCCTTAATTAATATTTTATAGATAAAGAGAATATCCAAGGTACTAAAAATGACCTCAGTTATCTGAAAAGCTAAGCTACCCCTGCAAAATCCTTAGATACCATAACATATTGAACTTGAAAACCAACAAAAGTAATATTGTTCTCAATAATGAGCAGATGTGTCATCAAAACTAATAAACATTTATTGCAAAAGATTACTGAGACTCTTTTCAGAAGGGCTTTCTCCTAGGGAAATAAATAGTTACTGGAGCCATGGTTTAAAGAAAGCCACAACACCCATCATATTTTAGACTGAGAAATGACCAATGCGGGACCAGGTAAGCGTTGGCACTTGTGGAACAAGCAGTTGACACTTGACAGTCATCTTATTACACCTTGAAGATATTGAAGAAATAAATCATCAAAGCTATAAAGAATTGGATTTTGAAACCTCAAGAGTGGAAATAAAAGGCAAACCCAACAGCGACTCACAGGAGGGATCTATTGAGGCATATTAAGCTACACAGGATAGGTTGTCACACGATATTTATTTAGGGAGAAGTCACATGAGAAGCCGAGAACCCAAGGTCTGCTCGTTGCTCTCTGAGGCTCGACTAGCACCCCAAGAGAGAGTCCCCTTTCTCCTAGCTCTTTCTCTCCCTGCTTCTTCTATGTACCTGTGACCACGCCCAAATGGGTGGTCAGCACTATAGATACATAAGATCTCTCCCTACAATTCCCCTTTTAGTCTAAAGAAAAGATTTAGACTTGAAACAAAACTAAATTGTGTCAATATACAAAATATCTCAAACATATATAAAGCATATATACATAGAAGATGATAAGGATATTTATGCATCAAGCATCATGAATAGAATTAAACATGAATGAATAAGATAAGATCTTTCCCTACAGGGATCTGATGCCCTGGACAAATCTAAATAGTCCATACCAACCGAGAGCCTTGTGGTGAGGAATCCCTTGGGTCTTACAATGGCCATGGTCATGGCCACAACAGTAGTTTTTGACTAGACTTGATTGTTATAACCCTTGAATTACCATCTTCAAACAAAGAAAACCATGTCTCATCACTGCCTTAGTCAGTAGCATTTAAAATGTCCTAAAAACATATTTTCTGTACTCATGATTTTTTCTTTTTCATGTTCTGAATTATGAAAAAGCAGTCCTTTAGTCTAGCTCCTACGATGGAGGTTACACAGGCAAACCTACCCTTTCAAAGGGTTATATAAATTCAGTGCCAGTAGAGACGTTTTGTGGATAAACTACATGAGTTAGCTATTTATTACAGAAGGAAAATAGCTAATAAAAAGATTTATTCATATTTATTACATGCACTCCCCAACATGCCTTCTCTTGTTTCCTAATATTTTATAATCAGCAGGCCAATTTGGGGCCCTCTTTGATATTACAATCTCCTTTATTGTTAGAGTTAAATCACAAAGGCCTCTCGCCCTTGGCTTTTCTAATGTGGTGCACTATATATAAAATGAATTACTGCAAATAAGACAAGGGCTGTTGCCATAAACCTGTCAACCTCATCTCTGGATTTTTCTTTCCAAATAGCACTACACACTTTCAAACAATTACTTTGCATTGAAAAGAGGCAAGCCTCTATTAAACTAAGGCATTTATGAATTTTGTGTTTCAACACCTTCACAATAATGTAAAGGAATTGGGAACACCAAGCATAGAGCGTTTGGAGCTGTTTCAGGATGAAGAGTTGCTTGTGTGTGTGTGTGCCTGCGTTAAGCTGAATTTAATGTGTAGTTAGCACAAGAGAAGCGCATTTAGCATTGGTTGAAATTTTGGTTGTAGTATCCGATGATTTTCTTCACTCGATCAAGCACATCAAATGATCCAGGGGAAGCAAGTACTGATATTATTTTTTCCTTTTTTTTTTTCAAGGCAGGATTTCTCTGTGACTTTGGAGGCTGTCCTGGAACTAGCTCTTGTAGACCAGGCTGGTCTCAAACTCACAGAGATCCGCCTGCCTCTGTCTCCGCAGTGCTGGGATTAAAGGCATGTGCCACCCACACCCAGTGTGTGTGCTAATATTTTATCTAGTAACGGTGTCAGCCACCAAAGGAATGACCCCTCCTTGTTTATACTCATCTAAATCGGGGTGGATGTAGCAACTGTCTTGGCCCAAGAAGTTAGAAGCACCTCAGAAGCCAACAGCAAAGGGAGGATTTTGGTCTGTTCTGCCAAAGTAATACAAAATACTATGCTAATCTCTCTTGATACATAAAATCAAGTCAGGGTAAAATGAAGATATAGAATGAATTAGAACCATACCTGGAACTTTATTTTTGTTATAACATTGGATATTTTTTATTATTCTTTCATTTAAAGAAGTAATTAAAGTGAGGAAGATGCTCTCTGGTTTCCATATGTGTACTTCGGCGCGTGCGCGCGCACACACACACACACACACACACACACGTGCACACACACACTCCAGTAATAATAATAATAATAATAATAATAAATATTGATGACAATAGGAACAAGGGGCTAGAGAGACAGCTTAGTTGGAAAAGGTGCTTGCTGCCAAGCCAGGCAATCTGTGTCAGAACCAACTCCATGCTTGTCCACATGGACACGATTGCAATCATGCACCCTACACACAAATAAATGAATAAACATGATACCATTTTAGAATGAAAAAAAAAATAGATGACTAGCAGTTTGGAGACAAGCGTTTCCTAGTCATGCAACATTGTTTAGAATATCACAGCCTAATCATATTTTTCCCTGATAACGACACAAAACGTGTTTAGTTTGTTTTGTTTTGGCTATATTAAATTAAAAATAACCACTTGAATATACACTGCTGCAAACATTACCTGGGTATACACAGAATGAGTAATTGAATACCTGACTGGTACAAGAAAAAGTCCATGTGTGATTTATTATTCCCCAAATAAGTAGTCTATATTAACTTATTGGTCAAAGAACAGCATGACCCTGGTTTCAGCTGAGAGCTCGCCAGTATTGAAATACTAAGAGTCCAACAAGACAGAGTAAATCAGAAAGGAAATTTTAACAGCAAGTTTAAGCAATGCTGGAAACTGAGCTGTACTGCTGTATCACACACAGATCTTGAATGGTATGTGAAACTGGAGAACACACATAATTCTCAGAAAGTCTTAGTCACTGGAAATTTGTGTATAGAGAATAGCTCCATCAATTTTTCAGAGTACTTCAGCCTAAACCAGTAAGGTTCCTGTCTCATGTTTCTCAGAACCAGTGGAACAAAGACTCCCCCCTGTATATGACATGAATGTTTATCTCTTCAAGCCATAGACTGTACATAGCTTACACATAGGTGAGAGAAAAACAAAAAAAAGGGAATAAAGTGCTTATTCCAAAGGAAGGTGTCATGACAATTTTTATGATAATAAGAATACTTGCTAATGTTTATTAAATACATATAATGTGAAAACTATTCTTGGAGAGGTCTTATATGCCTCAACTCATCTAACTGTAAATACACTGTAAAATGTTTGTCTTTTTGTTCTAGAGTTGTCAGTGGAATTTTTCAGAAACTTTAAGACCATTGTGTAAGGTCACACAGCCTTCATAACCTGATTTGTACAACAAAAATCAGTGTTATTATTCCACTGAGCATGATATTCAAATTTATGAATTAGGTCCTCATTCAAACCTCATCCCCATTAGGAGTTAGGATAGATAATACATTTATCAGAAATCTGACTGGTATAATATCACCGAATTAGAATGAATACAGGATTCTGGGCTAGGATTTCACAGGCACAGAACTTACACCAAGCTATTCTGATACATACCATTTTATCACACTTCGAACTTCTGGAAAGTTCATTAGATCACATGACTTTGGTGACCTATTCACTTTGTTTAAGTACCATAAAAATATGTAATTTCTCCAACTATACTATGAATTCCTTGTGAGGTGGGAACTTCACACATTTGTTCTTTTATTCCATAATATATGGCATGAATCCTTCTTTAGCTTTTGTTTAACATGTGTATAGGTCAGTTGATTAGCAGGCTGTGTGATATATGATAATCCCACACTATCCTTTCAAAAGCTTTAGAGTAAGTATGTGTTCTTTCCTTCAAGACACTGAAGATGAAACCATTCAAGACAGCTAGTTCTGTCCTTCCATGCTCCTCCTATCCACTTCCTGTCTGCCTTGACATTACCTATATTCCATATTCTTTGGAGCTAAAAAAATCTGTTTTGGTGAGCTTTATTTTCTGTAGCTATAATGTAAAAATAACCCAAACATGTTAAACGTAAACACTATTTTACACTGTGAATATTCATTAAGTTATGTGCACATCCCTAGATACTTCAAAAGGGTGTGAGTTAGTAATGTCTTGTCCATGTGGGCAATTGAAAGGAAAACTAATTCTCATAAGAAAATAGGACTTCAGAGTAGCAAATAAAGTAGAGATTAAGTAAAAGAATTGCATCTCAATAATGAAGTAGACAACAGTGAGGAGAAAGGGAAGAGAGGAGAGAGTGCATTATGGATTTCATTAAATAAAATTTAGAATAGAGTGTTTTAAAGACGTTATTTTTAATCATGTGTATTCTTGTGTCCCTGTGTGGATATGTGCACATGACTGTAGATGCCCTAAGAAGCCAGTGGCTTTAGATTCCAACAGGAGTTGGAGTTACAGGCAGTTGAGAGCCGCCTAGAATGGTTACTGGGGATGGAGCTCCAGACTTCTGCAAGACCAACATGCTTTCCTTACCTGCTGAATCATCGCTAGATCCTGGGGTTATTTGTCAATGGGAAGCTCTGGGGACAAAATAAAAGCAAGAGGCATATCGGAAAGATGACTCTGACTGAGGCAGCATGCACAGAGCCTGCACAGGCCTATACCAGATGTGACCCTAGAGCTCAAAGAAGTGAACACACACACACACACACACACACACACACACACACACATCCCTAACCCAGAAACTATCTCCAATTGACAACCACGTGCAAAGGAAAAGGAAAATTTAGTTTTCTCCAACAGCATCTTACCAGGAAACAAACTACTTTCAAGGGTAAACCCCATGCCCAGTATTAGATGGCCAACAGAAAATTAACTCAATGGCATCTTTGGAGGTTCCTTCTCATAATGTCATGTCAGGACTTTTCCTTTCTTATTTTTTTATTTTACTTATCTAATTTTTTCTCCTTTCTTTTTATCCTACAGGTTCTTTGTATATTTATTATGGCTTCCGGTTTAGTGTTTTTATAGGATTTCTGAGTGTATGAGTTAGTAGGTCTCTGGGTCTATATCTGTTTCTTCTGCCTTTTCTTGGGCTCTTTTCCTTTTGTTTCTAATGAATGACAGAAAGAGGATGGGAGGGGAGAGTGAGGAGGAAATGAAAAGAGTGGAGGGAGGGAAAACCATGATTGGGATGTATTATGTGAGGGAAAAAAATCTACTTTTTTTTCCAAGACAGGGTTTCTCTGTATTGCTATGGAGCCTGTCCTGGAACTCGCTCTGTAGACTAGGTTGGGCCTCAAACTCACAGAGATTTGCCTGCCTCTGCCTCCCGAGTAATGGGATTAAAGGTGTGCACCACCAACGCCCAGATTGGGAAAAAAATCTGCTTTTAGTAAAAGGAAAAGGAAAAGAAACAATGGCTCTGGCAGGCAGGCACGTGATTTCTTTGAAGGGTATAGCAAAGGTAAGAATTTTAGTTTACACCGGAGCTTGTCTGAGCCAAATTACACAAATTAAATTATAACTTAAATCACACTTTGGAGTTGTTTATTAAATAATAGGAGATATGAACAAAAAATAATACATTTTACAAGTTTGAACAAATTAAATTGGAATCATTACATTATAGCCAAGCAGGAAAGTTTAAGAGTCCTCATATTGTCCCCAGACAGCAACCAAAGTACAAGTTCCACACCTGGAGTTGGTGAAATCGCTGGCCCATGATTACTGAAATGCTCTCCTCCTCCACTGAACATTTAGAGCTAAAAAGTTTGCCCTACTTTTGCTTATATACAGGAAATCTAAAACACAAGACCCACCTGTAACTTTTCCACTTGAAAGCAATGATGTGTGGACTGCCGAATCTAAGCCATTGGCATACTCGACATGAAATGCTTATTTAACTCTGTTTTTTGATATTTACTCTAAGAGTGCTGAGAAAGTTTTGTCAACACTCGTTTAGTAATTTGTTACAATCAGAAATCCAACTCAATAACATGAAAAGTCATTTTCATGCATAAGTTATTTTTTACAGTATCACTTCCTTTTGAAATATTGACAAGATTATTTAGTATTTGAGTGACAGTTTATAAGACTGAAAAATAATAAAGACTAAAATACCTTTGTTCAAAATTAAGTTTTAAGGATTTCTTTCATTATGTTACTGAACAGACAAGCCAGGCATGTTAAGTCAAAAAGTCATCATGGTGGAATCAGAAGCAGACACCTACAGCTAAACACTAAGCTGAACTCTGGGAGCCAGTTGCAGAGAGGGAGGAGTGATGAGCAAATGGGTCAAGATCATGCTGGAGAGATCCACAGAAACTGCTGACCTGAACAAGGGGGAGCACATGGACCCCCAGACTGATAGCTGGGAAACCAGTATAGGACTGATCCAGACCTCCTGAATGTGGATATCGGTTTGAAGGTCTGGTTAATCTATGGGGCCTCTGGTAGTGGATCAGTATTTATCCCTAGTACACGAACGGACTTTGGGAGTCCACTCCACATAGAGGGATACTCTCCCACCAGGGGAGGATCTGGGCCCTGCTCCAAATGATATGACAGACTTTGAAGATCCCCCTCCCTGGGGAGCAGAAAGGGTATGGGATAGAGGGTCAGTGGGGGTCAGGGAAGGAGGGGAGGGAGAGGAAACTGGGATTGACATGTTAGTTTGTTTCTAATTTAATTTTTTTAAAAAGAAAAAAGTCATCATGGCCCACAAATATGAAGAAATGTATGCTAAGTACCCAGACCTAGAAGTTGGTGTAAGTGGAAATCACAGGATGCCAACTGTTTGCTATAGAATTATAAACCCTTATAATGGAGAGCGTGTTCTGATACCAACTCCTCATTTTACAGATAACCAGAGGCTTTGAGAGTTATCTCAAACTCTCAAGTTGTAGTGACAACTTACAGCCTTTGCAGCGACAGCCCTGGAAGCAGAAACAAGATTTCATAGCTTCCTGATCAATCAATAAAGCATGATAAGTGCCGGGCGGTGGTGGCGCACACTTTTAATCCCAGCACTCGGGAGGCAGAGGCAGGGGGATCTCTGTGAGTTTGAGGCTGGGCTGGACCAACAGCCTTCAAAACAATACAGAGAAACCCTGTCTCATAAAACCAAAAAAATAGGAAAAAAAGCATGATAAGTAGTGATTACATCAAGTGATTACAAATTCTCAATAGAAATCAACAGAATACATCAGATTTGTTGAGTGCGGCATCTAGGTAAAGGAAATGGTGGCATCCTCCTAACTCCAGAAATTTCAGTTCACCACGAAGCTATCACTAAATATGTAATAACCTAAGGGAACCTAAGCATCGGTCTTCAGTTAGAAAGATGCAAAGCTTTGTCAGAAGAGGCCTAAATGCATTTGTTACTGGTGACTAGTTTAACCCTCTGCCTCACTAGCTCTAAGTAACGTGCATCTCAAAAGTGACGAATATCTCTTTGCATTCCATCAGTGAACAGTGCTTTTCCATGAGAATAATATGGGGATCACATAAAGAGATGCGATATCAGACGGAAGACAACACATGGATCAGAAGCCCAGCACAAAGGCCCATGAAACACAGGTGCAATATCAGTTCCTGAAGCAATTTTCATTTGTGCTCATGCAGTACATTTTAATGCAGAGATGACTTTTTTATAACTAAGTTCTGAAAAACAATTTCTCTTCCAGAGACAATCTCAAAATTCATAATCAGAGCTAGGTTCTCATTTTCACTAAGCAAGATAGTTGGCCTGATGCCACTTTTCAGAAAAATTTTCATTTTCTACAACCTTCATAATAATTTAACAAGGTAAATTTGTGTCTTTCTGGAATTTTCTATGATAAACATTGCTCTGACTCTCCTCAGTCTTTCTCAAGCATGCAAATAGCAAGTTAAGAACTAGTTCCATTTCAGCAGGGCTATTTTATTGGTTAATGTCTATGCTCCTTGGTGGGTCAACGCTAAGTGGAATTTTGTACCTTACCATGTTCTTTTTAGCCATTCATACATGTACTGTTATTTTAGTCACTTCTTTTATTGTGCAATTAACAACGGGACTCACATATTTTGGGCAAGTGTCCTACACTGAGCTAGTCCAACCACAGGTGTCTTAGCAAATAATTAAGAGGTTTATCTACGTCATTCTTTTCCATTAACTTACCCACCCCAGCTCTTTGAGTTTATACAGCACAAAAATGATATATATACCAATTTGCATGTTGTTATGAATTAACTGATAAATAATATAAAAGGAAAAAGAAAACAGAACTAGGTGACTTCCACTCACTGAAATTGTGAAGATGTTTATAGAGAACATGAGAGACATGAGGAATTTATTTATTTTTTATTTTACATATATGGGTATTTTTGCCTGCATGTATATCTGTTCATCACATGCTTAAAGTGCCTATGGAAGTCAGAATAGGGTGTTGAATCCCCTGGGACTGAAGTTATAGATGCTTATTAGCAGCTATATAGGTGCTGGGAATTGAACCTGGGTCCTTTTGAAGACCAGTCAGTGCTCTAACCACTGAATCATCTCTCCAGCCACAGACAACATAGTTTCTAAATGAAAACAAAATACAGGTCAGACCCTTCCTGTCACTGAATCCTACAGAGGGACCTGGAGGCAGCCCAAATCATCCAGCATCAGTCACCATACCTGCCTAGAGCCTCCACCCTCTGGTAGAGAGGTGAGTGGCAGGGCCTCCTCCAGCCAACCTCTCCCTCTTTGAATCGCCTGACCTGCAGTGGCTGCCAGACCCTTCCTGCCACCAAATCCTACAGAGGGACCTGGAGGCAGTCCACAGCAGCCAGCATCAGTCACCACTACTGCCTTGCCCCTCCACCCTCCAGTAGAGCAAGCCAGCAAGCAAGCAGGAGAGAGGAGAGAATAGACCTTTAAACCCATACCCACCAAAAGAGGGAGAGAACCCACCTATACCCACTGAAAGAAGAGATGGGAAGACGACAGTAGAAGAACAACAAAAAGTTTTATATTACACCACCAGAGTCTAGGAACTCTACTCCACCAATACCTGAACATCCTGAGCAGATAAACCAGAAGAGAATGACCTTAAAAACAACTTCATGAAAATGATAAAGGCCCTCAAAGGGGATATAAGAAAATCCCTTAAAGAAATAGAAGAGAAAACAAACCAAAAATACAAGAAATCAACAAATCTCTTAAAGAAAGCAAAGAAAAAACATTCTAACAGATGGAGGAAACCATTCAAACAGTTCAAGACCTGAAAACTGGAATAAGCACAATAAAGAAAACACAAACTGAGGGAATGCTGTAAATATAAAAGCTGGGTAAACAATCATGAACTACAGATGCAAGTGTAACCAACAGAATACAAGAGATGGAAGAGAGAATCTCAGGCACTGAAGATAAACTAGAGGAAATAGATTCATCGAACAAAGAAAATCTTAAATCCAACAAATCCTTAATATAAAATATCCAGGAAATATGGGACACTGTGAAAAGACAAAACCTAAGAATAATAGGGATAGAAGACAGTGAAGAAGCCCAGCTCAAAGGTACAGAAAACATATTCAACAAAATCATAGAAGAAACCTTTCCCAACCTGAAGAAGGACATGCCTATGAAAGTGCAAGAAGCTTACTGAACACCAAATAGGCTGGACCAAAAAAAAGTTCCCTCATCACATAATAATCAAATGAACTTGATGTCTATAACTATCCGGGAGCCTTCATCCTGGGACTGATGGAAGCAGAGGCAAACACACAGCTAAGCACTGAACTGAACCCAAGGAACCCAGTGACAGAGAGAGAGGAATGATGAGCAAATTGGCAAAGAATGGGCTGGCAAAACCAGCAGAGACAGCTGATCTGAACAGGGGGAGTGCTCTTGGACCCCAGACCGACAGTGGGGAGGCCAGCATGGGACTGATCTGGACCCCCCAAATGTGAGTGTCAGTGAGAAGGCCTGGACAACCTATGGGGCCCTGAGCTGTGGATCAGTGTCTATCCCTGGTATACAATCTGTCTTCATGTGCCTATAGCACAAAGAGAGATGCTCTCTCAGCCTGGACTCTTAGGGGAGTACCTTGACCCTACCAAGAGTAAAATGATAGACTCTAGACATCCCCTATGTGGAAGGATTTGGCAATAGGGTGGGAGGGAGGGTGGAAGGGGAGTGCGGGAGGAGGGGAGGGAGAGGGAACTGGGATTGACATGTAAAACAAGCTATTTAAAATTAAAATAAAAAAATACACAAAAAAACACCAAACATATAAACTAAAGAAAGAATATTAAGAGCAACAAAGGAAAAAGGCCAAGTAACATATAAAGGCAAACCTATCAGAGTTACAACCAACTTCTCCATGGAAAACCTGAAAGCAAGAAAATCCTGGATAGATGTTCTACAAACACTAAGAGACCACAGATGCCAGCCAAGACTACTACACCCAGAAAAACCCTAGAGATGGAGAACACAAAATATTCCAAGACAAAACCAGATTTAAACAATATATATCCACAAATTCAGCTCTACAGAAAGTTCTGGAAGGAAACCTCCAACCCAAGGAAGTCAACTACACTCAGAAAAATAGGAAACAAATAATCACACTTTACCAAAAGCCAGTAGGGGAAAAACTCATACGCAATTCCACCCCCCAACACAAACAAGAATCAAAAATCATTGGTCATTAATATCTCTCAATATCAATGGTTGTAACTCACCTATAGGAAGAATAGGCTACAGAATGTAAACAAAGACTCAATCCATCCTTCTGCTGCTTATAAGACACACATCTCACCTTCAAAGACAGACATTACCTCACAATCAAGAGTTGGAAAAGATTTTCCAATCAAATGACCATGAGAAGTAAGCTGGTGTAGCTATCGTAATATCTAACAAATTAGACTTCAAACTAAAATAATGAAAAGAGATTAAGAAGATCATTTAATATTAATCACAGGAAAAATCCATCTATGTACCAAATATGAAGGCTCACACATTCATAAATAAAATATTACTAAAACTCAAATCACACATTAAACCCAACACACCTATAGTGGGAAACTTCAACACCTCAATCTCACCATCAGACAAAAACTTAACAAAGAAACCAAGGAAGTAACATAAATTACAACCCAATTGGAATTAACAGACATCTATAGAGCATTCCATCCAAACACAAAAGAATATACCTACTTCTCAGCACTATGAAACCTTCTCTAAAATTGGCCACATACTTGGCAACAAAGAAAATCTCAACAGACACAAAAAATTGGAATAACCACTGTATCCTATCGGATTACCATGGTTTAAAGTTAGAACTCAACACCAACACAAATTACTACAAACTCATAGAAATTGAACAATGCACCATTCCTGGGTCAAAAAAGAAATAAAAAAAGAAACAAAATCCCCCTAGAATTGAACAAGAACAAAGAAACAACATATCCAAACCTATGGGACACTTTGAAAGCAATGCTGAGAGGAAAGTTCATAGCACTAGGTGCTCACATGAAGAAACTGGAGAATAGTCACACTAGAGAATTAACAGCACAATGGAAACCTCTAGAACAAAAACAACCAAATTCATCCCAGAAGAGTAGAAGCCAGGAAAAAATTAAATTGAGGACTGAAATCAATAAAGTACAAACAAAGAAAACAATACAAAGAATCAATGTAACAGAGATGGTTGTTCCAGAAAAACAATATGATATAAAACCTTTATCCAAACTAACCAAAAGAGAGAGAGAGAGAGAGAGAGAGAGAGAGAGAGAGAGAGAGAACAAGCTCATTAACAAAATCATAAATGAAAAGGGGGACATAACAGAGGACACTAAGGAAATCCAGAGAAGATTCAGGTCGTACTTTGAAAACCTGTACTCCACAATTTTTGAAAACTTAAAGGAAATGGATAATTTCGGGGATAGACATCACTTACCAAAATTAAATCAAGAACAGGTAAGCAATTTAAACAGACCTATAAACACTAGAGAAATAGAAACAGTCATCAAAATTCTCCCAACCAAAGATAGCCCAGAGCCAGACAGTTTCAGTGCAGAATTCTACCAGAAATTCAAAGAAGAGCTAATACCTAGTACTACTCAAACTGTTTCACAAAATAGAAGCAAAAAGCTCATCGCCAAAATCTTTTTAAAAGGCTAGAATTATGTTGGTACCAAAACAAAAATACAACTAAGAAAAAGAATTACAGACCAATATCCCTCATGAAATTTGATGCAAAAATACTAAATAAAATACCGGCAAATGGAATCCAAGAACACATCAGAGAAATCATCCACCATGATCAAGCAGACTTCATCCCAGGGACGTAGGGATAGTTCAACATTTGTAAATCCATCAGTGCAATCCACCATATAAACAAACTACAAAAGAAAAACCACATGATCATCTCACAAGATGCTGAAAAAGCCTTTGACGCAATCCAACACCCCTTTCATATAAAGGTCCTGGAGAGATCAGCGATAACAGAAACCTACCTGAACATAATAAAAGCAATATACAGTAAACCAACAGCCAACATCAAACTAAATGGAGGGTAACTCAATATGATTCCTCTAAAATCAGGAACAAGACAAGGCTGTCTACTCTCTCCATACCTCTTCTATATTGTACTTGGTATCATATCTAGAGTAATAAGACAACAAAAGGAGACCAAGGGGATACAAATTGGTAAAGAAGTCAAACATTCAATATTTGCAGATGATATGATAGTTTGAATAAGTGACCCAAAAAACTCTACCAGGGAAGTCCTAAACCTGATAAACACCCTTCAGCAAAGTGGCAAGATAAAAGATTAACTCAAAAAAAAAAACCAGTAGCCCTGCTGTATACAGATGATAAATGGACTGAGAAAGAAATCAGGGAAACATCAACCTTTAAAATAGCCACAAACAACATAAAATATCTTGGGGTAATGCAAACCAAACAAGTGAAAGTCCTGTATAGCAAGAACTTTGAGTGTTTAAAGAAAAAAATTAAAGAAGATACCAGAAAAATAGAAAAACTCCCATGCTCTTGGATAGGTAGAATCAACATAGCAATCTACAGATTCAATGCAATCTCCATCAAAATACCTGTACAATTCTACCCAGACCTTGAAAGAAATATTCTCAACTTTATATGGAAAAACAAAACACCAAGGATAGCCAAAACAACCCTGTACAATAAAGGAACTTGCAGAGGCAACACCATCCCAGACTTCAAGCTCTATTATAGATCTATAGTCCTGAAAACAGGACTATATTTTGGTATTGACACAAAAAATAGACAGGCAGACCAATGGAATCAAATTGAAACCCCTGATTTTAACGCAAACACCTATGAACACCTGATTTTTGGCAAAGAAGTTAAAACTATGCAATGGAAAAAAGAAAGCATCTTCAACAAATGGTGCTGATATAACTGGATACTGGTATGTAAAAGACTGTAGATAGATCCATGTCTATCGCCATGCACAAAACTTAAGTCCAAATGGATCAAAGACCTCAATATAAAACCAACCACATGGAACCTATGAGAAGAGAAAGTGGGAGGTACCCTTGAATGAATTGGTACAGGTCACTGCTTCCTGAATATAGCACCAGTAGCAGAGACATTGAGATTGACAGTTAGTAAATGGGATCTCCTGAAACTGAGAAGCTTCTATAAGACAAAGGACAAAGTCAACAAGATAAAACGGCAGCCCACAGGATGGGAAAAGATATTCACCAATCCCACATCTGACAGAGGGCTGATCTCCAAAATTTACAAAGAACTCAAGAAGGTAGCCTCCAAAACACCAAATAATCCAATTAAAAAGTGGGGTTCAGAACTAAATAGAGAATTCTCAATAGAGGAGTCTAAAGTGGCTGACAGACACTTAAGAAACTGCTCAACATCCTTAGCCATCAGGGAAATGCAATTCAAAACAACTCTGATATACCTTCTTACTCCTGTCAGAATGGCTAAAATCAAAAACACCCATGACAGTTTATGCTGGAGAGGATGTGGAGAAAGGAGAACACTTCTACACTGCTGGTGGGAATGCCTACTTGTACAGCCACTTTGGAAATCTGTATGGAGATTCCTCAGAAAAATGGGAATCACTCTACCACAAGATACAGAAATTCCACTCTTCGGCATATACCCAAAAGATGCACATTCATACAGCAAGGACATCTGTTCCATTATGTTCATAGCAGCTTTATTTGTAATAGCCAGAACCTGGAAGCAACCTAGATGCCCCTCAACTGAAGAATGAATAGAGAAAATGTGGTAAATTTACACAATGGAGTACTACTTGGCATAAAAAAATAGAATTTTGAAATTCTCTGGCAAATGGACGGCACTAGAAGAAACCATCCTGAGTGAGGCAACCCAGTCACAAAAAAACAAACATGGTATGTAGTCACTCACCTATGGATTTTAGACATATAGCATGGGAGTGCCAGCCTACAATCCACACTGCCAGAGAAACTACAAAACAGTGAGGACCCTAAGAGAGGCATGCATGGTACCCCAGAGAAGGGAAAGGGGACAGGATCTCCTGAGTGGATTAGGAGCATGGGGGGGAGGGTAGAGCTGGAAGAAAGAGGAGGGGAGAGAAGGACATGGGGGTACAGGAAGGTTGAGTTGGAGGAAGAACAGAGGAAAACAGGATGAGAAACACCATAATAGTAGGTTAGAGGAGAGATCTGGCACTAGGGAGATTTCCAGAGATCTATAAGGATGACGCCAATTGGCAATCTAAGCAATAGTGGAGAGGCTATCTTAAATGCCCTTCCCCGATAATGAGATTGATAACTACCTTATATGCCATCCTACAGCCTTCATCCAGTAGCTGATGGAAGCAGAAGCAGACACCCACTGAACTGAACTCTTGGAACCCACTTGCAGAGAGGGAGGAGTGATGAGCAAAGGGGTCAAGACTGGGCTGGTGAAACCCACAGGAACAACTGACCTGAACAAGGGGGAGCTCATGGACCCCAGACTGATGACTGGGAGGCCAGGATGGAACTGATCCAAATCCCCTGAATGTGATGTCAGTGAGGAGGCATTGGCAATCTATGGGACCTCTGATAGTAGATCAGTATTTATCCCTAGTATACGAATGGATTTTGGGAGCCCATTCCATGTGAAGGGATGCAGTCTCAGCTTGGACACATGAGGAGGGGCCTAGGCCCTTCCCCATATGATATGACATACTCTGATGATCCCCTGGGGAGCAGAGGGAGCATGGAGTATGGGGATTGAGGGAGAAGGGGAGAAGGGGAGGGAGAGGGAGCTGGGATTTACCTGTGAAACAGGCTTGTTTCTAATTTAAATAAAAAAAGAAAATGTGAAAAAGATCCTTGGAAAGACAGAGCTGTGAGGTGTAAAAAGTCTTAGCTATACAAATAAAGACTAAAATCAAAACTATAGTAATGGTAAAGACCTGCTTAGAGGGTAGTATTTGCACTAAGGCTGTGAAATTATGCCAGACTAATAAAGTACTTTAACTGTGTGATAAAGGATTTTTAACTTCCATCAAGTTCTCAAAGTTGATGTTTCATGAATCTCCAAAAGAGTAAGTTGAGTTGCTGGGAAAATAGCTGGGAAATGAATTCAAAATCCCAATATCCACATAAAGGTGAGTTCAGCTGCACGGACTGCCATAAGGAGGAGAGACAGACAGATCTCAAAGACTTCCGGATCCGTGAGAGATTCGGCCTTTAAAAACAAGCTGGACAGCTGCTGAGGAAGACATACAGCCTCAAATTCTGGCTTCCATATATGCAAAGGCTTATAAATAGAGGAATAGGTTAAAGCAGTGGTCCTCAGCCTTCCAAATGCTGTGACCCTTTAATATAGTCCCTCTTGTTAGGGTGAACCCCAACCATAAAATTATTTTTGTTGCTACTTCATAACTGTAATTTTGTAAGTGTTGTCAATCATAATGTAAATATATGTATTTTCTGACGGCCTTTGGTGACCACTGTGAAAGGGTCATTTGACCCCCTAAAGGGGTTAAGACCTAATGGGGGAATGTTCTTCTGTATCTATGTTTCTCTTATTGGTTGATGAATAAAACACTGATTGGCCAATAGAGTCATGAAGATAGGCAGGGCTAGGAAATGAGGAGAATGTTGAGGAGAGAGGGGAGAGAGGCTGTGAAGAGATGCCATGGAGAGACCGGGAGGATAGGATGTGCCAGGTGTTCTCTGGTAAGATAAGGCCATGTAGAAATACATAGATTAGTAGTTATGGGTTGGTAATTAAGAGAGAGCTAGCCAGTAAGTAGCCCTAGCCATCGACCAACAGTTTATATATTAGTATAAGTCTTTGTGTGCTTATTTGGGGCAAAACAGCTGTGGGACCAGGCGGGACAGAAACCTCCATCTTCAGAGACTCACAGGTTGAGAACCACTGGGTTAAATAATTGACCAAAGCTGTGTACAAAAATGATATAAAGAAACCTGTTGCCAGGTTATCCAGTAAAACCCTGTCTCAACCCCCCACCCCCCAAAAACAAAGAAAAAAAGAAAAGAAACCTGTACTTGGATGTTAGCACCACATTCTAACCAACTGAGCTAACTGACCAACTGCATTCATGTAAAAAATGATAATAATAATAAAGTTAAAAGAGACCTTGGGAAATCTTTGAAATAGCTTTATCATTAAGTCATTCTATCACCTAGCAAAGTGCCTTGACTGTGTTCTGACTAATCCCCGGATTTGAAGACAAGCAAAGAGTCTGACCAGAGAAAACCCCCTTGACATACAAGGATGACAAAAACGTAAAGACAGAGTGGTGGAGAAATGGGCAAAGCAAAGTTACGCTATTTCATACAACTTAAGGCAAAAAAAAAAAAAAATGACCGAGTGTTGAGTGAAGTCTTTTCCTTCAGCCGCTTTGCTTTTTCCCCACCAGTCGCCTGGGCTCTGCCATGTTGTAGTCCCCAACTAACACACAAGATGCTGTATTAATTATGAAGCTGTTGGCCTTGCTTGTTTTATACTAGCTTGCTCTGACTTAAGTATTTACCCCATATTTGTTATTCTAAGTATTTCTCTTACCAGAGAAAAGTTCCGAACTTCTTACCCCTATGGCAGCTACATCTTGACTCCCTGTGTTTCTCCTACCCAGAGTCCTCCTGGACTTCTAGTCCCACCTATCTAGCTTCCCAATTGGCCAACAGTGCTTTATTGACATATGCACAGGTGTTCCCCATCAACGGAGTCACCAGGCTAAGTCTTAAGGAATACCAACAGTGGGTAAGCATGTTTCGTGTGTAGCTAAGAAGTGACCCTTTAAAGAAGGGGTAGCATAAACAAGTCTTCTCCCGACATGGCTAAAGGGCAAGTTTGAGCAGGGATTGTCTGGAACAAAGACTAGAAAGTAGGTGACAACTGGATCCCTGTGGTTGTAAGAAATTAATCAAGCTGTTAATCAGCCAACACTGTCTGTAATCCTGATGAGTTCTTGAGCACCAGGAGCCAGGAATGACACAGCTGACTTAACATTTTACTGTGATAGCTCTGACGAAACAAATAGCCACATTGTAAGATAAAGGGATTTGGGAACATTTCTCAAAGTGTTGATGGGTCTCTGGAATAGGACACTGAAAATAGTGGCAAATCATGGAATAATGAGAAATTATAGTCAAGAGGTAAAATGCTCACCACAAGACAAGGAAGTTACTAAAGAGAAATTAATCAACTTCTGAAATATATGTCCATTGAGAATGAAGACACACTAAGAAGAGAAAATACTGAACTAAGACGGTGAACTAAGTTTGAACATGTGTGTGTCATGTTTTAACTTGCAGAAATCATACTACAGGGCCCATTATCATTTAAACTACCACAGTGGCTAATGGAGGACTTGTGGACAATTGTAGAACTCAAGACAAGCATCTGAAGTCTTAGTTTTCTTCTTTATTAGTTTATGAAAAATATGACCGACAGTGAGACACAGAGCAGAGAGATTCATGACAAAGAGAGGCATAGTAGTGTGAGGTAGCCATGATATTAAAGGAGAAAGCAAAGGCTTAGAATGTTGAGAAAGTCTTCGTAAAACACTAGCAGTTGAAAGGGAACATAGAAACCCAAGGTCTGGGCCACCACTTGCAGACGTGTTGCAATCAATCTGAGGGCCATGTCACTGCTGGGGCATGCCAATCTGAGTGGACTATGAAAGGTTCAGGCATTACGCTGGCCTGCCCTGTTACCTGGCAGGATGCACTCAGGCAGCACTCTGGCCAGCCCAGAGTTCTGTGAGAACCACGCAGGTGCAAAGGACCCCTTTAAAGGACTGACCCCTGCCTGCTTATGTTCTCTTACTCTTTTACTCTCGTCTTACTCTCCATCTCCTCTCTCTCTCTCTCTCTCTCTCTCTCTCTCTCTCTCTCTCTCTCTCTCTCTCTTTCTGTATGTGTGTGTGTGTGTGTGTGTGTGTGTGTGTGTTCTGCATAGTTACCTCTCATCCCCCTTTTCCCTCCCTGTCTACCAATAAACTCCACGTGGGATCATTGAGTCACAGTTTGTGTCTTGTTACTGGATAAACCTAAACATTTTAACATCAGACTATGCTGCCACCCGGGGCCATGGTGACATCTGGGCCCAGACTGCTGCTGATGACCATGTCTGGGTCTGTGACCCTACAACAGTCAGGATCTGAGCTGATGTCCATGGCGCCTGTTACCACGAATGGCCATGTGGATACCCATGGTCTGGTCAGCCACCTGAGGCCATGTTGGTGTCCAAGGGCCATGCTGCCACCAGGGTCATACTGATCTGGGCGGCCCACTCTGCCACCTGGTCATGGTGACATCTGCACTTAAGCTGCTACCATTGGCCATGTGTCTGGGCCCATGGTCCTACTACAGCGGGGGTCTGTGTTGACCACAAGGGGCCATAGAAACCATGCATGTTGAAATCCAAGGGTCATGCTGAGCCACCACTGCCCCTTGCTGGCCCCTGCAGTGGAAGAGCAGTCTCCACCTCTCAAGACAGAGCTGGCCCCACACTCTGGAGAATTAGCCTCACAGTCACAGAAGAACTGGCCTGCATGGCATCGACATAGAAGAGCTGGCTTGCCCTTCGCAGTCTGAGTGCCCAGACTGACCAAATCAGCTACCACCCACACCCCCACCCACACCCTGAGCTTTGAGTTGGTCCACTCTAGCATCTACATCATCTATGACCTGCAGGAGTGTGTAGGGACTGCTCTTACCTTACCATAGCCCCAGGATCTCCATGACTCAGGGAAACATCAGGATATCCAAGAGGAGTTTTGGTGAGGGTCCATTATTAATGACGTACCAGAGGTCAGAGGCCTTGAACCAGACCAACAACTCATTGCAATGAACATTTGCAAGTAAAGCTGAGTGGGCAAAGGCTATACTGTGTGACACACCGAAGCTCCCAGTGCCACTAAGATGAATGAAGAGATGTTGGAGAGGCAGGAAAGACCAAAGTAGGTCTTTGTTTATTTGTTTGGCTTTTATCGACATTTTTAATTTTTTTTCTTTTGGGGGAGGTGCTGTTGAGTTGAGGGACAGATGTGTAGGGACTGGGAAATGAGTGGGATAGAGGTACATGATGTAGCATTCCCAAAGAATCAATAAAAATTTATGTTAAAGATGCTAGCATTTGTTTATTGTATGTGATTATTGTAAACGAGTGTTGTTGCAACTGGTACAGCTGGGCTTATTGATATGACTCTTGTTATCCTTTGAGAGTTCATAAAAAGGGCAGAGTAAGAAGAGTATTACAGGCTTTGATTTAATATTGGAAACTGGCTGCATGATTATATGATGGTCTCGAAACTCAATATCTTCTAAATAATTCTTAGGGTTATTTCTGCTAACTTGGAAATTTAGTGAGTTAGCATTATCTCTTTAATTCCAGCAGAACTTCATTGTCTCCACAGTGAACCAACCCTCTTTGCCATTACCTTAACCTACTTACAGGCTATCTCTGTAATCATACCACCTTGTTATGAAATATTCTCCAATGGTTTCCTCTGACACTTTATATAAAATTTAAATGGCAGCAGACAGTGGTGGCACACACCTTCAGTCCCAGCACTCAAGAGATAGAGGAGTATCTCTGTGACTTTGAGGCCAGCCTCATCTACAGAGCACAGGGAAACCCTATCTTGAAAGCAAAGGAAAGGGTTCAAATGTCATGAAAAGTCACATGCCATCTCTCATCCGGTGACTGCTGTACCTGTGGCATAATACCTTAATGATTCCCCTTTCTCCAGAGAGCCACAGGTCTTTCCCTTTGCTTCCTTCTGGTTTCCTTGCAGAGAGCACCTTTGTGTAGCATAAAACAGTAACTTCCCATCGCTCCCTTCTCCTGTTTTCATCACAGTGCTTCTATTATATGGTATATATGACATAACATAGCCTATTATTTGTCCATACTAAAATACAAACTCTGTCTCTTGTAAAAGATACTCAAGCGCACATGCTTACTAATGGAGAAAGGGTAAAGCATATCTGCAGGGAGTTCCTTTTCTTTTTTTTTTTTGACAAGGGAAGGAAGGTTTATTTTGGCTCATGGTTTCAGAGATTTCAGTCCAGGGTTTGGTACTACTGTTTATGGATCCATGGTGAATACCAGGGTCTTACGGGGGAAGAGACTGGTTACCTCTTCATATCCGTCAGAAAACAAAGACCTAGGAAGAAATTGGGAACAAAGTATAATCTTCAACAGTATGTTCCTTAGGATCTAATTCCTCTAGCTGGTCCCATCCCCCAAAATTTCCATAGACTCCAAAGTAGTGCCAGCAGCTGTGGAGCAACCTTCTCTTAATGGATAGAAAAGGGCAGCTCACAGCCAAACCATAACGTTCTACTCCTGGTCCTTTGGCTCTCGGCTGTCTCATAAAGTAAAGTTGTATTTAGCTTCTTTCCTTGAGCCCCCATCATTAGAATAGTTCCAACATTATTCAGAAGACCAAGCCTGAAGTCTCTCCTGAAAGCTCAAGTCAACGTTGACTTGTGAATCTTTATCAAAACCAAGGGAAGTTCCTTTTCTTAAAAGTACTGCAGAAGACATAGCCTGCTTACGGTTTTCATCACTCAGATTAATGCAGAAAGTAATTAAAAAGTGCTGATTTCAACTCCATCCCTTCAAACATTGAGTCTCTGAATGCTGAGGACTGTACCAAAGGCCAAGGCAAAATGTTATTAGATGAACAAGGGACTGAAAAGTCACACCCGTTCTCAGGTCACACTGGGTGCACTTTAACCCGTTCTCAGGTCACACTGCGTGCACTTTAACCCGTTCTCAGGTCACACTGGGTGCACTTTAACCCGTTCTCAGGTCACACTGCGTGCACTTTAACCCGTTCTCAGGTCACACTGCGTGCACTTTAACCACAGTGACTGCAGCTGGGAACAGAAGAGCAGCTTTCCTGATCTTGTTATTTAAATGAAAATACATTTTGACTCTTCACCACAGTAGTCATTAACCACATCAGCCATTATGTAGACAATTCTCCAACACAGTAAATAGATTCAGTGGAATGCATCAGAGCAACCTTTTAGCAGAAGGACAATACCATGAGAAATGCACTTACCCCATCAGCTAAATGTCTATCTGGGTGATGTGGTAACAGTCACATGCTTCTCATAAGTTCAGGCACGCTTCATATTTTCCAGCTCCTTTTCTCCCTAAACTGGTACAGAACATGACCCAGAAACAAAGTAGCCCAGAAACTTAGAGGAATGTTGGTTTGGGGACTGCTTATGTTTTCCTAGTTCTCAGGAGAGTTTCTAACCTGGAAGCTGGCTTTAGTGGCTTGGTTTCCCTGAAATTGAAAGTAAGTACTTTTCAAAGTCCTAAGGACCCACCTTTTGAAACTCTTGTTTTGGCTGGTTTTAAGTTTCACTGACCACTGTGGGCTTAATTCTGATGTCTGTTTCTTGTTGTTTTTTTTCCAAGTCTTCTTCTCTGGCCTCCTGTATTGTCTATACATCTAACAAAGTAAATACTTCTAGATCATTGGTTCTTGGTTTAGACATCTTGGATTTAAATGGGACAAAAATGAACACTTTTATTTGTATTAAAATAATTTCTACTGGGCAGTGGTGTGACATGCCTTTAATCTCAGCACTCACAAGCAGATCTCTGAGTTTGAGGCCAGCCTGGTCTGCAGAGTGAGTTCAGAACAGCCAAGCTACACAAAGAAAACCTATCTCCAAAAAATAAAAGAAAAGGAAAAAAATAATTTCTTCAAGTATTAATACATTCTGCCAACTATGGTCTTTTAACACTAACCTGTTGGTCTTTTCAGCAGTGGAAATGCCAACTGGCCTAAGTTACCTGTGAGAGGAGCAATTACCTCAGGTGCTGCTGTTAGGATCAAAAGCTTGAGCTGCGGGAGTCACATTCTCTTCTGACAGATCAAACGTAATGTTTCCTTAAAGTTTATATCACATTAATCAATAGTTCACAGACTGTTTCAGGATCATTGATTTCCTTCACAACCCCTCATATTTTATTTTCTGTGTTTAGAGAACTATTCTAGAGGTGGTAGTAGACGTTGTAATTTTTAAAAGCAGCTGGCAAGAGAAAGACACCATGTGACCTAGCTTGGGTGAGAGTTTTTACTGGGGGAAAAGTGAATGAGAAAGGGGGAGAGGGGAAAGGGGGCCCTGCCTCTGGGGATAGGGGTGGCAGAAGAGGAGAGAGAGAGAGAGAATGGTAGACAGACAGAGCCCTTTTAAAAGGGAACATAGTGAATGTGCACAGGTAGTGCCCTTAGTGGCTGCAGCTGAGGGTGTATCCTGTCAGAACCCCAAGGGCAGGCCAGTGCGATGCCTGAATGCTAACCGTAGATACTCAAAGCTATAACTTAAAGCCCAAGGGCTGGAAGGGAATCATCATTATACAAAGATATGTATATGTGTGTGTATAACTACACATATAAAATTTTTACATATGTACTTTTAGTTACAATCTCAATTTTCCGCTTAGGTGGACTATCATTTTTTAAAAAGTGTCAATTTGTAAACTATTACTTCACATATCTCATAATTTGTAGGAGTTTCATTTCAAGAAAATTCCAGGACTTTAATTGTTTCTCTGCATTTTATTTCAAACCAGCTTATTTCTAAGACTAGACACAATTAGCGGTCCAGTCAATCCCTTCGAGCTAAGTTCTTTTATGGGTTTTATGAGGATATTGAGCTGAAAGGGAGCCATCATTCTTGTAGATAAATAGAAAGCAAATCTTCGAGTATTCAGCAAATTAAAGTCATAATGCTAGGGTGGGGGGGGGGTCAGTTGATGAGACAGGCGCCAACTCTAGCTCAGTAGCTAGACTGGATTTCTGAGCCAGCTGCTGGATTTCCGCAGATCTCTCTTTCTGTGCCGTCTCCAAAGCACCCTATCTGTTTGTTTGAATCTCATTTCCTCGGGATTTTCACAACCTCCCATAACTTGCAAGGTGGCTGAGTGGCTGGCGTGCGTTGCAAGTGGCACTGCTAGGGAGAAAAAAGAAGGAAGTTCCCACACATCCTTTTCCCTTTCGTTCTCGTCTACCGAGGACCCACCGTCACGAGGCAAATGGGAAGGTGAGTTCGGATCCTTTCCCTGTTTAGGATATTCTCTAGAACACCGATCCCCTTCTCCTTCAAAAGACCACAAGTATCTTAATTTTAAAGGTGACTTCCGTCAAAATGGCTTTTCTAACTGAAACTGTGACGTGACTGCTTGAAAGCAGACTGTGGAACTACACAGTGGGCACCATTCCAGCGACCTGACAAAAGAAGGGGTTTCTTAATTGGATAACTGGATGTCCTTTATGTCCCACTCAGCTGAAAGCTTATTATTCCATTATTTCGTGTCACTTTACCGACAGCTTTTAGAGCCCACTACCTAACTATTTGGGGAGAAACATTAATAGTCTATGGCTCACTGCATACTATGAGTCCTTGCATTAAAAAGTAACAGCAGAAAAGTGTGGAGGAAATTCAAAGTTCCCAACACTTCGGTTCTTCTAGTTGTACCTGGAGCAGGATGTAGGATGCCTGTGTCGTCATCTTTCTATGCCATGCTGCTTTCAAACTCAGACGGGACCTGTGGAGAATCGCCAACCACATCGATCCCTGGTCCCAGAGAACATTTTCGTAATCCAGCCTAAATTCAAACTTTAAAGTACGACTTAACTTTAGTGAACCTTTTGATGTCTGAACTGAGCTTGAAATGGAGTCAGAAACTAAGATGAAGAGGAAAATAGTTTCTGAGTTAGGTCTAATGGTATACATCTGTAACCCTGCACTCAGGAGGCCGAACCTGAAAGACCATGAGTTTCAGGTCAGCCTGGGCTACAAGGTTGTATATAAAGTCGGGCTTCATAATTACATATTGCTGATCTGACCTAGCCACAACAAACCAGCATCTCCCACCCTCCAACCATGCTTGCGGAACATTAACTCTCCCCCAGATCTTCACATGACAACTTGTTACTTGACTTTGTGTCAGGTCAGGATTCATAGGCCAAAAGAAAGTGACCTTAGTTTATTTTGATGTTGTTGTTGTTGTTGTAATGACAGCTTTTTTTAAACTCTCCACACAACTATTAGAATAGAGACCATCATGTGCTAACAAGCCATGAAAGATAAGAGTACCCCAATAGTGTTTGAGAACTGTTTTTGTAAGTGTTTATGTAAGATACCTCATAGAAAAAGTGGAAAATGACATGAGTGTGGAAACATAAATGAGTATTTGGCAGCCATGAAGAAGAGACAGAAAAAAAGCTGTATGTCTCTGCCACAGAGGGAGGGACATGCAGGTTAATAGATCTTTTGTGACTGAAGCAAACTGTATTTCATGCAGAGAAACTTATGGCAATCTCACCAAACTTCAGATGGCACCTAGGTCTGGCTTCTGTGTACTTTTTAAATAAATGATTACTAATAGTAATCTTTCTTATTAATCATGTGCTATTTAGAAGTAGCAGTAACTAAAAAAAAGATATAAACTAAGTTCATTTGATATTTGAATAAATTATCACATAATGTTTCTGCATTGTCATTGTTATAATTGAATACTTTTTCAAAATTATTTAATATATACAGGTATGTATTTAAGTAAATACAATGTTTAAATATGCATAGTAGGCTAAAACTATTTTTAGCTAATAGTTCCCATCTTTCCACCTTAATAAAATCTTTACATTATTTAAATTTCAGACTATATTCATATTTTCCCAGAATCCTTCATATCTCATTTGCTCAGCCAGGACTTTTCTGTATCTAACTTGGTATAATATTTTGTTCCTTGTTTTGCATTTGGTATTTTTATAGCATTGGAATGTCTTGAATTAGTTATCAATTTTGTTGTCATAGTTGTTAAATTTAAAATATATCTTGCTCCGGACTTCCACTTGCCCACCTTGGGATCTTCTGGCCTGGAGACTATAGGCAAAACCACTCGTCCTCTGCAGACCTAGCAACCTTGAGTCTGTTGAGATCCCTGGGGTACTCCTGCCCTCACTCAGGGCAGAGGTGAGCTCCAGCCCCCGCCTGGGGCACGACTTCTGCTTGCTGACTCAGGTCACATTCCACCCCCCACCCCCAACCCCACCCCCACCTCAGCTCGCCAAGAGTCTGCTGACAGCACTGTGCTAATCCAGCTCCCACCCACCAGGAGAAGGAGTGCCTCAGACACACCTGCACCCACTATGAGACCCATCAGAGTACTGGACCTGCTTGCACCCACCAGAAGAGAACCTTGGACCCATACCCATCAGGAGACGAAGAGGCCACACCCACACCCACAGGAATAGGGGAAGGGAAGATGACAATATAAGAACACATTCAAAGCCGGGCGGTGGTGGCTCATGCCTTTAATCCCAGCACTCAGGAGGCAGAGGCAGGTGGATCTATGTGAGTTCGAGGCCGGGCTGGACCGACAGCCTCCAAAACAATACAGAGAAACCCTGTCTCGCAAAACCAAAAAAAAAAAAAAAAAAAAAAAAAAAAGAACACATTCAACAACAGAAAAACCAATATGATGCCACCAGAGTCTAGGGACTCTACACCAGCAAGACCTGAACAGTCCAACACAGATGAAGCAGAAGAGAACAACCTTAAAAACAATATCATGAACATGATAGACACCCTAAAAGAGGAAATAAGAAAATCCTTTTTAAAAAATGGAAGAAGAGACAAACCAAAAATTGCAGGAAACAATTAAAGCAAAACAAGGTTTGAAAGTTGAAATAGAGACAATTAAAAAAGCATAATCTGAGGTATTGCTGGAATTAGAAAAGATGGGCAAATGACCAGGAACTACAGATGCAAGCATAACCAACAAAATACAAGAGATGGTAGACAGAATCTCAGGCATTGAAGATACACTAGGAGAAATAGATTCATTGACCATAGAAAATCTTAAGTCCAACAAATCCCTAAGACAAAATATTCAGGAAATATGGGTCACCATGAAAAGGTCAAACCTAAGAATATTAGGTATAGAAGGTGAAGAAAACCACCTCAAAGATGCAGAAACCATATTCAATAAAATCATAGAAAAAAATTTTTCCAACCTAAAGAAAGACATGTCAATTAAAGTACAAGAAGCCTCCAGAACACCAAATAGAGTGTACCACAAAAAAGTCCCCCTCATTACATAATAATTCAAACATCAAACATACAGAATAAAGAAAGAATATTAAAAGAAGTACAGGAAAAAGGCCAAGTAACATATAAAGGCAAACCTATCAGAATCGAACCTGACTTCTCCATGGAAACTCTGAAAGCCAGATTGTCCTGGATAGATATTCCACAAACACTAAGAGACCACGGAGGATGCCAGCCAAGACTACTATATCCAGCAAAGAATTCAATCACTATAGATAGAGAAAACAAGATATTCCATGATGAAACCAGATTTTAAAAATACATATCCACTAATCCAGCCCTACAGAAAGTACTAGAAGGAAAATTCCAACCTAAAGAAGTTAACTACATTCACAAAAAATGTAGGCAATAGATAATCCCACATTACCAAAAGACAAAAGAAAAAGCAGGGTAACTCCACACACAGTACAAACAACAACAACAATAAATCCAAAACACACAAGAATTAACACTCAATGATCCTTAATCCCCCCCATATTAATGATCTTAACTTGCCTATAAAAAGACACAGGCTAACAGAATGGATATGAAGACAGAATCCATCATTCTGCTGCATACAAGAAACACAACTCAACTTCAAAGACAGACATTACCTCAGAGTAAAGGGTTGGGATAAGATTTTCCAATCAAATGGACCCAAGAAACAAACTGGTATAGTTATCCTACTATCTAACAAATAAGACTTCAAACTAAAATCAATCAAAAGAGATGAAGGTCATTTCATATTCATCACAGGAAAAATCAATCAGAAAGAAGTCTCAATTCTGAACATCTTTGCCCCAAATACAAAGGCAACCACATTCATAAAAGAAACACATAAAACCTCACAGAGTTATTGTGGGAGACTTCAACACCCCAGTCTCTCCAGTAGACAGGACCACCAGACAGAAACTTAACAAAGAAACCAAGAAACTAATAGAAGTTATGACCCAATTGGGTTTAACAGGCATCTATAGAGCATTCCATCCAAATACAGAAGAATATACCTTCTTCTCAGCGTCACATGGAACATTCTCTAAAACTGACCACATACTCAGCAACATACCAAACCTCAATAGGTCCAAAAAAATTGGAATAACCCTCTGTGTCTAATCAGACCACCATGCTTTAAAGTTAGAATTTAACAACAACACAAATTCCAGACGCTCTACAAACTCAAGGAAATTGAACAAGGCGCAATTGCACCATTCCCGGGTCAAGGAAGAAATAAAGAAAGAAATTAAAGTCTTCCCAGAATTCATTGAAAATGAAGACACAACATATCCAAACTTATGGGACACTTTGAAAGCAGTACTAAGAGGAAAGTTCATAGAACTAAGTGCTTACATGAAGAAACTGGAGAATAGTCACAATAGAGACTTAACAGAACAACTGAAAACTCTAAACAAGCTCTAAAAGCTCTAAAACAAAAAGAAGCAAACTCACCCCAGAGGAGTAGATGCCAGGAAAAAAACAAACTGATTGCTGAAATCAATAAAGTGCAAACAAGGAAAACAATACAAAGAATCAACGTAACAAACAGTTCGTTCTTTGAGAAAATAAATAAGATAGGCAAACCTTTATTCAAACTAACCAAAAGCAGAGGGGACCATGCAAATTAACAAAATCAGAAATGAAAAAGACACGGAGGAAATCCAGTGAATCTTCAGGTCTTAATTTGAAAACCTGTACTCCACAAAATTGGAAAATTTAAAGGAAATGGACAATTTTCTGGATAGGTAACACTTACCAAAATTAAACCAAAAAAAGACAAACAATTTAAACAGACCTATAACCCCTAATGAAATGGAGGAAGCAGTCATCAAAACTCTCCCAACCAAAAAAAAACAAAACAAAACAAAACAGGGCCAGATGGCATCAGTGCAGAGTTCTACAGAAATTCCAAGAATAGCTAATACCAATACTCCTCAAAGTGTTTCACAATAGAATCAGAAGAATCATTGTCAACCTCTTTTTACAAGGCTACAATTACCTTGGTACCCAAGTCACACAAAGACACAACTGAGAAAGAGAACTACAGACCAATATCACTCATGAACATTGATGCAAAAATACTCAATAAAATATGGGCAAATCCAATACAAGAACACATCAGAAAAAACATACATTATGATCAATCAGGCTTCATCCCAAGGATGCAGGGTTGGTTTAACACATGAAAATCCATCAATGTAATCCACCATATAAACAAACTGCAAAAGAAAAATCACATGATCATCTCACTAGATGCTGATAAAGTCTTCGACAAAATCCAACACTCCTTCATGTGGTCCTAGAAAACAGGAACATACCTAAACATAATAAAAGCAATATACAGTAAACCAACAGCCAACATCAAACTAAATGGAGAGAAACTCAATGTAATTCCTCTAAAATCAGGAACAAGACAAGGCTGTCCACTCTCTGCATATCTCTTCACTATTGTACTTGAAGTTCTAGCTACAGCAATAAGACAACAAAAGGAGATAAAGGGGATACAAATAGGAAAAGAAGAAGTCAAACTTTCACTATTTGCAGATGATATGATAGTTGACATAAGTGACCCAAAAAAACTCCGCAAGGTTACTCCTAGAGCTGATAAACACCTTCAGCAATGTGGCAGGATACAAGGTAAACTCAAAAAAATCAGTGGCCCTATTATATACAGATGATGAAGTGACTGAGAAAGAAATCAGAGAAACATCACCCTTTACAATAGCCTGAGAAGCTTCTGTAAGGCAAAGGACACAGTCAACAAGATAAAAAGGCAGCCCACAGAATAGGAAAAGATATTCACCAAACCCATATCTGACAGAGGGCTGATCTCCAAAATTCACAAAGAACTCAAGAAGCAAGTCTCCAAAAGACCAAATAATCAATTAAAAAGTGGTCTACAGAACCAAATAAAGAATACTCAATAGAGGAGTCTAAAATGACTGAGAGACACTTGATAAAGTACTCAACATCCTTAGCCATTGGGAGAAATGCAAATCAAAACCACTCTGAGATACCATCTCACTCCTGTCAGAATGGATAAATCAAAAGCACCAATGACAGTTCATCTTGGAGAGTATATGGAGAAAGGGGAACACTCCTCCACTGTTGGTAGGAGTGCCAACTCATACAGCCACTTTGGAAATCAGTATGGAGATTGCTCAGGCAAATGGGAATCTACCACAAGATCCAGCAATTCCACTCTTAGTCATATACCCAGACGATGCACATTCATACAACAAGGATGTCTATTCCACTATGTTCATAGCAGCATTATTTGTAATAGCCAGAACCTGAAAGCAACCGAGATGCCCCTCAACTGAAGAGAGGATAGAGAAAATGTAGCACATTTACACAATGGAGTACTACTCAGTAGAAAAAAATAGAATCAGGCAAATGGATGGAACTAGAAGAAACTATCCTGAGCGAGGTAACCCAGCACAAAAGACAAACATGGTATGTACTCACTCAGATAATGGATTTTAGACATAGAACAAAGAATTACCAGCCTACAATCCACACTGCCAGTGAAGCTAGGAAACAAGGAGGGCCCTAAGAGAGACATACATGGTCCTGTGGAAAAGGGGAAAGGGACAAGATCTTCTGAGAAAACTGGAACCATGGAGGAAGGGGAGTAGAACCCAGGAGAAAGAGAGAGGAAGAAGAGGAGGGTAAAGGAGGACATGAGGGAGCAGGAAGGTTGAGTTGAGGGAACAACAGAGGAGAACAAGAAAAGAGATACCATAATAGAGGGAGCCATTATAAGTTTAAAGAGAAATCTGGCACAAGAGAAATGTCCAGAGATCAATAAGAATGACACCAACTAACAATCTAAGCTATAGTGGAGAGTTTACCTTAAATGTCCTTCCTCTATGATGACATTGACAACTACCTTATATGCCCTCCTAGAGCCTTCATAGAGTAGCTGATGGAAGCAGAAGCAGACACACACAGCTAACCACTGAACTGAACTCCAGGAATCCAGTTGCAGAGAGAGAGGAGTGATGAGCAAAGGGGTCAAGACCAGGCTGGTGAAACCTACAGAAACAGCCCACCTGAACAAGTGGGAGCTCATAGATCCCAGACTGATAGCTGGCAAGCCAGCGTAGGACTGATCCAGATCCCCTGACAGTGAGGAGACCTTGGCAATCTACGTGGTTCTCTGGTAGCTCATTCCACATAGAGGGATGCTCTCTCAGCCTAGACTCATGGGGGAGGGTCTAGGCCCTGCTCCAAAGGATATGATAGACTTTGAAGATCCCCCATGGAGGGCCTCACCCTCCCTGGGGAGCACAAAGGGGATGGGATAGGGGTTTCTTGATATGTAAAACAAGTTTGATTCTAATTTAAATAAACAATAGAGAAATATGTATTTCTTGGTATATACTTACCAAGTAAGAAAGAATCTTTATATTGCCCCAATATCTTTAATTGTTACAGCAGAAATCCTACCTCCTAAAAAAATTAAAAAAAGAAATCCTACCTCCTTTATTTCTAAAATAGCCATTTCAGCATCCTATAACTGATACTAGGAGAATCATGCTAGCTTGCTGTTTCATGATGTGAACTGCGGCTATAGTGGAGAAAAATACATTGTCAATTCACTCTCTGTATCTATAAATGAGTTTCTTGATAAGAAATAAACTCCTTTGTGAATGTTAGTGTTTAATTGTTGCTGGAAATTTTACCTCCAATAGTCTTTGAGGGATCGGCCCCTTTAGGGCGGATCTCAGAGACTATGTGTGGGCTGGGAGCAAGTGCTGTGTCTCTTGGGTTGTGATATGAAAGCAGTTGGCTGCGTCCAGCAGCTAAGGACAGAAGACCTCCGTGGTTCTCTACCTTGCTTTGTCCTTTATGAGTGATTCCCCAATGAATAACTGACTTCCCTTTTTCTGGGCACTTGTGGACTCCCTAAATACATCCACATTTAATTAGTTCAAAATCTAAGACTTGTACATAGCAAATACACGCATGTCATGTTTTTGAAAAGAGGGACTTTTAATAAAAAAATTAATTGAATTCTGTCTTGAGATACAATTTAAAACAAAGTTCCTGTGTGCTTCACTTAAACATGTTACTTGCCTTTCAGCATAAGTAGACATGCGTATTGTCTTCAGGGTAATTTAATCACATAGAATTGGTCACAGTTCATTCAAAGTTGCTTCTGTTTTGCCACTTTTTTAAAAGTTCCATCCTGGCTCCCCTATGTCTGAGAACTCTGTCAGTCTCATCAAATGAGCCAAAATGCACTGCACTAGAATAATGGAAAAAGAAGAAAAAAAATGGGCTTTTTGAAGGTGATTGAATTTTGTATCAATCTAAAGCTCATTTCCTTTCTGCCTTTAGTGAATAAAGAGATATTTGCAAATTCCTGCAATTCTGTATACCTTTTTTTCTTGTCCTATTAACATGGGACCCAGTTCATCAGAACAAACCAAGGCTGAGGACAGTTAAGAACATGGCTGGCTTGAACTGTTGCTGGATCCCTGGATGATTTTGTTTTGTTTATTTATTTTTGTTTGTTTGTTGTTTATTTTTTATCATAACTGCATTCTATTCAATTTTCTCTGGCCCTCACTGTGGCATTGATATCTACATATGTTTCTTTATTGATGGAATCCATCATTTTTTCCTTTATAAAAATTAAAATAAGACTTAGACATTAATGTAGAGGATGGTGACAGAAATAAGAGTCCCCAGAGTGTGTTAGCCCTGAGGTCTGCAACTCTGTAGCTCAGTAAAGCTTCATTCATTCATTCAACTATTATGCTTACATAACAGAAGTGAACAAGATGAAATTCCTCCACATAATTGATATTCTAATTGGAAAAGTGTTTTGGGGGTGACAAAATTCAGACAAGAGGGAAAGAAAAAATGGGAATATCACAATCAGGTGGGGAGCTCATAAAGATAGACTGAAGTGTCATAATATGCTAGTCTTAAAAGCAGGAAAGAACAGGCTTTGGTATCAAATGCTTCTAAAGAAACATGTCATTCTGCAGACTGTAGTTTATGTGTTCAAAATGGTAGTTTCCTTATCAGATACAGTAAGTTGATTTCTGGGTTTCTTCTTTACCTAAAAATTCTTTTCCCTCTTCCTATTTTTCCTTCTTTTTTCTGAGAATTCTTCACTACAAAATTGTGTATGACTATCCCTACATCAGCAGTCAATCTGAACTTTGAACAGCTGATTCTTAGAGACCTGTTGTATTACAATTTCCTCCAATATTGAAATGTTCTGTTTTGTAGGTAAAGCTCCTAAAGACAGAAAGTAAACAACTCAAGACAGCTTTCAGGAAGTCCCTGAAACTGACAAGATTTACTAGGTCTCACTCTCCTGGAGCAAACAGTAAAGAGTGCTGAGAGCCACTCTTAGACCTAAGTCAAGCTACAAAGAAGATTCCCAGACAAAACAATCTGCCTGACAGAAGCAGACTCCAATTGAGCAACCTGGAAGGGCTGAGGCCAACTGAGTGAGGCACAAAAAAACCCTCCAACCTGTTGAGCTACCTACACGCTGCTCAATGTAGTGTGCTCCAGGTTCACAGCATTTACAAACTGTCAGTCATGCTGAGGTAGGCTTTGTTGATATAGCTGTCTTTGAGATATTTCTGCTTCTGTAAGTAAACCCTCATCCATACTCCTGTAAGGAACTCCAATAAAAATCATGCTGTGTTCAGACGCCAGAAGAGGGGCTTGTATAACCTGGAACTGGTGACACAGGTAATTGCTTGATGTGGGTGCTGGAAACCAGTTCTCTGGAAGAACAACACATTCTCTTAACTGCTGAGCCATTTCTCCAGCCTCCAAAGATAATTTCTTAAAGGATTAAGATTAAACAAAGTTCAAAAAGAGTCAGGTCTTCCCCACCTTTAATTCCTAACAGGTGGCCCAAAATATGGTGTGTCCCATCACAACTGACTTATCTTAAAGATGATTGTGGCAGCATTTTGATTTGTTTCAGTACTTCCTCATTAACAAGCACTATTTTGAGCATTGTACTTAAGTTAATTTAGTTATGGTCAACATTGCTATCCTAGGGCTATCATTGCTGTGAAGAGACACCATGACCATGGCAACTCTTATAAATGAAAACATTTAATTGGGGTGGCTCGCTTACAGTTTCAGAGATTCAGCCTGTTATGATCATGATGGGAGCGTGGTGGAGTGCAGACAGATGTGGTCCTAGAGCTGAGAGCACTACATCTTGACCAGAAGGCTGCAGGAAGTTGACTGATGATCCCACTGAGGAAAGTTTGAGCCAAAGAGACCTCAAAGACCACCCCCACAGTGACACACTTCCTCCTACAAGGCCACACCTCCCAATAGTGCCTTTCCTTTTGGGGCCATTTTCTTCCAATTATCCTATGACACATCTCATTTCCTTCATCCCCTTTTGCTGAAGACAATTTATAGCTTCTCATTAGTTTTAAGTTTACCTTACTCACCCCTGCCCCCACAAATAGCAGTGTAATTATCTCCTCCTGCTGCTTCTAACACACATTTATCCAACAATACTTTCACTGCAACCTAAGGGTCCTGGAAGTGTCTTTGTCTCCTCACTTTCATGTGAGCCTCAAGAAATCGGTCTAACTTCTGCATTAGAACTTTGGTCACATATGGTTCCATTGGGTGATCTTTAGAATATTGTTATTGACATTCCTTAAGGCGGTAGATCTCAAGGTAGCTGCCTCTCTAGTCACTAGCCCAAAGTAAGCCTGGCAAGTGTGTGTGGAAGCTGGGCACATGAACGTGACTTGGGGCCTGCCATAGAAATCAAAGCTTGCCCCTGTATACAATGTTATTGTAAATCCATTGTGTTTCAATTAATTTTTTTATTTAAAAAACTCATCCTAATCTTAGAATAACTTAAAAATCTTAAAAGAAAAAATAATCAATATTGTAGTTAAATTTCTGCTATATAAAAGCTATCAGTCTAGAACAAAACTGTGAATGTGTCCCAAAGTTTTCATCCTTGAAATAGACATAATGTTCCTTATAGCCTGTTTTGCATAAAGGCAGAAAAATGCCTTTGAAGGCTTTAAAAGTATTATTAAATGACTTCTGGTAATATCTGGTTCTAACAAAAAAGAGAACAAAGAAAAACCTCTTTTGCACTTAAATACTTTTAAATGGTGTTGTATAAAATAAAAATGCCCCTGTCTTGTGGTGGTATGGGCAGGAGAAAGACGACATCTCCCGACCCCCATCCCCACCCTGGAGGCAGCTGGGAGAGCTGGCCCTGCCCCTCATCCGCTGCAGCACTCGGGAGAGTGGCCCCTATGCCAGTCCTGGGCAACACAGCAGAGCTGACCCTGAAGGTGTAGGTGTGGGAGAGCTGAGCCCCAGGACAGGGAAGCAGGAGCACTGGCCCCGCCCCTTGCTTGTGACTAGAAGGGATGAACTCCCTCCCATAAGCCGTGCTGGTGAGTTCATCTTGGTGGTGAGGACAAGCAAGAGCTGGCTTGCTGACCAACCCTGCAACTCCCCAGGCCCAGAACCAGGCTTATGTGTTGGCTCACCCCAGTATCCACCCCATGTGTGGTCTACTGCAGCACGCGAAAGGACCAGTCCTGCATAGCTGCAGGATTTTCACAACACCGTACAACAGCAGGATAATCAAGAGGAGCTCCAGTGATGGCTTAGCATTGACAATGTAGCAGAAACCAGAGGCCTCGAGCCAGACCAACGACTCTCTGAAATGAACACTTCCAAGTAAAGATGTACACGGATAAAAGTTTTTACTGTGTGGACTCTCTGTGTCACACTACAGCTTCGATGACAAGATCGATTTTTTTTCCTTCTGTCTATTTTTTTCTCTTAAATTTTATTTCATTTGGGGAGGGGGAGGTTGCAAGGGCAGAGGGCGGATACGAAAGGGATGGGGAGATGCATGGCATGAGAGACAGAAACAGTAAATAAAAACAAAACAGAGATTTCCAGTTACAAGTTCCTCAATATTAAAACATCTCGATCTATTTGGATTTATGTATAGGAAGTGCATTGATATTAACATGATTAGGACGCAGCAGGGAGATGATAGGAGCAAGAAGTTGGGCAGGGACGGCCAGGAAACAGTGTCCTCTGGACATGACAGACAGAGCAGTTGCATTCACAAATCTCGGTGACTGTAACTGCTTACACAAGGCATGCACTAGATCAAACCAATCATAATTCTAACGCAGCTAGGGTAAGGGGGTCGCACAGCCCCACTGCTGAGGAGCTCTGACAGCGGAAGCCAGCCTGCTAAAATAGGTTCCGGTGAGAGCATTGCCCACGCTCCGGTAGATGGCCCTTTACACTTACAGACAGCAGGGGTTAGTTCAATGAATCATGAGAAAGGGGGTCCGGGAAGAGTTAGAGGGAGAGTTCGGGGCAATGTGACCAAAATACACGTGGTGATATATTATTTATGATTTAATAAAGCCCCTGGAGAGCAAAACGCAAAGCTAGCCAGAGCCGTAGAGGCCAGGCGGTGATGGTACACACCTTTAATCCCAGGACTCAAGAGGCAGAGGCAGAGGCAGAGGGATCTCTGTTAGTTCAAGACCACACTGAGCTACACGAAACTGATCCAGTCTAAAGGAGAAGCAGCTCACACAAAGGTGATCCCAGCATCTGGGATTGCACGCCTTTAATCCCAGCACTAGGGAGGTGGAGACAGGCGGATATGGCTGGGCAGAGAGGAGTATAAAGCGGGGAAGTGACAGGAACTGGGGTGTTTGCTTCTGAGGATTCGTGGAGACAGGATGGTCATTTCAGCTTCTAGAGGAAAGAGCTACTAGCTTGGCTGCTTTGCTTTTCTGATCTTCAGTGGCTATAAACAATAGATCACCACAAATATATTTTATACATGTATGAAATTCTAAAAGAACAAATGTGAATTTTTATTTAAAAAAAAATACCAAGACAAGATGAACACCTTTCTGGGCCCTGTGATAGAGCCTAGCTCTAGTGAGCCTATATAATACAATATAATACAATAGGCTTCTCATTAAAAAGGGACTGGTAGAATTTAGAATAGACATGAGACAGAAAAAATACAGTTTGCTACAAATTATCATAACATCAATTGCTTCATGGTTTTCACTAAAAGCTAACAGCAAAACTCAAACTGAATTATTCATGAAATTGTCCACAAATATTTCCTTGAACTTGAGCTGAACTTTGATGAGCACAGTGTAATCAGTGTAATTTGTCAAGCACGTTTGTCTGTCGTCCCTCCTTCCCTTCTCAGAATCCCCATTCCACTTGCCTGGGTCATTACCCAACAGCCACACCGTGTTAGCTGAGTTCTGAGTTCTCTGAGCTGACTGAAGCTCCTCCGTGTTCAGCGTATTCCTTCCTGCGGTGTTTGTCTCTGACACAGGCTGCCTGTGTGAGAGCAGGTGCTAGGGTTAACTGTGGGGAAACAGAAGGCAAGGGCTCGGCCTTAGAACATTTGAGGAAAGTACAGAATGAGGGGTCACTGAGAACAGACTTAACAAAGAGTGAGTCTATGAGACTTTATTTTGCGCATTCTTGTGATTTTTTTTCTTTAAGCTCCCAAATCTGTCCTCGTGAATTTAAAAAGTAATTATCTACTCATTCTTTTAATGGATGGAGGAATCAACCTCTGTACTGCGACACAAAACAAGATTCTGGCATTTTCCTTAAGTACTTCTGTACCCATTCATGTGCCTGCTGCGCCAATGAGTTCAATACACAGATACAGACATGTCGGGTCCCACTCAGCCCACAGGACCACTAAGTTTCACTAAATCACTCATTGGTGATCCGAGTATCTACGCAGACGCAGCAAAACATGGGGACATCAAGGCCGTAGTGGAACACTGCAGTTTTCCCACACCTCCGTCAGAAACTGCTTGCTCCTGACAAATAATGTCATCAGCAGAAGGTCATGGTTGTCTTCATTTAGACATTTCCTCGGGTGGGGCTTCAGAACCTGATTTCCTAGGAGCAATGTGTGCCTGGGAGCCCTTCATCTTAAACTGAATTGTTCTCTGGAAATTAGAGCAGAGTGGGCTATTCTGTTATCCAGCAGAGAAAATGTTCTGCAGAAGAAATTGGATTTTATGCCTCAAAAACAAAGATGACCTTTGGATTATTTGTTATTTGGATTCTGAATGCTCACAGTGCCATCTCAGGCAATAGTAATTGAAGGAAGATTCCATCTGTTTTATTTAACCTTTTCTTCCTTAGAAATATTCGACAAATACCCACTAGCCTATTTTTCCTTGGGTTTTTGCTCCATTTAGATTTTTAAGTATGTGATTAGATAAATGTTTCCCAGTTCAAACTTTCTGATTCATTTATCATTCCATATACATTACTGAATAGATAATTTTTATTGATGTCTGTGACACAGACACAACATTTAAGACACTTACTCTTGAGGTTACTAAGCTCTCTATTAGCTGAGTAAGAAATGGAAAAAAATACTCTTTTTAACTTGAAGATGCCTATGTAGTTACCCATTCCCCCAAAGGCAAGCTTTTTAGAAGAGGCTGTCTGAAAAGCTCACTCTTGGATGTTCACACCGAGGTGTCTCAGAGTTATAAAACCTGCTTTCCAGTTTATTTGCAAGAGCCTACATTAAAGATGAAATTCTTCATCTTGATGGAATATCCACCCTTAACCATTTCACAAAAGAAAGGTATTTGAATGATATACCTTGGGGCATACTTCATAAAAAATCTTCTTATTCCCTGAAATCTACTCAACTGACTTCAAGTTTCTTATCTTATCCTAAAGCAATGCCAGAATTTATAGTCACTGAATACAGAGGGGGTGTTTCAGTTTGCAAGACCTGTAAATAATCTCAGGATTTATTAAGCAAATTCTAGTTGCCCAGCTGTAAAATCTATGAACCACGAAAGTGAGGAGGACAGCAAGATATCCAGTAAAGAGAAACAGTAGCACATATCTCAGTGGTAATCAAGAAACGCCTAATTTCAATGAAAGGTAACCAATATCTGATACTATAAATCTAACGGCTGTCCACGCCTAATTACTTCATAGGCCCTGAAGAAGACCCTACTACTGCAACTTTCTTAAACCAGCATCATTTCCAAATACATTCTAAATGCTTACTCTTATACCCTCAGATAAGTGTCGCTTAGCCCACGTCAAAGAAGCTTCTTTTTTTTTTTTTGTTTTTTGGGGGGGGGTTGGCAGCAAAGACCATTCTGGAAAGCCACAGCTAGTCAAAATTCAGAGAACAACTGAGTGTGCGGTGCTCAGCTCTAATTGGTGGATCTGCAACACAACCCCCACACAGACAGCGCAAGCAACATCACAGAAGAGGGATCAGAAAGATCGTAAGAGCCAGAGAACCAGGCATCTAATACAAGATAGTGATATCTGCATGTAACAAGGAAACTACTCCCATGAAGTCTCAACAACATGATACCAACTGACATAACAACATGGGTGGGAGAAATCTCACAAGGCCCCGTCCCCATATGAAGAGCAACAGGCAATTAATGGCTACTAAGAGAAGACTATTCTCTTCTCCTGAAGGAGTATCCTGATAGGAGATCCAATCCTAAGCACTCATCCCTAAACACATGTACATATGTGTAAAGCCAAATAAACTCAGAAAATTGTGTTTATAAATTTGTGTGTGGTGTGTGTGTGTGTGTGTGTGTGTGGTGTGTGTGTGTGGTGTGTGTGTGGTGTGTGTGAGTGTGTGTGTGTGGTGTGTGTGTGAGTGTGTGTGTGGTGTGTGTGTGGTGTGTGTGTGTGAGTGTGTGTGTGTGGTGTGTGGTGTGTGTGTGTGAGTGTGTGTGTGTGGTGTGTGTGTGGTGTGTGTGTGTGTGAGTGTGTGTGTGGTGTGTGTGTGTGTGGTGTGTGTGTGTATGGTGTGTGTGTGTGTGGTGTGTGTGTGTGTGGTGTGTGTGTGTGTGTGTGTGTAGATAACATTAAAGAATAAGAATCCATCAATTTGAGAAAGGAGTAGGGGAGCATGAGAAAAGCTGGAAGGGGGAAACTAGAAATGATGAAAATACATACTCATACAAAATCCTCAAAAATTCTGTATTATTAGAAACAAGAAAAACCCTTTTCTCATTCAATAGTCAGTCTTTTTTTGCTGTTGATGGTGTTCTTTGCCTTACAGAAACTTTTCAGTTTCATGAGGTTCCACGTATTAATTGTCGATCTTAGTGCCTGCACTCTTGGTGTTCTGTTCAGGAAGTTGTCTCCTGTGCCAATGTGTTCAAGGCTATTCCTCACTTTCTGTCAGATTCAGCATATCTGGTTTTATGTTTAGGTCTTTGATCCACTTAGACTTGAGTTTTTTATGTAGGGTGATAGATATGGATTTACTTGCATTTTTCTATATTCCAACACCAGTTAGACTAGCACCATTTGTTGAAGATGTTTTCTTTTTTCCATTATATATTTTTGACTTCTTTATTTTAAAGGTAGTGTCTATACATTCATGGATTTATGTTTGGGTATTCATCGATTCCACTGATCAACATGTCTATTTTTATTCCAATACCATTCAGTTTTTATTACTACAGCTCTGTAGTACAGCTTGAAATCAGAGATGCTGATACTTTCAGAAGTTCTTTTATTATACAGGATTACTTTAGTCATCCAGTATTTTTTTTGTTTTTCCTTATGAAGTTGGTTATTGTTCTTTCAAGGTCTGCAAATAATATCTAAAACATATAAAGAATTCAAGAAACTGGACATTAACAAACCAATAATCCAATTAAAAATGGGGTAAAGATGTAAACTAAGAATTCTTCTCAACAGAGGACATTCAAATAGCTAAGAAACACATTAAAAATATTCAACATCCTTAGTCATCAAGGAAATACAAATCAAAATGACTTTGAGATTCCATCTTACACCTGTCAGAATAGCTAAGATCAAAACACAAATGACAGCTCATGCTGGAGAGGGTATGGAACAAAGGGAATGCTCTTCTACAGTCAGTGGGAGTGCTAAGTTGTACAGTGGATTGGAAATCAATACAGCAGTTTCTCAGAAAATTGGCAATCAATCTACCTCAAGACTCAGCTATATACCACCCCTGGCCATATACCCAAAGGACACTCCATCCTATCACAAGGACACTTGCGATATGTTCATAACAGCTTTATTTGTAATAGTAACCTAAATACGCCTCACTCTCTTCTCTGTGGAGACGCTGAGCAGACTCAATGTAGACCCCAAGGAAGTAAGAGTCCCAGAACTTTTCTCCGGCAAGATAAGACCACAAGGAAATATGTAGATTAGTAGTTATGGGTTAAGAATAAGAAGTCCAAGTTGCCAGTCAACAGCTTATAACCAATATAGTGTCCTCATGTTTCTTTGGGGCAAAGAAAGGCAGTGGGACCCAGCCGGATCAGAGAAAAACATTCACATTACAAAAAGTGGTGGTTCATTTAAAGGGGGGAATAGTAAAATACAAGTGATCTGATTGGAGAAATGGGGAAATGGAGCAACTAATTAGGAGGGAGAGAAGACATAAGTCCAGAAGATAGGAGAGATAAACAGCTGTAAGGATGTCTGAAAAAAGTCATAAGGAACCAGACTACTAATGATCTATCTAAAAAAATCTATAGTGTATGTAAATCTATTTACAAATATAAATCTGTGCCTGAATATACATATATAGTTTAAATAAATTTTTTCCATCTGAGTGGAGAATGAACCCTCCAAGAACCCCCCCCCCAAAAACTATCTAGCAATGACCACAACACCGAACATGAGAAATTCTCTTTCTAGTTATTGATCAGGGTTATCCAAGAGACCCTGAAACATTATAGGTTATTGCTCTTGCCCTTGGTTCCACTTCAGAGGCATAAGTAAGTCCCTATTGCTCAAGACACCATACCCAAGCCAGGCGTGGTGGCCCATGCCTTTAATCCCAGCACTTGGGAGGGAGAGGCAGTTGGATCTCTGTGAGTTTGAGACCAGCCTCGTCTACAGGAGCAAGTTCCAGGACAGCCTCCAAAGCCACAGAGAAACCCTGTCTCAAAAAACCAAAAAAAAAAAAAAAAAAGACACCATACACTTAAGACACAGACTCAGAGCCCCTGAGATGGAAAGGATCTAAAAGCCTCTGGGGGTGGTATCTTGCTTGTACAAGTAAAGCCTGTCTGAAGGTCAGAGAATGGAGCTTGCCACTAGCTAACCATAGAGGTCTGGAGGTCTGTACATACAGACAGGAAGTGAGATAGCTGGGCGGAAACAGGATATAAGCAAGGAGAAACAGGAACTTGTCTGTCTGTGGAAATGCTAAAGAGTTAAGATGTGCTGTGACTTGCTCCTTCTCTCTGATCTCTCAGCATTTTCCCTTATATCTAACTCCAGGTTTTTATTACTTAGACCAATTAAGAACTCCATTTATATTTTGGAGCCTAATGTGGGGCACAACCCATGACCCTGAGATTAAGAGTCGCATGCTCTACTGACTGAGCTAGCCATGCTTCATCCTTCCCTGAGATCTAACTTTCATGGTACCAGAAGGTAGCCTGAAAGCTTCCAAAGAAGGGAAGCAACTAATAGTCCTATCCAGTTATACTGTCTGTGGACCAAAAAAAAAAAAAAAAAGACCAAGTGTGCAGTAGTGGTACACATACCTTGGCGGTAACCAATGACTCTCTAATTGGACTCAGGACCTGTTCAACAATAGGGAAATCATGCCTGGTAGCCTGGTACTGGAAACTACCAAGGGCAAGTGAAGTATGAATCTTGAGGATGAACCTGCCACTTTTCTAAACCAGCATAATGTCTAACTACATCTTAAATATTTGTTTTTATAGCCATATGTAAGTGTAGTCTCACCCCCACCAAGGAAACCTCTCTTCATAACAGATATAGACCATTACTGATAGCCTCAACCAATCAGAATGTAGAGTTGTGGAGTCCATCCCCAAAGGATAAATATTCAAAGCCATTCCTGCATCTAAGGCTTAGAGATCATTGTGACAGAGAAGACAGCAAGAGTGTAAGAGCCAGAGGTAGAGAGGACAGCCAGAGTGTAGAAGCCAGAGGACCAAAGAGTTTGCTGTCAGATCCTGTCTCCTTATAATGTCAGAAGTTACACCATAAAGGATCACCAACGTGGCCGAGTGACCATGAGCTGAACAAGGACAATAGATGTACTAAAGTGAGCTGGGGAAATCCCAAAAGTCCTCAACCCTACACAAAGAACTACAATGGAATAGTCTTCTCCAGGGAACATCACACCGATTACCTAACACCAAATGGTCATCACTGAAAACATACGTACAAATAACACTACGCAGACTGAGCAAGGTGCATTTACCCACTTAGGAATGAATGCATGAGTTTAATAATATTTAATTAAAAAAATGAGGCCGCGAATTTTGGAAGAGAGCCAGGATGTATGATACATGGGAGAGTTTTCTGAGGGAGGAAAGGGTGGGGGGAAACAATGCAGTTATAATATCAAAAAATACTTTTAAAAAATAATGACAGAAAAAATAGCATTAAGTTTGATATGGAGGTATATTTTGAGAAATTATGTCACATTATGTTATATAGGCCTTCCTGCCTATATAAAAGTTTTACAACTAATTAACTAATCAGCATAGATATTATGCCATGACATATGGAGAGATATATCTAATGATTTAGAGTAGAAACGAATCAAAAAAACAAAGGTCAGGATATCAAATACAAATTAGCAAACTCTTCTCTGTCAATTAGAAAAATGAAGGTGGCAAACTCAGTTTAAATACACAGACAAGTACACAAATAAATTTAAAACTTACTATTTAGTATCAAATTTATTTAAATTATAATTCATATGTAAAACAGTAAACTATTTAAAATTCAATGCAATCATTTTATTTAAACCAAGATCGTGTAAGAAAGATTGTATTCATCCATTTATCTGTAGTATAGCTTCATGCACTGGCTGATTTGATAAATGCTGTAATATTTCAAAGATGCAGATTCTGAGTATTTAACTCAATTGCCTAGATAATTTGATTGAACTAGCTGTGTAACATTATTATGTCTGGAAAACATATGGAAATGTGTGTTACATGATTCCTGTTTGCCTTCTTCTGATGCTAAGGTGAGGTGGGGATGCTTGCTACTCAGTTCTCTGCTTCTCAGGAAATAAAAAACATGAGAGGGCATCAGTGTTCGCATTTAGAATGAGTAAGACTTCTCACGGGCATCCCTAATCAGAAGTCATATCTTTAAAGTAGATGGATCCTGATTCTTGTGTGTGGAGTTTTGGTTGCTTGTTTGTTTTTCCTTATAACTATTTTTCTTTTTTATATACATTTTTTAAAGATAATCTTTTGAGAATTTCAAATGTGGGTACTGTGTTTACATCATTTACACACTTCCCTGACCAACCCTTAACGCGTGTACACAAGCAAAACATTGAATGGGCTTGGTAGGTTGTATGTAAAGGGGAAATGTCTCTTATTTTTCATGTGATTTAAAAGGCAGAGCAACCAAAGCAGTCAAAAGAAAAGATGACTTTGAAGAGAAAGATGGAAAGAAGGGGACATGCATGAGCTGAATGAGACATGAAATTTGGAAGTGTTTGACTGCCAAAGTCTATATATGTTAGCTATCCATTGGATGAGACTTAAAATTTGGAAGTGTTTGACTGCCAAGGTCTATATGTTAGCTATCCATTGGCCTGGGCTAGGGAATCTTGTTAGGATATTACCACTATCTTAAGATTTCAAGTGGATCCAAGCCTCCTAAATCTGAAAATAGTTCCACAAATGCAAGAACAGTGAAGAGTATTCACTACAGTCATGGAAAGGTTGTAATGGGTATTTCATTTCATCAGTGCTTGTTTCCATTTTCCTCACCTTGAAAGACGCTTGATAACAGATACATGGGAATGGGCCATGTGCATATAGTTTAATGACTGCTAAAAAGACATCATTATTCTATGGTTCTCTTTTATCAAGAAGTAATAACATTTATACTGACTTCAAAGTCATGTTTGCTTTTTAGTGATCAAAACTATTTTAAGTAGAATATGCTAGTAGATTTAATGGTAGGGTCTGAAGTGTTTTTTTTTTATTCTTAATGTCTAGACTGTATATTATTTAAGTTTATTTTTCATTAATGTGTGTGTATGTGAATAATGTGTGTGAGGGCATGCACACTACAGCATGCCTGCCACAGTATGTACATGGAGACCAGAGGGAAATTTTGTTTGCTGGTTCTGATCTTTCACCAATGTATGTGTTTCAGGGATAAAACCCAGACCTCAGATTTCCCAGCAAGTGCCTTCTCTCAGGCATAAAACAAAACAAAACAAAAAAACCCTTTCCTTGGAAAATTAAATCCCATGTGAATTACTATAATTTTACAGTTAGAAATTACTCAAATAATGCCAATAGGAAACGCTAGAAATATTAACAATAAAACCTGCTTAATGTGAGTTTGGAAATTTCACCCTTATTTCTTGAAGGATAAGTAGGATTTAAATACAGAGAGAATGTTCTAGAGGATTATTAAAGGCAAGCATGGAGTTTTATGAGGCCGGTAGATGAGAGTGCAGAAAGCTTGTTTGGGAGACAAGGAAATGACCTACTGACTGAAGCAACCAATTTGCACAAGGACAATAGTTCTCACTGGGACATGAAACTGGGAGTTGGTGCTGGAAGGAACTGTGGACCAAACAAACAAAAACAAGGCTTATGCAAACAGTAGGAGGCCTTTAAGGACACAGAAATTATCTCAGGGCTCTTTATTACAATGATCTCCAAGGGTATAGCTTCAGGGAACTCAACACTACATAAATCAAAACTGAACCCCCTGTCTCTCAGAAGACCATTCATCACTTTCAGGATTAAGGCATTTATAATACCAGCAAATTAAACACAAATGGATATTAAAAACTCCACAGATGATTAATCAGCAGAGGTGGAAGTAGAGGACCTTATTAGTTAGATAGTGTGATCAAGTGCGAGCTATGAAAATTGAAAATTGAGCATGACTGCACCTATGAGGAGTGCTGTTCAACCTTCCAGAGACATTCGAACTGTGTGGCCTTCCATGAGGAACGCATTTCATTGAAACTGAACAAAAGAATAGTGCTGTGCTGGCCTCTCTGGTTCTGATTTGAATTCACATGACTCTAAGATCCCATTTCACAAGAAGATTCCTACAGAAGCTGGTGTTGTGTTAGGATGTACAGCAACCTTTTTCTAGGGTTCAAACTGAGTCCTGACAGTGACTGCTTCCCAGTCAAAAATGTGTTCCTTCCTTCAGGGAAGGAAGTGGAGGTTAGCAACCAGACGACACCCACCCCCATTCTCTGAAAGCTCCTTGCTAGCAACGGGCTCTGTCCCCTTCTTTCTAGCCCCCTTATTCAGGAAGCCATTTTATCCTACACACGAAGGTCATATAGATATGAAAGAAAATAAAACAAAATAGTTTTGTGTAAGTACTCAGAAATAAAGCCATTTTGGCCTTGAGCAAAACACAGTCAAGCTTGAGGAGAGCTGAAGAGCGAGCGCCTTTGTTGCTTTTATTCGTTGTTGTGAACGGCACAATAATAACAATAATAATAATAGTGACATGCTGTCACTTGAGTAGAAGTGCCAGGTGCTTGTCCCATCACTTCTCTTACTTAATTCATGAGTACCGCAGAAGGCCATTCATTCTACTTTCACCAACACCTAGCAGATTCTGTGATCCCAACTCTGCTCTGTGAACCAGCTAGGACTGGAATGTGGGCCGCAGATTTCCAAACCCCCTCTTCCCAAGCATCCACTCCGCAAACCAGACTTAACCTCGGAAGGCTGAGAGGTTGTTAGCACTCAGGGTGGTATGGAGAAACAGGAAGTCCACATCTGGCTGTGCTCATGAGGAAACCTCCCAAGTTATTACTGCAGGATCACAACAGGAACACTAAGAGGTTGACAGAATCAGAGTTTGTTGACTTTCAATGTTGTCTCTAAGTAAGCCATCTAAGGAAGACTTTCTTAGGAAGGCTAACCAGGGGAGTTAACACCAACAAGATCAGCAGGGTAGCTTAGGTTATCCCTATCCCTGATAATGCCTTTCTTGGCCTTTATGCCATAGGTTTTGCTTTTGTTTGGGGCCAGCATGGTGGGTGATTTATGGTTCTGGAACAGTGTGGGCTGCGGCAGCCAAGATTTCTAAAATCACTTTGAATTGTGGGTAAGTGTCCCTTGCTCTCTTTTCATTTACAGTACAAACATACAAATGTGATTTGCTTATGCATATTGATGAACACTTAGAATTTATTTTAATTTGAGGCTATTAGCAATAATGCTGCTGTAATACCTGACCAATCCTCATTATCCACACATATATTAGTTGCTGTTGAGCAAACACAGGTAGGAGTGCAGCTGCTGGATCATAGGCTCAACTCACACTCTTTTTCATCGTCAAACACCGCGGCAAATCATTTTTCAATGTGACACTATTAGTTTATAAGCATCATATCCTAAATCACACAACAGAGCTGGTTTTTAAAAAATTTTAGTTATGACTCCATGGTTATAATAAAGTTTTAAACTCCACTGAATATGAAGATGCATGGGACTGAACGGAATAGTTCAGTAAATGAAAGAGAGGATATTAGAGGAGAAAGTCTGGCTGGCCCCCTGAAGAAATCTGAGGGAAGGACTGCTGTCAAGTGCCTGTTAGTGACAGAACTGAATCTCAGCACACATCTATCCGTCTACAGAGCCCAAGCTGTTTCAAACATGCTGGGCTGTCTCAAACTTACACTCAAGGAAATGCAAATAAGCCTAGTGAGGCAGACAACATGTGTGCTTGTCACTGAAGAGGAGTCTATGCAAAAAAATGCTTTTAATTTGCTTTCTGTGATGAAGAAATGGGAGCCAGCTCTATTTTTTATCTTTTTAGATTTATTTTTGTTAATAGTTTCATGCATGTATATAATAAATATTAGTCACTTCACCCCCTTCTGCCTGTTACCTATTACAACATTCCCTCTACTTGTCCCACTTAACCCTTCTTCCCAACAAGTGCCTCTCCTACTTTCAACCGTGTGTGTGTGTGTGTGTGTGTGTGTGTGTGTGTCTGTGTGTCTGTGTGGCTATGTATATATGTCTGTGTGTGTGTGTCTGTCTGTCTGTGTCTGTGTCTGTGTGTCTGTGTGGCTGTGTGTGGCTATGTATATTTGTCTGTGTGTGTGTGTGTCTGTCTGTCTGTCTGTGTCTGTGTCTGTGGGCATGTCTATGTGTTTGTGTTTATCTATATGTGTGTCTGTGTGTGTTTCTGCGTGTGCTTCTGTTTGTGTGTCTGTGTGTCTATGTGATGCTATGTGTATTTGTCTGTGTGTGTGTGTGTGTGTTATAAGGTTTAATTGGGTTGCTTTCAAGAGTATTGTTAGGAGATTATTTACTGGCATATGGGCAACTTATCAGTGGCCACACTACTGAAGAAAAGTGATACTCTTCCTCCCGTAATATTAACTGTTAGTTGCCCTGGCGGAAAGGGTGGGGCCCATGCGCCATTGCCCTTTACATAATGAAATTCTAAGGGGTCCAATCCCGGCACAAGTCTTGTGCGGGTATTTACAACTGCAATGAATTTATAAGTATGTCATCTCCAAAATAATTATTTTTGCAACACACGCCCCACTCTCCAGCTCTAACATTGCATGTGTCCCTTTGCCCACAAGTTTCCTGAATCTTGCAGGTAGGGTCTGATATTCATGACCCCATTAGAAATATGTACATACTAGCTATGAATTTTCACGGTAGTGTGTTGAACTTGGAGTACATGTAGTGTCCAAAAAGATAGAAAGGTGCCATTTGAGGAGGTGGGGGTGAAATGAAGACGTTATGGAAGGGTGGATTGTGAAGCACAGGCAGTATGAAGGCAGAAAAGAGAAAAATGGAGGTAGAGTAAGTTGAGGGGGCTTGGAGTACACAGCATGTGGTGATATTTTGTTTATGCTATAATAAATAAAGCTTGCCTGAAGATCAGAATGCAGAGCTAGCCACACTCACTAGCAATAGAGGCCAGGCAGTGGTGGCACACCCCTTTAATCCCAGGAATCAGGAGAAAGAGGCAGATGTGTCTCTGTTGGGTAGAGGTCACCCTTGGCTACTTGAAGCTGAGCCACTCTAAAAGAGTAACAGAGCTCACACAAAAGTGATCCCGCACTTGGGATCACACGCCTTTAATCTCAGGGAGATGGAGACAGGAGTACTATGGCTGGGCGGAGAGAGGAATATAAAGTGGGAGGAGACAGGAGCTCAGTGCAGTCTGAGCAGTCAGTCTGGGGAGCAGCAGTCTGAGGAGCAGCAGTCTGAGGAGCAGCAGTCTGAGGAATAGTCAGTCTGAGGAGCAGCAGTCTGAAGAGCAGTGGAGTCTGAGCAGTCAGTCTGGGGAGCAGCAGTCTGAGGAGCAGCAGTCTGAGGAGCAGCTGTCTGAGGACAGGATCGCCCCTTTGGCCTGAGCATTGGTAGAGATAAGAACTCTAGTGACTGGCCGCTCTGCTTCTCTGATTCTTCAGCTTTCATGACCTGATAGCCGACCCCGGGTTTTTATTATTAAGACCAAAGAGAATTCATGCCACACATTTGTACGCCAGATATTCCACCCTCTGGTTTACAAGCGATATGCACAACGTCTAAATCTACATTATCTGCTGGCTTGAGATCACTTGTCATAACACAGCTCCTTTGTATTTCATATGGCAGTTTTTGTCCACAAACTAACCTTGGCCTCTATAAGCCGCCAAGCACCCTGAACACAGGTGACCTCTACACTTCCAAATCATCACCCAAAGTCTTTCATGCTTGCTTGAGTTAGTTGTCCACAACCAATGGCCCTAAGCTATGCTTACATACCACTGTTGTTTCGCAATACCAGTTTTATTTCTCTATAACTCTTTGTATACCTGCATTCTGGAGTACCATTTAGTTTTATTTTAATACTTACACCCAGTGTCTTATGCCTTAAATTTCTTCAAAGACAAAAGGAAGAAATTAAACATATAAATATTTTTGAGAATTTATTGTCATAAATATCATAAAAGAAGGAAGATTCTATATAATTTATCTCCTACCCTCTAAGAATTTATAATCAAGATGGAAATATACAATCTAAAGAAACAGCAAGTTAAATAAAAACTCAAAATTTAAATAACGCTTTAAGGCCATATATCAGATTCCAGAAGAACCCATGCTGCTATAAATATTGTTGAAAACAAAAATAAATCATAAAGAAGCATGTTTTAAGGGAGACTGTATTAAACTAGAGTAGAGGGAGAATATGGGCAGATGGGTGGGAGCAAACAGATTGAAGGGAAGGGGGGGACTTTGAGAAGGGCCCGCCTCAGAAAGCACTGTTACAGGGCCGCAGCTGTTTGAAGCCCTCAGTCCGTCTTCCACTGTCTTCCCCTCGCTGCCTTTCTTCCCTCTCCCTCCAAGCCTCACTGAAGCCTCCTGACTTCCATTAGGTGTCTCGGGGCATCCCCACCTGTCCGCTCTCTCCATCCTGCTTACCAACGCCTTCTGGCAAGGCAGAATTGTGACTCAGTTGCCACAAGCCCTGTGGGCTTTCGGCATCAGCCTGTTGACGGTGCTGGGGGCATGCTGAATTTCAAACAGAGGGAAGAGGCAGAGTAGTATTCGGGGTAAACAGGCTGGCACTGTACAGGGAGAGGGAGCAAGTAAAAACTGAACTGAGGGGAGGGTTAAAACGTGGGCGGAGATAAATTCACTAAAGTCATAATTTCCAAATGAAAACATGTGCAGTATCACTAAATAATCTGATTTTTCCCACCAGGGGGAAACAAACAAAAAGAACTCCATGTGCCTGTAATTTACCAGTTTTCTTGCAAGAACATGGGAACATTTTATTATTTTAAATGTATGAAAACAGCAAACAGACGGTAAAGATTAATTTCGGTTCATGTCCATGCACAGGTACACTCTATTAAAAACCAGGGCCTTTCCGAGTCTTTTCTGCTGGTGTGCAAGAAGTTGTCATTAAATCCTTCCTCTAATAGTAGTGGGTATGTGTGTGTGTGTGTATATGTGTGTGTGTGTGTGTGTGTGTTTTATAAGTAAATGACTGAAAAGGAAAGGTTGCTTCCTAGAGTAACTAGAAAGCCACAATCATTCTATCATTATTGTAACTGAAATTACCACTCAGAACAAAGCTGAAAATTATCAATATAATGTTGTAGAGAGAAAGGGAATAGAGAAGTTCAGTATGCAATGATAGATCCATAATATCCAACCCTAAGCACGTTTTCCTGGAACTCATATGAAAGATTTCACTACTTGCCCCATGATACAGAGATACACCGCCTAAGCTAAGGTGTGGGAGGGGAAAAGAGGAAAGGAGGGGAAGGCAAGGGAGGGCAGGGAAAGAAAGGGATGAGTAAATAAGGAAGGAAACAAAAGAAGGAAGGAACGGAGGGGGGAGGGAAGGCTGGGAGGAAGGGAGGCAGGAGTTTTAAAGACGGTTTAGTACACAGCTTATAATTAATATTTTCCTACTCAGTCCACACCAGCGACTCTGAGATAGTTTTAAGTGAGTCATTTTGGAGAAAACGGAGGCTTAAAGGGTTTAAGTGACCTATGTAAAATCAACTACTGCTGAGAGTAAATAATTAAAAATTCATTTACTTATTTATGTTAAAATACAACACAGCCGGGCAGTGGTAGCTCACGCCTTTAATTGTAGCACTTGGGAGGCAGAGGCAGAAGGATCTCTGAGTTCGAGGCCAATCTGGTCTACAGAGCAAGGTCCAGGGCAGCCAAGGCTTCACAGAGGAACCCTGTCTTGGAAGAAAAAAAAGGTACAGCTCAACACTTAACTCTGTCCCTGGTTTTTCTCTTAGTAATCTATGAGTGGCAGCTATTTTGAGAGCTCTTGTAACTCCTGTTGCAGGTGAGAAAGCATAAATGTGGATTTCCTAGGATATCCAAATCCCTAGCTCGCAAGACAAGAACATGGATTGGCTAGGAATATGGACCATGGTTGAGGTCTCAGCTCAAACAGTCCTACCTTTCTCACTTCATCTTATCACCAATGAAGATAAGTGCTGTCTTCAATACAAGGCCTTTCTACAGCCATGAGGTTTTGTGCTTACTGAATATGATATGTCCAATACTTAAAAAGGGCTAGCTCTGATGGTGCTATCTGAGAACAAAATTGAAAGGATACTACACACACACACACACACACACACACACACACACACCTAATTGCTTGGCTTAAGGCGGATTAAGTTGAATCACAGACTGGAAAACTAAGAATTCTTGTCCATTTAATAGGAAACTTTCCAAATATGAACTTCCCTATGCAGTGAATTTTCTAAAGGGTTCTCTCCTTTGCTAACACCCCAGTTTATATGGTGAGATAACTAATTCCCTACACCATCTAATTCCAGTTAAATTAAAGACTTTTTAGTATGGACTGTAAACGTCAACTTTCCTTCATTTCCACCCAATACGGCATCCCCAGGGGTACCACTCTGTCCTAACCTTCCATCTCCCACACGCGGCAGAGAGAATAGATACAGATTTCTATCCCTAGGACACCTGGCAGTGTAGGTTGCTGAAGTGCCTGAGAACTTGTGAAGACGGAACAAGTCTGCATCCCTCTACTGAGCCTGTGGCGTCAGCTTGTATCGGGCCCTGGTTGGATGGAGTGCAAGGCCAGTGACATATGTGACAAAAGCCCATGGCTGTGGGGCCTTCTGAAAGACCAAGAGGGTGACAGCTCGGCTTGGCCACTCATCAGAGAGTGTTTACAAAACATCACCCCTGGCAAAGCCGAAATCCTTAACTGGCTTTGTAAACAACAGACGAACTCAGCAGTGAACCCCTTCTGTGTGCATCAGCATTGCGGAAAAACAACTGCCATCTACAGTTTGCCATATTCCAAATATGGCAAACTGTAGAGATACAATCACAGTCAGTCACCGATGACGCGTCACTCTCTACCTAAGGGAATCAAATCTCCTGCTGGGTAACAGAAAGCAGGATGGCCTATGGAAAAGATCTATCGTCCAGGATCCCAGAAAACTTCTATATGAAGTCTATAGCCCAATGGTTGGCTAACCTGACAAATGACTCCAATTCCTCAGACCCGTCACTTTTGGTGTGACGCATTGACCTGTCCATCATTGTGCATGTGACACTGCAATTCTTCTACTGCGTCATTTCTTTTATATCCCTGTGTACTGTGTATAGGACCAGGGTTGGATCTCATTCTTAGTAATTCTTAAGGACTTTTTGCTTCTCTAGGAGCATCCTTATGCTCCCTGAGTTCTAAAATAGTGAAACAAGGAAGACATTCTCCATATGTAACTTTCCACACGTATGTATATATACTATATATCTGATATAGACATACAGATATAGAAAGATAGACAGATAGATAGATATGGGGAGAGGAATTGAAGATGAAAACACCTTCCTTAATTACAAATTATACAATTAATAGAAGATAGATAGATGATAGATAGATAGATAGATAGATAGATAGATAGATAGATAGATGATAGATGAAATACTACCAAAGATAGGTCAATGTTTCATAGATTTAAATATGTCTAATATATTCAACACACTATTTTATTCATTAATCCTGCAACTTTTGGTAAATTCCCATTTTCAGAGTTACTTGGCGGTCTCTGGCTGAGATTATCACCCTTTCTCTGTGTATCCAAGGTCCCCAGGACTCCCTCAATAAACCAGTTGTTGACCTTCCTGTCTACCTCTCATGTTTCCCCATCCCATTCAAATAAGGGTGTCATTGCTGCCATCAGGATAGAATGTTGGATTCTTCAGCTTTGATGTACACATCTTGCCTAGCATCTAGAAAACATCAGTGAAGATGCAGCTGTCATTAGAACTCAGATGCACAGTACCCTCTCCCCCCCCAAAAAATGAAATCAAACCTTTCTACATATGCACAGGAACTTGGGTTTTTCATTTAGTCTCTGTGTATCTTTGGGCACACTGTAAATTAATTTTGATGTAAGCCTGAGTCTTCTCTTTCATAAAATGCAGATTGCTACAGATCAAAGGGAGCTGCATGTGAGGGCTGGTGGATATGCTAGCTAGAGGCCATTCCAGCAGCACACTATCAGAATGTTAGGGGCTGCCAACACAGGGGAGGTTTAGGGACTAACACAGGCTCATTCATCTCCTGTCACTTGTCTAATAAACGTATGAACCATTACTAACTGTCTTTCATAAGTTCAATCTCGGTAGAGCACATATTGTCTTGGAAATAGTATCAATCAATACCTTTGACCTGAATTGTTTCCAGACATCATTTGAGAGAGTGAATGCCAGTCTCCCATTTCCCAGTGAGCTGTATTTGAACCTTCTGGATGATTCTTGTGACAGCACTACATTAACTGACAGTCTGCGGTGCATAATGACTGAGGGTGAGGACAGAGACACTTGGGTCTTAAGAACTTTTTTATTTTTCCCTTATTTTTCCTCTGCCTTTGCAGAATCCACAGCATCACATGTGGTGATGATATGACAGCTGTTCAGCTTGCTTAAACACAAAGTTTCACTTAAAAGGTCAAACACCAGGCCTTAGGGCCGAGGGATATGAATAATATACTTGGCCTTTTGCCTTTACTTAATACGTCAGATACAGGCTCGGTTCTACTATTTACAGGAACTCACTGAGATTGAAGTGAGTCTTGTGTGGGCTGCCTTCTGATAGCAGAACATAGTTCCTTTGCTTTTCTTTTACAAAATATATTACATAAAATGATGGATTTAAAACCCACTATACAAAATTATGAATTTACAAAAGAGATAAATTGAAAAGGAATGTGGAAGAATATATTTGCTTGGTTTGCAAATAAACTTTCATTTTATGATGTCATGGTTATGGCAATTCTTAGTTCTCTAATACTTTTGTATGTGTAGGTCTTCTGTTTTAATATACTCACATATATATGTACATATGCTAATATATATATTCAGTTGCCTAAGATCTTTCCTAGTCCAGTATATATTTTCCCCACTACTCCTAGAAGACACTAATTTATAAGACATATTCCTGAAATTCCTGTCTAAATTCCTTCTTGCCCTTACATATATTATACTGTCTGTTAAATTATGTTTCTCATCACTCTCCACACTGTTTCTTCTCAATATCACAAATGCATACACATCTAGTAATGCACAAATGCTACCTGTTGTGACATATGCTTAGCTCTCATATCCAGATATAGACATCCTTGAACCTGAACTATCTGTACCAGAGGTCTATTGTTATTTTGTATTGTGTACCATTTTTCCTCTATGAAATGGGTATACCCTGGAGGTCAGGAACAATGTGAAAAATCCAGGTCAAGAATAAATTATCTGCCTTCTCAGTGGCTTCTGTCGCGGTTCATAAAGACTTGACATTTAAAATGTACGTTAAGACATAGTTTCAACAGGCCAACTTCAAGATCTGTGCTATCTGTTCTTCCAATTCAGTTCAGTGGAAAACCATGTCACTAGAAAGCCTTAATTGCTTTCATATCCTTGTTCCTATTGGCGTGTACTCTTGGCCCAATCTCTGAATAGTTGTCTCAACTTCATCTAAACCTGGTAGATGACTTACAGGCCTGGTTGAATTATTATGTTATCAAGTAGTGTGAGAATGATCTTATATAATGTAGAAAACAAGATAACAACATTGTCGGTTAGCTCTGCTCATGTCTGCCCTAGGTCAGCTGCTTTTGAACACAGGGAAAGCAAACCGCAATCCAGCACACCAAGACACTGGAGCAGAGTTATTGCCCAAATCACAAACAATGAGAAATCTCAGTGTTGTACATAGTTTTAAGCACTACCGAGTCTCAGCAAAACTCTTCCACTACACCTATGAGGTTTCTTTTCTAAACTAGAAGACAGCGTTGCAAATCCTATAACAAAGAGAGGCCAAAACATGCATAGCACACCTCAAGACCACTGGTCTAATCGAACTTTTCCCTTAGTTTGTTTTCAATTATGCTTGCAATGCATGTCACACATGGGTTTTCACTCTATTCTCATTTGCTGTAACATTATCAGACACAAACACACATAAGCATTTTATCTGTTCTTTTTATATAAATATTGGGCTCGTGCATAGTTATTAACTATTTTTCTCATTTTATTTTTTAATTATTTTCTCTTTTTTAGATTATAATTACATAATTTCCCCCTTGCCCTTTCTCCCTCCAAACCCTCCCATACACCTCTCTGTGGCCTCTTTCAAATTCATGGCCTCAATTTTCATTAATCGTCACTACATCCATATATGTGTATGCGTATACATATATATTCCCAAATATGTAAGTGCAACCTGTGAATGATGAGCTGTGCTATGATATTAGGATAACTATATCACAAGGGTTATTTAACTCCATTATAATAATCTCACGGTACTGTCACCGTTGAGTAAAAGTCTGCTACAGAGCACATGACTGTGCTTCAGACCTCCAATGTGACCCAAGTAAATAGCAGGTTTGACCATACCATGCTGAAATAAAGCAGTACACTCCTCATGTCATACTTACCCCATTTGCTCTTGTTTGTTTGTTTTCCTGGGTAACAAGAACATCTAAAATTACTGATCTCACAAACTTTAATAAACAGTGTGATACCATTGCCTATATTCTTCATAGCACATTAGCTCTACAGGCTGCATCCTACTAACCTGCTATTTTCTGTGCATATTGTGTGGTCCAATTTTATCTGTGTCATCCTCTGTAAAGCCAATGGTGGAAAACCAGTGTGTTGAGAAAGTTGTATTATGGGTACAAATCGCCTACCTCACCCGTGTACCACAAATCCTTTCAACTCTCAATTTCTCCATCATCCAAATTGGATGGAGATGATTTTTGTTAATCCCTGTATCTCTGCACTTGAAACGTTATTGAGCAATATTAGGATGTGGTAATTAATCATACAGATATGCCTATATTTTTATATTATACAGATTAAATTGTCTGTATAATATTAATTGTATCAATTCAAAAGAGTTTTGTTGTAGACAGCTAACAGTTATTGTTATAATGTTCAAGGAAAAATATTGCGTTTACAACAGCCCTATTTTCTTTTTGATGGTGAGTGACAGAAGTCCTCACTTTTCTTCCTCAGTATATGAAAGATAATTCGGGGGAGTTGGATGAAGTGCCTTAGAACTCCGTGTTTTTTTTTCTGACTAGGTGCAAATTGTTGGACGATTTTTCAGTCTGTTAATTGGACATAAACTTCATCGCCATTGTGAGGAGTAAATGTGTGAGCATCTAATACATGTTGCCTGCCACTACTACCGGGTTCTTCCTAAGTATCTCCTTCCTTCATCTTTTCCCATTGGAGTAGCCACCGAAGGTCTGTGCATAACACATACTCAATAAACTTGATCGGTTGCTCATGGCTTGAAACTTTCCCACATAAAACATTGATTCTCCTACATAGTTAAGTCTTACAGAAACTGTTATTCAGCAAAGTAACAAGTCCATTCAAATGTTTTGACTCATCATAGTATGTTTTAGTAAATCATGGATTAAAGAGAGATGTAATTTCTCAACAGACACAGAAAATCTCTTAAGATTTTATTCATTTAGGAATTTTTGTAACACTGTATTAATTTTCTTGTCCTTGATCAGGGATGACTCCAACCTGATACTCAGAACTGGGAATAGATAAGAATTTTATGTAGCTTCATTAACTTTTGGAGAGGTGCCCCTCCCAAACATCCCTGCACTGGACACAAAGGTGCAGGCTAGATAGTCTCAAGAAATTTCTCTATTAATTCAAATCTTCACTCACACAAAAATGTCTTTTAAAGACATTTTAGTTCATTTGAAGGCAAACATTTCAACTCTCAAAAGGTTAGTAATGAGATCAGTAATGAATATTTGCATACTGATAGCCCAAAATAAACCCGAGAAGATGCTGGTTCAAGATCAAGATGGGATTCCGTTATTGTGAAACTCAGAGGAAAATCTCCTGGTGTGGAAATATTAATATGTATAATGTTTTCTGAAGTCTTATCCAAGCATGCCATTTAATCAGAGAAACCACGGGGCTACCCTGCTCTACCCCTCACCTTCTGTAAAGGCCAGCTGCCTGCTGCTGTCTGTATTACACTAGAAATGTTTTGCTCCACATTTGGTGATAAATGCATCTCTTTCATGTAAAGTAAAGATAAAAGCAGTTCAGCTGTTGGAAATCTCCAGCTATTGGGTCAGTGACAATGAGTAGTCAGTAAAATCCAACAGGAAGGAAGGTCAAGTAGACCACTGTTATCTATCACAGGATTACATAGTAAACGACCAGCTGGAAGTTGCTTCTGGCACTGTCTTCAGCTAGAATTCCAGGTCTAAGACCAGGAAACAGGCTGACAAGTTTCTTCCTTTCCATGCTGCCCATGTCCTGTAGAAACAAGGCAACAACAGCTAGCACACAAATGACTCGTGGCTTCTCGGACTCTCGCCACATCTGTCTCAGCTCACCTGCTGCCGGGAGAAGACTCTCTCACAGTGATGGGTTCCAACCTCTTCTTCAGCACACTCTTCTGTCTCTCCTCCATCTCTGTCTCTCTGTGTCTCTATCCATCTCGGTCTCTTTTTCAATCCTTTCAAAGCTTAGCCTTGCTTATATAGCTCATACCCTTTAGTTGCTTCTCTCACTAATTCTACTCTACATTTATTTTCCCCCTTAAGCCATTGCTTGCTTAAGCAGAAAATGAAATGTTTTTAAATTCCTCGTTTCTAAAGTTATAAAGCTTTTATGTCATGATTCCTTCCTAGATGGCATGACTCCCTTCTGTTAACACAGCGTTTTACCACTTTTAGACCTACCTGACTCCCTCCTCCCTTCCATGCTATTTCATTTTTGGATAGAAAGGGAGTTTTCTGTATATTACTATTCTTTCTGGCCTCTTTATGTTTCCTGTACACTATAGTCACTACCTTTGCTCCTCCCTTTACTTCTCAACTTTTTCATTCTGGTTAGATGTACACCAAAGTCACTGGTTTGTTCCGTTGGTCCTCAACTGTGACTCTTATTTCCATGAACTAAAATAGTGAATTTCTTTAGTAATACTTGTTCAGGATCACTCTGCATAAACACATATCCCCAGTGGGAATCCCCTCAAGCGTACATGGAATATGTTATCGGCTCGTGTCCTACCCATAACCAAGCTTGTGAGACTCAGCCTGAAGCATCACTGGGTGTCTGCTCATTTCGTCTGTTCTAGCTGATGTTTTAAGCTCCTGGAGAAACAAACCATTGATTGCCAACTCTGCTATGATACGACGGCTTGAATTTTCATCTCCTCCTCTCATTCCTACCTCATACTCCTTCTTCTCACAGCTTTCCTTCAATTTTCTTAACCACAAAGCCTGGCTCGACTACCCTGCTCGGCTCCCACAGTGAAAAACATTCTGTAAACCACTACCACTTTCAAAATCCAACTTTTTGATAGTAACGCCTGCACATGCACACAGAAAATCAAAGACAGGACACTCACTCTTCATCAAAACACAAGCAAACAAAACACCTCCAACAACCGGCTCGGAAGATTCTGTGGATGAGCCTGTTTGTGACTACCTCTTTAACTAAATAGCTACAGAAATTCTCTTTTAATTTGTATATTTTTCAGAAGGGTGGAAAATTTCTCTCACGTGTCTGTCCAATATATTTCACCACTAATGTAAAGATCACATAAGCCCAGAACAAATATTGCACAGTATGAAATTAAAGGAGCAAATTATCCTCTCAAAGTTCTACACATCATGACTGCTGTCTCTGAATTCTCCTGACTCAGGAGCTTCCCCTTAAGTCTTTACTTTTAATCACCTTGCCAGATGCTCTTGCGTTAACTGCTGTGGTCTATACAGCTGCCTCTACGCGGATCCCTCCTTCCCCCGGCATTTGAAAACTTACCGCTTTTACCAACGCCCCCTGCGCCCAGCATCACCACCTTGTACTCTCTGGACCCGCCTGAGGAGCTGCCAGGGCAGCAATGGGCTTCGCTTTCTACTTCCATCTTACCCGCGGGACCCGAGGAGGAAAAAAAAGGAAGATAAAGTCACCAGTGTCAGGTGCTTGCTCAGATAGTAAACAACTCTAAAACTGTGTCAAAGGAAAGCTTTAGTGCATGACAAGAACCATCAGCGTCGGGCTGCCTGCTGGTCCTCTGCAGGAGCGGGTCTCATAGCAACCACTTCAATCGCTTCCAATAAAAATCTGGCTTTACCTCTCCCCTCCCCCTGGTCCTTCGGTTTCACATCTCCACTGGTCTCACTGGCTCATTCTGCTTTCTTCCTTCCCTCTGAGTTCTATTTCTCCATTGCCCTTTCTCACCCATCCCCTTTCTTTTCTCTTACCCTCCCCCTCCCCGGCTGCAGCCCCAGGTTTTAGAGGCACACACATTTGCAGCAGTTTTAGAGGATGTACACACACTTGTCTTCATTCCAGACTGAGGGGCTATAGTAGAGTGAATCTGAAACTTAAGGGGAGGTGCTGTGATGTCTCACAAGCTGGCTTTTGCTACTGCAGCTTCAGAAACATTTCTTTTTAGTCGGAGTCCATTAATTGAAATTTTTCTGTGGTTTGTATCATTGATATCTACCTCAATCTGCCCTCGCATGTCTCATTCTGGAAAAAGGGCTGCACCCTCTTAAAAAAAAAAAAAAAACAGTAACTCAGGGGACAGAAGGTGAGTCTTTAGTGTTGATGAGATAATACCTAAGAGGTTGGCTCATTGGGTAGTGGAGGTCCTAACATGGGGGTGATTGTTGAATTAGCTCATCGTCTTGTCTGAATAGGGATCATTCTTATTTATACCAAGTCATTAGAAACAAAGTGGATTATAAAATCCTGGCAAGCATGAAAGAGATATATAATAAATATGTATTCTAAAAAATTATAGTTGCATATTAGATCATAGAAGACTCTAGACTGTTCAGAAGGCTCAAGTCTTGCTTATCTGAATTCTTGCATTCTTTCCACTGTGATTTTCTAAAACAAGAAAGTCTGAGAATAGCTTCAATAGTCTCTAATTGCCATAGTCAGACCCTGTCCTCCCTTAGAGGTGATAATATTCTTCATATGACAGACTTCTTGTTAAACTTGACCATGGATGGATGTATCCAAGGGTTTTAAGGTTTTAAGCCCCTCCATAAAGAAACTATATTTAATCAGTTCTGTATATCACTACAGTATGTGATGAAGTAAGAGGCACAGGATAAGTGTTCAGTACCTTTTCCTGGTTGCTGAAGAGGCTGAGAATACCATGGCCAAGAGATTTTACTCTGGAGCCATGTGACTTAATTCTCAAATTGGCTCAGTCTGATTCATTCAGCTAATATTTCAACAAAAGGACATGCGAAACCCTATATTCTCAACTCATACAGACATGGACATAGAATATCAAATTATTTGGTTTTTTCTCTTGAAGCAGAATGCTAACAGCTAAATGTTTATAAATGTATACTGGGGAAGAAATATCTTCTCATGTGTATGCAAGTGTTCACTTTTTTCTACTTGTCAAGATTTTGATTTATCATTGAGTTCTGAGGTTCTTTATATATTCTGAGTGCAGTCATTTTTTCATTTCATTGGTGCATATTCATTGTATATAGTTTTTTTCATATAAATACCTTCACGGGTTTTGACCATAGTCAACTCCTTTCATTCCCTGTCTACAATTTCTCTCTTTCCCTCCTTCCTTCCTCTAGATTTTCCCTTTTTTCATGTCATTACATGTAATATATATATATATACATATACATATATGCATTAAACATATACAAATATATATATATATATATTGCCTGTAAGATTTTACTCCCATCTGTGATTGTTCTTATAGAATCTTTCAAAGATCAAGAACCAGAGGGGAGGAAAGGAATGTAGTTAAATTTTAATCAAAATATATTTTTAAAATACCAAGGTGTTTAAATGTTAATTCAATTTAATTTACAATTGTTTCCTTTCAGGACTATGCCAGGGAGCTTTCTGATGATCCTTTTCCCAGTACAGTTACCATTCTCCTTCTGCTACAGTCCCCTTCTGGACCTAGTTCTCTTCATTTCTGTAGTAACGCCCCAATCTGGAGGCGATTCCAAACTACACTTTCCCTTGAGCTACAAACACACATCTGAAGCCCTCCTGGATGTACCCATGAATCTATGATTTCCCTTGAGCTACAGAAGCACATCTGAAACTCTCCTGGATGTGAAAGCCCTGCTTGTGTCTTAAGTTCATTGTGTCTAGAAAGAAACCACCTTCAGCCTGGACAAATGGAATCAGCTTTGTCATCAGCTTTTTGGGGGGGCAGAGCGGTTTGCAAAGTATAATTTTATTAGTTCCATAGTTTAACACGTCATCAGCTTTTCTAAAAGCGCCAGCACCTTCCGGGTCCCAGGTTTGGTTCTGGGTCCCTTTATATTCGATTTTTCAGGACCAGAACACTCTGCAGTTTACTCTCTCATAGCACAAGCTTTCTGCCCTTTCCTATTTTCAGAGGGCACGATTGAGTCTACCCACATAAACCATCAACCTACTGGCCGTGCTGACACATTCACATACCAAATACAAAGTCATAGGAGCCAGTGGCTTCCAATGTCCCACACAGACACAAATCATTACCTGACCCCATGTTCCAACATTGCCTTCGCACTCTGCAGAGTGGGTTAGCTGTGAGTTACTTGTCTTCCTCTGGGCCAAACCATCAGTTCTGTGACTGGAGCTAACAAAGAAGTATAGCTTTATTGTAATTACCGTGTTTGTAAAAATTTAAATGTTATCATTCCATAAAACAGAAAATATGAACAGTATTTAGTGTCAAGGTCATCCTGGGCTTTGTGTCTAGATCTGTGGCTTAAATCTCATGACCCGGACACACTGCATGCCTCTCTAGCTGTCAGGCCATCTGATACTCAGTTGTTCATATCAGCACAGAAATTGTGTTGAGAGTTCCGTCCTTAGTCATTCATGTTATTCAGAAGGCTAATTTTGATACTGGGTAAGAGAGAGAAATACATAGAATTGTTTTTCAAAGTAAACAAATTAGAAGCTTGCCAAATAAGCCTGTGACACACTATGAAAGGGAATTGTGGCTAGTGAACTAGCTGCCCTCTCAGTTGTGAGTGTCTACTGATATTCCTCACCTGAAAATCAGTAGCAATTTTCCTCCTACATAGAACCAAAAAATAAATAAATAACAAAGCATGAAATGCAGAAGACTTCCCTAACTAGAGGCTAGTATGTCTATTCTTTTAAATTCTAAGAGTCTAGTTTTTGGTCCTGTATTACTAAGGACCATTACATTCAGATTAATAGTGATCAGATTCTGACGTGTTCTACTTAGTGACACTTGTATATTCCTTGACTTGTGGCTTAGCCAACACACCCATGGGCTCTGTGTGTGTGTGTGTGTGTGTGTGTGTGTGTGTGTGTGTGTGTGTGTGTGTGTGTAGGAAGGTACAAGGCGATCTCTTGAAGATAAATTAATGTTGAGGGAAAGGCAACAACATTTAAGTAACTGAAATCATCGCATAACAGTGTCTTTGAACTCAGGAAAATCATACCCTGGCACTGCCCTTTGAAAACTCATTTCTATTGCACGAAGACCCAGGTGCTGGGTTCAAAGAGAGGCCCTTGGTTCTCCTAGGATAGTCCAAGCACAATGTAACCCACTTCTGTGCACCACACTTCCCTCCATAGCCTTCTTAAGAAACAGAAGGGGAAACTAAGCCACCAAACAATGCTTGCGAAGGAGCACATCATTCTGTTTCAATTGATGGAATTTTAAACTTCTCCGTGACTTACTGAGGCATCAGGTCACTGTGATGAGTCTGTAGGAGAGAAGTCTGGAACACCAAGATTTCATTTTTTTTACTACTCTAATTTTCCTTATATGTTGTTCTGCAAAGCCCTTTTTTGTCTTTATTGAAATATATGTTGTTTGTCTAACAAAGATATTTTGACTGACCTTGCCAAAATAATTCAGCTTCTCTATTTTTATCTCTATCTCTCAAGAGAACAGCACTTACCAAGAGCTCGATGTTGGCAACATCAGATCTAAGGATCTGATTGCTCATTCCATGATTCAGAGGAGGACGGCACCCAGGCTACTGAACAGATGGTGGATATAGCACAGGCAGGTCGGAGACGTAGCCTGAACCGGAATAAGGGTCCAGGGAGGGGAAGAGACTGTTGGCATCAGGTGCTTCCAGATTGTTTTCCTTCTCTGTGTGTTAAAGCCTAGGGAACTGGACAACAGGGTAACCCATGATTCTGGCTTCTTTCAATTGGTTGCTAAGAATTTCCTATTCTGTTTTCCTCAGAAAACAGGCCCAGTTTGAAGACTGCTAGCATCAAGTCCTGTGCAGGCAACAGCTGCCATGAGTTCATGAGTGCACCTGTCTTGGATGCATTATTTCAGCCCAGTCCTCTTGTTCCTAGGGCCTTTTTGCTCCCTCTTTCATGATATACCCTGAGCACTGATGGTGCCGCGGGAAAGGGGTGTGTCTCTAACTAAGCCTCCTACATAACTGGTCTGGGTCCCACACATTGGTTCAATATTCTTTACCATAGCCTTCAATTTCCCTCCTCAGCAAAGTTAAACCCAGGACTAAGAGGTCAATAGCCGAATCCTTTAATAACCATATTGACTTGTCTCTGGGGGGAGTTCCAAATACATTTAAGAAAAAAACAATCAGATAAAAACAAGGCACAAATATTGTATTCTGATGGTCAATATTAGACAAAAATGTTTAGCATGTACAATCTTTATGTCAAAGGGTTAGCAAAACATCAAAATCGTCCAGAGTCAGTATTTCCTAAAACTAAAATATGGGTTCAAGATTCTCACAAGTTATATTTTATTTTTAGCTGTGCTCTTTTGAGTTAAACAATATGTAAGAGTATGAGGCCAAGGTACAAATACTCTAAATAAGGCACAAAAATCCCTTTGCGTTATACATAAAAATCCCAATGGTGTCCCCTGCTGACCTTGCTTATCTGCTTGATTTCACCCACCCCAATTACAGTAAAGTTGACAAAGAAGTTTCCTGGGGTCCAACACTACAGAATTAAACCAATGTTTTGCAATTGAGAGTCCATTCCTGACCTGTCAACACAACATCAGCTGACCCTCTGAAGAAGCCAGGCTCTGATAGTGCCAGTAGACAACACACATTTTCAGCCCTCGTCCCATGCAAAGGTGGAAGGCAGCTGGTCCATGCATGGTAGAAATGTGAATATTCAGCTGCCAGAAGACACAAGTGGACTGTTTTTTACCTGTTGTCCTTACACACACCACCACCCCAGTTTTATTTGTGTGATAGTGTTGGCCCTAGTCTTTCACATGGGTCTGAACGCTACGGCTCTGCCCGACTGGAAATACAGCAAAAAGCTTCTGTTAGTATTCTTTTATCTTTTTGTGTCACATACACTAATGACATTCATTGTTCCTGGTTTGTCTGTCCATTTGTCTTCCCACCATGCTCCCAGATCCTCATTCCTATACGGATGTTAGTTTATCAACGTTGTGCTGAAAAGACCCAGGAGTTGATGTCTTACGGAGATATAAGGGCATCAACATGAGCTAAAATTTTCTTACTGTACTTGTAGCTATGGGCAATATGTTTTCTTCTATAATCTCACTTATTTCCTGCATCAGCTTAACCATTCCACTCTTAGTCATAAGCAAACAGTTATTAAATAACTGTCCCAACCTCATCATTTCTGCTCCTGTAAACATGCTAGTCATATAGACTAACATTCAAACCCTTCTCACAATGGTCCTTAGTCACACACGATAAATCTACAAGTAACAGAAAAGGTTTAAAAAAAAAACAGATCTGATACCGCCTCTGCATGCTGTAAGAAACTATGGATTTGGGCAGTGTCTCTCCAGAGCACTAGCGTGACTCGGTCAGTTGGCTGGGCCTGCTAGCGTAATGAAGATTGAGTTCTCCAATTCTCCAAATTCATGCTTTCAATTTGTGTGATTTATTGAAACAAATTATTTGCGTTTCTACCATTCCTGTACCGTTAAGCTCTTACTGCGCAGCTTTTTTTCACGTGTGTTTTTATTTATTCTTTGAGAATTTCATACAGTATACCTTTGTCTTTTTATTTCCCCTCCCCCAGCTTCCCTCATCCTCATCCACCTCCCACCCACCTAGCTTTGTATTCTCTTTTTTCTTTTTTGTTATTAAAAACAAAACATCAACTAAAACCGTACAGCTCAACTTGTGAGCCGTGGAGTGTGGTTGGCATCCAGTAACACTCTATTGAAGATTTTCCTTCTCCGAGTAGCTATCAGCTGTGGATAGCTTCTTGGCTAGGAGAGGTTTCGTGCCCACTTTTCTTCGTGCTTGGATGTGGTGTGATTTAAGTGTGTGCAAGAATTGCACACGCTGTTACAATCTCTTGTGACTTCCTCTGTGCATCAGCATTGTTGTGCCTGAAGAATTCTGGCTCAGGAATTTGTTACCCGATTTTGAGATGGGGTGCCACTGCATCCACCAGGTTAGCCTTGGATGCCTGGGTCCTTCTTCAGCCTCCTGGGTACCACCGCATGTCAGTCACTTCCCATGGTTTACCTCTTCCTTCTGGTATCACACAGATCAGTGCCTACTTTGAGCAGCACTGTGACTATCATTAGAGCAAAACCAAAGCTGTCTCAAGTTACTTTCATCAACATCTTCAATTTCCAGTGATTTGGGACCCAGCTAAAGTCCTACAATATGTTTAACAATGGATTCGCTAACTTGACACAGCATTTCACAATGTATTAAGTTGTCATTTACTTGGAAAAGAAAACTCTTTTTTAGGGACTACAGAGATGGCTCAGAGGTCCTGAGTTCAATTCCCAGCACCCACATGGTAGCTAAACCATCTATAATAAGATCTGGTGCCCTCTTCTGGTGTGTGAGCATACATGTAGGCAGAAGACTGCACACATAATAAATCTTTAAAAAGAAAGAAAGAAAACTCTTTTTCATTTTAATATGATTCTGTGTTTAAATCTCAATGTATTGTAAATGGAATAAAAAGATATTTCTATAAATATATATCATGGCGAATATCTGACCTGGATAATACTAAGTGATACTTTTTCTACCAATCAGTGTTAAAACTGCCTTCCATAACATAAAGGAAATATAGTAGATAAAAATTATTTGAGTATATATACAACATATTATAACAAACAATTAAACCAAAAATCAAAATAACTTTCATAGTGGGGGATTTCAAAGAAATATCAGGAAACATTCATTTGCATTTTAGAGACCTGAGGTTTCAATTATGTTTTACTTTAGAATATCCTTGATACAATTATAATTGATATATGTAATAATGACTCTAAGGCTGCATGAGATCTTATCTGTTAACACCTGAAAAATACTAGTTTTCATTTGCTATAATTTTGATGTACTCTATCTTAGATTTACTTACACAGTTTGTTATCAGTTGCTTATAAATTTGAATACAGATTATTCAGATTATTTTGTTGTATTTCTAGTCTGGATGAGTAGGAATCTACCATAACTAATTCAATAAACACTATGCAGGTTGACTTGGTGGTGGAGATTTTTAATATTTCACTTGGATAATTTTACAGTATGCTTCAAATTCTACTGCATGCTATTGTTGTTAACATTAATATAGCAATTTTCCAACTGAAAAGATAATTATATTTTCACCAGTGCTAGTCAAGAGACTGTTTCTATTTCCCTGAGAGGTAAATTAGAACTGTAGTGTACCTTAAATATACAGCATAACTTTCATCGGATAATATATTCCACAATCAATGACTCTGCTTTGGGCACTAAGTATCAGCCACACATTTCTTTACAAATGAGCTCATTATGACCACACAAGCGAGTGGAAAACCATTATTATGGACCATATGAGATAGTGAGAAACTATTTTATCGCAAAAAGAGGCCTCGTTGTGAATCTGGTTTTCTGAACAACTTACTAACTATTAAAATGCACAATGATTTTCACTCCTCAGGTTTTCAGTCACTCATTTGAAGAACAGAAGTCTAATACATGTGCTTTGTAAGATTAAAATTATATAGAAATTTAAGACTGGATATCGTCTTTAGTGGGAAACAGTTAGGTATTAAGAAGCCCATTCATTTGTCAAGTACCTTGTAAGAGTCAAGGTTTCACAAAAAATTCATAAAATGCAACAAATGGAAGAAAAGATAAACCAAAAATTGCAAGAAACATTGCAAACAGTGCAAGGGTTGAAAACTGAAATAGAGACAATTAAAAAAACACAATCTGAAGAAAGTCTGGAAACAGAAAAGCTGGGCAAACGGTCAGGTACTACTGATACAAGCATTACCAACAGAATAAAAGAGATGGAAGAAAGAATCTCAGGTGTTGAAGATACCCTAGGAGAAATGGATTCATCAAACAAAGAAAATCTTTTTTTTTTCAACCAAAGAAAATCTTAAGTGCAACAAATCCTTAACACAAAACATCCAGGAAATATAGGACACCATGAAAAGACCAAACCTAAGAATAATAGGTATAGAAGAAGGAGAAGAAAACCACCTCAAAGGGGCAGAAAACATATTCAACAAAATCATAGAACAAAACTTTCCCAACCTTAAGAAAGACATGCCAATGAAGGTACAAGAAGCTTACAGAACACCAAATAGAGTGGACCACAAAAAAAGTCCCCTCGCCATATAATAATCAAGACCCCAAATATACAGAATAAAGAAAGAATATTAAGAGCAGCTAAGGAAAAAGGCCAAGTAACATATAAAGGCAGACCCATCAGAATTACACCTGACTTCTCCATGGAACCTCTGAAAGCCTGAAGGTCCTGAATAGATATTCTACCAACACTAAGAGACCATGGATGCCAGCCCAGACTACTATACCTGGCAAAGCTCTCAATCACTATAGATGAAGAAAACAAGATATTCCATGACAAAACTAGATTCAAGCAATACCTATCCACTAACCCAGCCCTACAGAAAGTTTTGGAAGGAAAACTCCAACCCAAGGAAGTTAACTACACCCAGAAAAACATAGGCATTAGATAATCCCTCTCTACCAACAGCCAAAAGAACAAAAGGGTGAAATTCCACACATAATTCCACCAACAACAACCATTGCAAATCGAAGAAGAATGAGCAATCAATGGTCATTAATATCCCTCAACATTAATGGCCTTAACTCACCCATAAAAAGACACAGGCTAGCAGAATGGATTCGAAGACAGAACCCATCCTTCTGTTGCATACAAGAAACATACCTCACCCTAAAAGACAGACATTACCTGAGAGTTAAATGTTGGGAAAAGATTTTCCAATCAAATGGACCCAAGAAACAAGCAGGGGTAGCAATCCTAATATCTAACAAATTAGACTTTAAAATAAAATCAATCAAAAGAGATGAAGGAGGTCATTACATACTCATCACAGGCGAAATCCACCTAGATGAAGTGTCTATCCTGAACATCTATGCCCCAAATACAAAGGCATCCACATTCGTAAAAGAAACATTACTAAAACTTAAATCACATATAAAGCCCCACACACTTATAGTGGGAGATTTCAACACACCACTCTCACCACTAGACAGGAATACCAGACAGAAATTCAACAAAGAAGCAAAGGGTCTAATAGAAGTTATGACCCAACTGGGATTAACAGACATGTATAGAACATTTCATCCACATAAAAAAGAATATACCTTCTTCTCACCACCACATGGAACCTTCTCAAAAATCGATCACATACTTGGCAACATATCCAACCTCAGCAGCATCAAAAAACATTGGAATAACTCCATGCATCTTATCAGACCACCATGCTTTAAAATTAGAATTCAACAACACAAATTGCAGAAAACCTACAAACTCGTAGAAATTGAATAATGCACAACTGCACCATTCCTGGGTCAAAGAAGAAATAAAAAAAGAAATTAAAGACTTCCTAGAATTCAATGAGAATGAAGACACAACATGCCCAATCCTATGGGACACTTTGAAAGCAGTGCTATGGGGGAAGTTCATAGCACTAAGTGCCCACATGAAGAAACTGTAAAGAGAAGCTTTTTCTTTTGAGAGAAGCCTTCCCACCAGCCTGGTTCTAGAGCCGCATCAGTCCCAAATAAACACACAGGAGGCTATATTAATTATGAAGCTGTTAGCCTTGCTTGTTTCTGACTGGCTAGCTCTGACTTAAATAATTACCCCATAATTGTTAATCTAAGTATTTCTCTTACCGGAGAATAGTTCCGGGCTTCCTACCCCATGGCGTTACATCTTGACTCTCTGTGTTTCTCTTTCCCAGAGTCCTCCTGGACTCCTAGTCCCACCTATCTAGATTCCTATTGGCCAGCAGTGCTTTATTGACACAGGACTTCCACATCAAATAGTTACACTAGAGAATTAACAGCACAGCTGAAAGCTCTAGAACACAAAGAAGCAAACTCCCCCAGGAGGAGTAGATGCCAGGGCTGAAATCAATCAAGTGGAAACTAGGAAAACAATACAAAGAATCAATGCAACGAAGAGTTGCTTCTTTGAGAAAATCAACAAGATAGACAAACCTTTGTCCAAACTTACCAAACAGCAGAGAGTGAACATGCAAATTAACAAAATCAGAAATGAAAAGGGGGACATAACAACGGACTCTGAGGAAATTCAGAGAATCGTCAGGTCATATTTTGAAAACCTGTATTCCATAAAATTCAAAAATATAAAGGAAATGGACGAATTCCTGGATAGCTATCACTTGCCAAAATTAAATCAAGAACAGATAAGCAATTTAAATAGACCTATAACCCCTATGGAAATGGAAGCTGCCATCAAAAGTCTCCCAACCAAAAAAAGCCCAGGTCCAGATGGTCTCAGTGCAGAATTCTACCAGAAATTCAAAAAACAGCTTATACCAATTCTTCTCAAAGTATTCCACATAATAGAAGCAGAAGGGTCTTTGCCAAACTCGTTCTATGAGGTTTCAATAACCTTGATCCCCAAGCCACACAAAGACACAACTAAGAAAGAGAACTTCAGACCAATATCCCTCATGAACATTGATGCAAAAATACTCAACAAAATACTGGCAAATCAGATCCAAGAACACATCAAAATAATCATTCACCACGATCAAGTAGGTTTCATCCCAGGGATGCAGGGATGGTTCAACATATGAAAATCCATCAACGTAATCCACCATATAAACAAGCTGAAAAACAAAAATCACATAATCATCTCATTAGATGCTGAAAAAGCCTTTGACAAAATCCAACACCCCTTCATGATAAAGGTCTTGGAGAGATCTGGAATAACAGGAACATATTTTAACATAATAAAAGCTATTTACAGTAAACAAACAGCTAACATCAAACCAAATGGACAGAAACTCAACGCAATTCCTCTAAAATCAGGAACAAAACAAGGCTATCCACTCTCTCCATACCTTTTCAACATTGTACTTGAAATTCTAGCCATTGCCATATTACAACAAAAGGGGATCAAGGGGATACAAATTGGGAAGGAAGAGGTCAAACTTTCACTGTTTGCAGATGATATGATGGTTTACATAAATGACCCAAAGAACTCTACCAGGGAACTCTTACAGCTGATTAACACATTCAGCAAAGTGGCAGGCTACAAGATAAACTCAAGAAAATCAGTAGCCCTACAATATACAGATGATAAAAAGGCTGGGAAAGAAATCAGAGAAACATCACCCTTTACAATTGCCACAACAACATTAAATACCTTGGGGTAACGCTAACCAAACAAGTGAAAGACCTGTATCGCAAGAACTTTGAATCTTTAAAGAAAGAAATTAAAGAAGCCCTCAGAAAATGGAAAGATCTCCCATGCTCTTGGATAGGTAGGATCAATGTAGTAAAAATGGCAATCCTGCCAAAAGCAATCTACAGATTCAATGCAATCCCCATTAAAATCTCAGCACAATCCTTCACAGACCTTGAAAGAACAATAATCAATTTTGTAGGAAAAACAAAAGACCCAGGATAGCCAAAACAACCCTGTTCAACAAGGCAACGTCTGGAGGCATCACCATCTCTGACTTCAAGCTCTAGTATAGAGCTATAGTCCTGAAAACAGCTTGGTATTGGCACAAAAATAGACAGGTAGACCAATGGAATCAAATTGAAAACCCTGATATTAACCCACACACGTATGAACATCTGATCTTTGACAAAGAAGCTAAAAATATACAATGGAATAAAGAAAGCATCTTCAACAAATGGTGCCGGCATAACTGGAGGCTGGCATGTAGAAGACTGCGGATCGATCCATGTTTATTGCCATGAACAAAAGTTGAATCCAAATGGATCAAAGACCTCAACATAAATCCAGCCACACTGAACCTCTTAGAAGAGAAAGTTGGTGGTATCCTTGATCGAATTGGTACAGGAGACAGCTTCCTGACCATAACACCAGTAGCACAGACAGTGAGATCAACAATTAATAAATGGGACCTCCTGAAACTGAGAAGCTTCTGTAAGGCAAAGGACACAGTCAGCAAGACAAAAAGGCAGCCCACAGAATGGGAAAAAAATTCACTAACCCCACATCTGACAGAGGGTTGATCTCCAAAATTTACAAAGAACTCAAGAAGCAAGTCTCCAAAACACCAAGGAATCCAATTAAAAAGTGGGCTGCAGAACTAAATAGAGAATTTTCAATAGAGGAGTCTAAAATGGCTGAGAGGCACTTGAGAAAGTGCTCAAAATGCTTAGCCATGCGGGAAATGCAAATCAAAACAACTCTGAGATACCATCTCACTCCTGTCAGAATGGCTAAAATCAAAAACACCAAGGACAATTTATGCTGGAAAGAATGTGGTGAAAGGGGAACACTCCTCCATTGCTGGTGGGAGTGCCAACTGGTTCAGCCACTTTGGAAGTCAGTATGGAGATTCCTCAGAAAAATGGGAATAAACCTACCCCAAGACCCAGCAACTCCACTCTTAGGCATATATCCAAAAGATGCCCATTCATACAACAAGGATGTCTGTTCCACTATGTTCATAGCATCTTTATTTGTAATAGTCAGAACTTGGAAGCAACCTAGATGTCCCTCAACCGAAGAGTGGATAGAGAAAATGTGGTACATTTACACAATGGAGTACTATTCAGCAGAAAAAAAACAATGGAATCATGAGATTCGCAGGCAAATGGATGACACTAGAAGAAACCATCCTGAGTGAGGTAACCCAGTCACAAAAAGAGAAACATGGCATGTACTCTCTCATATATGGATTTTAGACATAGATCTGTGGAGTGCCAGCCTACAATCCCATGGCTAGAGAGTCTGGGAAACAGAAACTTCATTCAGTGGCTGATGGAAGAAGAGGCAGACTCCCACGTCTAAGCACTGAGCTGAACTCAAGAAAGCCAGTAACAAAGAGTGAGGACTGATGACCAAAGGGATTAAGACTGGGCTGGTTTAACCCCAGAAACAGCTGACCTGACAAGGGTTAACTCTTGAATTCCAGGCTGATGCCTGGGAATCCAGCATGGGACTGATCAAGACCCCCTGAATGTGGGTGTCAGTGAAGAGGCCTAGGTAATCTATTGAGCCTTGGGCAGTAGGTCAGTATACATCCCGAGTATACACATGGACTTTGGACTCCCATCCAACAATGTGAGATGAACTCTCACTCTGAACTCTTGGGGGGAGGTCTAGGCCCTGCCCTGGATGAAATGACAGACTATAGACACCCCATGGAGGGCCTCACCCTCCCTGGGGAAATGAGGGGATAATGGGAGAGTTGGGGGGAGGGCACGGGAGGAGCAGAGGGAAAGGGAGAGGGACCTGGAACTGACTTGTGAACCAACCATGTTTCTAATCTAAATTTAAACATGAAAATAAAAAAAATTTAATGAAAAAAACAGTCATGGTTTCAGCTTCTTAGTCATTCCAGCTCCACAGACTATAAACACTAAGTTGAGTAGAGATAGATCAGTGATGGGGAAGCATCATTATTTCTAAAAGTAAGCGGGGAGAAGACATGCTAGAAAGCATTGAAATTCTTGGTCTACACAGTAAAGGCAAATGCCTGAAGAAAAATCTTAAGGATAGTTTGGAAGTAAATTGCGATGGTCTTGCTTCACCCTTCCTGCATTTTTGAGAACTTTAAAATTAGTGAAGTTCGTATCACTATCTGGTGATATGAAGCCATGGATGATCCTCAAGGAGAGACAAAACACTAGCAGGTGTACAATTTACAAACCCTCCCCAGCTCCCATAATGTGTGGATTAAGATCTGGAGAAACTGGCATAGATAAAATGTCCACGTAATCATTTCGATTGTCCAATGGAGAGAGTATGGTCTTCTCCGCTCGACACTACGGGTCCATGGGTGAGGACCTTGGAAAGGAAACACATCTTATTATGGAGAAAGCTTGTCAGGTGCTAGTGCTCTGTGGGTTCAGAGGATTAAGAAATGAACAAAACCAAATATTAGGTAAGACTTTATCATATAAGTGGTGACACTAGAGATGTAATATTTTGTAAGATACAGAATTTGTCAAAAATGGACTTGCATGATGTACACTGGTGAGACTTGAATAATTACTTAAATTTTGACTCCATTGAAAGTGATATTATTTTAAAGTATCTAATTAGATATATTCAAAATCAATTTCAAACTATAAAATTTGAAGTCAAGGAGAAATATTTGCATTTGGGGATATAGAATATGGATTAGAAAATTTTCAGTTTATTAGAGGCAAATGAAAATCTACCAAGCAACAAGATGCTTTGCGCAGTGCTTGTTTGAGAGATACAGGAAACAATGCCTTTATGAATAACTTCTTGAACAACAAAGTATTTGTTTAAGCATCTGCACAAGGAACTTACTATAAACTTTGTGCAATTTTAATTGATTAAATGCTAATATTTCCAGGTCTTTATCCAAGAACAAGCAAGTAGAGAATTAAGTAAACTATTATAAGAAATGATAAAAACAAAACAGCATCAACTAAGCAAAACTTCAGACAGGTCCTACAAGGGTAATCATGTAATTGTGTCATTACATGTGAAAAGTATGAATTCATTTTTTAATTTATGTGTTCTTGGTAGAAAAACAATATGAAAATAATCAGACAATAGACATGAAGTTATTACTGAGAGGTAAGGACTAGACTCAGTCATATACTTCTTATTTCAAAACTTGGTAGTGACAAAAAAAGAGATCACAAACTTTTAGTGCTAGGGATATGAATTGCAGCAGCCATGTAGTCCGTGAAAAATGTTTTTTTTAATTTTTTTTCCGAGACAGGGTTTCTCTGTGTAGCTTTGAAGCCTGTCATGGCACTCACTCTGTAGAACAGGCTGGCCACGAACGCACAGACATCCACCTGGCTCTGCCTCCCAAGTGCTGGGATTAAAGGTGCACACCACCACTGCATGGCTGAAAATGTTCTTTAGAATTTAAAAAAAAAACATGAAATTCACCTGAACCAACTAATGGTACTCTGATTTGTATATATGCATGTGTTGGCCAATAGGGAATCAAGATAGTGGGATTAGGTGTCTAGGAGGATTCTGGGAAATGTAGTGAAGACAGTTTGTCTCCTGTGATCCCTGGAGGAAAGAACGCAAGTCTGGTGCTCTTGGAAAGATAAGTCCTTACAAAAATATATATCAGTAATTATAGGTTACTAAATTAAGCCAGAGCTAGCCAATTAGAAACCATAGCAAATGACCGACAGCTTCACAATTAATATAGTGGGGGCTAAAGCGGCAACAGGACCTAGGTGGCTGTCGGGAAGAGTACACATTATGTACATGTAGAACAAGACTCTCAAAAACCCTCTACATCTGGTGAGCAAGAAATACTAACTGCATTCCTCTACTCTAGCTTATACATTGCATATGCAGTAATCCTCATCTTTTAAAATCTATGTATTTTACCCAAACAAGCGTGTAGGTTTTCTGAATTTTTGTTTTATTACAGGTTCATGATGGATCTTAATATTGGACTGTGTCAATTTTATTGTTTGGTTTTGCTTTCAGCTAAAACTTTCTGTTTCTATGTTCCACTGTAAAGTTTCCCATAACTTATAGCTTCAAACAATCATTCTTCTCCTATTGTTTTTCATGAGTGTAAAGAATTTGCTTTGTTTATTTTGTTATCATGATGGTATTTATGGATTGTGTTTTGGAGATCCTACCTTGGAGACCTCTCTTTTGAAGACCATATGAATTTTATATCTGTGATTTAAACTTGTATGTCTCATCTTCAAATACTGGAATATATTTTGTTGAAATTTTGTGTTTTTATTTTGTTTTGTTTCATTTATTTTGCTTTGCTCAACTGACATCTGTAGCGTGTCAGTATTGCATGGAGAAATTAGAGTGATGAAGCAAAGGCTTGACATGATGTGTAGAAAAAAATTAAAACAGCATTGTATCAGTGACAAGGCCAATTAACACCTACAACAACAAAACAGTCATACATACATATACATATACCACATACATTCTCTCTCACACACACACATACAGACACAGAGAGAGAGACAGAGACAGAGAGAGAGACATTGCTGTTCTGTTGAATTCACCTTGTCTGCTGCTCTGCTACCAAACTGGGCCTGTAAGTCTTGGCTCCTTTCTGAATCACCTGGAACTGAATATGGGCATGGCTACTTTTCAGATGCTGAATTTTTAATTGCTTGGGAGGCTATTTTCTCAATACCTGCTTTAAAAATCTATTTAATAATCAATCACTAACCACACACAAAGTAGCAAGATTTCAGATACATGAAAACAGTTTGGTAATTATATGCAGTATCCTGGAAGGTAGATTGCTTAAACCTGGTAGATGAAGGAAGGAAGGAAGACAGACATATCATACATTATATATGGATTCTTGTAAAGAATTTCCTGGAGAAATTGAGGCTAGACTTGGAGAGCTACACACATTTATAGATGAACAACCAAAAAAACAACACCTTAAAACCATGTTGCTGGAAACAAAGAATCATCATGACAAACTCAAGTCAGTAACTTCCCTTTATATTTTATTTAATTTTATCTTTTTGAGATTTCATGTGTGAGCAGTGCGTCTACACACTCCTGTACCTCCCTCCTGCTCCATCTCCTCTCCTCTTGTGTTCTCCTATCTTCCTCCCAAACTCATGACCTACTGAGTCTATTACGTGTTACTCATGCATACATATGTCAATGGGTGAACACTTGAGATTGGACAAACCATGCCAGTAAATTTCTAGTCCTTGAAAGTTATTATTACAAACTATTTAGGATAATTAAGAAATGCAGGCTAGTAGTCATCTAAGCAATCAAATTTGTAGTCATGTTAGGTGTGTTTTTAAGGTCAGAGACATATTTTAGATAGATGGTCTTCAAGCACTTCAGAGACCTACAGAATACGGCATTTAGTACATTTTAATAACATAAGGCTTTTCATGACACTGTAACTGAGACATGTCTGCTCCTGGCAGCACCAATCTACTTCAGAAAAGGATGATGGGGGTTGAAGAACCTCCATATGGAGTTTTCTTTCAATGTTGCAAAGCTAGCCACTGGGCAAGAAACTTTCCTTGCCTTGACTGCTGACAGTATGCTATCCAAACTGGACAACCAGAACACAAAAGAAAGTGCCAACAAAACTTTGCCAAGACAAGATAAGGCAGTTCTTCAAAATTCCTACTTCACAAAAATATCTGTCAGATATTCTAGTTGTGGATGTCAAAAATGGGTGCCCCAACTTCACAGAGGAAACCTGGGTGACTGTCCAGACAGCTACATGTCTCTATCATTGCTATAGTTTTGGAAGTTGCTTGATCTGCACTTCCTGTTTACTCAAATAATACTATATCCTGTTTTGGTCTCTGATTGGGATTGAACACTAGATAGTTACAGTTTTTCTTGTCACCAAATTTAGAAAAGAAACTTACTGAAGAGATGTAAGGTTTATAAGGTTGAGAAACACAAACGTTTAAGTTATTAATCTAAGAAGATGTTTTAAAGTCTAAGAAGATATTTTTAGGATGGCAATGCAAGTTATGATAGGTACAAAACTTCAAATTCTCTATGATAGGATAGATAATACAGTACTTTCTCTGAATTTGACAAATGCAAATGGACTGGACATTGGGAATGTCATTCATGCCTAATAATTGTTCCTATTATTTTAATATGTTAGAGTTAAAACCTTTCCTTTTTATTTAGACAAAAAGAAATGTTGTGGGATATTTGTATGCTTTGTAAAGATACATTGCTTTGATCTGTGTAATAAAAAGCTGAATGGCCGATAGCTGGGGAACGGTATAGGCGTGATTTCTGGGGAGAGACAATAAGAAGAGGTGGCATCTAGGCACACAGGAGATGCCCAGGAGACATGGAGGGAGTGGGACCTACAGAATGAAAGAAAGGTAAAAAGTAGGGTTTTTCCCACAGAGGCACATAAGTAATGCTAGCCAGTAGTAATGTACAATCTGAAGAAAACTGATTCCTATCCCCTTTACTTGGGAGGAACACAAAAACACATTCCAAGAACAATCCCATGTTTTAAAAAAAAATTGAGGTCATCGGATGTCTGCTTTGTTTTCTTGGAGTTTTCAGGCAAGCACTCAGAAATCTCACATGAATTTATTCTTAGACCGTGTTAAGGCAAGGTCAGTATGCTCATAGCATTCAACATATATTCTGTTCCATTTTATGTGACTCTAATCCTTGGCTGAACTAATTCTTGAGTTTGTTTGCTTCTTTACACGTGTGTAGACACAGCCTACTTTCTTCTCAAAATGTGGATTTGTGCTTGAATGCAGAGATACCTCTGTCAATTTCCTGGACAATAGAAAACAAGATGCAAATATTCATTAACTGTATCTGTCTCCTTATGTTATGAGTCACTCAGTGAATCTTATAAACACCCATGAAATAGATGAGGGGTGTGAAGTATAATGGACTCTGAAAGTAAACCTCGGACTCCAATGTGAGAAATCAGTGGCAGTTCTAAGAAAATAGTGAGGACTCCATGTTAGACAAATGAAAAAGTAAGACAAAGTCCTTATTGAGATTGCCAGGTATTGCTTCATTGTGAGTCTAAGTACTTACCTTAAGGCCCTTAAAGCAGCAAAAATGCTGCTGAAGCCATATCAGAGTTACAGAAGACAGATCAGGATGCTAGCATTACTGCTGCCTCAGAACTGTAGCCTTAGGTTCTTTGGGGGCTGTGAAAACAGGGAAGTTGGTTGAGGACTGGGGAAGAAGCATCAACTTGTATTTGCTGGTCACTTTAGAAAGCCCAGCTTGAAAGTCAGTTGGTGTTTTTCACAGACAGGAACAGAGAAAAACATGAAACTTCAAGCAGGAGAAACATTAGTAAAAAGTAACATATCTATGCTATCCTTGCCCAAAAAGCATAAAAGGCTCATGTGTCAGTCTGAAACTTTTACAAGCAACAAGTTTTTCCCAGCAAAGTTATTTCCTAAGAAGGAATTCCTGGAGATTTTCTTGTCATTGTGACTAGAATCTCTTCAGTGACAAACAACAAATAAGCCAGGCTTGGGTATGAATCAGTTGCTCCCACATAGCTTAATTAGATATATAGCCAGAAGACACTTCAACCTCTCGCTTTCTATTTACTGCAAACATGTAGGTCAGCTCCATTGATCTAACATGTAAGAAAACATATGGTCTTAGGGAAAGATTGTAATATGTTTAAATGAAAATGGTTTTCTTGTTATTTTTTACATGTTACGTTAGTTTTACATTGTGCGCCGACACACATTAAACACATACACACACACACACACACACACACAATTCTTTATCTCAAACTAAAGTGTGATTAGAGGTAGTTGTTTCCTTTCATCCTCCTTTGATCTCTTAGAGGCCAAGTAACCTCAGTTAAGACAGATGAATCTCCATACAAAGGGTAAATAAAAGTTCCTGTGGGTGGGCTGGGGATGGGTGACTAGGGAAATAGGAGCCATGAGGTAAGGGGGAATAGAGGGAGAGAGTGTGGGGAGAGACTGCTTGTGAAAGACCCTGGCCCAGTCTAACAGGCAGCTGAAAGCTGAGGCTTATGGAAAATTCCGTTCCTCCACAGCTGCATAGTCATTGCCTATCAAAAGGAAGCTCAGCCCAAGGACACAGGCTGCCTGGTGGCAAACACAGAGATATCTGCAGGCGGCCAGATGGCCAGCTCAGCAGGGTTGAGCAAACACAGAAACCGATTGTTCCTCGGACAGGGCCAAGACTAGAGTTCCAAGAAAAACCTCAATTGCCCCGAACCCTAGCCTCATTTAAATTGTCCAATCAGGGTCCTGTTACTAAGCTTCTCGCTTCTGTCCCGCGCTTTTTGCTATAAAAGAACCCCTGAGTCCCCAGCTCGGCGCGCTCAGTTCCCCGAGACAGAGACGCCCGGGTACCCGCATGTTACCAATAAAAGCCTCTTGCTGTTGCATCCAAGTTCGTGGTCTCGCTGTTCCTTGGGTACGGGTCTCCCTTCCGTGAAAGCATCTCTACGGGGGTCTTTCACTTGGAATTGGGGAGTTGTCATTTGGGGGTCAGTGTGGAACCTAGTGCAGTGGAAACTTTCTGGAATCTACGAGGCTGACCCTAGTGAGGATTCCTAGTAATGGAAATACGGAGTCTGAACTGGCCATCTTTTGTAGGCAGGTAAGGATCCCATTGGTGGGACTGGGTTACATTTGGTTGAGTTGTTGGTCAAGTAGGTACATGGAGATCCCTAAACAACCCAGGCTAATGCTAAGACAGATGGTCACCCTCTGAAAACTGGTGATGGGGTCCTATTGCTGAGGACAATTTCCACTCAGCTTAGAGAGGTCAAACTGGTGCGGGCTTGAAGCCTTCACCCCTATGTCCAACTCTCTTTGGTGTGGGAAGGCACTCTGCAGGATGTGGAAAGAAAAACATGGACACCAACCCGGCCACAAACTCTTGTAACCTGCCCTGACAGCAGGATGTGTGGGGAAAATGATAATGCAGAACATGTAGAAGTGACCAACCAATGTCTGGTTTGACTTGAGGCCCAAGCCATGAGAGGGACACTATGAATGAATTGGCCAGGAACTGGAGACTGAACAGCCCAGAGACCTACAGTAGAACCAAATGCAACTGGTAATACATACATACATATATACATACATACATACATACATACATAGAATTATGCCTAATGATATGCTGCTATACTCATAGATCAGTGCATTTTCCAGTCATCATCAAAAAGACTTCCTCTGGCAGCAGATGGGAGTGGGTACAGAGATCTTTAGCCAGACATTATGCAGAGGGAGTCTAAATAGGTCTTCATAAGATCCTTCCTGTCAGAGATCACCAGTACCTTGTGGAAGAGGAGGAGGAAAGACTGTAGGAGTCAGAGCAGATGTAGCACACCAGGAGAACACGGCCCCACAAAATTAACCAACATGGCTCACATGGGCCCCCAAATACTGAAACAGCAAGCATGGAGCCCCAGTGGGTCTGAATCAGGTCTTTTGTGTATATGTTAAGACTATCAGATTGGTGTTTTTTCTAAAAGTGGGAGTAGGTGTATTTCTGACTCTTTTGCCTGCTATTGAGACTCTTTTCCTCCTAATGGGTTGCCTTGTCCAGCCTCTACAGGAAAGCTTTCGCCTTGTATCTTGTTTTGCCTTGTATGGCTGTCATCTCTTGGAGACCTGCTCTTTTCTGAAGAGGAAATGGAGGAGCGTTGGATCTTTGGAGAAGGGGAGTTGGAGGGACTCTGGAAGAATGGAGGGGGAGGAAACTGTGGTTGGGATGTATTGCATGATAGAAGTATCTACTTTCAATTACTAAAATGTGTATACCAAACTGAAAAAACCCAGAACCACAGAAAGATGGAAGGAAGGAAGGAAGGAAGGAAGGAAGGAAGGAAGGAAGGAAGGAAGGAAGGAAGGAAGGAAGGAAGAAAAGATGAGTGTTCTCTCTGGTGAGATACTTTCCCTCTGAACTGCTCACCCCTCTCTGTAGACATTGTCTCCAGATCTGCTCTGATGCTCTTACAGTGGTAGAGTGATAACTAGGATGTTTCTCATATCGCTGAGGACCCCTGGGCACTTGAAGGTGACTCTTCTGGGAACCAGGATACCATGCTTTCATTTGGACGACTGCAGCCAACTCAGTCACATAGTCACTAAATGCTTTTTGTGCATCCTTTGACCTTTGGTGCACACTCAAACCCTCCTTTCACTGCTTCGTTTGTGAGGGGCCTTATTGTACTAAGTGCAGAGATGACTCCTGAAGATGCTTGGCTTAGTACTGGGCACAAGGTTGAGTGCCCCAAGAGACTCTGTATTACAGTGAGGCCAGTTAAATTGCATTGGGAACATCAGCAGACAGAGAACTAACTTGTGTCTAGCGGTCTCCTAGAATTTTATTTTCTTCACACACTAGTTTTCTTATATTTGAGAGACAACAATGAGTAATGTGTGCAAAGATCACATGTCTTCAATACATGCTCAACTCGAGGGAGCACTGTGAATGTATAATTGAGAGCCACAGAGAGCTTTTCCACGGCTCTAGATGAAATCTGAAGGTAGAGTAACCTCCCTGAAGAGTGGATGCACCATGATCAAAAAAATTCATTTGCCTTTAAAAGTCCACTCCCCAGGGCCTCCTTAAGAACATCTGCTTTCCCAGTGTTTCCAATTGTTTCAAATTATTAACTATTTGATTGGGAGGCTATGGTGAGTAATGAGAAGGTAAGAAAAACTTAAAGCTAAGGAACTAAGATCCACTAATAACTGAGGGTCAGTGGGAAAAGAACTGAGCATTTGGCGATGAAGGCACAAGTCAGGAAAACACACACACGCCAATATATGTTATATATGCATATATGTGAGCACACATGTGTATGTATGTGTATATGCATGTATGTATACATGTGTGTGTATGTAAAGAGAAAGATTGCACACTTCTCACATTTTCTTTGTTTTGTTTTCACCTCTGTGTTTTATTCCAAATTGCTAGTATTTTATTTCCTTTTTATGAGTATTTTAAAAGATTTCAAAACTCTGGAGCAGAATTTTTGACATTTTAGCAAATCAGGATTGTTTTCCTACAGGAGTCTTGACAGGGATGATATGTGAGCAGGTCAACTCGAAGACCTCTGTACAATAACCCGGGCTTCCCACTGAGCTAGCAACGTCCAGGGGAGCCTTTTGAATTTCCACCTCAGTGTGATAAAGTCTGTGATGAAGCTCAGGGAACATGGGTGATCTGATTGGTCAGTCCAGTAGAGTCCTTCCCTGTGAGGGAGTTTGGGAGCAAGAGCCCAGCAGGGTCTTCACATTGGGAACCGGGGCTTCTGAGACAGCTGACTCCACCCATGCTCATACCGTAGAAGAAAGCAGCCTGTCACTTCCAGCCAGCGACAAAAATGCTTTGCGGCAAAAATCAACATTAAATCACATTCACTTCAGGTCATTTTCACAAAATGAAAATGGCCTGTTCGATCTGGTTTTTAACAAAGGAGAGCAAATGGAAAGAAGAGTTGTGGGGAGCAGACCTGAGAGTTCTCCTGGCTCTGGTGTGGGTTTGGGTTTTGGTTTCTCAATAAATAAATAGATAGATAAATAAATAAGTAACCAAAATTATACTTTTGGGGGGGGGTTCGAGACAGGGTTTCTCTGTATTGTCTTGGAGGCTGTCCTGGAACTCGCTTTGTAGACCAGGCTGCCTCGAACTCACAGAGATCTGCCTGCCTCTGCCTCCCGAGTGCTGGGATTAAAGGCGTGTGCCACCAACGCCCGGCCCAAAAATTATACTTTTATAGTATTTATAGAGTACAGTGAGTGAAGAATGGCTAGGATGCAGATCAAATTTAAAGCAAAGCTTTCACATTTTAAAAAGAACGTTGTGAATCAGCGACAGCAAGCACAAAACCTTGGTTTTGTGTGAAACAGAAATGGGCTGGGAAAAAAATCCACCTCACTCTTCATGTAGCCTATGCCACAGGTGAGGGGTCTGTTCTTATTTTAGGAGCTTCATCAGTATTTCTAAATAACAAGGTGATGAAAAATACCTTTCAATTTGAACTTAAAACAGGATATTTTAAGTGGAAAATACTTTTTTTGCCGTGATATATAAAGTATTCCAGATTTTGATTACTCATTTGCAAATGAAAAATAACTCAAAGACATTTTCTGATTTTTTAAAAAAAATATCTATCTCAAAACATCCCTCAGACATTTTGCATGCAAAGCACATTCGTGTGTGTTTTCTGTATCAATCAACCTGTTAATTCCAAGCAAATAATTCACATGGGGAATTTGTGTGTTGGCTCAGGGTCATTAGCAGAAATTGTGTGGGAACCCTGTGACATGAGGTCATTTTGATGACAGACTGAAGAATGAATGTTAAACAGACTCTTACTCACCTTCAAATGTCTTCTTCATGTGGCTTCTTGTGTTCTGAGGACCGGTGACTTACCACTCACAACATGACGGGGTAAGTCTTAGAAATGGCTTGTTTGCCTCTGTTCATTTTCAGTTAAAGGCCACAAATGAAAGAAGACAGAACCTCAGTCAGGCTTACCCTCATCCTTTCAGTAGTTATGAGAAACCAGGAATCAAGTCCCCAAGGTTGCATCGTAACAACTGATTGCCAAGATGTTATCCTTCTCTCTAACTAATGTTTTTAAAACCTGTGCCTTTCAAGATTAGTAAGGTGTTGCATGTCTGTAAGTATACTGTTCCAGATGCTGAAGCAGGAGCATGACAAGTTTAGTCAGCCTAGGCCTTTTAGTGAAGACTTGTCTCAAAGGGAAAAAAAAATAATCTGAGTTTCCAAAACAAATTACATTCAGACAGCGTGTTAGATTCTATTTTTTCTACCGTTTTCCTAATTTTGAGCTTGCTCTTGGGATGCATGACAAGTCAGAGGTTAGTTGGATTTAAATGTAGTTCAACGAGAAGAGTGGCGAGTATCTGGGGAGGAAGTCATTGAGACATATTATTTGTGACATCCAAACAAATTGTTGTAAAGCAAAGGCAACTAATGAGAAAACACCAAACACTGAAAGCCTGCAAAACTCCCAAGTGTTATGGAAGAAGCTTCACCCCAACCCCTGGCATCCATATACCCACAGAGTCTGGAATGTTATGGGGAGAGTTCCACCCAAGTCCCCCTCCCCAACTCCCATCCAAATCCTGCTGCATCTCAGAAAGCCCACCAATAATAACCTGTCCCCCAGAGATGCTCAAGACCACTCCCACAGGATATTTAAACTGCACCACACACACACACACACACACACACACACGCACACACACACAAAACAGATGTGTGGTTTTCCAGTCTCTCTTTCCCGTCTCCTCTCTGGGGGGCTGCAAGGCCATCTGGGGGTTTTGTATCCATTAGTCCTGGGCTTTTTCTAATTGGGTTTGATTTGCTCTGAGTTAGATTGCTGCATCAGTGGAGAGGCTTATCGGGGTGCAGAAACTTTTCATCAAGACTGAGGATTCTCCGATAAACCAATTCCGTCAATCACCCAGGCCCAGGAAAAGAAATACGACACTGAATCTACATGAGAGTGTGGCACTCAGCTCCTTTTTCATGACACTTTAAGTGAAATGAGTTTCCTCAAATCAGAAATTAGTTCAGGAGATATCAGAGGACCTGAAAGCATCAATCAGACATGTGTCTTGTAATTCCTGATAATGAAAATATTCTCTCCTAACTTTATGAAATGGGTTCTAGTTGTTACTCTTGATTTTTAACAAACTATGTGCTTGATCAGTACATATTAGATAGTAAACTGGTTCATGTTTGATGAGTCAAGAATCGAATTGGTTGGTTCTAAGCAGAAAAAATAACTTGGTATAAATATTCACTGTATCTACACAAAATCTTATATGTGTGTCCAACCATCATATTATGTATAAATGTGTGTGTCTTATCATGTACATGTGTGTGTGTGTGTGTGTGTGTGTGTGTGTGTGTGTATAATAGACTGGAGAACTTAGCTTTAAAATAGTAGGAAACAATGAGAATTTAGATAAATTGGGCAAACGTTGTATTTTCCTCTACTAAATATGAACCTTTCCAAATTTCTTATTTCACCTAACTAAAGAGAAACTTCGCTAAATGGAATGATTGCTAGGGACAACTGAAGAGTGTAATTCATAGTAAAGTAGAACTTTCCAGTATTTATGAGGAGACCACCGTTGGTCTTCCAAGAGGGGATACCATGCCTTGTCTTTGGGGAGGGGCATGTATGTGATGGATGACAGGGGTATTTGGAGAGACACAGGACTGGAAGAGCAGACCTTGGATTCACACCGGTCCTCCTCCAGACCCCGCAGCAGCAGCAGAGGCTCTCCCGCTTTATGCCCGCTTGTGTGTATGCTGAGCAGACTCAGAGTCACACCTGAGAAGAAGTGATGGAGGTTCACAGAGGTATAGAAATCTGCGACGCCCAGAAGGGACCCCCCGACCCGCAGGAATGAAGTGATGAGGGTCGCTACTAATATGGTGGGTCTTCACGAGCAGATCCGATCTTGAAAAGCAAACTTCAAGAGGTTAAGGGAAACAGGCTCAAGACAACTTTTGCTGATCAAGAGCGGTTATTCTTGGGGGTAAAATGGTTTTTATAGGAAGAGCATCTCAGGGGGCGGTACAAGCATGTCAATCAAGTCTCAACTCAAATATACACCAAATAAGGTAAAGACGAAGCTGTAATTTTCCATCAGTTTCATTCAGCAAATGCTTGTCAGCATAGCCAGGTGCAGAAATTAGGGAGGTGTTGGGGAAGTCCTGTTATTTGCCTGTGCATTTGTCAATAAAGTACTGTCTGGCCAATAGAAAACCTAGATAGGAGGGACTAGGAGTCGAGGAGGATTCTGGGAAGGGGAAACACAAGAGAGTCAACATGTGACGCCATGGGGGTAGGACGCCTGGAACTATTCTCTGGTAAGAAACATACTTAGATTAACAATTATGGGGTAATTACTTAAGGCAGAGCTAGCCAGTAAGAGACAAACAAGGCCAACAGCTTCATAATTAATATAGCCTCCTGTGTGTTTATTTGGGACTCATGCGGATCTAGAACCAGGCTGGTGCAGCAGAGCCCAGGCGACTGGCGGGGGGATAAACCAAAGCGGCTAGCAAAAGAAAAAGCTTCTCTTAACAGGGAGGGGTAAAAAATATTCAAAGGAACATATTAACCTTTTGTTAACAAAGGCAATTGTTCTATAAGGGTTACTTCCGCCTATCATTGTGGTAAAAGCATCCAAAGGAACACATTAACCCTTTGCCAACAAAGGCGATTGTTCTATAAGGGTTACTTCCCCCTGCCTAGGCGGGTGGGCTGCCCTGTGTAAATTTAACTTTTGTGGTTAGCTTTTTCCTTTGTCTCAAGGGCATGTGTGCCCACAGTCACGTAGGCAGAAGGCCAAGAAATGGCTGACAGACTCCATTTTGTTCAAGGTTCTTAGCAGTCCCCAACAGAAATCCACTCCAAGTCACTGAAGCAGAGAGACCCAAGTCTTGGTGGGTCATCTCATACTTACGCATCGTAATCGCTATGGACATATACTAAAACCCAAAGAAAGCTACTCTCCGATGGTCTGTTTGCTGTGACGTGGTGGTGGAGAAGTAGCAGACTCTAGGGGGTCCCTTCAGGAGCCTCATCCACTAGTTGGCTAAGTCAAAACTTCTCTTTTGTTGAGGTCTTTCTGTTCCTGTGTATAGCGGGCCTCCCATTTTTCCCCTCCGATAGAATGTAGGTGCGTTCTTTAAATTCCACAGCTTATTTTTTTTTCCTGCCATTTTAGGCTTATCCCCTAAAAAAACTGCCTTTATATTCAGAGTTAAATATCATGCCACTATACTGAGAGGCACGACAGGAATCTGAGGTTTGTCAGGAGCTTAAAGCTCAGAAACTAGAGCAATTGCTTTGGAGTCTGAATTGGCCAAAAGTGCCCTCCTTGTGGCTGCCGAGCAATGTGAAGGTGACATTAACAGCACAACTCCCATGAATAATACTGTGTTCCTTTTTGTCATTTTTTTCCCGGAGACAGGGTTTCTCTGTCTGACCTTGAACTCACAGAGATCCGCCTGCCTCTGCCTCCCGAGTGCTGGGATTAAAGGCGTGCACCACCACGGCCTGGCTCTGCTGATTCAGCCTGCATAAGAGAAAAAAAGCATCCTCTCGCCATGTGCCAGTAAGAAAGCTCCCAAAGAGAGCCTGAAGCACTGCTCCCAGCAAACCAGAGTCTGCCGTCTAAGTGGTCTGCATAATGGACCCATTGGTACCCATTTAGGGACGGAAGGTGAGACTCACGAAAACAATTGGTAAGTCAGAGAGCAACAAAGCGACTGAAGAACTTTGGTCCTGGGTAACGCCCTGCAATGCTGGCACCAACTTGAGTGGACATTGCATTATTTACACGGTTTGGTTCAGATTGTGACGATTCCCTGGTGCTTCCCTCTTGAACTTGACATCATTAAGTTGTTAACTTAACTAGGAATTAAATATTTAGCTTCATTTTTATTTTTACAGGAGCCCTCAGCTGAACAACTTTGCACTTTTAAAGGATATTTTAGGTTCTTAAAGAGACTGGATATTTCAAGGAGACTGAACTTTTAATGTGTTTGAATCTGTAAGGACTGTGGAACTTTAAAGTTATTTATGTTTTATATTGTGACATTAATATTAACGTTCCATCTTGGGGATAAGTGAGAAAGGAAAGGTTCTAGTTAATTAAAAAGTGATGTGTCTGTGTGTCAAGTTTACAAGGGTCAGTTGTGCTGGCTAGTATTACATCAACTTGGCAGAAGCTGGAGTCATCAGAGATGAGGACCTCAACTGAGAAAATGGCTCCATGAGATCTGGCTGTAAGGTATTTTTCTAATCAGTGATCAGGGGGGTTGTGGTGCCATCCCTGGCCTGATGGTCCTGGATGCTATAAGAGAGCAGGCTGAGGAAGGCATGGGAAGCAAGCCAGTAAGCAGCAGCCTCCCTGGCCCCTGCATCAGCTCCGGCCTCCAGATTCCTGCCCTATGGGAGTTCCTGCCTTCACTGCTTTTGATGATCAACTATTATATGGAACTGTGAGTGAAATAAACCCTATCTTCCCCAAGTTGCTTTTGGCCCTGGTATTTCATAACAGCAATAATAATCATAACACACACACACACACACACACTTACACACACAGTTTTAGTGTGTACGTCTGCCATGCACATGAGAAATACAATCAGGGTGGTACAAACATAGAAGCGATAATTGTGAACAAAAGTAATTTGAATTGCTTGAAAAGTTATCCCAAGAATTTCAGTTGCCAGCCGAGCGGTGGTGGCGCACGCCTTTAATCCCAGCACTCAGGAAGCAGAGGCAGGCAGATCTCTGTGAATTCGAGGCCAGGCTGGACCGATAGCCTCCAAAACAATACAGAGAAACCCTGTTTTGTAAAACCAAAAAAAAAAAAAAAAAAAAAAAAAGAATTTCAGTTGCCATTTGTTGTGATAAAGTGTGGGGAACCTTGCAGGGTTCCATGGCAGGTAAGGGTGACCAAGGAGGAGGGACAAACATGCCAGGCAGACAGCTTAAGTGAGAAGTTTTATTTAGAAAGGGAGGGAAGCCTCGCCCTCCCTGGGGAATGATGTGGGGATTGGGTGGGGGACTGGGGACCTGGTGGAGGGACAAGGGAGGAGGGGTGGGAGAGGGAGCTGGGATTGACATGCGAAGCATGCATGTTTCTAATTTAAATAAAAACATATACTGAGGGAAAAAAAGAAAGGGGGAGGAGGAAGGAAAGAGAAAAGAGGTAAATAGACACAGAGACAGAGAGAGGACAGAAAAGAAGAGGGAGACAGGAAAAGTCCTGTCTGGCCCAGGGGAACAGCAGGAAAGAGAGGAGGGGGGCAGAAAGAGAGCGTTAAGTGGGTGGAGGTCTTCCTTTTAAAGGGGTCCTTTGCACCTGGGCTGACCAGGGTGCTGCCTGAGTGCATTCTGCCAGGTGACAGGGTCAAGCCAGCATGATGCCTTACATCATTACCATCTCCTTCCTGAGTATCTTACTGGTGGGTCCTGAGCTGAATCAAATGAGCTGAAGGCAGAAGGGTACCCGAATGGTTAAATGGGTCAGAGGCATCACTAAAGCTAAAAGAGGCAGGGGATTGGATCTGGAACCGCCAAAGAGGATACCCACTCAGACAAATAGACCAATGTGATGAGTAGATGGATTATTATATAAAGTGGTCTAAGTCTGTAATTGCTCCAATTCTTCTTCTGTACCCAAAGAAGGTTAAGACACAAGTATCCTCAACCCTGCTAAGAGGTCTCCTAAAAGTAAAAACTAATAGTTTACTTTTAAATGAATTCTACTCTATTTTAATTTTTTGAAGAAATCCTGTTTTCTATATATTTCCATTGCATAAATTTTGTGTATGTCTGTGTATGCTGGTAGCCTACAAAGTTTCAGAAAATCATGTTAGGTTAATAGCTTGTCGTTGTAAAAGGACAAAAATAAAACTGAGTTGAGTATTATTTGTGCAGAAAATCTTGGCTCCGGATTTTTGTTAAAAGTAGTAGAATTTCAGCTCAAAGTTCCATGGAACATTAGAAGTTAGATTAAAAAGTCTTTCATAAATCAATCAGTTTATTAATGGACACAGACTTTTGTCTTATGATTGTTAATTAGGAACAAAATCAATGCAGTGATTTAGACTAGCAAACTATTGGCAATGCTTTAGAACAGTCAAGGGGTTAAGATATCAGGAAGGCAAATACTCAGCAGAGAAGACTACCAAGAGATGCTAATATTAGTGATCCGTTTGGTTGTGAATAACAGATGACAGGGAAAAAAAAGGAGGGCGCTGGATGAAGGAAATCGCTGAATGGAAATAGTACTTGCTAATTTATTGATGACAGTGGATAGTATGACTGCATGAATGCATATATTTAGGAGAAATTACGGGGAGAATGACAGCTTCATCAAAGGGAAAGAATCCTTCGCAATGTGATGAGTGGATTATTTTGGAGAAGTCCGTGGCATAAAATGGGCTCACCTGCTACCATACAGTAATATTGATGAAAAACCCTGGAGAGGAATTCTGCTATACAGATATTTAGATTTGTCTTATCTGTGGTCTCAGAGCTCACATATATCCATATACTTTTTCTGACCCAGTCCTAAACTTCTAAAAGAAAAACTGTAGACTCTATCAAAGACAGGGAGCACAGGACAATCATATACACAGTGTGAATCTTCACTAAGAGTTCTTTGTTTCCTTCCTAAGAAAGGAATATGGCCAGCGGTGGTGGCATACACCTTTAATCTCAGCACCTGCGAGGCAGAGACAGGTAATTCTCTATGTGAGTTCTCAGGCAGCATGAGTGAGTTCTAGGATGGGCTCCAAAGCCACACAGAGAAATCCTGTCTCAAACTACCCTCCCCTCAAAAAAGAATAGGAATATGATTTTGTAGGTGGTATGGAGTTTCACATTGTAAGAAACCTGTAAGCTATTTTTTTAATAAACTGGTTCTTAATTGAGGGGACACAGAAAATTACCAGTGAAGGCCTAGAGAGATAGCTCGGAAGTTAAGAGCACTCATTGCTCTTGTAGAGGACCCAAGTGCAGTTCTGAGAACCTACATGGTGGCCCACAACCATCAGTAACTCTAGTTCCAGGGGTCTGGGGTCCTCTTCTAGCCTCTATAGACATATAACATGGATATACATGCAAGTAAAATACTCAAACACATAAAATAAAATTTTAAAAACTAGACTGTCAGTCTGGCAGTGATGTTTTTACATTTACAAAAGATATGAGCGAGCAGCAATCTGAAGTATTTGATCCTGATAGTACACTGTGTTTTAAGAATGGTTTCCTAAGCAAATGGTTTCCTAAGCAAATATGGCATTTGAACCAGGAAGGTCTAACTAATGTCTACTTCTCTGAAACAAGAATCTACTTTGCAAAGGGGTCAACTTTTCCAGAGTTCAAAGTTAGCAAGCAATGGACAAGGTTAAAAAAAAATGAAGTAGACTGACAAATTCTAACACTGATTGAAGTTCGAAGCAGGTGAGACATTTATGAGACCTCTTCAAGATCTGGCCTGGAACACCTCAGAAGAAATACAAATAGGACTCTGGACAGATTTAGTGGAGAGGCTACCTTAAATGCCCTTCCCCTATAATGAGATTGGTGACTACCTTATATGCCATCCTAGAGCCTTCATTCAGTGGCTGATGGAAACAGAGGCAGACACCCACAGCTAAGCACTGAGCTGAACTCCTGGAATCCAGTTGTAGAGAGGGAGGAGTGATGAGCAAATGGTCAAGATCATGCTGGAAAGACCCACAGAAACAGCTGACCTGAACAAGGGTGAGCTCATGGACACCAGACTGATAGCTGGGAAACCAGCATAAGACCGATCCAGACCCCCTGATATTTCTTGTCAATTAGGAGGCCTCGCCAACCTATGGGGCCTATGGCAGTGGATCAGTATTTATCCCTAGTATATGAATGGACTTTGGGAACCCATCCCACATACAGCGATACTCTCCCAGCCTGGACACACAGGGGAGGTCCTATATCCTGCTCCAAATGATATGACAGATTTGAAGACCCCCATGGAAGTCTTCACCCTCCCCGGGGAGTAGAAATGGGATAGGATAGGGGGTTAGTGGGGGGCAGGGGAGGAGGAGAGGGATAGGGAACTGGGATTGACATGTGAAACAAACTTGATTCTAATTTAAATTTTAAAAATCTGAAAAAAAATTAGAAATGAATCTCTCACTTTCAGTGCCTCTGGCTTTCCTCTTACCACTGACAGAGTCTTGTGATCTTGATTTTTTTTCACTTTTGAAGAAGTCAGATATAGTATACTAGTCAATAAATTATAGTATTTACTCGACTGACTACAAATAATAAGCATGGTAAAGTATATAAAATGGAGGGGCACATGGATTAAATAAGTAGAGACTCGACCATTGACTGAAGATGCCATGTATTCAGTAGAAAAGGTCACTCATTTCTAAATGAATTTTAAGGAGTTCAGGGAGAAAAGTAACTAATTATTCTTGGTGGGACAACAGCATTTAAGAGTTTCTGCCACTTTCTTCCTCCTCTGAGCACTGAGGCTCGGGCCACTGGCTTCTCGCCACTTCCCCCATGCCATGGCCCCAAAATGGCCATCTGCGTTCCTGCCTCAGTCCAAGAAACCCAAGTCGGTTCCTGCTACCAAGCTGGAGGACAAGTCGGCCTCTCTCGGCCTGCCTCAGGGAAAAAAAGAACAGCAAGAAGCAATTGAACACATTGACGAAGTACAAAAGGAAATAGACAGACTCAATGAACAAGCCAGTGAGGGAAATTTTGAAGGTAGAACAAAAATATAACAAACTCCGCCAGCCATTTATTTCAGAAGAGGTCAGAATTGATCGCCAAAATCCCAAATTTTGGGGTAACAACATTTGTCAACCATCCACAAGTGTCTGCACTGCTTGGGGAGGAAGATGAAGAGGCTCTGCATTACTTAACCAGAGCTGAAGTGACAGAATTTGAAGACATTAAATCAGGTCACAGAACAGATTTTTATTTTGATGAAAATCCTTATTTTGAAAATAGAGTTCTCTCCAAAGAATTTCATCTGGATGAGAGTGGTGATCCATCATCAAAGTCCACTGAAATCAAATGGAAATCTGGGAAGGATTTGACAAAAAACACTCAAGTCAAATGCAGAATAAGGCCAGCAGGAAGAGACAGCAGGAAGAGCCAGAGAGCTTCTTGACCTGGTTTACTGACTATTCTGATGCAAGTGCAGATGAGTTAGGAGAGATCATCAAAGATGATATTTGAACAAACCCCTTGCAGTACTATTTGGTTCCTGATATGGATGATGAAGAAGGAGAGGCAGAAGATGATGACGATGATGAAGAGGAGGAAGGCTTGGAAGATATTGATGAAGAGGGGCATGAAGATGAAGGTGAAGATGAAGATGATGATGAAGGGGAGGGAAGAGAGGAGGATGAAGGCGAGGATGACTAGCACAGAAGACTGATGGATTCCAGCCCTCTTTTTATTGTTTTGGAGGCTATCCTGGAACCTGCTCTGTAGATCAGGCTGGCCTCGAACTCACAGAGATCCGCCTGCCTCTGCCTCCCGAGTGCTGGGATTAAAGGCGTGCGCCACCAACACCAGCTCCAGCCCTCTTTTTTATTTTCTTTTATTTTTAATTTTCTCCAGTCCCTGGGAGCAAGTTGCAGTCATTTCCCTCCACTCTCTTCCCCGATCCCTCTTGTGCTCAGTCGCCCTGTTTTTGACGTCTCTTCTCAACACCATGGTTCACAACTTACTTAAGGGGAAATACCTTGAGCAAAATACAACTAGAAAAGAATCTCCACTCTTCTGTTCTAAATTCATTTTTATCCTCATCTCAGACTATGATTCCAACACCACCAACATGCTCTGTGGGGAAAAAAAGAGAAGTCCTCTGACTCCCTGGGCTCTGCTGGAGGCTGGGGGTGGCCCCTGTGTAGTAGTGCATAGAATTCTAGCTTTTTTCCTTTCTCTGTCTATTGGGCTCAGAGATTACACTGTGTCTCTACGTGAATACAGACAGTTAGCATTTACAAAAAAACAAAACAAAACAAAAAAACAATAGCATTTAAGTCTTACATTCCAATGAACTTGACTCTGAATCGCTCTAAATTTAGAGCCTTTTCGGGTGAAATCTCATGGTCAGCCTTCTCAAAGCATATCTCCAAGTGATTTAGATTTCTTGACTGGAGTAGAGAAGAGGAATCTAGTGCCTGGGACATCTTAGGATATTTATTTGATGCCTTTCCCCTCTAGATAGCTCTTTCAGATCGCTGTTGGTAATGCTATAAGCCAGAGGCAAAACTAGAGTAGTAAGAAGTAATTTGCAAAAGGCAGGCCTGTTTCACTCGGGGCCTGTGTTAATGCAAACCATTATGAATGAGCATGTTAATGCGGTCACTCGTGTTTCACTCTGTGTTTTATGGTTTCTTTCTTTCTTTGTCTTGGTTTCTGAGCTTGTACTTTCTGCTTTGTCTTAAATCCTTCACTACCTGGTAGAAGCTGAAGTGATAATAATGTCATCCTTTCCCTCAATAGCATCTTAGGTGATTGTAATGTGCTTTTCTCACCTGGTACACAGCTCTTAATTTCATCATAATGTGTAGGACAAGGTTTTCTGTCCTATTACATCAACTTTCATATGGATTCCTGTCAAAGGCTCACAATATTGTTTGACAAACTATAGAAACAATATTTAATTGTTGAGTGAACTGTCACTTTCTTTAATTTTTTATTGCTTTATTCTTTTCAAAATGTTTTAAGTGTTAATTAATAATATACAGTCTTCATTTATTCTAAAATAGGTATTTGCTGAGGGCCTGTAGTTCCTAGCTCAGTAGCTAGGTCCCAATGGACTCTGTCCTTATCAAGGCTACAGATCACATGGTATATATTCCTGATGAGACTTCTGTCCAAAGTCTTTTTTACATTTGATAATATTTAGTATTATTCTTTATTTTTTATTATAATTAAAAACAAACCTACTTCACATGGCAATCCCAGCTCCCTCTCCTTCCCCTCCTGCCCTGTCCCCCATCTTGTGCCCCCTCTGCTTCCCAGGGAGGGTGAGGCCCTCCATGGGGGATCTCCAAAGTCTGTCATATCATCCAAGGCAGGGCCTAGGCACTCCCACATGTGTTCAGGTTGAGAGAGCCTCCCTCCATGTGGAGCGGGCTCCCAAAGTCCATTCGTACGCCAGGGGTAAATACTGATCTACTACCTGAGGCCCCATAGATTGCAGAGGCCTCCTCACTCACACCTCAATGGCCCTAGCTTTTTTTGGTTGGGAGACTTTTGATGGCTGTTTCTATTTCATTAGGAGTTATAAGTCTGTTTAAATTGCTTATCTGTTCTTGATTTAATTTTGGCAAGTGATATCTATCCAGAAAATTGTCCACTTCCTTTAAAATTTCCAATTTTGTGAAGTACAGGTTTTCAAAGAATGACCTGATGATTCTCTGAATTTCTTCAGGATGTGTTATGTCCCCCTTTTCATTTCTGATTTTGTCAATTTGCATATTCTCTCTGCCTTTTGGTTAGTTTGGATAAAGGTTTGTCTATCTTATTGATTTGTTAAAGAACCAACTCTTCATTACATTGATTCTTTGTATTATTTCCTTGTTTCTACTTTATTGATTTCAGCCCTCAATTTGACTATTTCCTGGTGCCTACTCCTCCTGGGTGAGTTTCTTCTTTTTGTTCTAGACCTTTCAGTTATGCTATTAATTCTCTAGTGTGACTATTCTCCAGTTTTTTCATATGTGCACTTAGTGCTATGAACTTTCCTCTTAGTACTACTTTCAAAGTGTTTCATCAGTTTGGGTTTGTTGTGTCTTCATTCTCATTGAATTCTAGAAAGTCTTTAATTTCTTCTTTATTTCTTCCTTAACCCAGGAATGATGCAATTGCGCATTATTCAATTTCCATGAGTTTGTAGGGTTTCTGTAATTTGTGTTGCTGTGGAATTCTAACTTTAAAGCATGGTAGTCTGATAAGATACACGGGGTTATTCCATTTTTTGTACCTGTTGAGGTTTGCTATGTTTCCAATTATGTGGTCGATTTCAGAGAAGGTGCCACATGGCACTGAGAAAAAGGTATATTCTTTTGTGTTTGGATGGAATGTTCTATAGATGTCTGTTAAATCCAAATGGGTCATAACTTCTATTGTTCCTTTGTTTCTTTGTTAAGTTTCTGTCTGGTGGTCCTGTCTAATGGTGAGAGTAGGGTGTTGAAGTCTCCCACTATAAGTGTGTGAGGTTTTATCTGTGATTTGAGTTTTATTAATGTTTCTTTTACAAACATGGGTGCCTTTGTATTTGGGGCATAGATGTTCAGAATTGAGACTTCATCCTGATGGATTTTTCCTGTGATGAATATGAAATGACCTCCTTCATCTCTTTTGATTGATTCTAGTTTGAAGTCTAATTTTTAGATATTATGATATCTACACCAGTTTGTTTCTTGGGTCAGTTTGATTGAAAAATCTTATCCCAACCTTTTACTCTGAGGTAATGTATGTCTTTGAAGTGAGGTGTGTTTCTTGTATGCAGCAGAAGGATGTATTCTGTCTTCGTATCCATTCTGTTAGCCTGTGTCTTTTTATAAGCAAGTTAAAACCATTAGTATTGAAGGAAATTAAGGACCATTGAATGTTAATTCTTATTTGTTTTGGATTTCTTTGTGGTGGTGGTATTGTGTGTGGATTTACCCAGCTTTTTCTTTTGGCTGTTGGTAAAGTGGGATTATCTATTGCCTATGTTTTTGTGAGTGTAGTTAACGTCCTTAGGTTGGAATTTTCCTTCCAGTACTTTCTATAGGGCCGCATTAGTGGATATGTATTATTTAAATCTGGTTTTGTCATGGAATATCTTGTTTTCTCCACCTGCAGTGATTTAAAGCTTTGTTGGGTATAATAGTCTGGGCTGGCATCCGTGGTCTCTTAGTGTTGGTAGAACATCTATCCAGGACCTTCTGGCTTTCAGAGTTTCCATGGAGAAGTCAGGAGTAATTCTGATAGGTTTGCCTTATATGTTACTTGGCCTTTTTCCTTAGTTGCTCTTAATATCCTTTCTTTATTGTGTGTGTCTGAGACACTCCCTCTCCTGGTGTGTGGTAGTAGGAGTAGTACATCGATGTCAGCAGGCTTGATTGCTTGGTCTGCTGGGGGCAAGTCAACCTGCCTGTAGTCCCCAGGCCGGGAGATCCCAGAGTGAGCAAGCAGAAGTAAGGCCTGAGACGGGGGCCCAATCTCACCTCTTCCCTGAGTGGGGGGCGGGAGTAGCACAGGATATCAACAGACTAGTGGTTGGTTGCTTGGTCTGCCAGGGGCAAGTCAACCTGCCTGTAGTTCCCAGACCAGGAGATCCCAGAGTCGAGATTCATTTTTAAATAAGATCTGATACTTTCTTCTATTTCTAAAATACACCACATTGAAATTTTACTCATCATCTAAGTAAGTGTGACCATAAAAATAACTCTTCCCTTACAATAAAACATGTTTTAGGTGATCTCATCATTGTAGTATGCCAAAGAGAATGGTGAGGGAAGCAGTCAAAAGAGGAAGTCTGTAGAGCTGAGGGTTCACAAAAACCAATCACTGTCTATAGTAATGTCTATTATAAAGACAAAGAACTTTAAAGTTCTAATACACACACTATTTAAGAAGAAAAATGAGCCGGGCGGTGGTGGCGCACGCCTTTAATCCCAGCACTCGGGAGGCAGAGGCAGGCGGATCCCTGTGAGTTCGAGGCCAGGCTGGACCGACAGCCTCCAAAACAATACAGAGAAACCCTGTCTCGTAAAAACCAAAAAAAAAAGAAGAAGAAGAAGAAGAAGAAGAAGAAGAAGAAGAAGAAGAAGAAGAAGAAGAAGAAGAAGAAGAAGAAGAAGAAGAAGAAAAATCAACTAAAAATTTATATTTCAAGTCATGCAAAACCGCTATGAGGAGGTTGCTAACATAACAAACACTGCTCAATAGATATCAACTCCAGTAATTGAGAGATTTTGTGTTAGACAAACAAAAGATCGAGTTCAGTGATAATCTTTGATGTCATGAAGCATTCATTTCAAGAATATGTTAATCCTTTGCTTATGGATTGGATATGGATTTCTGTTAGTTTGGTTTTTATTGGCTCTGAGATTCACTACTTTTTATAGTCAGCCTTCAAGCTTCTCATTGTCTTCAGCATAAATAAATTCCCATGTTGCTCTGCAAACTTCCATACATTGGGAATGACTTCTTTTCCACCCACTTCTTAAAACCTTCTATTTGCAAACATGAGCAGAGAAAGAGGAACAGAAGGAAAAAAATTAAAAGACAGAGACATGACATAAACAGCAGCACTAAACACACATGAAATTCAAATTTCGTATCTACAGTATTGGATTTGTGTTTTAAATCACTTGTATTTTTCATCTGCTATCACAATTGTCCATTTAAAATCTTCCTTTCTGTTTACAATCCAGATTAAAATTGCCTTCTTCATAGAAATTTTTAAACACACGAAAATAATCTAATGACTTACTTAGCATAGAACAAGGCTTGTGTTTACTATGCTTCTAAGTAGTTAAGGCATACATAGGTCGCCAATATACACCAAGGGATGGTTAATCTGGGAACACACTCTTGAAGTGCAAGAGTGGCATCTTCCTCAGTATTTGTGTTTACGTAAATTTTATTTGGCCTGTTCTATACTGCGAATCATCTGGGGAGGGGGAGAACCAACTCCAAGAACTTGTTCCACCTCATTAAGCACAAAAGATATTAGCTCAATGCATCAGTAAAATACTGGTGGAAAAGGTATAACATGGGTCAGTAAGCTTTTTTTTTTTTTTTTTACTTTTTCAAGGGTCAGGAAGTGAGAAAATAAGTGCAGATCACTAGATCTCTAAACCAATGCATGAAATCTGCTACTATGGAATGAAAGTTGCATGCACGTGTGCACGGACACACACACACACACACACACACACACACACACACACACACACACCATTTGTATTTGTAGAAAGGTTTGATCATGCTCTAATAAAACTCAATTTTAGAAGAAGCAAAGGAGGATGGAATCAGTATGGGCCATAACCTGTGTTTTGATAAACCCTCCTTTACAGGATCTTCTTGTTGAGTTTCCTTGAGGCAGAGCCTGAGACAAGGATTCGGGCTCCTACAGAAAATTTTCAAGACAGAGAGGAAAGTGGGTGAGGGAAGGGAAGGCAGACAGCACGTGAGGTCCCGGAGACCTGTGCACTGTCTGATCCAGCATGGGGCGGTAAAGTCATTCTAGAGAGGCAAAACCCTAGAGGGCTGCCTGGCAGGGAAGCAGGCTTTGTAACTATCCCTCTTTCTCCTTCAGTCACGTGCTGTGAGGGCTGAAGGGGACAGATGTGCGTTTCAATATCCCATCCTCTTGCTTAGCCTGTGTCACTCTCTACGAAAGGACACAAGACGCACATGTGAATATAATTTAGGGGAAATAAAGGAAGCTTTATGGAATTTAGAATCTATCTGTCTAATGAAATGCATGTCACTTGTTTTTCCAGGGCTCCCCCTTTCCACAAAGCTCCTCCAGGGCTGGCTCTCTGACATTTTGTATGAAGAGTCGAGGCTCACAAGATACCAAAGTTTAAAATCAGATAGATATGTTTATCCCAAACCAAAGGGCCAGGCTCCACTTCTGCCAGCTCATACGTATTGAAATTTGAACGTAGGCCATCCCATGTTCAGTGTGTAAAGATGTGAGTCCTTATCAGTCCTGGGGTGGGGTTGTTGGGTACTTCACCACAGACAAGGTAGTTCTATATCTGACCAGTTTCTGGAGATCTCTTCTAAGGTTACCAAAGCCACTGTCAACCCCTTGTTTCATCCATTTTGAATGAGCATACGGTACTATGAGTCAGAACTCATCCCTACAAACTCTACTGGAGCTGTTCTGCAAGCCCCGTTATAGCCCATCCACCCAATGCAAGCCACTCTTCAGAGCCAACCTCAAGAAACCTCTTCCTTTGTCCACACAGAGTGCTTATTTCTTTTGTCACTCTACTGAAGATCAATACATTTGCTGATCATCGCACTTGTATCAGCATGTAAACACCACAAGGCAAAGCTGTAACTACTTATTGACTATTTGACAGTAGATAATGCCTAGAACATGAAGACATTTGTCAAAAACATGGAAGTTTGAAACTGTGCATAGTATGTTATCCAGAAAATTCCTATTATATATTTGCCTTCAGAGAATAATGGAATTCTGTGATTATGCATGCTATTGTCAATATTATTAATCTTGCATTCTTCATCTACACTTGAAATCTACTGGTGTCTTCAATGAAGAGAAATCAGTAACTAAACAAATTATATGTTTAGCCCATTCACTGACATGGAATCTAAAGGGAGACGTATGACGCACACACAAATTCCCCACATATGTGTGTGATGATGCTGTGCATTGCCCCTCCAAAAATAGTTCATTGAAAAAAAACCAAAACAAGTAGTAATTAAGAAGATGGTAAAAAGAATGGATTCACTCATTCTATCCCATGCTCTCTTTGCCCTGATTTCAGGACAATGTTCCTTGTGTTTCTTCTAACTCCTGTGTATTCACTGAGACTCTTGCTACCTTGCTACCTTGAATTCCTATTTTCATGAATTCCTGGATCATCCCTTGATACCTCTCACACTTGAATGGCCCTGGCCATTCACTGACAGTCTGTAATGACTGTTGAATTCAGAAATGCCTCCATACGTTCCTTCCCTCAGATTACTGGGTTGGCTGTTACTATTTCATACTCTCAAATTGGAGCACTTTTATGATGTAGGGACAGAAATACTCTGTTTTTTGAGAGATGGGTATATGTATAACATTTCTTTTCCTCAAACATCTCACTTGAGTGTCCTACAGCTACATATAAAATATTCACAGTAATAAATCAGTTTTCTTGCATTAGATAGCATATGTGACATAAATTTAGGGGTATAAGAAACTCTCAGTAGATGTTAAGCTATGTGTATAGATTTCTCATGCCAAATCAAGAGTATTGTTATAAGAATAATTGGCATTTATTGATTGCCTTGTAAATTTCTAAGGAAATTTTCCAGAAATTCTTTCTCTATGTTCACCAGATGAAAATTCAGCACAGGTTTTTGGAAAAGGTAAGTTTACATATACTCTAACCTGAGTTGAGTATATATTAAATGCCTCCCAATTCCCACATGTTAAAATTTTGGCCTCCAAAGTGAAATTCCTGAAAGCAATTGCAACTTTAAGATTTTGAGGCCAAAAGAAGGTCCTTGGTCACTGAGGACATGCTTTGCAGGAGAGTGTGTTCCCTGGCCTTCCTTGGTTCATCTCACTTCTGGATGTAAAGTGAGCTGTCCGCTATGATGTACCGCCTTGACACAGACCCAAGGAGAGGCACTGATGCCATAGACTGACCCTTCAACACAGAACCAAAGCAAGCCCTTTTTCCTTATACATTGATCATATTACAGATTACTTGTACAGTGACAGAATATTGATTGGCACAGTACAAGATTAGGTCTTCATGTGTGTGAGCCTGAACTTTTTATAGTTTAATTCCAAAACCTGTAGGAGCCGATCTTTAGCTGCTTCTCAGCACCCACAGTAAAACTTAGTTGTCACTCAGGAGTGACAGATAATTCATCACCATAAATACGGTAACCTTGGAAAGTTGTTGAGTTGAGCCATATAATGTGTATCACGAAGACATCTGATACTTGAGAAAAGGACCCTGAATTAGCCAGCAAAGGCACCATCAGCCTTCCTGATAGAGGAATAGAGATTAATCCTGTTTGCTAGTCTGCAGAAAATCATGTAACAGCTTTCTTCTCCTACACAAAACAGTACCCACAACATGTCAAATTTCTTGTTAAAATACAGATTAGTATTCTTCTCTTATCTGTGGATAGTCATACCCTCATTTCTATTTCAGCTGTAACAACAATATCCTGTTTGAATATTTTTTGCTTTAAGGCTACCTTAAAGGAATGCTGTGTATTAGATATTAGTAGATCTCAATGAACTCTATCTAATCTGTACTGACAAGTTTATTTTCTCTCTGAAATATTTAACAGTGTGTGAAAAATGCTGAGTTCAGCTTAGTGTGAAGTTAAGCAATATTATTAACCAAAATGTCATCTCTATGTTGATAATTCTAAAGACCTGTCTTTTCATATTTCATCCTCTAAGGTTTTTGAAAATTGAAATTATTACTACCCCAAAGCCATAATTTTAATCAAAATATTACCTTACCCTGATGGTAAACATATTTTAATTCTTATTTTTAATTAACACTTGACACCACATCAATATATATACATATACACACAATATGTGTTTCAGACCCACATCTCATAAATAAACATGTTAAAAACAAGCAAAGTACTGATTCCTTCAGATAACGACAAACAAGATGAGAGCCTGGCATCTCTGTCTTCATTCTGTGTCTCTATTTTGGTTGAAGCATGGTTAAATGGTTGAGTGATTGTCCTTAACTTTTACTCTCAAGTTACTTGAACTCCAGTAGAGGGAGGGGTGTGTCACAAGGCACACCACACCCCAGAGGAGGATCATTGTCCGTAAAGTAAAGGCTCTTGGGGACTAACATTTTACAGTTTATCAGATCACCTTGCAAAACAGACCAGACATGAATGATGGCCCAGTCATGGGCAGAATCCTACCTTGTCTCGGACTTAATTACATATGCCTTTTAAACCTAAACTCCTTTAAACCTAAACTTGCTGACCTTACCTTGAAGATGGACTTGGGTGTCACTAGTCATCCTCATCTATTCCTTTTCCCAGTGTGGCCACATTGAATAAATCTCCTTACTCTACATTATCGAAATATCTGTATAATGGGTGTACTAGGCATAAGTGACTGAATCCAGCTTTTCAGGTTTAGTAGAGCCCAGGATTTTCTCGTAAGAATTCAGTTAGAAATATGGAGTTGTTTGAGAAAATATTTTCATTGGTAATACATTTAAACTTTGGCAAAACGAAAACAAAAACAAAACCGTGACTCTTATGCCTTTTTCATTTCTAATATCTAGTTTTCAAAACATATAGTAAATACTGCTATGTATCATATTATCAAACCAAAAATAAATTCTTGAGAAGTGAAAATTTGTAATTTCTTTCATGTGTTTTGACCATGTTCTCTCTCCTCTCTGAATTATTATCACACAGATGCCATCAGCATTTCTTTGATAGTTAATTACAGATACTACTTGATAACTACCATGTTGTCTGTAAACAAATGAAATATTGCTTGTTAGCTTTCCAGTTTGGAGAATGCCAGTCTCCAAATTAAATACATCTCCTTTGTTACATTTGATAGGAAAACAACACTAAACATATTCAATCCCTTCATTCTATACCCAAGACATCCTGCTTTTCTCATCTCATGAGTGTCTGCACTGCCCATCTGCAAGTATCACTTGAGTTACATTTATAATTTCACTGCGTTGTGCCTCCAGACCCGGAGCAGTAGCAAAATTCAGTTGGCCTCAGCCAGAGACTTCCTAGCCTTCCTTCTTTTTTTTATTTTTTTCTCTTTTTTTTAATTTTAGAAGCACTTTTATTTACATATCAATCCCCCCCCATTCCCTTGCCCTCCCATCCTCCCATGGTCCCCATCCACTCCCCAGGGATAGTGAGGCCCTCCACGGGGGATCATCAAAGTCTTTCACATCATTTGGGGATGGGCCCAGGCCTTCCTTCCCAAATCCGCGCTGCAATAGTATCCCTCCATAGGGAATGGGCTCCCAAAGTCCCTTTGTGCCCAGGCCTCCTATACGGCAGTCACATTCAGAGGGCTTGGTTCAGTCCAATGTTGGTTCCACAGCTTTACAACTGGGGCCTCCCTGCTCTCACTTCACGTCTGCTTAACTCTGCAAAAACAGTGGGACTTCCAGCCTCACTCCCCGCCCTACTCCCCTACCTTTGTCTCAAAGATGAGCAAATAATAAAATAAATACACAAAAAACTTGCCTCACTAAATCCTCATTTACAGGAACTACATGGCCAACACTAAAAATGTTTCTCATCATCATCCACCCTGTTCATACCGCTTGCTTCTAATTCACTTACCCAATTTGTTGGCAACGATGCCTCCAGCTCTGCTTGCCCTTCTCTGCAAGGAAAAGCCTCTCTCTGTGTGATTTTGACACAATCACACGTCTTGAATTTGGGATTCTCTTCTTACTGCAAGAGCTTTTCAAATAAAACATTCTCTTAGCCTAGACCTGAATTGATGTCTATTTAATGCTTTTATTACTTTCAAGTAGGAAAGAGGAAAATTTCCTTTACTCTTCAACATACTCACCTATAAAGACCAGAAACTTAATACCATTTATTTTTATTAGACTATTCCACAAAGAAAACCTGTGTTTAATTCTTAATTTGCTTAGAATATTCAAGCAATAGAACCAGTGTTGTCTGAAGAAAATACTGAAGTATGCTGAACATCGATGTCACATGTCATACCCTTTCTCACACAGGAAATGACCACAGGCAAGGACAAATGAGAATTCAAATTTTACAGTCAAATTTTCTCCTGTACAAAAATTAGATCTATATGGATCAAATACCTCAGTTTAGAACCTAAAACACTAAAACTACTAGAAGAAAACTTAGGTAATATGGGTAGAAAAGAACTTTCTGAACAGGACTCTGTTTGCCCAAGAATTAAGGTCAGCGACTGACGACGGGGACCTCATAAAATGAAAAGGCATCTGTACAGCTAAGGAAACGATCCAGTGAGGCAGAAACCCAGAGGATGAGATAGAATTCATGCCAGTTCTGTCTTTGAACAATACTTGAGGAAATTCTGCTGAGATGATGCAACCCTAGGCTGGAACATTAATCCTATCAGAAATGAATTAAAGATAGCTACTTCTGAGAGATAAAACATAGAATGTGAATGCTTGTTCAAACTTAATACATGAAAATAATAAATCCATTTACAAAGAAAATAATGTAGCCTAACATGAAATAAGAAGGAAATATCAGGTATCTGGCATTAAACACAATGCATCCCAGAACATCACTATTAAACTAATTTACTGTTACATCCTATTTTAAAATGTCACCTTATTTCAAAGCATTTGCTGCCATATACGACTTTTCATTTCGCTGCTGATGTTATCCAACTACTTCTAAAACAATGTGAATATTTTATAGTGTTATCTTCTTTAAGAGGTGTATGAGGAGGAGGGAACAACTCCTGGGGGCAGAATTACAGGCTGGAAAATGCTCTCCAGTTCTTCTTATACCCAGTAAAGGAGCCTTGGAGCTTTGGCAAATATTTACCCAAAGCAAGTCTATGATTTAATAGAATTTTAAATTTTATTATACATATTTTGGGGGAAATAGCATATTCTGAAGAGTGGAAGGTGATATGGTTGAATATTTTTTCATATTTTTAGAAGAAAATAACCTGGGAACATAGAAAACCACCATGGATTTGTTTCAACCCTTTGAAACCCTGTCTTAGGTGGGAGAGGTCTTCCCCACAGGTTGCCCGTCAAAAGAGTGGCCCCACCCTTAGAATCATCTGTAATAAGGCTTTATGGCTATTGGGATTGCCATGGGCTGAGGCACTTTGAAGCCCACAATGGAGGAGACCAGCAATATACTGAGATTTTGTTTTGACCAACCTCAGTGTGCTGCTGTCATGGTAATGGAAGTTATATGTAAGACAAGCCCCCACCACCACCACCACCATGATGAGGCCGTTTAAGCATCTCCTGAGTGATGGATTCTGCTTCCCTTTAGCCAAAGAGAGTCTCATAGCTCCTTAATCATCACGGTAGAACTCTGCATGGATACGACAAAGGGTTTAGTCAGAACCACCTCACTGAAGATTTTCACAGTTAAAGAATGTATTTTCTATTTTTAGGATATTAATTTTAAAGCTGAGGTTGGAATATTAAAAGGGTATCCTAGTTTTTTTTGGGTTTTTTGTTTTTGTTTTTTTTTTTTTGGTTTTATGAGACAGGGTTTCTCTGTTTTGGAGGCTGTCGGTCCAGCCTGGCCTCGAACTCACAGAGATCCGCCTGCCTCTGCCTCCCGAGTGCTGGGATTAAAGGCGTGCGCCACCAATGCCCGGCGGGTATCCTAGTTTTAAGAAACACTTTTCTTAGCAGTCAAGATGATCTGGAGTCTATTTGGTCAAGTTCGTTTGCTTAAGTTTTCCTTGCTGTCATCACTTACATTCTTTTGTTGGTATCTGTTTGAAATACCAATATTAGTTTGAAAAAAATTACTATCTATATTAATTTGTTCCAGGAATACTACAATACCAAAACTGTAGATATCTCTGTCTCTTATATGATATGGTTTAGTGTTTCCTTATGATCTATTCTCATCTTCTAGTCTACTAGAATTTTCCCGAGATCATTTGTCACACTGAATAAAACACAAATTGTTTGTGGTGGTTACACAGTTTCAGAGGACAAGGAAAAAGAAAATTGTCTGTACATGTACAGTATGGACACAATTTTCCCAAATATTCCCTCTCTACAGTTGACTAAATAGATACATATGACACCTGCAGATACAAAGGGGCAGATAACTCTGGGTTCTGGCTTTTCCAGCCTGTGCAGCAGTATGGTTTGAATCAGGTTTCAGGAAGTATTTATTGGCAGCCAGTCTTTGTGGGACTGGTTAGAATTTAGGAGAGATTACAGAATTGCTATCGTGAATAACAAAAAGGAGAGATCTGGTTCTGAGTGCAGAGAGTCAGGACGGGGAGTGAAGATGGAGATGATGCTTACCCTCATTTTAGAACTGCTCCATCTTCCGGTGTCACACCCCACCCAGTACTCTGAAACTTCAAGTCTGCATTTCCCTCCCAACCTGGCTAATAGTGCCAATTTGTCTCTGACCTGGTAAAGAATCTAGAATTTCTTTTGAAAGTGAGCTGATTGTCAAACTGAGGACTGAGACCTATAAACCAATTGTTAAGTTGGAGTGTGAATTATCAGTTACAGGGCTCATTGTTACTGATTCTCTGACGAGTTGCAAAATATTTAATGTTTTCTCCTTACTGTTCTCCTTTCTTGTGTGTGTGGGGGGGGGTGTAACACATACATATGTAATACAGACAGACAGACAGACAGACCACACACACACACACACACACACACACACACACACACACTTATCAGGGAAGCCACGAACCAACCCCATAGTTACTTGCTCCTTGAAACTGAGATATTCACAAGTTGGAATACTCCCACAACAGCTGTCTCTCACTGAGAGGCAACAAGCTGTCATGACTCAGTTCACGCGGTGGGGCACCCCAGTAGTCCCAATCTGGTGCTGGAAGCCATGAAGTTTCCTGACAGCTGCTGGTTGCTAGTCCAGGGTGAAAGCTTTGAAGCTCTGGTTCTGCCATCACAGAAGCTGCAGCAGCAGCAGCAGCAGCAGCACGAGCTACGTCAACCCTGCAGCAAGAGGGAAGGCCCAGTTAATGAAAGGCAGGGTAACCTTCCTTCTGATGAACACTTTCACAAAATCTGGGGAGCTGCCGGAAGGAGACCGCACAACCAGGCTAGGTCTTCCCTCGTAGTCAAAGGCAGGCAGGACAGTTCTTCAGGTGAGACTCCCTGCTCAGCTGATCATAATCTCCAGCTGGTTGACCTTAAAACCAACCAAAATAGGAGCACAATAGAATGCGTTAGTGGGGGATGGGGGTGACTTAGTAACCCTGCGTAAAATGATTAATATCACTAGCCTTTCAATCAGTAACCAATAATGAGTTGATCAATGCAAAGAAAGCTTCCTAAAATACTTTAACAGAAGCATCTGTAAGTGTTAACCTGTTATTGTGGAAAGAGAGCTGTTTAGTTCTTCCTGTTCTGGTCAGAGGGTGGGGGATATAACAACGTAAGGCTAATGGGGCTCACGGGGTCTGAACTAACAGCCAGAGGTCCTGCATATATGTCACAGTTCTGTGATTTGGAAGGGGGTGAGGGCAGGGAGTGATCCTACAGTGGGAGGCAGGGGCTGCCTCTGACTGTTACCTGCTCTAGGGACCCTTTCCTCCTACTTGGGTTGCTTCATCCAGCCTTAGTAGGTGAGCAGGTGGTGCCTATTCTCATGCAACTTGATATGCCATGGGCCGGTTGGTATCCATGGGAGGCCCATCCTCTCATGAAGAGAAATGGAGGGGTGGATAGGGGAGGGGCTGGGATGAGAGGAGGGAGGGGAAACTGTAAGACAAAAATAAGTAGACAAATACACAAAACATCAATTTTAGATTTATTTACTTTGTGTGTATGAGTGTTTTGCCTGCGTGTGTGCGTGTGCGTTTGTGCACATCACACGGTCAGGAGAAACTGTGCAGTGCCCTCAGGGATTACAAAGGCCTGTGAACCACCACGTGGATGCTGAACCCGTGTCCTGTATAACAGCGCCAAGTGCTCTTAACTGTAGCCATGTCTCCACCACCTCTGAATGAGATGTTTAACAAAAGATGAGCTTTACTTCTCCTTGGAAAATCCACAGACGTCATTCTATGTTGTCTCATTTAGGCAAGCTGTTTTTAAGGCAGTGTTGCTATGGAACTGGCTTCAAACAGCCCTTTGGGTTGAGAACTGACATTTTTTTCTTTCAAAATCAACTCAGGTCCAATGTTTTCTAAGAATTCCCCCATGTAATTCACTCTTTTTTTTCCTGGTGAAATTTAAGAGTTCTTTTGTGAATGTGCATCCTTTGGGTATATGCCCCTGAGTGGAATTGCTGCATCTTGTGGTAGACTCCAATTTTCCTGAGGAACCGCCATACTGATTTCCAAAGTGGCTGTACGAGTTGGCACTCCCACCAGCAATGGAGGAGTGTTCTCCTCTCTCCACATCCTCTCCAGCATAAACTGTCATTGGAGTTTTTATTATATCTGACAGGAATAAGATAGTATCTCAAGAGTTATTTTAAGTTGAATTTCCCTGATGGCTAAGGACGTTGAGCACTTTCTTAAGTGTCTTTCAGCCATTTTAGACTCCTCTATTGAGAATTCTCTATTTAGTTCTGAACCCCACTTTTTAATTGGATTATTTGGTGTTTTGGAGACTAACTTCTTGAGTTCTTTGTATATTTTGGAAATCGACCCTCTGTCAGATGTGGGATTGGTGATCTTTTCCCACTCTGTGGACTGCCTTTTTGTCTTGCTGACTGTGTCCTTTGCCTTACAGAAACTTCTCAGTTTCAGAAGGTCCAAATCAGACCATCTGGATGTGGGTGCCAGTTAGGAGACCTGGGCAGTCTATGGAACCCCTAACAGTGGAACCAGTATTTATCCCTAGTGCACAAATGGACTTTTGGAGCCCATTCACTACGGAGGGATACTATTTTAACCCAGACATACAGAGGAGGGCCTAGATCCTGCCCCAAATGATGTGACAAACTTTGATGATTCCCCCATGGAAGGCCTCACTGTCCTTGGGGATCAGGTGGCCGGTGGGTTGGGGGGTTGGTAGGGACATGGGAGAATGGGAGGGAGAGGGAAGGGGGGATTGATATGTAAAACGATTGTTTCTAATATTTCAAACATCACCCATTAGTTTGACTTCTGAAATCATCACTTTGATGCCCTTGGTTACACTGAACTTATAAAAATCTTCTTGTACAGGCCCCTGAGCTGGAACTGACCTGAATGCCTCCTCTCTGAGGACTTAGCTTTCATGGTAACAGAAGGCCCCAGGTCTTCAGAGGAAGGAAGCAATGGACATTCCTACCCCGCTATGATGCCTATGAACTCTTACATTTTTGGTTGTGAGCCTAGCCTTTAATGACTGAGCCATCTCTCTAGTCCAATGCCTATGAACTACAACAAAGACTAGCATGACATGATAACCCTACGTGTACAGTAATGTTATGCATACCTTAATAGTAACTAACTGAACTTGGGACCAGAGGAAAATCATGAGAGGTATTAGGAACCTAGCCAACTACCAAGGACAAGTTAAATCATGGATCTCAGAGCATGTTTTCTTCATCAATAGCTCTTAGATGATAGAAGTTTTATCACAATGTTTCTCTCATTTGCTAATGTAGCTATGCTAAAAAGTCACACACTTCACTATGACATTTTTTTCCTCCTCTCTCCCGACTGTACATAACATCACCAAACACTGTTGATAAAAGGCCACCTGTGCATGTGGCACTCAAACAGGCATGGCATTTCCGAAATAATATGGATGTATACGACAGCAGGTAACGCTGGGATATTCTCCCCGATGATGCTCAATCCGCATTCAAAGGCATTCCAGATATGTCTGAAGAATTTTGGTCTTGAATTTATATTCTTTCTAAATACATTCACATACATTTGCAAGTTTGTCAGCTATGTTGCAATATGTGCATTAATTAATATTTAAGCTTATGTCGGGCTTAAATGCACGATAAGTTAAAGGCATAAATTAAGGGCATGTTCACATGTTAGGCTTGCTGTTTTGGTTGTTTTTGTAAAGAGACTAAAGGAGGTCAATGAGAAGATTTCTTTGCCCTTGCTCTGCTCACAAGTAACTTTTTGTCCTCTTGTTGGCCTCTTCATGACATCACATACCTGTGTCAACTTGAGTAATAGGCAACATTAATCTACAAATAGCTAACATGGCAATTCCATGGTATATTAGTATATCATTGTTTATTTTTAGGTTTGAATAAATTATATCACTCGATAGTTGTCTTTCTAAAGTATCTCTGTGTAAAACTTCCAAATGAATGCTCAATCATCATTTTACAAAGCGACTGGCTTACCTTAATAGATCTCTGGTTCTCTGAATGTCACATCTACAGCCAGAAGAACTTCGGCGCTCATGAACTTCATTTCCTTTGAGAAGGTTATATTACACCATGCAGTGAAAGGCTCACTGTAGATGAAACAGAAAACAGATGGGGACTGGATATGTTTCTCAGCCTGAGATTACCCACCTGGCAAATACAAGACCCAGGTATTGATCTCCAGTGAGAGAGAGAAGAAAATGAAGCCAAAAGGCAAAAAGAAGGATATAAAGTTTGAGAAAAGTCCAGAGTGACTTAGTACTAGTTTTTAATTATCCATTAATACACTCACACAACATGTTCAAAGTGCCAGGCCAAGGAAACAGTAATTTTCTGTAAGTACCTAATGTCTTCCACAACCCTGAAGGAAGTAGACTGATTGTTCCCCAACTCTTCCAAATAATGTTCCGTCCCTGCAGATACTGTGCTTTGCAGTATCTACAAAGCACAGTCTGAGAAGACAACTAAGTTGAGTTATTCTATGCCCTTACTTTGGCACACACAGAATGTGAAGTACTGAATGGGTGATCATGTAGTATTTTGGCGAACTACAGTACCCAACTTCCTATCTAACAGTCTTAGTCATACATACAAGAAATGGCTTCCAGTGACAATATAACATGCACCCAAGGTCATAGTTGTTAAGAGAAGCTTTTTCTTTTGCTAGCCGCTTTGGTTATCCCCTGCCAGTCGCCTGGGCTCTGCCGCGCCAGCCTGGTTCTAGATCAGATTGTAGAAGATGTGCTATTTCCATTCCTTGGTCTGGAGTTGTGTCGAGTGATGTAGTTTCAAGCCAGTTTCAGGATAGTGCTTGTCAGGTGGAGTCAATGATGTGGGGCAATTCAGATGCCTCCAGTCGAATCAGGTGAAGTCAAGGAAGTGGATCCTCATTCTCTTTCGGAAGCAGTTGAAGATTGCTGTCAGGAAATCCCTTGTTCTCTGGAAAACTCAAACATTAATGTTAACGAAGAAATATTTTAACTTTCATATGTATGCATACAAAAGAGGTGACAATAGGGAAGATGGAAAACCTGGAGGAAATTAGACTGTTCAGAAAAAGAAATCCACAATGACAGTCCCTCATTTAATTTCTTCTGTCTTATATCAATGGCTCTTTGATATAATACAGAAATTCTGAATTGTATTTAAATAATATGCTTGGGTTTAGAGTAGGAGAGCCAATCCAACTCCAAAGCCAGCTTCAGTTAAATGAATGGGAACTGAGGTATGTGAAGAAATAAAGATAAAAGGATACTATGAAAAAGCAATATAGAGAGATTTAGACTTTGATACCACACAGTGTGTGTTTGATGTTCCTCAGGTAGCTATTCATTCTTCTACAGGAATCCATATGTCCAGCATTCTTTGCTGAGTTTACCTGTGAATACAAAAAACAAAACACTTCTCTTTCCTTTTAGGAGGTCCCTTCACCCATGGTGGACTATGAATTTGTAGATGGGCTGTTATCTTCCTCCTCCTGAGATGTTTTCTGTTCTGATCGAATTTTAATTAATTTTGATGGAACCCAAATCTTTTCTTCTCCTGTGGAAACAAAAGCATAACCCCTTCCCCAACGTAACACATATCCTGGTTTCCAGACTGAGGTCATAACATCCTTAAAATACACCGGTTGGTTCAGTTCAGAAGTCTTCTCTGTAGCCCAGTGTCTTTCTGCTGCAGTTTGTCCTTTTTCAACAGCATTAAGAAAATTCAACGTTAGTAAAGCATTGTGTAACCTGTGTCTAGGTGTCTTTGTTTTCCCTGGCTGTTTATGAAGCATCTCTTTTAAGGTTCGGTTAGACCTTTCAATTATTGCTTGTCCTGTGGGATTGTAAGGTATACCAGTTACATGTTTTATATTATAATATTTGAAGAATTGTTCCAATTTACTGGAGACATATGCTGGACCATTGTCAGTTTTTATTGGTTTAGGTATACCCATAACAGCCATTACCTCTAAGAGGTGTGTAATAACAGAGTCAGCTTTTTCAGAGCTGAGGGCAGTAGCCCATTGGAAGCCTGAGTACGTGTCTATAGTATGGTGTACATATTTCAAACTGCCAAATTCTGGGAAGTGAAATACATCCATTTGCAAAAGTTCATTTCTGTGAACACCTTTAGGATTACAACCTGCTGGTAATGGAGTTTGAGTGTACAATGAGCAACTGGGACAATTTCTTACTATTTCTTTGGCTTGTTGCCAGGTGATAGAAAAATCCTTCTTTAAACCTTTGCTGTTAACATGGTGTTTCTTATGAAATTCTGAAGCTTCCAACACATTACCTACTAATAAACGATCAATTTCATCATTGCCTTGTGCCAGAGGACCTGGCAGACCTGTATGGGATCTGATGTGTGTTATATATATAGGATGAGTCCTGTTTCTGATGATTTCCTGCAATTGTAAAAACAATGAGGTTAATTCTGTATTATCAGGAACAAATTCTGCAGTCTCAATGTGCAGGACAACTCTTTCTGCATACTGAGAATCCGTGACTATATTGAGAGGCTCTGTAAAGTCTTTAAGTACCATCAGAATGGCATATAACTCTGCCTTTTGTACGGAGTTGTAAGGGCTTTGAACTACTTTACTTATATTTCCTGATTTATACCCTGCTTTACCTGATTTGTTTGCATCCGTGTAGAAGGTAAGAACTCCAGAAATAGGTGTTTGCCTCACGATACGTGGAAGAATCCAAATTGTTTTCTTTATGAATTTGATTCTCTCTGTTTTGGGATAGTTATTACTAATACTTCCCAAAAAGTCACTGCAAGCTATTTGCCAATACTCATTATCCTTCCATAAGGAGGAAATTTCCTCATTCGTTAACGGTACAATAATTTCAGCTGGGTCTTTCCCAGTCAGTTGACGAAGCCTTAATTTACCTTTTAATATCAAATCTGAGACCTTTTCTATATAGGTTTTCAATTTTTTATTCTGTTTATGTGGCAGAAATACCCATTCTAGAATGATGTCGTCCCTCTGCATTAATAGTCCTGAGGGGTATTCTCTAGATGGTAAAATAACCAGAATACAGTCCAGATTTGGATCCACACGGTCCACATGTGCTTCTAATATTCTCTTTTCTACCCATTCTAATTCTTTTTCAGCCTCAGCTGATAGTACTCGTGGGCTGTTTAGGTCTTTATCTCCTTTTAAAGCCATTTTCAGGTGTTTTAAATCATGCCCTTCTACACCAATAATCGTCTGTAATTGAGAGATTTCTCCTAATAGTTTTTGAAGATCATTAAGAGTCCGGTAACGATCTCTTCTGATCTGTACTTTCTGTGGTCTAATTTTCTGAGCATCTATTTTATAACCTAAATAGTTAATAGAATCTCCTCTTTGTATTTTTTCTGGAGCAATTTGTAATCCCCAGCGAGGCAAAATTTCCTTTACTGCCTCAAACATCTTTTCCAAAGTATCCTTATTTGAATCAGACAATAATATGTCATCCATATAATGATATATTAACGAATGTGGAAATTTTTTACGAATTATTTCTAGAGGTTTATTCACAAAATATTGACACAAAGTTGGACTGTTTAACATACCTTGAGGTAGTACCTTCCACTGGAATCTCTGTACCGGACGGGAATTATTATAGGTAGGTACTGTGAAGGCAAACTTTTCTCTGTCGTTTTCTTGTAACGGTATGGTGAAGAAACAATCTTTTAAGTCTATAACTATAATTGGCCAATCCTTAGGAATTAGAGAAGGTAACGGCATCCCAGGTTGTAGAGACCCCATAGGCTGAATTACCTTGTTGATGGCTCTAAGATCAGTAACCATTCTCCACTTACCAGACTTCTTCTTGACAACAAAAACAGGCGAATTCCACGCACTAGTTGATTCCTCAATATGTCCAGCATCTAGCTGTTCCTGAACTAACTTCTCCAAAGCCTCTAACTTCTCAGATGTCATAGGCCATTGACCCACCCAGACGGGTTCATCTGTCAGCCATTTTAATGGTAGAGCTTTTGGTTGCTCTGTAGGTTTGGCACTAGCATCTTGCTTCTGTACAGCCTGTACATTTGGCATCTGTTTTCTGTACTGTCTTACTATATTCTTACTACCACTAAGAGCTTGTCTATAATTCCTAGCTGATACAGGAGGAATTTTAATCTGCGTATTCCATTGCTGAAGTAGATCACGACCCCAGAGGTTTATAGCAATATCTGCAACATATGGCTTTAACCTTCCTCTCTGTCCTTCTGGCCCAATAAAGTCAATCCATCTAACGCTCTGTTTAACTTCAGATAGGGTTCCGATCCCTAAGAATTGAACATTAACCTCTTTTAAAGCCCAGTTTTGTGGCCAGGACTGCTGATTAAGGATAGTGACGTCACTTCCGGTGTCCAGTAATCCGTAAATCACCCTATTATTTACCTTAACCGGAAGTTTGGGTCTATGATATTGTATAGAAGTTTGCCAAAATATATGTTTTGTGTCTCCTCCTGATGTAATTGATTCATCCTCTGGAGCTAATGTATTATCCAGTGCCATATTATTTACAATGGGCAGTGGATCTTCTAATTGTCCTGGGAGAGGCTGTCCTCCACTGTCACTGGGAATGACCGGATAATCTTCCTCTTCGGGGCTCCATGGAGCCCCGGAAGCCCGTTTCCCTGCTGTAAAGATCTACCTTGTCTGTCTATTGTGGAAAAGCATTCATCAGTCCAATGGCGCCCCTTCCCACACCTCCTGCATAGACCAGGAGGCTTAGGCCTTCTGTTTGATACATTCCTGGTAAAAGCATTATTTCTAGGAATGCGTTGTCTACAGTTCCTACTAAGATGTCCCATTCTACCACAGTTAAAGCATTTTGCATCTTTACGCCTATTTAAATTCTTTGAGATTGCCTTCCCTACCCATGCCTCTATATCATCACAGGTAGGGTATTTGGCATCCTGGTGCCTCCTCAAACCTGTAGAAATAGCTTCACCTACCCAAGCTCCTGTATCCTGACTTTTACATTCCAGGTTCGCTGTATGCAGAACCCATTCCTCCAATGGCGCTGATCTTATTTTTAATGGCCAAATTACCTGCCTGCATTGAGGATTCGCGTTCTCATATGCCAAAGATTCTATAAGAAGACGCCTGGATTCTGGATTCGCTACCTGTACCTCTACTGCTCTGGATAATCTCTCTAAAAATTCAGTGAACCTTTCCCTTGGGCCCTGTAATACCTTGGTGTAGGGTTGCATTATCTCTCCTGTTTCACAAACCTTATCCAAGGCATTTAAAGCAGCTGTACGGCACAAAGACAACATGTGCTCGTCATATGCAGATTGAACCTGCGTGTCAGCGTAAGGACCCTCCCCAAGAATCTTGTCTTGGGGTACTTCCTGACCGTTCTGTAATTCCTGAATTTCTATTGCTTTTGCTTCTTGCCTCCATAAAGCTCTCCATTGAATTTGGCAAGAATTTTCGAGTACTGCAGAGGCTAATTGGGCCCAGTCTTTTGGGGTTACTTTATTTACAGTAGCCCATGAGGTTAGGAGCTCTCTGACAAAGGGAGAATGAAGACCATACATGACAATGGCCTCCTTAATATTTTTTAGATCCTTCATCTGTATAGGCTCCCAGTGATAAGCAATGGGACCATTTGATTGTTTTTTCGTTGCTGGTTTTTCTGATACAGATACTGGAAAAACCATAGGGGAACGCATAGCAACCTTAGGGAAATCATTCCGGCATTTGAGAAGCTTTGGGAAACTCCTGTCCTGACCTGTTGCCTGTATTTCTGATTCTGAAGTATCAGATTGAGCGTCTTCTAAATCCTGCAGTCTATTCATCATTGTTTCTCTGAGCTCTTGAAGTTCTTGGGACAAATGATTTTCTAAGGATGTCATGGAATCTTTCATTTTTTTACATTCATCATTTACATGTGATTCCAAATTTCTAATATTCTCATCCTTAGCAAGTACCTCAATAGCATGTAAACTGCCTTCTACAAATGATATTCTATCAGTTAGTTTACCATTGCTCTCAGACATGGAACAATTCTTTTCTGCTAGCATTTCAATTTTATGTTCCAGTCTTTGTAATTTGCTAGTGAAATCATCAAACATGGAACCGTGTTTGCCGTTAAATGTTTCCACATTATGTTCCAATTTTTCAATTCTATCTATGGAACACATTTTTCCTGAAAATAATTCAATTTTGTGTTCCGTCTCTTTAAACCTGTTCGTCAGACCTACATTATCATTTTTAATATCCTGAATATTTTCTACCAACCCTTTCTTACTCTCCTGCAATGAATTTTGCATTTCCTGAATCCTTTGTATTAAGATTTCAAAACTATCCTGCGATGACTGTATGACCTGTATAAGTTTATTCCTATTTTTGAGCCATTTCATTAACAAAATTATATTGATTATGAAGCTAATAATCACCATCGTGGGTAGGAAGTACCTTTCAGGTAGGTCCTCAACCCTTTCTAAAATCCCATCCATACAAAAAACAAGAAAATTCTTAACATCCTGCATCATAGTGTTAGCTGTTGACATTGTATAAAGCAGTTACGTTTGTTACCAATGGAGTAATTCAGGCCAAAATCAACAGGCTGCCAGCGAAAGAGCACGTGGCCGGAGTCAGCTGGCCGCCAGTAAAACAGCACGTGGCCGCGAGAGAAACCTTGGAATTCCGCCTAACCTTACCGGCAGGTAGAAGGTGCTGGTTCCTGGCGGCAGGAATCGTGCCTTGCCGAGCGAAGTGGTGAGGAACTTAGCGAAAGGAGAGTCCACGTGTGCCTGGTCAGGCCGAGAGAAGCGCCTGGGTCCCGATTCCAATCCCGCTCCGACACCACATAGTTGGTGGTGACAAAGTATTGTATTATGCATCTAATGTTCTGCAGCACAAAAAATAAGTGACTCTTTAGTAGAGATAATTGTGGCTGTACACAAATAAAAACATCATAAAACGTAACATGTCAAGCTCTGTGTGGTAGCTACAAGACAAAAGTGAGCTTTAAAAGGTCGGTTTCAAAATAAAGGATACCTAGAAAGTTCCTAGAGAATGAGGGCAGTGGTCTTATGATAGTAGAAATTTCTCCATTTTGCAACTCCATGAAGCCCTACTTCTTCCTAACTGAGTTCTCAGCAGCCTCCAAAGGAGGCACCAAGAAGAATCCACATTTGCGGTTAGAGTATTTGAGGAACACGTTTCTTTAGTTCTTTAACTTTGGGAAGTATCTGTTACGAAATCAAGAGGGCATCAGCAGGTCTCCTCAGATTTAAGTTTTGTTTGTCTGCTTGCAATGCCTTAGTCCCAGTAGTACGATTTAGACCTGAAGTTCCTGCCCCCAATGCTCACACACTGAAGGTTTGGTGCCTAGAGCAGAAGTGCTCAGCCTTTGGGTGATGAATGATGAATCATGAGGACTCTTAATGGTTCGGGACAGATGTTGCTGTGAATCTCCACCTATCTGTCTATTTATCTTCTCTCTCTCTCTCTCTCTCTCTCTCTCTCTCTCTCTCTCTCTCTGTCCTCTGTCTCTCTGTCTTTGTCTGTCTGTCTCTCTCTCTGTCCTCTGTCTCTGTCTGTCTGTCTGTCTCTCTCTGTCCTCTGTCTCTCTCTCTGTCTGTCTCTGTCTGTCTGTCTCTGTCTGTCTCTGTCTCTGTCTGTCTCTGTCTTTCTGTCTCTGTCTCTGTCTCTGTCTCTCTCTCTCTCTCTCTCTCTCTGCTAGTCACCATCATCTGAAAGTCTTCTCTCCACCATGATGTTCTGTTTTCCCACTGACCTAACAGTACTCAGATCAAGTGAACATAGACTGAGTCCTTCAAACTGAGAGCTAAAATAAATTTTCATCCTTCAATTTGGATTCTCTCAAACATTTGTTGCAGTAATGCAACTCAAACACACTTACTATGATACAACATAAGTATAGGCAGAAATTACTTATACATAAGACAGCAGTCCTGTTGGAAATCATTGATGGTTCAGTATATGTAACAGTAGGATTTGATTTTTATTAATCAAAACTAATAAAAATCCATTCTCAATATATAGAAATACATGCTCCAAAATACAGGATGGAACGAACGACATCTTGAATACGACAGTTGTTTTTTGCTATTACTTGTGTCATATAATCCTCACACGTGTCAGGCAATATCCTTAGCCAACCATGATCATTATGCTGCTCTATTTAAATCTAGTATATGGTACATGAAGATGAGGATTGTATGATGACAGGTGAAGCTAGTATCAGGTCGCCGAAGAGCTTAAGCACCAACTTACCACAGTCATAGAATTCATATTAAACCCAAGTGACTTTTAAATGAGTTGTGAGAAATGTATGGAAACACCAGGCCAAAGTCTGGAGTAAATCCCCTATTCGAGAATAACAGTTTAAAAAATGATTACTAAAGTTTAAATGAATGATCTTTTAATGGGAAAACAGGTAATCAACTTATTTATAAGACTACTAGGGCAAATGGCAAGAATTCATCAAACATCTTGTGTTTGAATAAAAAAAAGTCACAAACACAGTAAGACATGGCCATGGAATTAGTTTCCAGCCCAAGAGTGAGTTCAATATTGTGTTCCCTTTTAGGACCTATGAAGCCCCCATCTTGCCTTCTACGTGTTCACCCAAATGTATAGCTTTCAAATTATAAGAGGATTTTCACACTGTATGTTGAAAAGTTGGAGTTATGAAATACTGGCTTCTGGAGTCCCACTCAGAGAAGTAATCAGAAACACATGCATTGGACTCTATGTGCAAGAGAAATAAACTACCCCATGAGGCTTTCTGATCACTTTGAGAAGGAAAACTAGAAAATCTCCGTGTCGCATAACCGCATTTTTCACTCGTGTTACTTGTACAGCAAGGCTCTCTAGTAACTTTTGTCACATTGTCACTTGACTCCAGGCTTCTTCGCACCTGACTTCACAATGTGGCATTAATGGCGGAGCAGAAGGCTTCACCTGAAGCACGCTGTTTTCACAGCAGATAGAGAGAGGAAGTCGCAAGAAGCCTAGTCAATGCAGGCAGTCATGTTTATAGTTTCCAAGCATTTGTCGCATCACTCATGCCGTGCTGTTAAATAAATAACAACTGGACAGCCCAAAGTCAAAGTGTATGCGTGGTGATAAGAGAGGAGCCCTGCATGTCCTGGAAGGTAGGAGACTGTGAGTTATGTGAACAGCGGCACTGTCAACACATTGCTCTGACATGTTCTGGCCTTTTCACATACCATTGTCTAACGCAATACACATATTACAGTAGTGTTAGATTCAGGGCTTTTACTTAAATAATCCGTCTTTTCACCCCATCTCACTTCAAACTGTGTTTTTACTTAAAGAATGCCTTTATCTCACTAAAGCATAATTACATCATTTCCATCCTCCTTCTGAAATTCACGAGGCCTCGTCTCCTTTAAGCATTGCTGTTGCATGTGTTCATAAATGAAGAAATACATAAAGACAGCCTGAGTTCGTTAGGTGCATGAATGTGTTTCTAGGGTTGACTTCTTGGTATTGAAGAATCAGGGAATTCATCCCTGGGATGCAGGGGATAATTTTCCCACTCTCAGCAACTGTTAATTGCTAACAGCTCTCCATCTACGGGGCAGGGTCGTAAGACCTATGCTGGGATGTCAACGGAATTTGGAATTGTTCAGATCTTGTTTACTCAGCCATGTTGTTGAGAGTCCATGAAGATGGCTTTCCCGTCATATTTAGAAAACACAACTCAGAGTACAGCGCCCGCCCTCTGGCTCTTACAGTCTTTCTGTGCACTCCTTCCCAGTGTTCCCTAAGTCTTGGGTGCAAGCGTCGTGTTACAACTGTAACAGCTGGTACTAGGCACTCTCTGGCCAGTTGTCCTCTGTAGTTTGACTAGTTGCTGCTAGGTGAACGGTCTTTTTCTGCTACAAAAGATAAAAAATAATAGGTTTCTATGACAAGGAGGAGAGCTACACTTCTCTGTGTAAGATTCTAGAGTGCAGCTGAACATTAAACTCACTCAGGAAACTGTCAATAGTAGTTGTTTCTCCTAAGCCTATGACCTCTCCAGCCACGGGAAGTTGTATTTCCTTACAAATCCCCTCCCCAAACAAATCCGCACTTGTTTATCCAGTCATCTCTTCATAGATGCTGTGCAATTCCCTACTCTAGAGCGCCTCTGCCCCTTGGTGTCCCTCCCAGGGACGGTACCGGCGGTAGAATTGTAAGCACAGCCGCCCTTACAGTTAAGACAACATTTTAAGAAAGTAAATCAATAATCGCAGGGTCTAACAACAGGGATTGAAGGTGAGACTAAAGTCCTGATTTGTCTATCTCTTTCTTTCTTTCTTTCTTTTTTTTTTTTTTTTTTTTTTTTTTTACTTCTAAGTGGTTCTGTGGCTATGAACAAAATGACGTAGTGTTCAACACAGTCCTGCAGATACAGAGCCAGGATGATCACTTCTGAAGCGTGTCACTGTGCTGTGTACTCTGTCGGGTTCCTTCCCATCTGGAGTCTGTGTACTCATGAAGACAGAAAACTTCCGGGATGAAACCTGCCTATGGGTGGGTAACCGCACCCACGTAAATAAAAGAACACAGTGAAGGGCACCTAGTGAAGTGGGGGGACCCTGGGAGGACTTTTGGAGAGGGTTGAATATAGTGAAAGTGCTGACCTGAACAAGGGGGAGCTCAGGGACACCAGACTGACGGCTGGGAAACCAGCATGGGACTGATCCAAGCCCCTGAATGTGGGTGTCGGTTAAGACGTCCCGGCAATCTATGGGGCCTCTGGTAGTGGATCAGTATTTATCCCTAGTGCACAAATGGACTTTGGGAGCCCACTCCACATAGAGGGATACTCTCTCAGCCTAGACATACGGGGGAGGGTCTAGACCCTGCTCAAATGATATGACAGACTTTGATCATCCCCCATGGAAGGCCTCACCCTCCCTGGGGAGCAGAAATAGAGATTTGGTGGGGCACAGGGAGGAAGGAAGGGAGAGGGAGCTGGGATTGACATGTAAAACAAGCCTGTTTCTAATTTAAATTTTAAAAAAGGAAAAAAAGAGCTAGTTAATAATATGCCTGAGCAATAGGCCAGTTTGTAATTAATATTAAGCCTCTGGGTGGAATTTGGAAAGCAGCTGCCAGGTAACTGGTACCAAGCAGGTCTGAAACAGGAAGCATCCGATTACAGTTTTGCCATATTCTGATTGGTTTATTTTTAGTTATTGTTCTGCATCACTATTTCCTAGATGCCTGTTTGTTTTCCCACAAGAGACAGAATGGGAATGGATCCAGATGGGAGGCAAGGGGGGAAAGACCTGGGAAGAGTAGGGAGAGAGGAAACAACAATCAGAATACACTGCATGCAGAAAGAAAAAGTCCATTTTCAGTAAAAGGAAAAACTAATAATGCTAAAATAAAAAAAAAACAAGAAAGTACATCTGATGAAATTGACAGCACCATTAAACATGCGTAAGTGGATACTGGGGGGTCTCAGGAAACTCAGGAGGTCTCAATCCTAGTCAAAGAACTACAAGCAACTAAAGATTTACGAGGGCAGAAAAAATATCCTTCCCCAGGGAGGAACACAGCAATTGGTTACCCAATTCCAAATGCTCAGCCCTACAGATATACATACAAGTAACATTACACATACTGAGCAGCTTGTACTTCAGAATATAAATGTATATAACAGATAAAGTAAAAAAAAAAGAGGCCATGAATTTGAAGGAGAGCAAGGGTTTAGAGGGAGGTAAGGGAAGGGGGAAATGGTGTAATTATATTACAGTATCAAACAAGTCAAAGCACTCAGGGGGAAAAAAAAGAAAAAGAAAATCCCACCTGAGCATGGTAACAGCTCATGGAAATGGCAAAATTCAAACTCACAGTGTTTCTTATTTTACTTTTAGTTCCGCTGTCTCTGTGATAGTTCAGACCCATATTGTTTCTTATCTGTGTTACTATAGTAACTACCTTATTGTCTAGAGTCATTTATATATTTAAAATATTCTTACTAGTGTAGTTTCTTAGAAACACGTTATCTTCATGCAGATTATTTTATAAACATAATTTTGTTACACTGTATAAGGTAAAAAGCACATTACAGATTAATTAATGATTATCTTATAGGAAAATACTATATATTATATGATTTCAAAACATTTTATGCAACTTTCAGTCTCTAAGTTTGTTCAATTGGTAAAATGAAAGTAATGGCAAAAATATTATTGGATGTGAATGCTTGTAGAAAATGAGAAGTGTGTTATTGCTGGGGCCTCCGGAGGGAAAAAGGATACTATAATATCATGAAAAGCACACCTCATAGAAGAAAGTCAGTAGGACAGAAATGAAAGTCATATTAGCTTATATATGAAAACATCTGAAAGGTTTCAACTAGAATGAATCCAATAGCTCTTTTTGTTTATTCCAAGATATATGTATTTGAAGTTGATTTAGGCTATCACACACAAAAGCAGGACTGTATGCAGTGAGTGTTTTTACAACTAGAATTTTTTTATATCCATAGTAGAAATAGAACTGTTGTTTTCCAAAATTAAAATGTGCATTGTATTAGAAACACCTCATTGTAGTTAGGCTTGTTTATTTATATTTCAATAAGGTCTCTGTATTTTACTTTGTTTCAGACAGAATCACATTATGTAGCTCTGGCTGGCCTAGAACTTGCTACATATACCAGCGTGGCCTCAACTCACAGAGACTGATAACTCCCTGTCTCTGCCTCCCAAGTTCTGAGGTATGAGGCAAATGCCACCACGACTGTGGTCTCTGTTTAGGAAACAAATTATGGTGTGTACTGGAGGAAATAGCACTGGGCTAGCAGCCACAAGGCTAATAAGGCCTTAGAATACTTAGAGAAGACTCACTTGTTACGACTATCCTGTCTCTGCCTTAGAATACTTAGAGAAGACTTACTTGTTATGACTATCCAGTCTCTGCCTTAGAATACTTAGAGAAGACTCACTAGGCTGTATGGTATGGGGAAACGGTTCACATTTCTAACATCTAACCTTTTCAGGACAGTAACAACTATCCCAGAAATTTCTATTTTGCTGTTTTGAGGCTATTAAAATTAATGGAAACAATCCAATCCAGTGATTGTCGTAATTTCATCTTCACTGCTGTAATTTGTCCTCCCAAATTTGTGAAAGCGTTGGTCCTCAGCTGATGGTACTGTATCAGGGGACAGCAGCTTCAGTCACTAGTTGAAGAAGGAAGGTCACTGGCATCATGTAATAAACCGCATGATGGAGCCACACCTCTTCCTCTTTTCCATTATTATCTGAACATGAGGAGAGTAGCAAATGGGCTCGCCACCGTATGGTCTGCCTCAAATGGGCCCAAAGCAACAGAGCCAGGAGACCATTAACTACTGCTTCTGAATATGTATTATGCTTTCTGTTTTGTAGGAATTCTTCCATTTTAAAAATTTACATAAACATATTTCTATTATGAATATTCACATAATTGTATGTGGGCAACAAAAATTATTTGCACTATTACAGAGATATCAGATGAGCACCCAGTACACTTATATTTCACTGACTAACATACCTTTATTGGCATGGGACTAAAATAAGTCTATAATAGGTGTCACAAGGTAACATTTTCCAAATAAAACAGAATGGTCATGAATTTGAATATCATATATTCAACAAATTTATACATATAGGAATGTATGTTCCAAACAGCATGTAGATCATACTTAATGTTAAAAATGCATTATTTATCTGAAATTCAGTGTTAACTTTGTGTCCTATATTCTTATTTGACCAATATGCACCTCATATCCATGTTTAAGGATTTATAGGATTAGAATTTTTTTTTCAATCTGGAGTTGCCATGAGCTCTTACATTGTTCTTAGTATTCCTATCCTTTTCTATTTTTGACATATTCTTGATCGTTCCTTACTCTTCATTTTAATCCAGAACACAAGAGCTCCATTTGTTTTAACTATGCTAACAGGCCTTACCAGTTGCAAGCTTATCATATATCCAGCGTGTTGGGTTTCTTCTCTACTAGCACTGATGGAAGCGTTCTTAAATAATGCAAAAAGGCACCTAGGAAACTAATGTTTACCAAATATTACATACGCTTGTGTTACTTTATCTCATAAGCCATGATGGACTTAGAAGCTGAATTCATCTGGTTCACGTTTTGGGGACAACTCCCCTCCACTTCAGCCTCATTCAGGTGTTGGAACCGCAGCTTCCTACCAGGGTACAGCCTCACAAGGGCATAGGCCCACGCCTGCAGAAGCAGGTAAGTCTTGACTTCTGAAAAGAAACTGAAAGTAAAGAATTAGAATTAAAGACAGAAGGCCACCAACTCAGCAACCTTTGGTTCCCTCCTCATCCTCAACATGCAATTTGTCATCCTAAAATACTTTAACGAAAGATAGCTAACTTATCATAGGAGGAAGAGAAGTAACCAAGATAGCTTACAAATTATAACAAAGATGTTTTGACAGGGCCTCAAAGATACAATCTGTGGTAGATATGTCTATGTTTAATTTCTGGTGGATTTTTTTAAGTCCTCAAGCTACCCTATACTTTATCATATATGCTATTTAATCTAGATTTATCTTTTGTGACCTCAACAATATTCCAGGGAATATGAGCAACAGCCTGTATTAATTAATATAAATGTCTCCTGCTGACTTGGTGTGAACTCATGGGAAATCTAAAAGAGAAGGAAACCTATTTCTTATTGGCCCCAGCAATAACCAACACAAATTGGATTTAGTGTCTGGCTTATGAAATAATCAGCACACCACTTAATGAGCCCCTTGATTAAGCAAAGAATGTATTTACTGTATCTAGGGCAAATTATTGTGTTTATGACTGACTGGAACCTGCAGGTGATATAATTATAACATTACAATAGAATTGTAATATTTAGCTAGGGAATCGCATATATGAACTGATTTACTTTCGATAGGATTTATAGTTGAAGCAAATTAGCAGATTTTAATTTAAAGCTTTGTCCTACACAAAAATTTTAGGTAAGTATAATTCAAGATTAGAAGGGAATAATTGTTCTACCTTTGAATAAATTTTGGGATATTTCAGTTTCAAAAAGTTTACTATACTATCACTTAAAGTGTTGCTTTTATACTGAGCTTTCATATGCCTATTTTAATGTGGAAGAATTAATAATTTTTATTTTAAAAACAATCTTTTCTCATTTTACATACCAGTACCAGTTCTCACTCCCTACCCTCCTCCTGCTACCTGCTTCCCCCCACCCCACCCCCAACCACTCCTCAAAGAAGGTAAGGCTTTCCGAGGATTCCCAATGAACTCTGGCACTTACTCTGAAGCAGAAAAAAGACCCTTCCCCCTGTATCTAGGCTGAGCAAGGTAACCCTCCAAAGAGAATGGGCTCCAAAAAGTCAGTTCAAGCACTACGGATAAATCCTGGTCCCACTGCCAGTGGCCCCACAGACTGCCCAAGTCACATGACTGTCACCCACATGCAGAGGGCCTATGCAGGTTCCTCCACCATCAGCCCAGAGTCAGTGAGCTCCCACTAGCTCAGGTCAGCTGTTTCCGTGGGCATCCCCAAAATGGTCTTGACCCCTTTGCTCATGTTATCACTCCTCCCTCTCTTCAACTGGGCAAACACCCACAGCCACTTTGGAAATCAGTACAGAGGTTTCTCAGAAAATTGGGACTCAATCTACCTCAAGACCTAGCAATATCACTCTTGGACATATATCCAAAGGATTCACACTCATACCTCAAGGACATTTGCTCAACTATGTTCATAGCAGCATTATTCATAATAGCCAGAACCTGGAAACAACCTAGATGCCCTCAACCAAAGAATGGATAAAGAAAATATGGATCATTTACACAATGGAGTACTACTCAGCAGAAAAAAAAAACAATGATGTCTTGAAACTTGCAGGCAAATGGGTGGAACTAGAAAAAAAAACACACTGAGCAAGGTGACCCAGACCCAGAAAGACAAACATGGTATTACTCACTCAGAAGTGGGTATTAGATGTAAAGCAAAGGATACCCCACCTATAGTCTATGACCCTAAAGAAGCTAGGTAACAAGGAGAACACTAAGAGAGGCATACATGGGTTCCCCCTGGGAAGGGAAAACAGACAAGATCCCCTGAGAAAATTGGGAGTGGGGGAGGGTGAAATAGGAGGAGGAGGAGAGAATAGCATGAAACAGCCATGTGATGTCTGTAAGCATGTTTGGAGTATATTATACGAGGGAGGCCCATCTGTGACATACAAATGAAAAGACTATTAGGAATGTTGTAACTCCTACTGAGGGTGTAGTTAAGAAAATAGTTGGAACGTCTTTACCCCTACTGAAGGAAAAGAGAAGACAAAAGAAGAAAAAAGAATCTAAAAACACTTATGAGGGTTTGTCATAGATGTTAACAAAACTGATGATATTTGCCACTGTTGTGGTTTGTAAGATGTCAGTCCAGTTAGTTTGGCAGAGGGGTTTGAGACATTTTTCATTGGCCAGTCTAAGCTCAGAATCAGGTATTGAGTCTTCTTGATTATGATTTTGTAGGGAACATTAATAATTTTAACATCATGATTAACATAAGTTTTGTTTATTAAGGCGGAATGTAATGGTACAGCTAGCTGAACCTCAACCATAGTCCTGTGGAAGGAAGGATGAGGTAACTATGTTATCACCTATGAGTTACAACAGACTCTTGCATAAGAATCAAGTACCTGAATGCTTTGTAAGAGAAGGTAGTTAGCTGTGGATATTGGAGATGGTACCTAAGGCCTAGGCAGGTAAGCCCAAAATAGCAAAATAAAGAAACAAGGGAAATAATTTCAAGGTCTCAATCCTTGGCAAAACTTTTTGGGGTTGTTTTTTTTTTTTTTTTTTTGCAATTTCAAAAGGTCCCTGCATGCTTTCAGAGTTAGAGTTTTCTGTTTTCTGTTTCTGAACCATTACTTCCATCAAAATATACAAGGAAGTAAAGAAAACTATGAGTATTTAATGAGAAGTAGGTCACTAAAATTCATGATACTAGGTAATAGTATTCAAATATCTCAAATAGTAAACAAATTTCTCAAATTTTCCACTCTTTTTCAAAATTGAGATGATCATTACAAATAAACAGAAAGGGTTACTGAAATAAATACCACCCACATGATATGAACACCAGCTGGGGGAGAAAGGACAAAGAAAACACAGACCACCACCACCAGAGATAGAGAGACTGGAAGAATTCACACTCAGTGAAACTCTATCATAGTAGTTAGGCTGATCTCTGAGTCCTCTGGCTGTCAGAAAGATGACATTAGTATAAGATTCCTAGCTGCCAACAGTTGCCAGTGACTTGGTGATGAGTCATGATGGTTCTGCCATTGTTCCACTGAGAACCATGTGAAACATTCATGTTGTAAGCAGCCCATCACTTGGATTCAGAAACAGAATACAAAATAAATGTGCGCTGTGTTTTTCTTGATCAGCACCAAACACAACTTGCTTCTTGAAAACAACAATTTTTAATGCTGAAAATTAATGGAGTAAGAATGACTTCAGCAACACTAACAGTAAGTCTCTGGAGGAGGATAGCCAAGTGTGTGTAAGTGGGCCTGTATAGGCACATGTCTGCATTAGAACAAGGCAGAGACATGGGTGACAGACGAAACAATAAACTCTAAGAAATACAGGCCCTATTCAATCTCAAGGTTTTTTGAAGCACTGTGATGCATGGAGGACTGGGTCTTGGAAATGAAATATGGTTGTGACGGTAAACAATGGGAAAATTCAAGGGAGAACAGAAATATTATTGGCTCCATAACTGACCAAGAAAAATCACATATTAAGATAGAATGGTTTTGTTGTCCAATAAAATTCATTTTAAAAGTCAAGCATTGGATGGTTTGAGTCTGTAAATGGTAGTTTTATATGATGTTTGTGTCTTTTAAATAAAGTTCCAATAAAAACTGTGTACAAAGAACATTTCAAAAAATGGTTGCAATGAGCTATTTTAACTTTAAGCTGTCTTCAGATCAGGAATGATTCCCTTGTTAAATAATTGGTAGTATCTTAAGTGAAGCTATTATCACTAGAGGCTTCATAAATGAATATAAACAGGGTATTACTCCGGAAGGATGCTTTTCAAAAACCTGTCAAATGTTCTTTCTCTCCAGTCTTTTTACTGAGTGAGTTATTTCTGCAATGAGCAATTTATGCATTCTGTATCTTCATTTTCCAGGCTCTAAAATGGCAATAATTTTCTGATTTCAGATCTTTTGAAGAGGTATACTTAACGTGTCAGGTATAAAATAGATTGATAAGCATTAACAGTTCTGGGTTATAATTATTAGAATATGATCATAGAATCATTGAATCTTAGAGTTGGGAAATTATTCATCATGATCATTTCCATCTGGGAAATGATCCAGTCAAACAGCATTATACAGAAGCAAGAGGCCTAGAGAGGCGAGCATCTCGTTATCATTGTGTTTCTCTTAGTTAACGTTTTTTATTGCTGTGAAGAGACACAATGACCACCACAACTCTTATAAAGGAATCATTTAATTGGGGTGTCTCACTTACAGTTGGGGAGCAGAGGAGCATACAGGAAGATGTGGTTCTGGTAGCTGAGAGACATAACCCCCACTCACAATAGCTTCAAATAAAATACAATATCTAGGACTAAACCTAGCCAGGGAAGCAAAGCACCATATCAATGAAACCTTTGAACCTCTGAAGAAAGAGATGCGAAAGTCTAAAAAATGGAAACACATCACTACTCATGAACTGGTAAAACTAATATTGTAAAAACTATGAGCCTACCGAAAACTACTACATATTCAGTGCAATCCCAATCAAGATGTCCATCACATTCTTTAAAGAAATAGAAAAATCTATACTAAAATACAAATGGAACCACAAAAGACCCACATGTCAAGACAATCCTGAGAAAAAAGAACAATGCTAGAGGGATTATAATTACAGACCTTAAGATATATTGCTGAGCCATATTAATAAAAGCAATATGTTATTGACACAAAAACAGCCGTGTAGACAAATGAGACAAAGTTAAAGTTTCAAACATGAGCACAGGTAACTTTAGCCACCTAAAATTTGACAAAGGTGCCAAATTCACATGCTGAACAAAAGAAAGCATCTTCAACAAATGATGTTCAGAAAGCTGGATACACACAGGAAGAAAAATTGAATTAGATTTCTATCTATCAGCTTGCACAAAAACTAACTCCAAATGGGATCAAAGAACTAAGCATGAACCCTGATGAAAACTCCTAGAAGAAAACATTAGCAGTACTTTACATTATATAGATGTGGGAAAGGATTTTCTGACTAGGACTCCATTTGCCCCAGAATTAAGGTCAAAAATTGGCAAGTTGAATTTCATTAAACTAAAAAGCTTTTTTTGTTTGGTTGGTTGGTTGGTTGGTTGGTTGGTTTTTTGTTTGTTTTTTTCTTGAGACAGGGTTTCTCTGGATCGTTTTGGAGGCTGTCCTGGAACTAGCTTTTGTAGACCAGGCTGGCCTCAAACTCACAGAGATCTGCCTGCCTCTGCCTCCTGAGAGCTGGGGCGACAGGCGTGTGCCACCAAAGGCCAGCCTAAAAAGCTTTTGCACAGCTAAAGAAATAATCGGGGCCTGGTGAGCTGAGTGTCAGGGACCCCAGCTAGAGGGGCTGTACTCGATAGGCCCTAGGCCATGGAGGCACATTCCACACCCCACCCCCACTCAGTGAAGCCCCAGAAACCTTGGAGCAGCCTCCCAACACCCCAATCCCCTTGCACAACAGCTGCCACCACCAGGGCCTTGTGCCCACCTATACCCGGAGAAGACTCACAGCTGTGTCAGGGTCCAGCAGAGCTGCAGGCAGGCCTGCCTGCACGTGGAGGAAGAATGACCACCTAAGCCACAAGTCTGGCCTGCACCAGTTGGAGGGAGAGGGACCCCCTGAAGCACAGTCCCCACATGTACCTGCTGGAGGAAGACATGGGTAAACAACAGTGTGAGAAAACATTCAACTACATGAAAAGAGATATGACAGCACCAGAAACTAGTAGATCTGCAGCAGCCAGACCTGAACACCCCGGTGCAGAGAAGCAGAAGAAAACAAACTTAGAAATAACTTTGTGAAGATGATGCATAGCCTTAAAAAGGAAATTAAAAAATCCCCCTGAAATGAAATGACAGACTATGGACACCCCCATGGAGGGCCTCACCCTCCCTGGGGAAATGAGGGGATAATGGGGAGGTTGGGGAGAGGGCACGGGAGGAGGGGAGGGAAAGAGAGAGGGACCTGGAACTGACTTGTGAAGCAACCTTGTTTCTAATCTAAATTTAAACTTAAAAATAAATAATAAAAAATCCCCCTGAAGAAGTGGAAGGAAAGCAAAACAAAAAAAATTGGAAGAACCCAACAAAAGCCCCAAAGAAAGTAAAGAGAGCCAAGAAAAAAACCAACACTAAGAGACCATGGATGCCACCCCAGACTGCTATACCCAGAAAGGTGTAGATGGAGAAAACAAGATATTCCAGGACAAAACCAGATTCAAACAATATGTGTCCACTAAACCAGTCCAACAGGAAAGTTCATAGCACTAAGAGCCCACATGAAGAAACTGGAGAATAGTCACAATAGAGAATTAACAGCACAACTGAAAACTCTAGAACAAAAAGAAGTAAACTCACCCAGGAGGAGCAGATGCCAGGAAATAATCAAACTGAGGGCTGAAATCAATAAAGTAGAAAGAAAGAAAACAATACAAAGAATCAATGTAACAAAGAGTTGGTTCTTCGAGAAAATCAACAAGATAGACAAACCTTTATCCAAACTCATCAAAAGGCAGAGAGAGATAATGCAAATTAACAAAACCAGAAATGAAAAGGGGGTTAGATTAGCAGACACTGAGGAAATCCAAAGAATTATCAGGTCATACTTCAAAAACCTGTACTCCACAAAATTAGAAAATCTGAAGAAAATGGGCAAGTTTCTAGATAGGTACCACATACCAGAATTAAATCAAGAACAGATGAACAATTTAAATAGACCTATGATGGGAGAAGTCCTTCTGTGTATATGTTGTCTTATTGGTTGATAAACAAAGCACTATTGGCCAGTAGGGAAGCAAGATAGGTAGGACTAGGAGTCAAGAAGGATTCTGGGAAATGTAGTCTAGGGTAGAGAGTCACCATGTGATCCCGGGAGGAGAGGGCACATGTCTGGCATTCTCGGTAAGATAAGACCTTATAAAAATATGTATTAGTAATTATGGGTTAATAATTAAGTCAGAGCTAGCCATTAAGAAACCATAGCAAACTGCCAACAGCTTCATAATTAATATAGCATCCTGCATGTTCATTTCGGTCTGACAAGGCTCTGGGACCAGACTGGTGGCAAAGAATGGATGGTACAGACCTATAACCCCTGAGGAAATAGAAGCAGTCATCAAAAGCCTCCCAACAAAAAAAAAACCCAGAGCCAGATAGTTTCAGCACAGAATTCTTCCATAATTTCAAAGAAGAGCTAATACCAATACTCCTCAAATTGTCCCACACAGTAGAAACAGAAGAAACATTGTCAACCTCTTTTTATAAGACTACATTTACCCTGGTGCGAAAACCACACAAAGATGCAACTGAGAAAAGAATTACAGACCACTCTCCCTCATGAACGTTGATGATAAATCCCAGCCTCAATGGTATATCTGCAAAACATTCCCCCATCCAAAGGTTCAGGGAACACTGCATAAGAAATATTCCAAGAGCCAACAGATCAGGAAGTTTGTTATGGTAATGTATCTCCTAGTAATATCAGAAGCTACACCCATAAAGTCTCACCAACATGATTGCCCAAACATGAGCTGAAGAAGGATAACACCTATGAACACACCAAACTGGATACAGAAGTGTCCATGAGTCCTTAACCCTACACAAAAAAAAAAAACATAGGCAACTGAGAAATCTGGAACAGGACAGTCCTCTGCAGGGAAGAACTTACCAATTTGTTGTCTGATGTCAAAGATCAGTACTTACATAAAAGTAACATTATACAGACTCCACAGGTTATATTTATAAATACATATGTATATACAAATGTGTGTGTGTGTGTGTGTGTCTTCAATGACAATTAGTGATGAAAGAAGCCATAAATCAAAGGAGAGCAGGGAGGGATTTATGGGAAAGTTTGGAAGGAAAAGTGTTGTAACTAAATCATAATCTCAAAAATTAAAAAGAAACTTCAGTTGACATTCTACTCATTTACTATGTGAACTCAAAAAAATAATTTCACACATACTTTTTAGATTTATTTATTTCTGGCAGTGGGTAGTGATATATGCCATAGATGACAACTTTCAGGAGGTGTTTTACTCCCTCCACCATGTGGGTTTCAAGGATCAAATTCAGGTTTTCAGGCTCAGCAGCAAGTACCTTTACCCACTGAGCTGTGGAGTAGCAGAAATACATCCCTAGAATACCTGCCCACAAGTACACCATCAGAGATATTTGTGAATTTGGAATCATGCCTGGTATAGGCTCAAAATAAAAACTAAAAATTAAATCACCTGAATTTTCTAGTCTGAAAGTACTGTATAAGGAGATTTTTATCTCTTTATTTTTTCTGTTTTTTTCTCAGGTTGAAACATGAAATTGTTTCCTCCTGTATTTCTAATGAAGATAATTACTTTTAAATACATTAAAAGCTATCCCACTATAAAATGGCAAAATTAATATTTTAATAAAATAAGAGTAATAAGCTGTAAATTACTTAAAATGCTTTGACAAATTATTTTCAGGACAAATCATTAGTAATTTCTAGTGATGTTCTTCATAAATAATAGATTTGAAAGATTAGATTAAGATTCAGTTTTGATGGTAAACTATGCTCATTTTCAAGAAAAAGAAGTAAATTGCTGGTTTTTTTATCTGAAAAGACTTCATTTTGTGTGATCCTGTTAGACTCCAGAATGCTAAATGGAACCAATACTAAAAGGTCTGTAGCTGTCAGGGGTCCACAAGGAGAAGAGATTTAACAGGTGAAGCACAAAGGAGTTTTGTTTCAAGGAATGTCATTTGGACAATGTCAGAACAGTGAATATACGTGTTTCTTTGAATCCATACAGTGTTCCTTGTATAGGCTGTGAATCTTAGTGATGATGTCTAATGCAGGTTTGGTGTTTCAAAAAATGTCACCAGGCAGTGGTGGCTCGCACCTTTAATCCCAGCACTCAGAAGTTAGAGGCAGGTGGATCTCTGTGAGTTGGAGGCCAGCCTGGTCTACAGAGTGAGTTACAGGACAGACAGACTCCAAAGCTACACAAAGAAACCCTGTCTCGAAAGAAAATTTATGGAAAGTCTCACTCTGATATGAAAAGTTGACAGAAAAGAGGAGAGAAGGGGAGGGATAGGGGACTTTTGACCAATGTCGGTATGATGATTCTCAAAACTGAGAAATAAGATCTATTAAAAAGTATACTAATTCTTCAACGAAATAGACAAAAATACAGGCTGCACTGAAATGCTGTTTTAGGCATAATTAATATAAATGGTATAATGGATAAGTGGAGAATTAACTTAAGCCGAGTTTAAAAGAGTGACATGAGATACTAAAACCTCTCCTTGGCACTGACCTTTCTCAACTTAGGATGCTTGTCCAGCACCGGAAGAGATGAGTCACAGCACTATCTGTGCCAGCCAAACCATTCACATGCTTACTTTTCCACAGAAATATGACCGCTGGCTCACAGTAGAGAAGAAGAGCCAGAGTTAGAGCAAAGCCTGGGACAGAGTTGACGTTTGAGGCTGTACAGCTAGTAAGACTCTTTGCCACTGAAGAGATATCAAGACAAAACGGTGTCTTAAAAGGCAATACAAAGATTTTCTTTAAAATGTAAGCAACCAGCTATTCTGCTTGCTAAGCTATATAATAACAAAGCATGCCACGCCCAGCTAGCTGCCCAGTTTAAGAAAGGACTCACCAGCAAGTAACATCTAACACCAAGACCCGATAGGGACACTCTCTGACCCGTGGGGCCTCCATAGGGGATTTTGTGTTCACAGTTCTAGATCCTGAAGTGAGGGCTAAACACAGGCACGGATTATTTTATTCCGCTTACAATCCCTTGTCCGTATGAGCTAATTGTTCCTAAGTACCAGAAGGAATGTAAAATGTGACACAGTTTTGTCATTGAAATTTTTGGTGAGTCCCTATGTGGTTGCCAGATGATTCCTGGGTGTCAGGGCCCCCTCTTGGGGTTCTTGGTCTCATTAATAAAATAAGAACATACTCATACAGATGATGAAAGGTGATTTTATTAGTTTAGCCAGAAAAAAAAAACAGAGCAGACAAGTTTTAAATATCAGCAGCTGCATGGAGAAGAGACTAAAGGACAGAAAGTGGGAAAACGTGTGTCATTTGGGTTACAGTGCCTGGAGGTCAGCCAGCTGCATGCACAGCAGGTAAGCAACAACATGGCAGGGCCCGGAGCTTTAGAATAAGGAATCCCAGTTTGCTAGAGAAAGCTCACATGGGTTCAGGCCAGCATAGAAAAAAGACAGGAAAGGAAGAGGGAAAGCTGCCCATCTCTAAATCTACAGTCAGAAGGTTGAGCAGCCCCCATGAACCTTAACTACACTAATGGGGCAGGTATCTCATTGGAAGAATCATTTACTCTGCCTGTCATTTTAGCTCAGCTTATGGTAAGTCTGCATTCCTCCTAGAGGTGGTCCTGCCTTCCTGAGGGATGGTCCTGTCCAGAGATTTACCAGTTAGATCACCCAGGCCAGAGATTTCATTCTCTTGAGGAGAGAGAAATGGTTTTCCCTGAATTCCCTTTGGTGCAACTATGTCCATTTGGGTTAAACACAGTTGCTTTTCTTGCCGTAAATATCTCTGCCCATCACTTTCCTTAGTAAATGACTTTTCCACTATCAAGATAAAACACAGCTCTCAGTCTTGGCTTCTTGCAGAGTCAACACGATGGTTAATGGCAAAAGTCAGCTGTGGTCCTAGCAATTACCAATGGGATTTCATGGAGAGAAGTGGCTTGTGATAATGGTATAGACTATTGAGTTTGAACCTGGAGTATTGGAAAAATAAGTAAATCTACTACATAAATACTTTGTGAGTTGAAAACGAATATGGAAAGAGTTGGCTCAGTGCTGCCTCAGCAAACACATGCTCTTAATTTGTCTTTTGTAGGACTCTCGACAGTTGTGTTGGCCTGTGATTAAGGAAGGGGCCACTAGAGGGGAAAAAGATTGAAACTTTATGGGATGTTGTCTCATGAAAAAAATTCCACCTTCCACTCTTATAAACTAGAAAGATTTCTTTTGAGTCTTACTTTATCATTTTTTGTGTCTGGCCTTTTTTTGCCTATGCGTCTTTCTGCACACTACTTGCACACCTGGTGTTCCCAGAGGCAGGACAGGGTGTCTGATCCCCTGGGACTGCAGTTACAGACAGCTGTGAGCTGCCATGTGGGTGCTGGGAATTGAACCTGGATCCTCTTGAAGAGCAATAGGTGTTCTTAACTGCTGAGCCGTCGCTACACCCCCTGGAAGGATTTTAAGTGGGGAAAGACCATTTTGGAGCCATGTTTTCAAATTTAGTCACTGATTTTAGCATGGGAGATAGATCTCTGAAGAATCATGAGGTCTAGTGTGTATTTCCACAGACCATCTTTCTACTAATGAACCAAAGTTCTTGCCTCCATAACCACATATGTTCTGATACCCAACTGTTTAAAATTATGATTTGTGGATCACTCTTTACTATTTAAACCATGAGGGAAAAAGTAATTTAAACATTAGAAAGTGGAAATGCTGATACTTGCTTATTTTGACTGACAGTTTGAGGGGCAGTCTATCATGGTGAAGAAGTCATGGTAGCAGGAACAAGAGACAGTTGTCCATTTTGCCAGAGGTAGAGAAGAAGAATGCCTATGAACAGTTAACTTGCTCCATGTTAGGACACTCTGGAAACCCAACGGGTCAAAAGTTGCCATTTAAAGTGGGTCTTTCTGCTTCAATTAACCTAATCAAGATACTGATCACAAGCATGCCTAGCAACTTGTTTCCAAGGTACCAGATCCAGTTAAGCTGATACATAAATCATCAAAAGTCTACTCCTGGTCATCTTGACACTACAACGTATCACTTTTAAACCCAAACTTTCCATTCATTGCCCCCACGGACTCAGAAAAAAAACCCTCAATGCAAAAATCCATTCCCTCCAACTTGAAAAATACCCATAGTTTTTTAACAGTTCTAACATCATTCAATGCTGTTAATTCCAAATTACAGAGTCCCTTCTGATACTCAAGTAATATCTAGGACCCCAGCCCCTGAACACCTGTAACATCAAAATAGCTAACATGATCTTAACATACAGTGGAACAGAACATACACTCCCATTCCAAAAAGGGGAAGGATTGGCATAGAAAATAATTATTAAACCAATGCAAGACCAAAGTCCAGGAGAAAAAACACCAAAAATCAGAAGTTCCATGTCTAGAGTAATGACCTAATGACATAATTGTCTACATTCCAAAGGTTTAGGCAGCACAGCACCTCCAATCCTGACTCTTGCGGCATACTATTTTGAGCTAGTCTACTATGTGACTACAGCTTTCCTCAGCAGACGCCCATGGGCCTGACATCTTTGGGTGTCTATTGTAACTTGGGCTTCAATGTAACGTGAATTTTTTCTGGCCCACCAGGTCCCATGGCCCTTGAGCCCCAAATGAACACATGGATGCTATATTAGTTATGAAATTGTTGGGTGATGGCTTGAGCCCATATCAGCTAGCTGTCGTAATTATTAACCCGTTTCTATTAATCGATATGTTTCCACATGGTCTTATCTTACAGGGGGAATTCCATACCTGCAACTCCATTACCTGCTACATGATGACCTCTCAGCGCCTCCACAGAGAAGAGAAGGGAGCGATTTCCTGTTTGTCCCTGCTTATATCCTGATGCTGCCCAGCTACGTCACTTCCTGTCAGGCCAATCAGCCAATCAGTGTTTTATTCATTAACCAGCAAGAGAAACTCGTACACAGAAGAGCGTCCCCCGTTACTTTGCCTTTGCAGCTTCATGCTAGAGCCTTCAGAATCTCTCACAGGGGATCCGGCTGTCTTAGCCAGGGTTTTGTTGTTATGAAAAAAAAACACCATGACCATGTCTCACAGAGTTCAGAGGTTTAAGCCCATTATCATCATGGCAGGAAACATGGTGACAGGCAGGCAGACACGGTGCTGGAGAGGTAGCTGGGAGTTCTCCATCTGGACCTATAGGCAGCAGGAAGAGACACTGACACACTGGGCCTGGCTTGAGCTTCTGAGACCTCAAAGCCCGCCCCCAGTGACACACTTCCTCCAACAAGACAACACCTACTCCAACAAGGCCACACCTCCTAATAGTGCCACTTCCTATGATCCTATGGAGGGCATTTTTCACTCAAACCACCATTCCAACTCTGCCACATATTACCTGGCGTCAGAAATACTCTAAGACCATGGAGCGATACTCTGTGATTAACACAATCTTGCACTATTTATGTCTGCAAAACCAATACCACTTGAATTGCCAAATTCTGTGGGCCACATCAAGTTGTGAGGCTGCCTCTCCTAGATTATAATTTTTACAGTGTCTGTGTGCTTTGGTGGCTGAATCTGAAAAATCTCTTTCTTGGGCTGTTGTTTTAAAGAAGAGAGCCCTTTCTGCATCATTTCAGTTTGGTTTTTCATTTAAATAACTTAAATTTCCACAAGTTACTGTAGATGGAAGTTTCTGATGAGTGAGATCTTGCTCTCAGGATTAGCTTAACTATTGTCTTGATGCTGATGGTTTCTCTTTAATAATAATAACAATCTCATTCAAGTTCTCAAGACACAGGTAGAATGCAGTTAGATTCTTCACAGAATGTAACTTGAGTGACTCCTACCCCAGTTTGTAACAGAGTCTTCATTTCTCCATGAAACTTAGTGAACTGAGCCTTACCTATGTATGTTTCCAAATACCATGTGAAGCATGCATTAAGCTGTGGTTATATCTGTAACATGAGGCTTTTTCTGGCCCAGCTGGTTCCCAGGCCCTATTTCCTCCTCCTTGTCTCCACAGAAAAGAGAAGAGAGAAGAGACATTTCCTGTTTATTCTAGCTTATATACTGTTACTGCCTGCTACAACACTTCCTGCCTGGTGACTTCTCTTTACTACATTTCCCAGAATCCTCCTCTACTCCTAGCTCCACCTATCTTGCTTCCCTATTGACCAACAGTGCTTTATTCAACAACCAATAAGATAAACATTGTACAGAAAATTTCCTCCATCATCTCCTCCTTTCTGTTTAAATAAAAAGAAGGGTTTTACCTTTAGCATAGTAAAATATATAACAAAACAGTTTTCAAGTTAGAACTAGTTCATTAACATTTTGCCAAATTTATAGAAAATATTCTATCATCTATCCTATCTTTCTAAGTCTAAAGTCTTATATGTAATTTATCTTTAATCCTAACTAAGGAAAACTATAAACATAACTATGTCTTCAACTCCATCAAAGACCACAGAAGGATAATCTATAAATTCTAGACATCTTGCTGTCTAGACAGTCACACAAATTTCCTCTGTAATGTTGGGCCATCCATCTTCAGACCGTAGGCCATAATGTGTCTGGCAGACTTCTCAGCAAAGCAGGAAATTTTAAACCAACCATCTGTATTGGCAGTTTGTCAGTCATTTTTCTCTGTGTCCTACAGAATGTAGGGCAGACTCTTCCATGAAGCCAGAACAGTTTAGGACTATCCATCTTGTTTTGCAGGTTCAGCAGTCACTTTCTTGTGGGTCCTGCATGTACAGTTTATAAAACAGTCCAGGCAAGAGCAGTTTCTTGTCCAAATGGCTAATCTTGCCATGTTGAAGGCAATCTTCATAAAGGATTTCTTTGATGCCCATCTTCCTCTCAGACGTAATTAGTGTGCCAGGAGCAGTTGTTTCTCAGTATCAAGAAAAACTTTGAACCATTTTAAATGCCATTTTCTGAATGTTTTTGAAAGGTTTGAAGAATATCTATCCATCTCAAATATATCTCTGTATATCTCGAAAAACTAACTAACCTAACCCTAAGTTTTGCCTATTATAGGTAACTATATACAATCTGTATTTAACTATGCATTACATTTTAGAGATCTGTATAAACACCAATACATAAACAAGAGGAGAAATATACATATCACGAAATTGACCTTAAATTTGTATCAATAAATGAAAATCCCTACCAATGCAAAATATTCATTTTTATATCATTTCCCCCTTATTCCCTTTAAGAGGAGATTGCTTATGATCATTAACCATTTATAACCAACCCCATTTAAATGAAAATGAACATTTATACACAATATTTGGGAATGTGGACATCGTTCTCTCCAAACTACTTCGTGCTATTTGGGGGCACTGAAATACCATGGGGATCCTTAGAAAACCCAGAAATCCTGGCTGTGGTGGTCTGTGACTACGTCATCTCAACTGTTTTTGGATGTTGGATCACCTGGGCCACTGCTTCAGGAGGTCTTGCTTGGTAAAAACATAGAAGCCTGGAAGGGATCCACAGCTTTCCATTTTCTGAGGAAACACAAATAAAATCTCTTTTCTGAAGTAACATATCCTTATGCTTAAATTTTGAAGTCAAAGCATTTTTACAACACATAAGTTGGATTAATTCAGCAGCATTGATAATCAAATGTCTTTTAGCAGTTGTTGCTCCTTCCCCAGCAATTAAATGATTCAAAGATAACACAAAAGCATACAGTATCCAGACTCTCTGTGTATTTTCCTTCTTTAGTGGCTATTTTATTTATCCACTTATTATTATTATTACTCTATTTCTTTCATGTTTTACTTTTTTGAGACAAGGTTTCTCTGTGTTCTTTGGCTGCCCTTGAACCTACTCTGTACAACAGGCTCACCTTTAAATCACAGAGATCTGCCTGCCTCTGCCTTCCCATTACTGGGATTAAAGGCGTGCACCACCACATCCAGCTACTCTATTTCTTTTTTTTTAACCACTTTATCCTGTTTCTTTTTCTCTCCCGATCCTATGTATGTTTTTTAAACACACTGTAAACCTTTAGAGGTTTTTCTTCATCTGAATCTGTCTTCACTGTAAATCTTTACCTTTTTCTGGCCACACAGTCTTTTATCTGCTAAACAACATTGCTGAAATTAAAGTGGTGGCTGCTTTAGCCACTGTCTATCCAAGATGGCAGGGGTACGTTTACCGCCAGCAATGAGAGCTGAGCTCACCGCCTTGGTCTATGCTGCCATCAAGCAGTGTGCTGCTACTCGGAGATGTGGTCACTGCCACCGCCCTCATCCAAGGACTTTTCTAACCTTAAGTGCCAAGCTCCTCTACATTCTTTCCACAAACTGGTTCAAAAGTCTAAGAACAATTCAATCAGGTTTATCACATCAGTGGCCCCCTCCTAGGTTCAGTTTTCTACATTAACTATCTCTTTTGTTTCTGCAATAAAATGCCTGACCAGCTTAATGAAAGTAGGGTTCATTTTGGTTTACAGTTCATGGGGAAGTCCATTGTTTTTTCAGGGAAGATAGTAACAGGATCATGAAGCTGCTGGTCACATTGCGTGTGCAGTCAAGAAACAGAATAATGAATTCTTGTGCTGAACTAAATTCTTCTTGCTTATGCAATATGGAACCCCAGCCCGTGGAATGACACCATGCACAGGTGAGTCTTTAGGGTGAGTCTTGCCACATTCGTTAACCCAGTATAGATAATCCTCACAGACATACAGAGAGGTTTGTTTTCAAACTGATTCTAGAGCCAAACTAACAATCAATATAAACCACAACACCACTTTCTGGGTGATGCCTAAACATCTAAGACAGGGTGGAAACAAGATTAAGCACCCTGAGTATAGAGCTCTGAGTGAATCTTCACTTTCCCTCTTCTGTCAACTAGGTAGGAGTTTGAGTAATAGCCCTAATTTCTCTGCTCTCTAACCTTGTATATGCCCAGCCCTCAGGGCTGAAGTGAAAATTGAGTGTAATAAAACTTTAATCATGCTTCATATGGTGAGCCCTGAATGAATAATTAGAAAGCACTATTCATCACTACTATCAAGTTATGTAGTTGTATTAACAACACCTAAAGTCTATCTTATACATCTAACAGTTGTGGATCTTATATAATTATCTTCTTCTAATCTATGATACACTTTGCTGAAAACTTTTATTGACAAAAAATGGGAAAAATTATTGTGAAATTACTATTAATTAAAAATGCATTGTAATATGTACAACTATAATTGCAAAATTCCTTTTGGAACCGCTTCATCATCTCTGTAAGTCCTGACCTTAATATCATGCATGCCACACCACAGAAACATTGAAATTATAATGAACAAAGTAAGACACATGGGAAACCAGACTATAAAAGGCCTAGTTTTTAATCTACTATGTCATGTGTCAACTGTGGTACTTTCCATAACTTACTCAACTACTTTGTTCATTAGTTTCCTTATATTGAATAAACAGAGGTAAGGATGTAGATGGATAACAACATCCTCTTTATAGAAGTGATGTGGGAATTAGAGATGTTCTTAAGGATCCTAACGTACAGAACAGAGGCAGCAAACGGCAGCTGTTAATAGTAGGCCTTGGAGAACTGTAAGTCTGGAAGCAATATGCCATTCCCTCGGGGTGTTTTAATCTAGATAGAAAATGAGAACATATGCCCTTGTCTCTATTATGTTAGTGCATAGAGCTCCTGATGCACAAAACCATCGGAGAACTATGGCCCTCTACACAGGAGATAAATGGTCTCATGGTCATAGCTCCTCACTGGCACTTGAAGTTGTCAGGAACAGTAATGTAGCAATGGCACCCCCCCCACCCCCGCTTCACTAGGGCAGCTCTAGCTAATTCAATGAAAATGGAGGTGGAAAGGTAACTGATTCCATTCAGGATGGAATGGAATTCAAAATAATTGGCAAATAATTAAGATGCAATTGAAACAGAAGTTTTAATCAGATATGAACCAAGACATGAACTATTTAATGCATTCGATATACACCATTGTTATCCTATATGGACCTCCATGTAATGTACTTCTAACTTGTCTCATTGCAAAAATATTGGAGTGAGGACTGTAAGTTTTATAAAAATCAGACATATTTTATTGATTAGCTGTATACATATTTGAATGGTCACCTCTCCTCTCTAGGAACAGTACTTCCTACCCCCTACTCATGGATAATGCTGCAATACTAATCAGATCTTCAAAGTCTACCTTGTCATGTACTCTTCAAAGGCTTGACAACTCTAATACAAGTGGAAATTGTAGTCAAATTGAATAATAATATCAGAAAATTGTACCTTCTTAACAGTCTTTGCTTTTTTAAAAATTCACTGTTTTAAAATTCAATGTATATCTAATTGGTGAGGTCAAATGTGTCCTTTATTCTGAACCCATAAAACAATGACTCAATATGCCAGAGCCCTCCTGTTGCCTGTGGTAAGATTCCTGTTCCCACATAAGCATGATGGAGATGGTTCAACTTCAAAGCCATGGGACAGAGTTGACAGGCAAGTCCTTAGGTCACCCTTTCTCTCTTTCTCTCTAGAATCCCGGTTGCTAGAGAACGGTGTGTCTCTATAGCCAAGACTGGCTTCGCTCCAGAGCAGGGGGCACTGTGTTGTGCGTCCTCATTTCTCAACTCCAGTAATTTTGGTGGCGCTGGTTTTCGGCTTCATCCTGAGAGGCATGACTCACTGCTCCACAAAGCATTCCATGACTTTGCTTAAACTAAAAATGTAAACATTCCAACAATCCCTTAAAAATAACAAAAGAACAACACAACACGGTCATTTGTTTTACCTTTCAATGGTTTCTATGGTTACCAAAACTGTGATGGCAATACCTAGCAAACTCACCTAATTAGAGAAAAAATGGCATTACCAACCCATTTGCATGAGACTTCATTGTGAAGTGGTTAATGGCCCTCAGTATTAGTGATGTTTCCTAGGCGTCATACATTGTCAGCAAATGGTTTCAGCCTTTGCTTTCCCTCATTACACTTACCCAAACACAGTGCTAGCAGGGAAGTTTGGGGTGTGTGTGTGTGGTGTGTGGGAGGTGTGCGTGTGTACAGGAAGGAAGAGATGATAAATCTGAGTTCACAGTAAAATATAAGGCCCTCCCCTAGCTTTGGTAACACACACTGCTTTATTTGGTTCAATTCTCTGGACATTTGTTAAGATTGCTATAACAGTGGTATACGTTGCCATCATTGATTCAATCTTATCTTGACGTTCAAATATGAATAAATGATTTGGTGACTGTAAGTATCATAGTATGATTAGGTTTCAAGTGATTTTGTCCTTTCCTTTCCTTTCCTTTTGCTTTGTTCTGTTTGGTCTGTGGGGTTCAAGTTTCTCTGACACAGTTGTCAGCTTATTTTCAGTGTGACTGAAACAGTTAAAATGCCCAACATACCCTAAGAAGCTTTGCTATGAGAATTCTGGGAGGTTTAATTCAGTGGTATTCCCTTCAACATTTACTTTTTTAGACCTCACATTCTGCTGTGTGTTAATTATGCTGTATTAGTCATCTGTACCTTAGAGTTTTACACATGCTCATTCCTTTACTGAACATACAAGAATATTCCCGCCATTCAGCAGTATGAGACATGCATGTAGTTCACAAAAAGAAGGTTATTTTCTTTTCTTTTTTTTGAAATGCATTTTCTATTTAAATTAGAAACATGTTTGCTTCACATGTCAATCCCAGCTGCCTCTCCCTCCCCCCACTACCCCCACCAACCCACCCAGCCCCCCATCCCATAACCCTCCTCTCCAAAGTCTGTCATATCATCCAGGGCAGGGCCTAGGCCCTCCTCCGTGTGTCCAGGCCGAGAGAGCATCCCTCCATGTGGAATGGGCTCCCAAAGTCCCTTCATACGACAGGGATAAATTCTGATCTACTGGCCGGATGTTGGTGGCACATACTTTTAATCCCAGCACTTGGGAAGCAGAGGCAGGCAGATCTCTCTGAGTTCGAGGCTAGCCTGGTTTAAGAGTGAGTTACAGGACAGGTTCCAAAACAATACAGAGAAACCCTGTCTCGAAAAACAAAACAACAACAACAAAAAAAAAACTGATCTACTACCTGAGGTCCCATAGATTGCCGAGGCCTCCTCACTGACACCCACATTCAGGGGTCTGGATCAGTCCCATGCTGGCCTCTCAGCCATCAGCCTGGGGTCCATGAGCTCCCCCTTGTTCAGGTCAGCTATTTCTGTGGGTTTTACCAGCCCAGGCTTGACCCCTTTGCTCATCACTCCTCCTTCTCTGCACCTGGGTTCCAGGAGTTCAGTTCATTGTTTAGCTGTGGGTGTCTGCCTTTGCTTCCATCAGCTGGATGAAGGCCTTAGGATAGCATATAAGGTAGTCATTAAACTCATTATCGGGAGAGGGCATTTAAAGTAGCCCCTCCACTATTGGTTAGATTGCCAGTTGGTGCCATCTTTGTAGTTTCTGGAAATCTCACTAGTGCCAGATCTCTCCTCAAACCGATAATTGCTCCCTCTATTATGGTATCTCTCATCCTGCTCTCCTCTATTCTCCCCCGACTCAACCTTCCTGGTCCCCCAAGTCCTGCTGCTCCTCCTTTTCTCCCCCTCTCTTTTTCCCAGCTCCCTCTCCCCTCCCCCCATGCTCCCAATCCGCTCAAGAGATCCTGTCCCATTCCCCTTCTCAAGGGTACCATGCATATCTCTCTTAGGGTTCTCCCTGTTTCCCAAACTCTCTGGCAGTGGTATTGTAGGCTGGAAACCTCCTGCTCCATGTCTAAAATCATGTATGAGTGAGTACATACCATGTTTGTCAAAAAGAAGATATTTTCAAATAGCAAAATAACAAAGAAAGGATTAAAGATATGATTTAATGACTTTAACAATAGTTCAAGTGAGTGTTTTTTTTTACTTATTTCCACCTTAACATCTTTTGCAAATTTGCTTTGAGATATGGAAGAGATCTGTTTTAGTTTTGATAATTCATAATCAGTTGCATAGAGAAATATAAAGAAAGAAAGAAACAAAGCAACATGATAGATAAATTGATTTAAAGGGACACAAATTATGGCCATGGCTTCTTGCTTGTAATTTTCCTTTTGGGAGTTGATTTTCCTGAGCTTGAGATTCAGAATCGACTGTAGCCCATCCTCTTTAGTAAGTGGTACAGATGCTCGACAGCCTGGTATTTGTTTACTTTATCCTCATTAACTTCTGCCTCTCTCCAGCTGATCAGGCTCCACAGAAACAGACTCAGTTCTCTAAATGAAATGCGCTTCTCAGGAAGCTTTAGGCTCTAGCCTGTTAGGAGCTGTGTTTGACAAGTGCGTTGCTTTTACTTTAATGTTTCCTGAACCACGGTTCCTCTCTTCACTTTTTCAGTTATCACTTATGTCACAATCCACCCACTTCTTCTGGATGGTCAGTATCTCACATGGGCAATATCCACAATAGAATGTATGTGTAAATAATAAGAAAATGTTTCCCATGATTCCTCCTAGACAGAGTCAAGGGTCTCCCACAAGATTCTCTGTATGAATGTCTTTGGTCCAAAAATTCCCACATCTCCAGTAAACTTGTTTTCCAAAACTTTACTCCACTTTCAAAACCCTGGTCAAAGGTCCGATTTTGCATATGCTCTAGAGTTTATTTAATTTTTGTAACTATCTTCTGCGGCTGAAACAGCTAAAAGCTGTGCCTGCCCGAAGAAATAAGTAAATGAATGAGTCCTCAGATAAATTAGGGCGCAAGGAAGTTTAATGGCTACAATCCTCACCACCTAAGTCATGTACTGCAGCTTTGATATACCTCAGCCCGTAGAGTGAAGCCGCAGCCATAGGAGAACAACTAAGAACATAATAGGAAAACATGTGGAATATAATAAGCAGTGTCATTTTCAAACTTGTTCTCGTTCTGAGCCCCTCAAGACCCTTTTAGTGCTGGAGGGTGGTAATGATGAATCCCAGGGCCTCATGAAAGACACCACATGTCAATCAATGAGCCCAGTACCAGTTCCTCTCACAAACCTTTGACACAAGGAAAATTGGTGTCACTGTGAGTTTTTATTTCAGTGACAGGGAGATGTGGATCGTCTGTGTCAGGAGCACCTGAGGTACAGGTCGACACGCAGATTCCACTCCTCACTCTATCACTTTGCCAAGTGGACCATCTCTCCTCAGCCTTTCAAGGGTAATTTCCAACTGGAGCCTTTCCCAAACTCTGGCCCTTCATAGTCTTTTTTTAGCAGTCAAGAAAAAATAAAGAGCATTTCTGAGAACAGAAGGGTAACTCTTGTAGCAAATCACATGAAGAAGTAATTTCCCCAGTATCTACGTCAATTTAAATCTACACAGAAGGTAAAATTCTCTACATTGGTGTCTTTGCACTTTTCCTGAGGAAAACACACTCGATGAAAGCCATCTCTTCTTGTAAAAACAATTTCTAACTAATCCTTTTTTACGTTTTGTTTCTTCTTGAGGAAAAATCTTCCTTATAGGTTTCTGTGTAATTCTGTGAGAAATTAGCTGACAACTACATTCTGCAATATCATGTCTTAAACAATAAAAGTTAACAAAACATGGATGTAACAATACACAGAGCTTTCTGGGGACAGGGGAACATCTCTTTAGTGAAACTGTTTTTATCATTTAGATTTATTTGATTACTTCAAATAATAAAATGAATCTTTCTTCAATACCATAACACTCAAAATATCCAGAGATACTTTCAGACTTCCGTCAGTAAAGCCACGCCTTCTAAACCTCCCAAACAGCACCACCAACTGTGAACCAAGTATTTCAGTGTTCAAGATTATGGGGGGCGTCTCATCCAGGTTACCACACTAGGGTGCCTTGGTATTATTAGATACTGCCCAAGTGCTTATAACATGGCTGTTCCTTTACAGGTCATAGTAGAGTACTAAAGAATTCAGTTTGCTCAACATACAATAAAACTTTGCATTATCATGTTATTGGCATCTAATCCTGTTAGTCAATATTCAGTAAAGTCTTATATTGTCCTATTTGTTGAGATTGTTTTGTCAGTGTAACAACTCGAACTGGGATATGATTGCTCTCATAGCTTGCATTTTCTTGGCACTAAGGAGCATTTTTCTTTAGTGAATCCTTTGTTTGGACCTATTACATTTTTTAACCTTACACCCTTCAAGTTGGTACTTTTACACTTAGTGTGAATATTAATGTTTTACTAAGTATATAGTCTACAAATGACTGAGGCCAGCACCTATCTTGTTTTTATTCTTCCACACCTGGCAATTTGCAAATGCTTTGCCTACTTCACGTGTATGGACTTAAGATAGGATAGTACAGGGTCAGGATCTGAGATGATCCACCTCCCTCCCTGCCTCCTCTCCTCCCTTCCCTTCCCCTTGTCTCCTTTCCTCTTCTCTTCTCTCCATCCTTCCCCTTCTTTCTCCCTTCTATAGTACATCTCTAAAACATTTGCTTTGATGATAGAATTTCACAGTAAGTCCAGGCTATTTTAGATGTCCTTGAATATTTTTCTGTATGGTCTTTTCCCCTTTGAGGGTTTCTGTGGCACAGTGGTTCAGTCTTAGGATTTACAGAATAACACATATGTGTAGAATAGCACAGCCTTATTGGAAGCCGTACAGGAAACCATGTTTAAGTGGGTACAGGGTAGAGGTTGACATGTACACATAAAGTTGAATTTCTTTTGTATATTTGCATGACAGAGATGGAATTTGGGGGAATATGCTCTCTCTACACAAAAGTTCAGGTAATTTTGTAGTAACTGTATGTGTTGTGTACTAGTTTACTTATGATAATAATTAACTGTGTCCCATTTATTTATTTTTCTTATTTAATCCTCTAAAATAATCCTTTATTTCTCACTAATTACAATTACCAAATAGCATACTTGTGATTAAAAAAGCGTTAAGTCTTTTAAATACGCAGCTCTCACAAGAGGGTGAATAAGATTAAAGGTAAGTACTCATTTTTCCTTTAGCAAACATGTGTGGTTCTTTAGCTATACCAAAACCAGCTCTATAAAAGAAGAGTGAATGATCTTCATATGGAAAAGTAGAACTGGGCTACTTAAATTGAGGCACAAATTTCTCTTATTCTTCCCTATAGTTGATTTACATCCGTAAGTTGGAGTAGATTTGGGGAGTTGAAATCACCCCAGGAAAATGCAGTGTGTCCAGTGAGGCCAAATGGAGACCACACTGAGGATGAGCTAAAAGAAAGCCTGAGTGAACATCTGTTGCACCTGCCAAGCAAGCTCTCTGATAAGGGACAGAACTAAACAAGTTGGGCCATATCCTCTGTGTGAGTATGACCAGTAATTCATGCAAATAATTGCAGGCAACCAACACACCAAAGTCTTCCCAGAGTCCGTTTACAATTCTCTCATATCTCAGCCACTAAGAGCCAATGGATATTCCCGGCACTTAATGAGAATTGGTCCATCAACATGTCTGCTAAGCATTGTGAGGAGCTAACATGATTCAAGGGAAAAACATGTTTCAGACAGGCATCCCTTCCTTCAACATTGCTGACCAATCTCATATTAAGTCATTCTTGCCACTTGAGGGTGTTCCACATAAAAATTCTTCTCATTCAATTCTACCTAACTCACGCAAGCACCAGGTTGTTTTATTTAGGTGTTCCCAACGTTTCCAAACTGGGAGTGAGCACCATCGTTTACTCCGTTTTCCATCTCAGACCTCCCAGTCTTGATCGTTTAGAAAGCAATTCTGCCACTTCACATCCCAATATGCTTCCAATTATCCAAAATATGACGAAGGAGACTAAGTCTTGTTTAGAACTTTGAAAGACCCTTTAGACAACAATCCCTCTAACAGTGATTGCTACAGGCTTTTCCTAGACTGAGGCCTGTAGAGACAGATGATGACTTGCCCTCAGGGAGCCAGCAATCAGTGAAGCTAGACAGCACTGTAACAGCCAATCCACATAAACGACTAGGGTTTATTCTAGAAATTAACAGCTATGAAGAAGAAGAAGAAGAAGAAGAAGAAGAAGAAGAAGAAGAAGAAGAAGAAGAAGAAGAAGAAGAAGAAGAAGAAGAAGAAGCTATTCCTGTCTGGGTGCCAGGCTCTAGCAGCACAGGGCCTTGAAAGGAATCCACAGAGTCAGAGTGAGTTAAGACTTTCCTATCTGAAGGAATTTAGGGAAAAGAAGACCCTCTCTTTACGGCTTCCTTCTTTATGCCTCATTCTTTCTCTGTTCATTCCATGTTCTTTTTACTGTGTGCTTTTTCTACAGCTTAGATGCCCCAACAAAGTTTTTCAGGCAATATAGGAGCTATGATGTGGTTACAATCTGTTCTTCAAGTGAATGATTACAATGAATGCAAAATAAACAGTAAAAAAAAACAGCATGTTTTCCACATCCCTTACAAGATCAAAAATTTTACATACTACAGGTGAAAAAACAAGTTATCCCAGGAACCCATGCACACTCATACCCAAGCTGCTTGTTATAGACTGGGAGCAAAAGCCAGGCCATCTGACCCATTCTTCCAACACCATGGGTAATAGTAGTCTCGACAGATGGAATATGGGTTATACCCAAGTTTCAGAATTTGGAGAGCTACTTGTTCTGGGAGAAAAAAAACAAAAGTGAAACAACTCAATGCATAATTTGCATGTGTTATTTGCACAGATTTGTATTGGTGTACATGTATGTACTACATAGGTATTCATGCATGTAAAGCCTAGAAATCTATTCCAAGTGTTTTCCTCAGATTCACTGCTTCTAATTTTTTTAAGATATTGTGTTTTCTTTTTATATGTATGTGTGTGTGCATTCTTGAGTCTGAGGTTCCCTTGAAGGTCAGAGGACATGAGATCCCATGGAACTAGAGTTACAGGTGATAATGAGCCATGCAATGTGGGTTCTAGGAACCAAATACTGGTCCTCTGCAACAACAGTAATCACTTTTAAATTCTGAGCCTCTTTCAAGCCTCGGCCAAATTATTGTTGTCATCATCATCATCATTTTGAGACAGGATCTCTATGTATCCCTAGATGCCCTGGAACTTACCATATAGAACAAACTGGCCTCCAACATAAAGAGATTTACCTACTTCTACCTCCCAAGAACTGGAATCAAGAATATGTGTCTACACTGTTATGTTGGTTTTTCATATTTGATGATGTGTAGCAACCAGAATGCTATCTGGGTCTTTGCCAACATCCTTCCATGCACCCAGAGAACCACATACAAGCATGAAATGATTACCAAGCAGATGCCTGCCCTGTCGGCCATCACTGTCACCAAGTACCCCATGCAGATTGATGAGAGCATCCACCTCCAACTGCGGGGGGGAAAATGTGGGAACAAGATGCTACATGTGCAAAAGGGTCATCCCAAGATCTATGAAAAGCTTTTTAGCTATGCCTGTCCCAAGTGCCATCACCTGTGGTGCCCAGATATGACAATGTACATCCCACCTACCACAAAGAGACCTTCTTGCCACAGCTGAAGGTGTTTTCTGGTGGAGTACAGCAGCAGGCCTGCACTCCACCACCCACAGCTTCCGTAGTCAAGCTGGCTGGGATCCTGGACACCAAAGAGCAGAAACTCTGCATCCAACTGATTGTCTTCAAGCACAAGACGAAGAACCTGGTACGAACCAGTGGCGATTCTGCCCTCGATGTCCAATTCCAGTCAGCCTTGGAGGTGGGCCTCCATATTGATAAGGACATGATTCATATTGCAGACACCGAGATCACCAAATGCTATGGAACGTCTTTGTCTGGCACATCCATGAATCTGAAGCACTTAATCGAACCCCGGAGAAGGTGACACCGAGGCCCTGCTGACACTGGCGTGCAAGTCCAGGACCTGTTTCTGTAATATAGATGCAAAGCCTTCTCGTCACCAAGACGCCTTACCAAATCCGGCCGTAACCTGAGCTGAAACTGGATGTCTCAGGGAGCTCTCGGCAAGGGTCTTTGTTGGGGGGGGGGTGAGAATGTGCATCGCCACACCATAATTTTTGGACAAGGTCCCTAAGCTAGCAAGTCAGTTGGGTCCAGTCTTCCGCTTGCCACTGTCCCTCCACTGCTAAGCGTTGTGAATGCGCTCCGCCATGTCCAGCTTTTACATGCGTGCTTAGAACCCAAGGCAAGTCCCCAGGCTTGCACAGAGAGCATTTTACTGACTGTTTCATCTCCTCCAGTCCATGCTATCTTAGCTGAAATCTACGGCAATGTGTCTGTAATCGTGACAGCAATGTGTAGGAAGATTTCAATATCACAAAGGTGAATTGATTTGGTTGTGTTATGTTACAGTGGCTATGAGTATATTTCTGTGTTATGATAATTCGTGGCTACAGTGAAACCTAGAAGAACTCTGAAAAAAAAGCAAACTTTGTTTGGCAATTAGACGGGTAATAAATCAGCACTTAATAATTGGTCTTTTCTACCTTATTCTATTTCAATTTAGATTAAGCATCGCGTTACTGGTTCATCTCTTGGAAGCCATGCAAAGTCACAATCGAATGGAAAGAACAGTGCTACATTCCTTTGGGTGGATTTCATGAGTCCTCACTTTGCTCCCAGAAACCTTAGGCTTTGTGTTTTCAGCAGTGAAGGGAAATGTCCGTTTAAAGGTGGCAGTCTTCTTCCCTAGAAAAAGGATCTTGGAGGTTGCTGTGTACCTCACCGTGAGAGGAGCTTCTGTGCTGTTTTCCCTCATTAGGCCTTCCAGAAATAAATTTGATAAGCACTAAGATTAACTAGTCCAAGTTTTCCAGGCATTTGGTTGCATCTTTTTATATTTTTAAAAGTTTTTTCTTTTAATTTTTGAGATTATAATATAATTCCATCATTTCACCTTCCCTTTCCTAAAACCTCCCATTAACCAGTCCTTATTCTGTTTCAAAACCATAGCCTCTTTTTTCCATTAATTGTTATTATCCGTGTGAGTGTGTGTGTATGTGTGTGTGTGTGTGTGTGTGTGTTCCTGAAGACACTATACAATCTTCCCTGACTGTATAATGTTACTTTTACATATGTTTTCAGGGATGCTTGTTATTGAAAACCCAACTAGCGTGTTCTTCCCAAGAAAAGGCTATTTTTTCCTCTTTCATTATTGCTTAGTTTTATATTTCCTTAGACTATGAATGATTTGGGACACAGGCCTTGAAATTAGCAAGCAACTAAGTTTTTAACATACATGTATAGAAGGTCTCCAGAAGGATGTTGGAAGCAAGACAGCATAATGAAGAAATGTGGTGTAATGAGTTCTTTCAGCCATTAAAGAAGAGCAGAAAATATAAATAATCTTCAAGAGATTTCTAAGAAATTGCACACTGTAGAGGATCTCTTCATTTTCACATGTCACAAAAAATGTCTTGAGTGCAGAGGCATAATTCTCAAGTCTCAAGCGCTGTTTCAGAATTTTTGATAGATCTTGGTTCTAGTCACACATCATTTAAGCAAACGCTGACTAAATATTCACAATTTGAAGGGGAAAAAACAGTTCTGGGACCTTGAAAACCATTCACAGAAGTGTACCAACTCAGCCCCTACAAAATCGCTGCATGTAGAGGGAAGGAGGGCATGAGGTCAGTATAAATCACTATGCGTCTGTTTCAAGACAGATCTCACGAGGAAAGGGAAATAGAGAGTATGGCTGGGTGGTGGGGGTCTGGAACAGCAGGATCATGTGGGGATGGGAAGGGGAGAGGGAGTAGTTAAAGGGAATATAGAGAGAGGCAACTAAACTTATGGGTCCTAAAGGAGTATCATAGAAGCCTAACGCAGTAAAAACCTCCTAAAATATATAAACATATGAAAGTGATCTAAATAAAATCGCCAAATAATAGAGAAACATAGCATCAACTAGCCATATCTTATCTCCAAATGAAGCTCCCAGTGCCATGTTTGGGTTACATCTAACTGAGTTGTTGGCCAAAGGGTTCCCATAGAAACCCCCAAACAGTCCAGCCTGTTGCCAAGACTATAGATTGCTTTCCACAAACTGATAGCTTAGCTCCACTGCTGAAAACAACACCTACACAACTCATTGAACATGGAGATGGCAAGCTAGTGCCTATGTAGAGACTTCCTGTATTCCAGATGCTGTAAATGCCGCTAAAGGAGATACATACGAATCCCTTGTCTGCAATGGTGTATTGCCTGCAAGATAGGCTAGAGCAATGGTGGCACACGGCTTGTGGGAGTGACCAACAAATAACTGATTTGATATAATCCAAGAACCTGAGACCAGATAGCCCAGGGGTCTAAGGCAAAACCAAATAATAGAGGTCTCAAAGAGGGGGAACGTAGTGTTAAGATGATCCCTAGTGGAGTCAGAATAGGTACAAAACCCCAACCTGCCCTCGGAACTCTGACCTCTATCCAAAGCCAAAAGACCCAAAACACTCCCTCCCGCCCATTTCCCACCCCCACTACCATGCCCCCATCCCTACATGGGCTGATATTCACTGCTCGGGTACAGGTCATACCAGAGAAACAGAAACCCTACTGGACCAAACGCCACACTAACTACCAGACACCCTGCCCTGACAGGCACTCCCTGCTAGACCAGAGGTCACACTGACCTCCAGAAATCCAGACCACAAAAATCAGAAGACCAAAGAGCAAACAGAGACCAAGGAACAAAGCACCCATCCAACAAAGACAAACTCAGAAACCAGCATCTAGACCTATGTTCATCCCAAACCCAGATGCCTAGATGCCAGTATAAGAACACAATCAACAACAATCAGGACAATAGGGTACCACCAGAGCCCAGCTATAGTACTACAGCAAACCCTGACTATTCCAACACAGCTAAAGCAAAAAATAATAATAATAATGACCTAAAAATCAACTTTATGAAGATGGTAAATGTCCTTAAAGAAAAAAATGAATAAATCATCTCCTAAAGAAATCCAGGAAAGCACTAACAAACAACTGGAGGAAATGAATAAATCTCTTAAAGAAAGCCAAGAAAAAAAACTAGCAAACAGTGGAAAGGAATGAATAAAACAGTACAGGACCTGAAAATGAAAATAGAAGCAATAAAGGAAAAACAAACTATTTAAATCCTGGATATAGATAATCTAGGTAAGCAAATAGGAACTACAGATAGAAGCGTCACCAACATAATATAAGAGATGGAAGAGATAATCTTGGGAGTAGAAAATATGACAAAATAAATTGATACATCAGCCAAAGAAACTGTTAATCTAAAAAAGGGTTGACATAAAATATCCAGAAAATCTAAGACACTTTTGAAAGATCAAACCTTAGAATACAGAAACAGAAGAAGGAAAACAATCCCAGCTCAAAGTTTCAGAAAATATTTTTAACAAAATCATATGAGAAAATTTTCCTGACCTTAAGAAGAGTATGCCTATAAACATACAAGAAGCTTATAGAGCAGCCAGATGGTGGTGACACACACCTTTAATCTCAGCACTTGGGAGGCACAGACTGATGGATCTCTGTGAGTTTGAGGCCAGCCTGGTCTACAAAGAAACACAGAGAAACCCTGTCTGGGGGGAGAGGGAACAACAGCACCAAATAAAGCACCAAATAGTTAGACCAAAAAGAAAAGTCCCCCGTGTCTTACTTAGGGTTTCTATTGCTGTAAAGAGGCACCATGACCAAAGTAACTCTTATAAGGGAAAGCATTTAATTGGGGCTAGCTTAAAGCTGCACAGGAAAAAGACCCAGTTACATATAAAGGCAGACCTATTAGAATTACACCCAACTTCTCAACAAAGACTCTAGAAGCCATCAGTGACTGGACAGATGTCTTGCAGACTCTAAAGGACCACAGAATCCAGCCCATACTACTACACCCAACAAAACTTCAATGATTATAGATGGAGAACACAAGATATTTCATGACAAAGGCAAATTTAAACAATATCTATCCATAAATCTAGTCCTACAGGAGGTACTAAAAGAAAAACTCTAACCCAAGGAGGTTAATTACACCCATGAAAATACAGGAAATAAACAATTTCACACATGTAAAACCAAAAGAAGATACACACACACACACACACACACACACACAGCAACAACAAAATAATAGGTATCAATAATTATTGGTCATTAATATCTCTCAATATCAATGGACTAAATTCCCCTAATAAAAAGACATAAGCTAACAGAATGGACGTAAAAGCAGGATTCATCCTTCGGCTGCATAGAAGAAACACACCTCAACATAAAAGATAAACATTGCGTCAGAGTAAAGGGTTGAAAAAAGACTTTCCAAGCAAATGTACCCAAGAAGAAAACTGGTGAAGTCATTTGAATATCTAACTAAATAGATTTCAAACCAAAAATAATCAAAAGAGATGGGGAAGAACACGTCTTACTCACCAAAGGAAAACCCCACCAAAGCGATGTTTCAATTCTTAACATCTATGCTCTAAACACAAGGGCACCCACATTAGAAACATTACTAAACCACACCTTAATAGTAGGAGACTTCAATATCCCACTCACACCAATGGACAGGTCTTCCAGATAAAACTAAACAGATAAATAATGGAGCTAACAGACTAACAGACGTTATGAACCAAGCAGACCTGACAGATATCTACAAACATATCACCCAAACGCAAAAGAATTTAATTTCTTCTCAATACCTCACAGAACTTTCTCCAAGATTGACCACATACTCAGTCACAAAGCAAGTCTCAACAGATATAAGAAAATCTAAATAACCCCTATATTCTATTCTACCACCATGGATTAAAGCTAGATATCATCAACAAGCGAAAGCTTATAAAGCTTACAAACTCTTGGAAACTGAACAACTCTCTACTACTTGGCCACTGGGTCAAGGAAGAAATAAAGAAATTAAAGACTTCCTAGAATTCAATGAAAATGAATATACAATATACCCAAACTTATGGGACACAATGAAAGCAGTGCTAAGAGAAAAGTTCATAGCACTAAATGCCTGCATAAAGAAAAATATAGAAATCTGATACTAGCAACTTACCAGCACATTTGAAAGCTCTAGAACAAAAAAAAAAGCAAAACACACCCAAGAGGAGTAGAAGACAAGAAGTAATCAGATGACTGAAATCAATACAATAAAAACAGAGAGAACAATAAAAAGAAGCAGTAATAGACAAACTGTTATTGAAACTAACTAAAAGACAGAAAGAATATCTAAATTAACAAAATCAGAAACAAAGAGGGGGGCATAACCATGGGCACCAAGGAAATCCAAAGAATCATTAGGTCATTCTTCAAAAGCATATAGTCCACAAAATTGAGAAAACCTAAAAGAAATGGAAATTTTTCTTGATAGATATCATTTACCAAAGCTAAATAAAATAATATAAACAGTTAAAGTAGACCTATAATCCCTAAGGAAATAAAAGCAGTCATTAAAATTCTCTCAACCAAAAAAAAAAAAGCCTAGGACCCAACAGTTTTAGCGAGAACGCTACAAGAATTCAAGGGAGAGCTAATGGCAATACTCCTCAAATTATTCCACAAGATGGAAACAGAAAGAACATTGTCAAATTCATTTTATGAAGCCGTAGTCACCCTGAAGGCCAAACCAAAAGCAATCTACAGACTCAATGCAATCCCCATCAAAATTCCATCATAGTTCTTCACAGCTAGAACAATCCTGTACAATAAAAGAACTGTTGGAGGTATTTCCATCCCTGACTTCAAGCTCTACTACAGAGCTTTAGCAATGAAAAACCTCATGGTATTGATATAAAAAAACAGACTGGTTGATCAATGTAATAGAATCAAAGACCCAGAAGTAAATCTACACTAAGTTCTGAAACGGTCATTTGAAGAAACATCACTGACTACTAAAGAGTAAACTCTACTGAGACTATTTTTCATTGGCATTGGTTTAGTAGGTACAGGGGCTTTACTTCAGGGATTGAAAGCAGACTCTGTCTCCTTCAGAAAAAAAAAATGTCTCTGTCAGTCCACTGAGGGAACACAGCAGCAGCTGCGGTCTTAGTTCAAGCACTAGCAAGCATTTGATTATCTGATGCTCCATCACATTTGACTGGGTGAGGAAGAGCTGAATAAATTACAGGGGGAAAAAACATGCTGAAGAAAACCAGGGCACATTAAATAACACATATGGTTTGAACATGTATATTCTATGATGGTTAGAAATTTCTATTTTGTCTAGATTTTCCGCATAAACATATGGGGAAGAGATTAACTCTGTTGAATATACTTAGTTAATAATTCCATGATGCTAGAACAATGCTAAGGTGTCATGGAAAATCAGGGGACCTTAACGTGTCAGAATGAGACAGACTTGCTCTGCTGACAGAAGAATTTAGTCCAGCGTCCCAGTACAAAAACTGCAAGAACTACTCTACTATAGTAGTGGGCCACACAGCCTTTTTGTTTATTTTTGCAATGTAAGTATTGATATAACAATCCCCACAGTGAAATTATGAAAATATTTTTATATTTTATAGCAGATCTTGTTTTCCCTTTTAAGTAAAAAGAGAAGAGGCCACAGTTTCAGAGCCTTGACTTGTGATATGTTAATAAAAACATCAAGTCTGCATCTAAGTATCTGTTTTACTATAAGCATCATTGATATTAGGAATCATTACACTGTACATATGTGCTGTCCATACATTGTGTTTCAAGAGTCGGATTGTTGGGGCTCTGGAGATCTAGCCAAGAAGTCAAGAGCCCTGGCTGCTCTTCCAGAGGACCCAGGCTTGATCTAAACTTCCACATGATGGTTCACAATCACATAATCTGGATTCCATGGGCACCAGTCATGTACATGATGCAGAGACAGACAGACATGCATGCAAGCAAAACACTAATATGCATAAAATGAAGCAGAAATATTTTTTCTTTTATATATATAATTTTTATTTAACTTTTTACACATGTTACTCTCAGTTCCCAGTCCCTCCCCTTCTCCCCAGGTCCCCCACTCCTCCTGAGCCCCCATCCCACTCCATCTCCCCTCCACTCCCCAGGGAGGGTAAGGCCTTCCATGAGGGATTTTCAGAATCTGTCATATAATTCCAGGCAGGGCCTAGGTCCTCCCCAATGTGTACAGGCTGAGAGAACATATCTCCATGTGGAATGGGCTCCCAGAGTCCATTTGTATGCCAGGGATAAATACTGATCTACTCTCCAAGGTCCCATAAATTACTGAGGCCTCCTCTCTGGCACCCAGGTTGGGGGTGTGTGTGTCTGGATCAGTCCCATGCTGGTCTCTCAGTCATCAGTCTGGGGTCCATGTGTGACCCCTTGTTTAGGTCAGCTGCCTCTGTGGGTTTCGACAGCCTGGTCTTGATTCCTTTGCTCATCACTCCTCTTTGAAACTGGGTTCCAGGAATTCAGTTAGGTATTTAGCTGTGGGTGTCTGCCTCTGCTTCTGTCAGTCACTGGATGAGGGTTCTAGGATGCCATATAAAGTAGTCATCAATCTCATTATCATGGGAGGGCATTTAAGGTAGTCTTAATGCCAGTTGGTGTCATTCTTGTAGATCTGTGAGGATCTCACTAGTGCCAGATCTCTCCTCCAACTTATACTGGCTCTCTCTATTATAGTATCTCTCATCCTTCTCTCCTCTCTTCATGCTCTCCCAAGTCCTCCTCTCCCCTCCTCCTCCCCCCTCTCTTTCTCCCATCTCCCTCTCCCCTCTGCTCCCCCCTGCTCCCAATCCAATTACGATATCTCATCCCATAACCCTTCTCCTGGTTACCATGCATTTCTCTCTTGGGGTCCTCCCTGCTTCCCAGACTCTCTGGCAGTGGGATTGTAGGCTGGCAATGGCCCCCTCCATGTCTAAAATTCATACCATGTTTGTCTTTTTGTGACTAGGTTACCTCACTCAGGATAGTTTCTTCTAGTGCCATCCATTTGCCTGCAAACTTCAAGATTTCATTGTTTTTTTCTGCTGAGTAGTACTCCATTGTGTATATGTACCACATTTTCTCTATCTGCTCTGCAGTTGTGGAGCATCTAGGCTGCTTCCATGTTCTGGCTATTACAAATAATGCTGCTATGAATACAGTGGAACAGACATCCTTATTGTATGTGTGTACATCTTTTGGGTATATGCCTAAGAGTGGAATTGCTTGTTCTTATGGTAAGCTGATTTCCATTTTCCTGAGGAATCTCCATGCTGATCTCCAAAGTGGCTGTACCAGTTGGCACTCCCACCAGCAGTGGAGGAATGTTCCCCTTTCTCCGCATCCTTTCCAGCATAAACTGTCATTAGTGTTTTTGACTTTAGCCATTCTGACAGGAGTGAGATGGTATCTCAGAGTTGTTTTAATTTGCATTTCCCTGATGGCTAGGGATGGTGAGCACTTTCTCAGTGTCTATCAGCCATTTTAGACTCCTCTATTGAGAATTCTCTATTTAGTTCTGTACCCCACTTTTTAATTGGATCCTTTGGTGTTTTGGAGACTTGCTTCTTGAGTTCTTTGTAAATTTTGGAGATCAGCCCTCTGTCAGATGTGGGGTTAGTGAATATCTTTCCCCATTCTGTGGGCTGTTGACAGGTGAAAGACCTGTATAACAAGAACTTTGAGTCTTTAAAGAAAGAAATTAAAGAAGACACCAGAAAATGGAAATATCTCCCATGCTCTTGGATAGGTAGGATCAACATAGTAAAAATGGCAATCTTACCAAAAACAATCTACAGATTCAGTACAATCCTATCAAAATACCAGCACAATTTTTCACATACCTCAAAAGGACAATCCTCAACTTTATATGGAAAAGCAAAAGACCCAAGATAGCCAAAACAATCCTGTACAATAAAGGAACTTCAGGAGACAGCACCATCCTTGATTCAAGCTCTACTATAGAGCTATAGTCCTGAACAGCTTGGTATTGGCACAAAAACAGACAAGTAGACCAATGGAATTTAATTGAAAGCCCTGATATCATCCTACACACCTTTGAACACCTGATCTTTGACAAAGAAGCTAAAACTATACATTGGAAAAAAGAAAGCATCTTCAACAAATGGTGCTGGAGTAACTGGATGCTTGCATGTAAAAGACAGCAGATAGATCCATATCTGTCACCATGCACAAAACTTAAGTCAAAATGGATCAAAGACCTCAACATAAATCCAGCCACACTAAACCTCTTAGAAGAGAAAGTGGGAAGTTCCTGAACGAATTGGAACAGAAGACCGCTTCCTGAACATAACACCGGTAGATTTTAATATTTACAGTAAATTGATATGGGCAAATGTGACTTTCCTTGTGACTGGATGTTGTGATAAACTAAACATTCCATGTTCACATACACCAAGGGGAGAAACAAACAGAATAAAGCCTTAATATTAACAATATCAACAAATGAAACAAATAGAATATTAAAAGTCTTATAAACACTCGGGAAAGCAAGTTCAAGAATTTTGTTTTTAAATTAAGGAAATTTTAAGTTCTTTTTTTTTACTATTTCACTTATTTTTGAGATATAATAAAATCATTACCCTCTTCATTTTCCTCCCTCAGATCCCTCCCTTATACCAATCCTTGCTCTCTTTCAAATTGATGGCCTTTTTATTAACTGTTGTTATATGCATACACATATATACGTATATACTACTAAATATAACCTGCTCAAGCTGTACGGCTTGTATATGTATGTTCTCAGGAATGATCATTTCATATTGGCTAACCAATTGGTGTACTCCTGCAGAAGACAATGTCTTCCCCTCTCAGCATCCACTAGTTGTCTGTAGCTCTTTGTGTAAGGTTGAGGTCGCCTGAGCATTTCCTTTTCAGCTCTGTCATGTCTGTCATTGTCCTTCTCCCACTCACATTTAAGTAGTCATTTGGTGAGGCATTACTGGTGCAGCTTCTGGCATTGCTAGGAGACACAGTCTTACTGAAAACTATGATGCGCTGGCTCTTAAAGTGAGTGTCCCGTTTTCTATAATATTTCCTGAGGCTCAAGTGCAGGAATTGTCTTATAGATGTATCCTTTAAGACTTGGATCCATGACCCTTCATTCTGATTGGTTGTAGTTTTCTGCAGCGGTGTCTGTCTGTGGTAAAGAGAAGTTTCCTTGATGAGGGTTGAGTACTACACTTATCTGTGGGTGTAAAGGACCGATGCTTAGAATTTAGTTAAGGATTATGATGGTTTATTAAGTGGTAGTTGCAGGCTCTCCTCCATGATCCATGAATTCACTAGGCCTGGATAACTAACCAGGTTTCCTGTACCAGATAAAATTTCCCTCTTGTTGAGTGTGTCATAAGTACAATTAGGGAGTCATTGGGTGCCACCAAGGTATGCATGCCACTACCGCATTTTTTAGGGATTTTAAGCCTTGCTGATCCATGTTGTGGTTCATAGGCATCATAGCTGGGTAGGACTATTAGTTACCTCTCTCCCTTAGAAGCTTACATGGCAACTTTAATGAAACCTAGTCATCTAGGAGGAGGCATTCATGTCAGTACCAGCTCAGGGATCTCTGGGCCCTGAGTCTAAAGTGTATGGTGTTTTCAGGTAACCAAGAGTAATGTTTGAGGAGTCTCCTGAACAACACTGGCCAACACCTGAAAAAAAGAACTTCTCATGCCTAGTGTTGTGGGGGTGTTAAGTGGTCTTTGGTTCTTGGAGGGAGCACAGTCTGTCCAGATGAGAAATTTTCATTTGAAATATGAATGGATATCTACGCAAATACTTCAGTTTATTATAGGGTATTTTTAGATAGTTAACAATATGATCTCTCATGTTACTTATTAGACAACTAACTTTTTTAGACAACCACACTTTTATTTTAATTTATTTTTTGAGAATTTGATCCATGAGTACTAATTTACTATTTCTGTCCCTTCTTCCCTTCAACTCCTCTCATATCCCCTCCACTACCTCTCAAATTCATAGTTACTCCTTCTTCAAATATATATAGAAAGATAGACATGGATGGTATAAATATAGATATAGCTGGTCTGCTGAGTCTATTTAATGTTGCTCTGTGTGTGTGTGTGTGTGTGTGTGTGTGTGTGTGTGTGTGTGTGTGTGTGTGTTTAAGGCTGACAACTTCCAACTGGATCATCTATCTATCACAGGCTCATTCCTGTAGAAGACTGAGTTTCCCCCTCTCAGCAGACATTAATTACCTGTAGTTCTTCACCTAGGGCTGGGATTTTATGAGAGTTCCCATTCTGTGTTGATATGCCTACTGGTGTTGTCATTGTGCTGGTCTCGTTTAGGTAACCATATTGATGAGTTTTTGTAGTTGCACCTTTCCTGGCATGTATAGAAAATACTATGTACAATGTATTTCCTGATCTTCTTGCTTGTACAATCTTTTTACACTCCATTCTTCTATGATGATCTCTGAGGCTTAGGTATAGTGGTTGCATTGTAAATGTATCGGTTATAGACATACACCCTGCTGTCAGTTCTCTGCATGTTAACCATTTGTGGGTTTCTATATAAGTCTGCATTTGTTGTGAAAAATAAGTTTCTTTGAGGAGGAATAAGAGCTATACTTATCTTCAGGTATAACATGTGTTTTTAGAATGCAGTCATATTTATACTGGTTTTAAAAAGTGAGAGTAGTAGGTACCCTTTAGTTACTATGATGTCACCAGGTATGAGTACTTGTCTAGGCTAACAGTACCAGGCATGAATCCTTCCATATTTAACCAATCTTAAGTCCAACTAAGCAGTTGTTGGTTGCCCTCAAGGTATGAGTGGACCTATTGTACCCTTGAGGTTATCTTGCCATGCTGCCCTTGAGGATATATTGCCATGCTGGCCATTGTTGTGTAGGCTTGACAGATGGGCACATCTATTGATTACCTTTCTCCTCTCTTGGCAGCCTGCATAGCACCTTTGGATACTACGGAAGCTAGTCCTCAGAGAGGTGGCATCCAAGTCAGTAGCTATATCCCTCCAATTACTGTATCTGTAGTGTCTAAATATCTTCATAAATAGGGTCTTGCCTTCATAATTTTATATTGAATGCAAACTAGTGATTATGTTGTCTTTCAAGAAAATGTATTTTTCTCTATCCCTATTTATTATTTGATTAGTTATGAACTATGTCCTTCAAACTCTAGAAGTGTGTATGCATTTGAATATCAGCATTTAAAAGTAAATTTAGGTAGAAGCATTTATAAGAGGAAGGCTCAGTCCAATAGAACTCTCTGTATTAAAAGGCATCAGGACATAGGAGCATATAATGAACACACATACAGAGATGGGTGGGTGGGTAGATGGATGGATGGATGGATGGATGGATGGATGGATGGATGGATGGCAGATGGACAGAGGCCATCTGTGCGGCAGTGTGTTTCAGAAGTCAGTCCTGTGACATTCTGATCTCAGATACCTGTCCTTAAGAATTGTGAGAAAAGGCCAGGCGGTGGTGGCGCACGCCTTTAATCCCAGCACTCGGGAGACAGAGGCAAGCGGATCTCTGTGAGTTCGAGGCCGGGCTGGACCAATAGCCTCCAAAACAATACAGAGAAACCCTGTCTCATAAAAACCAAACCAAAAAAAAAAAAAAAAGAATTGTGAGAAAAACATACGTTTGCCTTGTCAAGCCTAGCAAACATCAAGACCTACTTTTTTTACTATTGATGTTCCAGTCTGTATTTATTGTTGTGGTAGGTTAACCAATCAAATAGTTTAGATTCATTTCTTCTATAATACATTATTTCAGATATAGGTATCACTATCTAGCTGCCTCTGGGCCCCTCAAAATTCCCTTTCATGTCATTATGAGTGTTTTTCTCTTTCAGCTTTTTTTTTCTTTCTGCCTTCTGAGAATAGAGGCTCTGTTCTACCTCAAACCTAAAATTTCTCTAAAATTCTCGCTTTCTCTTAGTCCTACCATTTTCTCTTTTCTTCATCTAGTTTTACTGATAAAATACAAATTCTAACCTCTAGTAAATTTTTTAGTTACCCAGTGATAAAAGCAAGTATCACTTCAACTTTATGGACTTTTTGTGAAAACTAAATATTGAAGTGGATATGTACTGTCATTTAAAATTTATCTGTGAATTCCTATGTACAGTTGAACTGGTTTCACATATCAATACCTCTTTTAAAAGCATCACAGTTTAATTTACTAGATCTTCTTTTTGCCTTATTAGATTCAAAGAAAATCAATAGACATTTTCTGAAAACCCATGTCCACATAGAACTAATGACCTTCCCTCCTATCTGTTTGTTTAACTGGAACATTTTGCTACGGTACAAGCATGTCAACTCCATTTCAGCTAGGAAGAAATTGAAACAGAAAGATTGAGTAGAAAGATACTTCCTACGTAGAATAAAGGCTCATACCAAAAGAGCCTGAATATTGAGCTTCACTTCTAGAGATTGGGGTAGAGGGATCATTCAGACAAGTCACATATGATCAACATAAAGATAAAAAAATCTATAAAATTATGTTTAAGAGAATATAAATGCTAATTCTAGGCTAAAATACTGAACCCTTTCTCAGGTCACAGATGATTAGAGCATCAGTTTTCTGATGTGTTGCAGTTCTATGATTTGGCCTCCAAACTTATCTTAACTTTCAAATATTAATGTTCAGGGATCCTAACAAAGTTATTATGGTCATTTAGAGAAAATCCCAGATCTGTGTTACACACACACACACACACACACACACACACACACACACAAAATGATAATGATTATGAGAAGCTTGGGGGTTGTTTAAAGAGGGTTACATCATTTTCAATATTCTCTATGCACTTAACATTACCAGATAGTGTAAGCAAAGAAAAAAATTACACTTACTAAGTCACTTACAGCAGCTTAGACTTGGTCTACAAAATGATACAAAAAACCTGGAAACTTTGGATTTGGCAGCCTGAGGCTTCATCCTGCCATTGCCACAGTGCCAGTTTTAAACAGCATAGGATTCAAACATTTGAGTTTACCGTCATGGAAAAGTAGAGTGTTATTGCCTACATCTTAGGTCACGCTGTGAGTTGAAATGACGTGAATGAGAAAATGCAGTGTGCTTTTGAGTTTTCAGTCTGCTGAGTGTTTGAGTGACTTCCTACCATGAACAGATGCTGAAGATGTAGTAGCCATACTACAGAAGAATCCCCACTGAGAAGAATATAGAAGCAGAGACGGTAAGTAAATCAACTCAGTACAAGGTTCAGTACCTGCTGTGAACAGCAGCAGTGATGTAAGCTTTGTCACCTACTACCTAGTTAGGAAGCCTGTTTGGGCATAGGAATTCAATCTAATTTCCCTGCATGGATCCTGTATGTACATCCCCATCATATAAGTAACCTATGAGTGTGCCAGAGACTGATGAAACACTTTCAATGCGCTCCCACCTTCCTCCTGCAGGCATGTATGGGCTAAACACAGCTTTCTAATAGTATTCCTCAATTTAGTTCAAGTCTACTTTCTTTATTGGCTCAAATTTCTTTAATTAAGGACATACCTATTGTACTTACTGCATGCAAAACTCCTGCCCTCCCACTGTAGATACATAAAAATCAACACAGTACACACTTCTCCATATAAGGAGGGTCTAAGCTTACAATAATGAGGAAGGAAATGAAGTTTTCTGACAAAGCATTGTTATGTGTAAGTTTGACCATGATACGTATAAAGTCCATTCTGCAAGGAATCCTCCCATAGATTTTTAAGTTAGAGTAAGGATTATTTTCACATACAGCCAGGGGGCATCCCGCATGGTGACTGTTCACTTACAATAGAGCAGAGGGGAAGAGTGCAGCACATGCCTTTCTTATACCATAAGGAGAGGAATACGCCTAGACAAATATATTTACCTATGCTACAATTGAGAGGGGCGGCCTTCCAGTACCCTGCTCTGAGTTGCCTGAGGGCCGCACTGGGGATCCCATCCAGGTGGTTCAGCCCACACAGAGACTGCGAGCTTCCTGCTCCCTTTCTCCACCCACAGGGCAAGGTAAGCTTAGGCCTCTTTCCAGCCTGCCTTCCAATGCCCCGTTCGGAGCCACCTGAGGCATGGAGACTGCATATGGAGAAGCCATCCCCGCTGTTCAGCCCACGGAGAGTCTGCCAAGGCCCCAGTACTAGTACAGCCTCCATGCACGGGAAGAGGAGAGCCATCAGAGTATTGGACCTGCTTGCACCCACTGCAAGGGAACGTTGGACCTGTACCCACCAGAAGAAGAGGCTCCTCTTGCACCTACTGGAAAAAGGGATGGGGAGATGACAGTATAAGAACACATTTAACAACAGAAAGACTAATATGACACCACCAGAATCTAGGGATTCTTCACCAGGAAGACCTGAGCATCCCAATGCAAATGAAGAAGATAATGACCTTAAAAACAACTTGATGAAAATGATAGTGGCCCTCAAAGAGGATATGAGAAAATCCCTTAAAGAAATGGAAGAAAAAAAACAAAAGAAAAATACAAAAAAAATCAACAAATCTCTTAAAGGAAAGAAAGTCAAGAAAAACAGCAATCAAACAGATGAAGGAAACAATTCAAACAGGTCAAGACATGAAAAATGAAATAGCAACAATAAAGAAAACACAAACTGAAGGAAGGCTGGAAATAGAAAAGGTGGGTAAACTATCAGGAGCTACAGATGCAAGCATAACCAACAGAATACAAGAGATGGAAAAGAGAATCTCAGGCACTGAAGATGCACTAGAAGAAATAGATTCATTGACCAAAGAAAATCTTAAGTCCAACAAACCCCTAACACAAAATATCCAGGAAATATGGGACACTGTGAAAAGACCAAACCTAAGAATAATAGGTATAGAAGAAGGTGAAGAAAACCACCTCAAAAGTGCAGAAAACATATTTTTAAAAATCATACAAGAAAACTTTCCCACCCTAAAGAAAGACTTGCCAATGAAAGTACAGGAAACTTACAGAACACCAAATAGAGTAGACCACAAAAAGAAGTCCCATTGCCATGTGCTAATCACAACCCAAAACATACAGAAGAAAGAAAGAATATTAAGAGCAGTTAAGGAAAAAGGCCAAGTAACATATAAAGGCAAACCTATCAGAATTACACCTGACTTCTCCATGGAAACTCTGAAAGCTAAAAAGTCCTGGATAGATATTCCACCAACACTAAGAGACCACAGATGCCAGCTCAGACTACTATACCCAGAAAAGCTTTCAATAACTATAGATGGAGAAAACAAGATATTCCATGACAAAACCAGATTCAAATAATACATATCCACTAACCCAGCCCTACAGAAAGTTCTGGAAGGAAAACTCCAACCCAAGGAAGTTAACTACAACCAGAAAAACATGGGCAATAGATAATACCACTTTACCAACAGGCAAAAGAAAAACTGGTGGAAATCCACATACAATTAGACCACCACAAACTATTCCAAAACAAACAAGAGTGATCAATCAATGGTCATTAATATCCCTCAGTATTAATGGTCTTAACTCCCCCCATAAAAAGACACAGGCTAACAGAATGGATTCGAAGACAGAATCCATCCTTCTGCATACAAAAACACACCTCAGCCTCAGAAACAGATGGTGCTTCAGAATAAGGGTTGGAAAAAGATTTTCCAATCAAACGGACCCAAGAAACAAGAGGGTTTAGCAATCCTAATAATTAACAAATTAGGCTTCAAACTAAAATCAATCAAACGAGATGAAGAAGGTCATTTCATATTCAGCACAGGAAAAGTCCATCAAGATGAAGTCTGAATTCTGAACATCTATGCCCCAAATACAAAGGCATCAACATTTGTAAAAGAAACATTAGTAAAACTCAAATCACACATAAAACCTCACACACTTATACTAGGAGACTTCAGCATCCCACTCTTACCACTAGACAAGATCACCATACAGAAACTTAACAAAGGAACAGAAGTTATGACCCAATTGGATTTAACAGACATGTAGAGAACATTCCATCCAAACACCTTTTTCTCAGTGCCACATCGAACCTTCTCAACAATTGACCACATACTTAGAAACATAGCAAACCTCAACAGGTACAAAAAAATTGGAATAACCCCCTGTATATTATGAGACCACCATGATTTAAAGTTAGAATTCAACAACAACAAAAACTGCAGAAAAGCTACAAACACATGGAAATTGAACAATGCACAATTGCACCATTCCTGGGTCAAGAAAAAAATTAAAAAAAGAAATTAAAGACTCCTAGGCCAGGCGGTGGTGGCACACACCTTTAATCCCAGCACTCAGGAGGCAGAGGCAGGCGGATCTCTGTGAGTTCAAGGCCGGGCTGGACCAACAGCCTCCAAAACAATACAGGGAAACCCTGTCTCGTAAAACCAAAAAAAAAAAAAAGACTTCCTAGAATTCAATGAGAATGAAGAGACAACATACCCAAACTTGTGCTAAGAGGAAAGTTCATAGAACTAAGTGCCCACATGAAGAAACTGGAGAATAGTCAAGTCACACTAGAGAATTAAAAGCACAAAAGAAAGCTCTAGAAGAAAAAGAAGCAAACTTACCCCTAAGGAATAGATGCCAGGAAATAATCAAATTGAGGGCTGAAATCAATAAAGTAGAAACTAGGGAAACAATACAAAGAATCAATGAAATGAAGAGTTGGTTCTTCCACAAAATCAGCAAGATAGGCAAACCTTTATCCAAACATACCAAATGGCAGAGAGTGAACATGCAAATTAACAAAATCAGAAATGAAAAGAGAGACATAAGGACACTGAAGAAGTACAGAAAAATCTTCAGGTTATACTTTGAAAACCTGTACTCCTCAAAGTTTGAAAATCTAAAGGTAATGAACAATTTTCTGGATAAATATCACTTACCAAAATTAAATCAAGAACACATAAGCAATTTGAATAGACCTATAACCCCTAATGAAACAGAAGCAGTCATCAAAAGTCTTCCAACCAAAAAAAAAAAGCCCAAGTAGATGATTTCAGAGCAAAACTCTACCAGAAATTCAAAGAACAGCTAATACCAATATAACTCAAAGTATTCCACACAATAGAAGCAGAAGGGTCATTGCCAAACTCTTTTTATGAGGCTTCAATAACCATGGTACCCAAGTCACACAAAGGCACAACTAACAAAGAGAACTTCAGACCAATATCCCTCATGAACATTGATGCAAAAATACTCAATAAAATACTAGCAAATTGAATCCAAGAACACATCATAAAAAATCATTCACCATGATCAAGTAAGCTTCACCCCAGGGATGCAGGGATGGTTCAACATATGAAAAACCATCAATGTAATCTACCATATAATCAAACTGCAAAAGAAAAACCACATGATCATCTCACTAGATGCTGAAAAAGCCTTTGACACAATCCAACAGACTTTGTGATAAAGGTCATGGAGAAATCAGGGATAACGGGAACCTAAACATAATAAAAGAAATATATAGCAAACCAAAAACCAACATCAAAATTATTGGAGAGAAACTCAACCCTATTCATCTATAATCAGGAATAGGACAGGGCTGTTCACTCTTCCCATACCTCTTCAATATTGTACTTGAAGTTCTAGCTAGAGCAATAAGACAACAAAAGGAGATTCAGGGGATACAAATTGGAAAAGAAGTCAAACTTTCACTATTTACAGATGATATGACAGTTTACATAAGTGAGCTGAAAAACTCTATCAGAGAACTCCTACAGCTGATAAACACCTTCAGCAAAGTGACAGGATACAATATTAACTCAAAAAATCAGTAGCCCTACTATATACAGAAGATAAATGGACTGAGAAAGAAATCAGAGAAACATCACCTTTTACAATTGCCATGAACAACATAAAATACTTTGAGGTAACGCTAACCAAACAAGTGAAAGACTTGTATTGCAAGAACTTTGCGTCTTTAAAGAAAAAACTAAGGAAGACACCAGAAGGTGGAAAGATCTCCCATGCTCTTGGATAGGTAGAATCAACATAGTAAAAATGGCAATCATGCCAAAAGCAATCTACAGATTCCCCATCAAAATATCAGCACCATTCTTCTCAGACCTCAAAATAACAATGCTCAACTTTATATGGAAAAAATAAAACACCCAGAATAGCCAAAACAACCCTGTACAATGAAGGAACTCCTGGAGGCATCACCATCCCTGACTTCAAGCTCTATTATAGAGAGCTATAGTCCTGAAAGCAGCTTGGTATTGACACAAAAAATAGACAGGTAGACCAATGGAATCAAATTAAACCCTTACATTGACACACACCTATGAACACCTAATTTCTGACAAAGAAACTAAAATTTAAAAATGGAAAAAGAAAGCATCTTCAACAGATGGAGCTGGCATAACTAGATGCTGGCATATAGAAAACTGCAGGTAGATCCATGTCTATCACCATGCACAAAACTTAAGTACAAATGGACCAAAGACCTCATCATAAATCCAGCCACAATGAACCTCTTAGAAGAGAAAGTAGGTGGTACCCTTGAAAGAATTGGTTCAGGAGAATGCTTCCTGAACTTAACACCAGTAGCACAGACATTGAGATTGACATTTAATAAATGGGACCTCCTGAAACTGAGAAGGCAAAGGACACAGTCAACAAGACAAAATGGCAGCCCACAGAATTGGAAAAAATATTTACCAACCCCACATCTCACAGAGAGCTGATTTCCAAAATAGAACACAAGAAGAAAGTCTCCAAAACACCAAAGGATCCAATTAAAAAGTAAGGTACAGAACTAAATAGAGAATGCTCAACAAAGGAATCTAAAATGGCTGAGAGACACTTAAGAAAGTGCTCAACATCCTTAGCCATCAGGGAAATACAAATCAAAACAACTCTGAGGTATCATCTTACTCCTGTCAGAATGGCTAAAATCAAAAACATCAATGACAGTTTATGCTGTAGAGGATGTGGGGAATGGGGAACATTCCTCCACTTCTGGTGGGAGTGCCAACTCATACAGTCACTTTGGAAATCAGTATGGAGATTCCTTAGGTAAATGAGAATCAGTCTACCACAAGATCCAGCAATTCTACTCTTAGGCATATACCCAAAAGATGCACATTCATGCCCTGCCCCAGATCATATGGCAGACATTTGAGATCCCCCATGAAGGGCCTCACCCTCCTTGGAGAGTAGAGTGGGGATTGGTGGAGGGGTTGGGGAGGGTTGAAGGGGGCGGGAGAGGAGGGGGAGGAAGAGGGAGCTAGGATTGACATGTGAAGCAAACTTGCTTCTAATTTAAATTAAATTTTAAAAAACATTAGAAAGATGCACATACATACAGCAGGGATATCTGCTAGACTATGTTCATAGCATCATTATTTGTAATAGATAGAACCTGGAAGCAGCCTAGATGCCCCTCAACTGAAGAATAGATACAGAAAATGTGGTACATTTACACAGTGGAGTACTACTCAGTAGGAAAAAAAAACAATGAAATCTTGAAATGCACAGACAAATGGATAGCAATAGAAGTAATCTTCCTGAGCGAGGTAACCCAGTCACAAAAATACAAACATGGTATGTACTCACTCATATATGGATTTCAGACATAGAGCAAAAGAGTACCAGCCTACAATTCACACCTCCAGAGAAGCTAGGAAACAAGGAGGACCCTAAGAGAGACATACATGGTCCCCTGGAGAAGTGGAAAGGTTCAAGATCTCCTGGGAAAATTGGGAGAATGGTAGGAGGAGAGAGGGAGTTAGGAGAAAGAGAAGGGGAGAAGAGGAGGGGTGAGGAGGACATGAGGGAACAAGAAGGTTGAGTCGGGGAACAAATAAAGGAGAGCAAAAAAAGAGATACCATAAGAGAGGGAGCCATTACAGGTTTAAAGAGAAATCTGGCACTTGAGAAATGTCCAGATATCTATAAGGATGTAGTGCAGAGGCTACCTTAATTGTCCTTCTCCAATAATGAGATTAATGACTAAGTTATATGCCATCCTAGAGCCTTCATCCAGTAGCTGATGGAAGCAGAAGCAAACACCCACAGCTAAACACTGAACTGAACTTCTGGAATTCAGTTGCAGAGAGGGAGGAGTGACGAACAAAGGGGTCATGACCAGGCTGGAGACACCCACAGAAACAGCTGACCTGAACAAGGGGGAGTTCATGGACCCCAGATTGATAAGTGGGAAACCAGGATAGAACTGATCCAGACCCCATGATCATGGGTGTCAGACAGGAGGCCTGGGCAATCTATGGGGCCTCTAGTAGTGGGTCAGTATTTATCCCTAGTATCCTAATGGAGTTTGAGAGACCATTCCACATAGAAGGACACCCTCTCAGCCTAGACACATGGGGGAGGGCCTAGGCCCTGCTCCAAATAATATGACAGAAGGTGAAGACCTCCCATGGAAGGCCTCACCCTCCTTGGGGAGCACAAAGGGAATGGGATAGGGGACAGAGGAGGAGGGGAGGCAAAAGGAACTGGGATTAACGTGTAAAACAAGCTTGTTTCTAATTTAAAGAAATAAAAGACTCAAGTGAGCAAAAAAATAATAATAATATCAGTTGATTACAGTTGAATTCTATTCACTTGAACATTGTACCACATATGAACACCATAGCACATTTTCACATAGGTCAATACTGCAAAAGGTGTCTGATTCTCAAGGCTCTTATAGTTATTATTTACATGATGGGACTGTTGGACTGCTCCAAGTTTTCTTTCCTTCTTGAAAATGAAATATGTCTGTACTGTTTTGCTATTAATAATTAAATCTATGTAGCATTAGGATCCTGGAAAGATTAAAAATAGAACAAGGAAGTAATATAAAATAGGTCAGGAAAGCCTAAAATAAGATAAAGAGAACAAAAAAGAGTAAAAATAGAGGCACCACAGCTTCCTGGTCTTCTCCGCCCATGGGACCAGGCAATTGGGGTCCTGTTCCTGGCCACTGAGCCTTCTGTTCCGGCGGAAGTCTATGCACCCCAGATTCCTGGTCTTCTCCACCCACGGGACCAGACCAGGACTAGGACCACGAAGAGGAGAACTATCAGAGTATTGGACTTGCTTTCACCCACCAAAAAGGAACTCAGGTCCCCTAAACACCAGGCCAGGAAAAGGCTCTTTCTGCACCCACTAGAAGAAGGGATGAGAAGGAGACAATACAAAAACACACTCAGCAACAGAAAAACAAATATGACACTGCCAGATTCTAGAGACTCTACACCTGCAATTCTCGAACATTCCAATGCAAATGAAACAGAATAGAGTGACCTTAAAGACAGTTCATGAAAATGATAGGGGCCCTCAAAGAGGATATGGGAAAATCCCTTAAAGAAATGGAAGAAAAAACAAACCAAAAATGCAAGAAATGAAAGAAAGAAAGAACAAACAAAAAAATTCAAAAACAATGCAACAAATGGAAAAGACAAAACAAAAAAATGCAAGAAACAATTAAAACAGTGCAAGGGCTGAAAGCTGAAATAGAGATTTAAAAAAACACAGTCTGAAGGAATGGTGGAAATAGAAAACCTGGGCAAATGTTCAGGTACTACAGATACAAGCACAACCAACAGAATACAAGAGGTGGAAGATAGGAAGATAGAATCTCAGGCATTGAAGAAACATTAGGAGAAATGGATTCATCGACCAAAGAAACTCTTAAGTCCAACAAATCCCTAACACAAAGTATCCAGGAAATATGGGACACCATGAAAAGAACAAACTTAAGAACAATAGGTATAATGGTTAATGAATGATCTTTGGGAGCCCATTCCAAATAGAGTGATGCTCTCTCAGCCTGGAAACATGGGGAAGGGCCTAGGTCCTGCCCTGGATGAAATGACAGACTTTAGAGATTCCCCCAAGGAGAGCCTCATCCTCCCTAGAGAATGATGTGGGGATTGGGTGAGGTTCTGGGGGGGCTGGTTGAGGGACAAAGAAGGAGGGGTGGGAGAGGGAGCTGGGATTGACATGTGAAGCATTCATGTTTCTAATTTAAATAAAAACATTACAAAAAAGAATAATAGGTATAGAAGAAGGTGAAGAAAACCACCTCAAAAGTACAGAAAACATATTTTTAAAAATCATACAAGAAAACTTTCCCAACCTAAAGAAAGACATGCCAATGAAGATAAAAGAAGCTTACCCAACACCAAACAGAGTGGACCACAAAAAAAAATTCCCTTGCCACATAATTATCAAGACCACAAACATACAAAATAAAGAAAGAATATTAAGAGCAGCTAAGGAAAAAAGCCAAATAACATATAAAGGAAAACCTACCAGAATTACACCTAACTTCTCCATGGAAACTCTGAAAGCCAGAAGGTCCTAGATAGATATTCTACCAACATTAAGAGACCACGGATGCCAGCTCAGACTACTATACCCAGAAAAGCTTTCAATCACTACAGATGGAAAAAACAAGATATTCCATGATGAAACCAGATTCAAATAATACATATCCACTAGCCCAGCCCTACAGAAAGTTCTGGAATGAAAACTCCAACCCAAGGAAGTTAACTACAACCAGAAAAACATAGGCAATAGATAATCCCACATTACCAACAGCTAAAAGAAAAAAGGGGTGGAAATCACATAAAATTCCACCACCAACAACTATTCCAAAACAAACAAGAATGAATAATCAGTGGTCATTAATATCCCTCAATATTAATTGTCTTAACTCCCCTATAAAAAGACCCAGGCTAACAGAATGGATTCGAAGACAGAACCCATTCTTCTGCTGAATATAAAAAATACACCTCAGCCTCAAAGACAGACATTACCTCAGAGTTAAAGGTTGGGAAAAGATTTCCAATCGAATTACCCAAGAAACAAGCAGGGGTAGCAATCCTAATGTCTAACAAATTAGACTTTAAAATAAAATCAATCAAAAGAGATGAAGGAGGTTATTTCATAGTCATCATAGGAGAAATCCACCAAGATGAAGTTTCAATACTGAGCATCTATTCTCCAAATACAAAGGCATCCATGTTCATAAAAGAAACATTACTAAAACTCAAATCACATATAAAGCCCCACACACTTATAGAGGGAGACTTCAACACCCCACTCTCACCACTAGAGGAGAATACCAGACAGAAACTCAACAAAGAATCAAAGCATCTAATAGAAGTTATGACCCAATTGGGATCAACAAACATCTATAGAACATTCCATCCAAACACAAAAGAATATACCTTCTTCTCAGTGCCACATGGAACCTTCTCAAAAATTGACCACATACTTGGCAACATAGCAAACCTCAACAGGTACAAAAAAAAATTGGAATAACTCCATGTATCTTATCAGACCGCCATTCGTTAAAATTAGAATTCAACAACAACTCAAATTGCAGAACCCCTACAAACCCATGGAAATTGAATAATGCCAATTGCACAATTCCTGGATCAAAGAAGAAATAAAAAAAGAAATTAAAGATTTCCTAGAATTCAATGAGAATGAAGAGACAACATATCCAAACTTATGGGACACTTTGAAAGCAGGACTAAGAGGAAAGTTCATAGCACTAAGTGCCCACATGGAGAAACTGAAGACTAGTCACACTAGAGAATTAACAGTACAACTGAAAGCTCTAGAACAAAAAAAAGTGAACTCACCCCAGGGGAATAGATGCCAGGAAATAATCAAATTGAGGGCTGAAATCAATAAAGTAGAAACTAGGAAAACAATACAAAGAATCAATGCAACGAAGAGTTGGTTCTTTGAGAAAATCAACAAGATAGACAAACCTTTGTCCAAACGTAGGAAACAGAAGAGTGTGAACATGCAAATTAACAAAATGAGAATTGAAAAGGGGGACATAACAACGGACACTGAGGAAATCCAGAGAATCATCAGGGCATACTTTGAAAACCTGTACTCTACACAATTTGAAAATCTAAAGGAAATGGACAATTTTCTGGATAGATATGATTACCTGCCAAAATTAAATCAAGAACAGATAAGCAATTTAAATAGGCCTACAACCCCTATGGAAATAGAAGCACTCATCAAAAGTCTTCTAACCAAAAAAAGCCCAGGTCCAGATGGCCTCAGTGCAGAATTCTACCAGAAATTCAAAGAACAGCTAATACCTATCAATTCTTCTCAAAGTATTCCATGCAATAGAGGTAGAAGGGTCTTTGCCAAACTCTTTCTATGAGGCTTCAATTACCTTGATCACCAAGCCACACAAAGACACAATTAAGAAAGAGAACTTCAGACCAATTTCCCTCATGAACATTAATGCAAAAATATTCAATAAAATACTGACAAGTCAGATCCAAGAACACATCAAAACAATCATCCACCATGATCAAGTAGGTTTCATCCCAGGGATGCAGGGATGGTCCAACATATGAAAATCCATCAATGTAATCCACCATATAAACAAGCTGAAAAAGAAAAATCACATGATCATCTCACTAGACGCAGAAAAAAACCTTTGACAAAATCCAATACCCCTTCATGATAAAGGTCTTGGAGAGATCCGGGATAACAGGAACATAACTAAACATAATAAAAGCTATATGCAGCAAATCAACAGCCAACATCAAACTAAATGGACAGAAACTCAACCCGAGTCCTCTAAAATCAGGAACAAGACAATGCTGTCCAGTATCTCCATACCTCTTCAATATTGTACTTGAAGTTCTAGCTAGAACAATAAGACAACAAAAGGAGATCAAGGAGATACAAATTGGAAAGGAAGAGGTCAAACTTTCACTATTTGCAGATGATATGATAGTTTACATAAGTGACCCAAAAAACTCTACCAGGGAACTCCTACAGCTGATAAATAAATACCTTCATCAAAGTGGCAGGACACAAGATCAACTCAAAAAAATCAGTAGCCCTACTATACACAGACAATAAAAGGGATGAGAAAGAAATCAGAGAAACATTGCCCTTTACAATTGCCACAAACAACATAAAATGCCTTGGGGTAATGCTAACCAAACAAGTGAAAGACCTTTAATTTCTTTAAAAAAAAGAAATTAAAGAAGACACCAGAAAATGGAAAGATGTTTCATGCTCTTGGATAGGTAGGATCAACTTAGTAAAAATGGCAATCTTGCCAAAAGCAATCTACAGATTCAATGCAATCCCCATTAAAATACCAGCACAATTCTTCACAGACCTTGAAAGAACAATAATCAATTTTGTATGGAAAAACAAAAGACCCAGGATAACCAAAAACAACCCTATCCAACAAAACAACATCTGGAGGCATCACCATCCCTGATTAAAAGGCTCTGTTATAGAGCTATAATCCTGAAGACAGCTTGTATTGGTACAAAAATATACAAGTCGACCAACGGAATAGAAGTGAACACCCAGATATTAACCCATACATGTATGAACATCTGATTTTCAACAAAGAAGCTAAAAATACACAATGAAAAAAAGAAAGCGTCTTCAACAAATGGTGCTGCCATAACTGGATATTGGCATGTAGAATAATGCAGATCGATCCGTGTCTATCGCCATGCACAAAACTTAAGTCCAAATGGATCAAAGACCTCAACATACATCCAGCCACACTGAACCTCTTAGAAGGGAAAGTGGGAGTTACTTTTGAATGAATTGGTACAGGAGACCGTTTCCTGAACATAACACCAGTAGCACAGACACTGAGATCAACAATTAATACATGGGACCTCCTGAAACTGAGAAGCTTCTGTAAGGCAAAGGACACAGTTAGCAAGACAAAAAGGCAACCCACAGATTGGGAAAAGATATTCACTAACCCCACGTCTGACAGAGGGCCAATCTCCAAAATTTACAAAGAACTCAAGAAGCAAGTCTCCAAAACACCAAAGGATCCAATTAAAAAGTAGAGGACTGAACTAAATAGAGAATTCTCAATAAAGGAGTCTAAAATGGCTGAGAAGCACTTAAGAAAGTGCCCTATATCCCTAGACATCAGGGAAATGCAAATCAAAACAACTCTGAGATACCATCTCACTCCTGTTAGAATGGCTAAAATCAAAAACACCAATAACAGTTTATATTGGAGAGGATGTGGAGAAAGGGGAACACTCCTCCACTACTGGTGGGAGTGCCAACTTACAGCCACTTTGGAAATCAGTATGGAGATTCCTCAGGAAAACAGGAATCAGTCTACCACAAGACCCAGTAATTCCATTCTTCGGCTTATATCCAAAAGATGCATAATCATACAACAAGGACATCTGTTCCACTGTATTCATAGCAGCATTATTTGTAATAGCCAGAACATGGAAGCAACCTAGATGCCCCACAACTGAAGAGTGGACAGAGAAAATGTGGTAGATTTACACAATGGAGTACTACTCAGTGGAAAAAACAATGGAATCTTGAATTTTGCAGGCAAATAGATGGCACTAGAATAAACCATCCTGAGTGAGGTAACCCAGTCACAAAGACAAACATGGTATGTACTCACTCACTCATATATGGATTTTAGATATGGATCTGGGGAGTGCCAGCCTACTATTCTACTGCCAGAGAGTCTGGGAAACAGAACCTTCAACCAATGACTGATGGAAGCAGAGGCAGACACCCATGGCTAAATACTGAGCTGAACCCAAGGAACCCAGTGACTGAGAGGGAGGACTGATGAGCATAGAGGTCAAGACTGGGCTGGTTTAACCCCCAGAAACAGCTGACCTGACAAGGGGTAGCTCTTGAACCCCAGACTGATGTCTGGGAGTCCAGCATGAGACTGATCCAGACCCCCTTAATGTGGGTGTCAGTGAGGAGGCCTAGGTAATCTCTTGGGATCAGTATTTATCCCTTGCATACAAATGGACTTTGGGTGCCCATCCCACAATGAGGGATGTTTTCTCAGCCTGGACTCTTGGAACAGGGCCTAGGCCCTGCCCTGGATGAAATGACAGACTATGGAAAAACCCCATGGAGGGCCTCATGGTGGAAGGGGGTTGGAGGGTTAGTGGGAGGGCATGGGAGGAGGGGAAGGAGAGGGAGAAGGAGGTGGGATTGACATGTGAAGCAACCTTGTTTCCAATTTAAATTTTTAAAAATAAATTTTTTAAAAAAAGAGTAAAACTATAATGGGAACCAAAATTGTTGAGGAAAGAAAAAAAGAAAATGTGGGAAAGTAAATAAAAAATAGAAAAAACTAAATGAGAATGGGATTCTTTCAGAATCTATCAGAACGATGCCCAGGAATAGTGGAGAGGTAACCTGAGCTCACCATCTCCTGGGATCAGATTGGTGAGTACCCCAGTTGTCATCAGAGAGCCTTCACCCCGGAAGTGATAGAAACAGATGCAGAGACCCACACCTAAACATTAGGCCAAGCTCAGGGAATCCTGCTGAAGAAAGGAAAAAAGGATTGTAGAAGTCAGAGGGGTCACGGACACCACACAAAAACAGACACAATCAACTAACCTAGCTCATAGGAGCTCATAGGGACTGAACCGACAACCAGGGAGCCTACATGGGACTGACCTGGGTGCTCTGCATGTGTGTGACAGCTGTGTAACCTGGTCTACTTGTGGGACTCCTAACAATGGGAGCAGAAACTGTCCCTAATGCTCTGGCTGGCTGTTGGGAATCTATTCCTCACACTGGATTACCTTACACAAGTGGAGGTGCTTAGTCTTACTGCAACTTGATACCCATGGGAGGCCTTCCACTTTCTAAACAGAAACAGGAAGAGTGGATGAGGGGTGGAGAGGAGGTAGGGGGAGCGGATAGGAGGAGAGGCGGGAGAGGAAAATGCCATAGGGATGTAAAACAAATTTTTAAGGAAGAATCTAGCAGAAAGAGCTAGGCATATACAGCGGTAGTGCAGTGGCCCATCATGAATAAGAACGTGAGTTCAGTCTGCCTCCCATGCATAAAGAGTTGTCCGTGTGAAGACTATCTTTGCCTGCGGCAGTACTCTTCGGAAACCACAGAACTCAGGAGACTGAAGCAAGAAGAGCGTGAGTCTAACACTAACCTGGGCTAGCAAGACCACATCCTGAGAAGAGCTAGAAGAATCTAGTGAAACCAATTGACGAAACTCCTGCCATCACCCTTGACGAGCAGAGAACAGGCTGGAGGCGGGGGTGAGGAATGCCGAAAGCAACCGTGACCTATCTGTGTGCGCACCGTTGAGTCCAGCACCTGTGTTCCATAAGAACCCGGCTTCACTTCAGGCTAGGCTCATCCGCCTGAGATGACCGCCAAAAAGTTAGACAAAATTCACAGTTCCAAACATGGAAGATGTTGTTGCTCGGTCTCCAGTGCTCCCTAACCTATGTGCGTGGTCTATCAGAAAGAAAGAAGAGAAAAACTCGGAAGGCAATAGATGAAACGCATGACAGAGCTTGTTTGGGCAAAAGCAGCAGTTTATTCGTGTCTTAGAAACACGCAGCGCTGGCACAAAGGAACAGACACCATCTCCCGCACACCATGCTTTCCTCCGTATCACTTCTACCGAACTACAAGTCAGAACAAGTCAGTTACTAAATCACACAGTTCTTCAGGCACGGCAGCCTCCCTACCGAGTGGTTAGACCGGCTAAGCAGACACTAGATTAATTTACATGTTTAATACAGTGCAGGAATTTTAGTAGAGTTGGATATTCACATTGATACTGTAATACATTATGAACAGTACGGTTTTCAGAAATGATGAGATCACTTAACTCCCTGCCTGTTTCAACTCTTCTCTTGCTCTCCTCTTTTTTTTTCTTAAAACCAGTTGTAAGTAGTTTCAATCAACTTACCACCTTCAAAACACTTTAAACTGTGAAACTTAAAACTATTTACAAGGAATTTAATGTGATTTTAAGAGTATCTGTTGTCAGACTTGTTTCCTTATTTTCAAAGAAAAATCCTTTTCCAATGGACATCCTATAAATTGGATCACCATAACTTCCTGCCGCTTTGTAGGATACTAGGAAACGATGCCTCATGACATTAGAGTTCCAAGCTATCCTGCATTCCACGGCCTGTGACATCAAATGTACATACATACAAAGGCCTTCTAGCCTCCCCCAAACTCCGCAGGACTGCAGTCCATTCCGTGTTGTTTCCACAGACGAGCAGAGTAGACAGAGATGGGCGATGACATTGTCACTGGGTGACAACGAGTATAGGAAAAGCATAAAGGGGTTGGTTTCAGTTTTTGTGCATACAGAGTGAAATACATTTCCTTACAGAAAGTTGGACTTTTGTTGTAGTCATAAAAAGCACAGACACATGGTTTGGAAATACGTTTTCATTGGGTTTACAAACACTGTGATATCAAACACATTCTCAAGAACGGCTGGAGCACTGACACAGAACTTGACTCAAAGGGTAAAATTTTCAGTAGACGTTGTCTCTAACTGGCACATTTAATAGTTCAGCTGGACCTAAGTCACACTCACGGACTCTCTAACGGCTCAGATAGAAAGACATCACCATCGAGTTAAGTCTTCCCAGAGAACGCTAGCGCTCTGCTTGCCTCAAACAAGTTGGGCAGGAATTCCAGAACTTAGCAACCGTCAGTGGCACAAGACTATCTCAAAATTAACAGCTCAAGACAAACCGGCCTCCAAAGATAGTGCAGAACGCACTGTCTGCGTTCATTGTACAGCTTAAGTATATTTTGTGAATATTTGCAAATGCTGACAGGACCACTCTTCTCTGGTCTTAGTCTTTTTTGCTTGACGTGGTTGATTTCAACCTGACAATGCACAGAATTTAACACATTTTCTTTTTAAGTAGCTTAGTTCTTCCTGGAAAAGAATAAGTTAAAGACTTAGGTAGCCATGCCCTTATTGAGGGGGGAAAGACGACCTTGAAAATACACTTGTACACCGATAGATCTTTATTTTTTTAAAAAACTGTAATCTTAGCTGAATTTCTAGCTTAAGTTTATTTTTTTCCACTAGATAATCTGACAGCTTCACACAGGTAAATGGGAGTGTCGTAGGCCACACTGAGGCTTGTATCAGGGAGTGAATAATTCAAGACCATGGTTCTTATGTGAAGCTACATTTCACATGACTCACTTGTGATCCTAGGGAACAAAAAAAATCTCATTGCAACCACAGTGTTCTTCAATTCAGCCCTTTGATAAATTAATTTCTCAACGTGTTTGCTGCCTTTGTGGAATGAACCTAAGCTACCCCTTTTATGATGAGATTGTATCAAATAATTACAAACTGAATGAAAGTGACAGCACATCATTGATATATAGGACAGCCGTTTGTACATGGCATCTCTAACTAGAAAACAGACTTGAGGACGTTTCTGAAATATCTTTGGATTCAAATAAAACCTCATCTACCCAACCTGAAGGAAAATGGGTTAATTTTCATACAAAAAAAGGTGTGGTTTTCGTTTTGAACTCTTAACAATCACCTGAATTTTCACTACCAAGGCAAAAGTGACATCATCACCGACAACACACACCGACCTGTGACTTGAGATTAAGCTAGAAAGCTCATAACAGGCTTGGTTGGCCCTCTTAAGACCACACAGAGGGGAACTGAATATCTAATGAAAACTTAGCCAACACCTCTAATAAAGGAGGAAAATATCAAGATACACATTTACAACTGTTTTCTGGTCTACAGATTTAATCCACTTCTAACCAAAACAGATAGATGGATAGATAGATAGATAGATAGATAGATAGATAGATAGATAGATAGATGATAGATAGATAGATAGATAGATAGATAGATAGATAGATAGATGGAGATAGAGAGAGGTAGAGAGAGAGAGAGGGATGGATGGATGGATAGATAGATAGATAGATAGATAGATAGATAGATAGATAGATAGATAGATGAAGAGAGAGAGAGACAGAGAGAGGTAGAGAGAGAGAGAGAGAGAGAGAGAGATGAATGGATGGATGGATGGATGGATAGATAGATGTAGCTTGCTGTACCACAAGCTTATAATCATGGATAAGAAAGAAAATTGCTTCTCATCTAGTAAAAACTACCCATCACAGAGCATATGCCACTTAGCAATTTGTCTCCTGGGAAAGTCACAGATCTCCTTCCAGTGCCCCCCACCGCTTCCTTCTGCTGTTGCGCCCAGGACCAACCGCCCAATGACCTCATTTCGGGATCCCCTTTCAGAATCCAAAACTAAAAATTCAACGCTTATTTCTTCAAGGCTCTCACAAGGAATGTCAAAGACAAACAGTTCGTTGAACACTGCATTGGGGGTGCATTTTTTAACGTGAGTCTTCTTTTTAGAGATCCTCTTCTTGGCATGGTACAGGTTCACCTTGACATAGGGATCTGCAACGACATTGCCACAAGTGTTAAATTGTCAACCGTCAGCTACTGATCCAGCCTGGGAGGCAGCACCCCAGTATGGTGGAAATGAGCATCTTACAACTAAACAAGTAGGATGTGTGGATATGTTTGACCTTTCCCTTACTAATAAAATTGAAAAAATGATGGAGACGACTAGAAACCAGTTCCAGACCTGACGCTAGGGAAGGAACCATGAAAGCAGAAGGATAAGAACCTAACCAAGGGGGTAGAAGAAAGGATGTTGCACACTGCCTCCTAGCAACGAATTCCAGAGAGCCAGATGAAGGCAGTGTCTGGGACTGCTGACTGCATGCTCTTGGGGGGTCTGGCTCCTGGTGGCTGCCACTTCTGTTGTTGAACAGGGAACTGGAAACCCTACCAGTGAATTTGCTTCTATTTTACCAGAGTTGGTCACTCCTGTGACATTCCTACTAAATGGGTTTAGGACCATGTAACTTTATCACACATGTTGTATTATTTTTGATTGCAGTATATATGTTATTTATCTCCATGACCTCAAGTTTTAAGAACTTGTCTTCAGTTTCTACAATCAAATAATAATAATACCACTTGATTCTTTATTAAAATGTATATTTCTAGCTTTCAAAATGCCCTTCAAGTATTATTGTGCCCAGTTTCTACAGTGTTTAAGAAATATGAGGATACTATACTAAGAAATGGAAGAGTGAAAATTTTAATTAATATGTTTTAAACCTATAACAACTCATTTTCTTTCTCACATTCTACAACAAGCATTTTAATTTCTCAGTTATTCAAAACTAAAATTTAACTTTTAAAGCATATGTATCATTAGACGAAAAATAATAAGCTCACCAAAGAATGTGAATGAGTAAGTCATTTGAAACGCAAAAGTTCAAAACTCTCTTTCTGAGCAATGTCAGGCTTCCCCTTTCCCTCTTCATTTGTCTTTCTGCTTTAAGCCATTCACTTAAATGTTCCCTCCTCACTGACTTTGTCTTACAGGCATATGAATTTCTCTGTACTGTTGGCAGAATTGACTCAAATTTTCCCCCACAAAGCAAGGAAACATAAAAATGGACAACCCCAGTACTCGTGCTTGAGAATAGCAGAACCATAGGCCATTGTTAGTTGACACTGGTTGTGAAACACAGTAGCCAGTTATAGACTGCACTCTGGGATTTCAGAAGCATTCTCACCTGAAAGTCCAGACACATCAGACTTGGGCAGGTGCCGTGCTTTTAAAACAACCACAGTGAGCGTGTTTGTAGTGGACTGGTAGCAGAGAGAGACCAGAAGCTCGCCCCGTCCGGAAGACTTCTAAACAAAGACAACACAGTAGGCACAGTTTCCGTTTTGAGCTTTTGTACTCTTGTCACAAAACATACAGCAACATAATACCTTTGTTATTTCAATGTCATGCTCCTATTTATTCTTATTGTAGCAAACTACGGAATATGAGAAAACGCTTTTGTGCAGTCCTATAATGACTAAAACCATTGCCTGCCATCTTGTGGTTGGTTTAGGTACTGCATAATGCTAAAATTTGCCAGGATTTGACCACACCCAGTACTTACACATGTTTTGAAGGATGTTTATATTATATTCCCAGGAAGATTTTTTTCTTTGTTTTTTCTGCTATTTAAGGATATCTTTAATCTTTTAGGTTATTAACAGTAATAGAATGCATAATGCTGCCAATTGATATGTATAGGATCACATGGCTGATGTTTTAGTTTAAATTCTTTATTATTTGCATTTGAATTCAAGCCAAAAGAAACATATTCTGCATCCAACCACTATTCTGGAACAGTATCATGATGGAGTTAGAATTCTTGTCCTACATAGTCAAAGTCTTTCCTCAATCTAAGGAGAAAATAATTAGATTTAAGTATTGGAGAGAATTGACTCAAGTTTTAGAACTTGCCTTTGGCAGTAACATGGATTCCTTCACTGCAAACTACTTATATTTAATTTTATATTAAAGGCATTAGCTAGGACAACTAAGAATGCAAAGTGCAAGCCTTAATTAAAACTAACAAAACAGTAACATGGGGCTGTCTTATGTTTGAGAACAGCTAAAGAAAAGCATGTCAATAAAGAATATGTAGCTATATTCCTATAACTGAGGAAGACCACCTAAAACTAAGCAAAGAGTGAAAAGCAGCCAGGGAGCTCTTTGATTCTAATTGCACCAATCAGTCCTGTGCCTCAGGCAAGCTGTGTGGCTGTCTGAACCTGGGCTTCCACTGTTGTGAGCACGCAGAAGACCAGAAGCTAGTTACAAAGTGTTCTGAAGATTTTTTTAGCTCTAAAACATTGTGATTTAAAAAAACAAATAATGTGATTGTTGTTTTATTAAATTATGGTATTGGGAGAACAATGCTGCCATTAGGATCAACAACATTCTATATTTAAAGCAGAAAAGGGTTCTTCTGTTTGCTAAACGGATGTCATGTCATTTTCTAATCATCCAAGAATTGTCCAAGTAGTACAATTAGGAAGGCAGGGTAACTCACTTCCTTTATGTAGCAGGAAAATGGGCATTCATAAGTCAGCAAAACAGGATGACCCCCTTGTCCAAAAGCAATTTCATTCAAATTCCACATTACATTCAAACTCCACATCCTGAAGGGATTGCTTTAATTTTTTATTTCACTTTTAAATTCTGCTACTCTGGCCCTGAAACACTTTTGATAACCTATGTTAAGAGACATATACATGAATTTTAAAGTAGTAGTCTTTTTTCAAGACACTTTAATAGGAAGTTTAAATGCCTTTTCCATCAATGATGTATAAATATCACAAAGTATGGCCTCTTATTTTATATCATTAAGATTCCTTGAGCATTTCAGTTGTGCATTAAATTCCCATTTGCCTGCCCTGTTCTCTTGCTCTCTGTGTGCTGTCACCTACAGTAATTAAGGATAATGTGTACCAACTCATCATTTGAATGAAAACACCATGTATTTTTTTAAACCTACACTAAAGATTCCTTATAAATACTTTAAATGCTTAAAGAATTACCTTAGCATTTCTCTTGATGATCTCTCTGTTCATTAACATCTTTCCATCTGATAATTCAATCCCTGAAAGAGGGATCAGGACTTCTCCGATGATGTCATCTCTCGAAAACCTGTCGAAACTCAGAATTGTGAAGTGCAAGGATAGCTCTTGGATGTGGGGGTAAGGAACCCCGTAGAACGTGAAGGTCTCGTCAAAAACCGGGTCCAGGGTCTTCCGCAACACCCTGGTTTTCACTTTATGCTTCTTCTCCGGTAAGATCATCATTTTGATGTATGGGTCAGAGGTCATGGATTGCTCATCCATGGCTGGTAAGCCCTGGGCTTCCTTGATGTTGACCACAAATGCTTTCTTCTCGAAGTTGTACTCTAGAGACAAGAAGAGTGTCCCCAGCTTCTCTTGCTTCTCTTCTGAAGTGAGGGACGTACTGGACTTCAAGCTCTCAGGGGAAGCGGTCTCCTTTTCTCTCTCTGTAAAGAGCTTTGGGGTCACATTCTCTAGATCAGAAGGGCTGCCAGCTTTGATGTTGGTTTTGGGGAAATTGCCATTGAGGTCTCGCTTCTCCAGGTCAAGATGCAATGAAAGTTTTGGCACAGCTGGTTTATTCTTGGCTTCATTTTTGTCATCTCCTCCAAACTTCTTTTTGCTACTTAGGTTTTCGGGGTAGATATCGACTCCTTTGAGCACATGCACAAACTTGTAGGGAGGAGTCTTGTTGGACTTGGATGACCTTCTCTGGCAGCAGATCCAAGCAAAGAGAGAGACAGTGAAGACGAGGCCAAAAGCACTGAAGATCCCCACAACTGTGGGAATTTCATCTGAAAAACCAAATGGCACGCATTAAATTATCAGAGTAGAAACGGGAGACTTCAGGAAGAGCATAATAGAGCTCTTGCTGTAAGAGGGGAAGACTGAATTACTTCCCCCACAGTTCTGGGAATGAGTGGTAGTAATGTTTTCCACTAACTTGAGGTTTAAACATAAACCTATGTGAAACACATGAACTATGATTTAAAACTCATAAATAAATGAAAATGTATCTGGAACAAACATGGGGTCATGTTTAATATTCTCACCTAACTGTTTTATTCAGATATCATGTCAACTACAGTAAGTACTATTTTCATTATCTTTCATTGACATTTTGAAGCTTTCCAAAAGCATTAATCTACTAATTATGAATAAGCATATACATTTGTATACATATATAACCAACAAATATTGGGGAACTCATTAAACGGACATTTTATACATCTGTATTACAACTCACATTAAAAATGTAGTTTAATTTATCTCTATTCTATTTTAATACATCTCTATTTAATACATCTCTAACACAACTCATATTAAAAGAACATTTTAATACATTTCTATTCACCCAATATTAAAGTAGAAAAAAAGGACAGTTAGAGACAGTAATCTACACAACTAAAGCATTAGGGGGGAAAAAACACCCTGGCAATTGGTTATTGTTACAAACCCCATTAAAAACTTTTTATTCTAATTGTGGGGTGTGATAAAGAGGCAAATATTTATTAATAAGGAGAAAGAAAGAGTAAAAGAAAAACAATAGTTTGACAATAGTTTATAGTTATAACATTGTAATCCCTTTGTAACTATGAACTTAAAATTCTTCCAGCACTGAATTATCCAAAGCGCAAAGTATTCTATGTGAGTTAAAAGAGAATAATGGTCATAAAAATCCATAATCACTCCCGAAATGAGAGTGAAAAGTGAATATAGACAACTTAGAGTTCAATTCTGCCCTCGCCTATTTCTACACAGCAAAAGGAGACAAAATGGAAAGCGGCATTGTTTGCTTAACTTCGAGCACACTAAGTCACTGGCATCAAGTGGCATGCCAGCTGCGATGGCGCATGAAGCATGTGTCAGTTCATATGCAAGCAGACTCTTGTAACAAGTGCTTAGTAGTTGTACTACCACATCCAACAGTGAAGCAGCTGAGCAAGTCACTGCATAAAGTGAGTATCGCATGCTGTGCATGTTTGGCTCTATTTTATCCACACTTTGTTTCAAATGGCAAACCCTAAACATAACAGTCCCAGCCCAAAAAGGGTTAACACTGTCTAAGACCAAGAAGACCAGTCATTCCTGTGTCCCTATTCATCTCCTGAATATTCTGTCCATTGTCATAAAAATGAACTCAAAAGAAGTCAAATGGAGAAACAGTAATAGAAATATGTGAGGTTAAAAAAATAAAGCAACAATAAAAATTCTATAACTTAGTTGTATGACTAAATTGAATAGGGTAAAAAAAATGAAGTAAAGCTGTGAGTCTCCTAAATAGGAAAAAAGTGAATGTGGGTGTAGAAGAAGAAGAGGAGGGGGGGGGAGAAGGGAGAGTTAATCAGCTAAACAGTATCAGCTTCTTCCCTTCTATTTGAATCTTTGTGTGCCCACACACACACACACACACACACACACACACACACACACAATCTAATAACTCAGGGCATGGCAGCAAAAGCAAATTCAGGAACTAAGAAATGCTTCAACCAATGTAAGAAGAACAATAAAAGCCGGTAAAATCAATATTTTCTAAGTAGACAGACAACTGGGGATGAACACACGCTCACGAGGATAGTCTCTGAAGATGCCTCACTACGAGAAAATTTCTGGTTTCAGATCAAGAACTGGGTGTATCACACATACATACACGCCCAATGATGAAAAGCTGAGAAAACCATTTATGCATATTTTATTATCTCTAACATTCAAAAGATCCAAGAAAACATGGACTCATAATCTGCTAATGCAATTACTGATACTGTAGCTTTTGAGAGCAGAGATTATGCCACACCACTCATTTTAATCACAATTATGATACATCTAGAGGTACTATTCAAAAATTTCTCCATCCTTCCATTAAAAAATACTTACAGATAAAACCCTGGTCATTTCCCACTAGAATATAACCCAACCTAGACATGTTAGCTGATTTTCTAAAAGGCACGTCTTGTTTATTTACTGAAGCAGACAAGGAGACCATAGTGACAAAAATGTGTAATACGAACAGGAAAAGCCATTCAGAAAGCAGGACCCTAATCCAAGTTTTGAGCATCTTTTACTTAACTGTACAGCACAGGACTCCAGAAAACTCAGCCAGAGACATGAAACAGGCCAAAGCCAGTCTGATTTCAAAGTACCGAGAACTATGCTATCACAGAATTCTGTCTGTCATTAGAAACGTACTTCAGGGGTACAAGAAAGCATAGCAGAGAAAATTATGACAGTGTAATAAAATACTCATCTCAAATCCTCAGCATGCAAGTTATTTCCTGTCATACAGAACTCTTATGTAACCCAAGGAGTGTGTGGCTTTCCTTAAAAGATCTACACACAGATAGGAAGCATCCAGAAAATGAATGAAGCAGCGTTCTAACAACAGATGTCCTTGTCCTCCCTGGGCTCAGGCTTCCAGAGCTGAGGGAACGTTCGGGAACTTCTGGAAGGTGAAGCCACAGAAGGCGGCGGCGGTGGTAAAGGAGAAAGCTACCGAGAAAAGGAAGTCAGCCACAATTAGCCATCTGCCGCTCGCGTCTCCCTTTCAGACCGGCTGCTTGGAAGCATACATATTCAGCATTCCGGTGGCGAGCAATGCCCAGCACAGCCCGGGAGCCCAGCCACAGCCCCAAGTTCAGCAACTTGCTCACCGAATTCCACGCGGCTGGCGGTGATAGGAGCCATGTTTTCTGCGTGCTCTGTCCGAGGTGCTGAAGAACTCCAGGCGGATCCACCGGCGGCGAGGACCCTGGAAGGATGCTTTCCGGGGAGGCGGCCGAGGCGGGGACCGCACCTGCCGCGGGAGGGGCTGCAGGAAGGTCTGCGCTTTCCGCCGGCGGTGTGCCGCCCTGCCCTGCGCCTGTTTGGGCTCTCCCGAAGAGCTCGCCTCCGAGACTCCAGACGTGGCAGAAACCCGAATTGACGCAATCCTGACGCTACAGGGCTGAAATCAGCACCTGCCCTCCCCCCTCCATCCCTTCAGCCGCTCCTCCTCGCCCTCCTCCTGGCACCCTCCCCTCCCTCCCCTCTTGAGAATTCAGCTCACACTCGCCAATTTATTTTAACTGTTGGGCTACTCGATATTAACTACGCTGCTCTGTCAGGCTCAGAGGCACGCGGAGACGCGTGCTGAAACGTACCCTTGACAGTTCTTGATCCAAATTTCTCCCGGTCATACACAGACGTCAAAACAAATGGGCCCTAGTTATCCGAATATCGTAGTTTATGAGGGAGATAGAGAGTAAGGAGAGGAAATCGTCCATATCAAATGCCCACTGTAAGATGCGCCCTTGTTTCCTACAACAGTCTGTGAAATAGCGAAGGCAAGTCATACTTAATCACATTTGAGACAAATATGCTGCAAATGGATACATTAAAAATAACCATGTTCCCTCTACCATCCCCTAATTAAAAGTAACCACAATTTATAGTCTAAACATTCGGTTCGTGTTCCTGCCGTTTTCTGGTCTATCAGCTGTTTTCCTTCTAAGACCTGACATTTGGCCAGTTAAGATTCTTATAAACAGTTGGGATTACTTCTGTGTTAAATTTATCCTCAGATATGACTTTTAATATTTGGACACTGTTGATATTGTCATATTTACAGCCAAAGGCCCTATCTTCGAAATAGATTCCCGCAAACAAATTACAAGAATTGGACCAAATCCTGAAATAATATTGCCAGTTACTTTCAAAGGAATGCTATTCTTTGGAATTAGGATCTGGAAGAACTATGCTGTCATATTTGGTTAACTTGGCTCTTAAGGGTGTTCCTCTCTAAAACAAACAGCAGATTTGTAAAGAAGATACATACAGCTATAACTTGCACCTATTACTCAATGTTTCACAGATACGCACAGTGTCCTTTGCTCTGAAATTCAATAAAGTGAAATTTGGTGCATGCTGTGTTGAAGGAAGATGAGGCATGCGATGTCTCAGGAAACTACTGTACATGAGACAGGTGTCTGCACACTGGCAAACAGCTGCCCCAGGCGTCAGCAGTGTGTCTGGGGACACATTGGCTCCAGCCCTCTGCATCATGGAAAATTTTCTAAGCCGAAGCCTCTTCTCTTTCCCTTTCCAGAAGCTCCCACACACTTGGGCACTGTAACGTTCTTCGAATAACCGGTTTTTTTTAAGCCTTAGGTACCCGTGCTATGAAAACACAGAAACTAAGCTCTGCCTGTGATGTTCCCGTGGCAGTGTCTGTGGTAGTGTCCTAGCTAATCTGCTCATTGGCGGTTACTGCCTTCTCAGCCCTCCTGTGTGCTCAGCAGTGGAACTGCTCCATCAGGCGAACGTGGCTTTCGTCTGTGACGCCTTTCAAAGCAACCTGGTTATGTGATACAAACTGCATTAAGGTGTATGTTTCCCATCTAAGTTACAGCAACATGCGGTTAAGCTTGTTTTTTTTATAAACAGAAGTATATTCTGTGTATGCTACATAAAAATTAGTACCTCATTGGCTATGCCTTCGGATGGTAAAATGGTGCGCAAAACCTGTCTAAGGTTTTTTCAGACAGTATTTCTCCAAAACCCAACCCATTGTGTGCTGCCTCGTTTCAGAGAGCTCAATGAGATAAAATGACCCCTTGCCCAGAGCTGATGGTATTGTAACTATTTCATTGCTTGCTTCAAGAGAAAACTGAAGATAAATGCCAATCAAAATCTGAAGCTTCTTTTTCATTTGATAAATACCACCTCAGCATTTATACAATCTCCAGACAAGCTTCAAGCAGCATCAGAAAGAGAGTAGAATCCATGAGGAAAACCTGTAAGTTTCTTATGATTAAGAATTACGCCCTACCACATCATTGCATTGTTCTTTCAGATCTAGAAAACTAGTAATCAATTTACTGACAAGCCCAAGCTGATTCTTGCAGCACAGACAAGGGAGGAGGGCTTGTTGCTAGGTAACCACCCTTTTACCACCCAAAACACACAACCTCAAACAATTCCAGTCCTGGGAAGCAGAAGGTTCTGTCCCAGCAACAGTGTTTACTTCAGGGTGTTTCTTGCACTGCAAATGCCTTCACATACTATGCTCTAAGAAACAATTAGCAAAACCCTTGAATCCAACTTAGTATTTTAAAACATTCAGGTAAATTTAATTGATAACTCACTGATTTTTATTCTGTTTTTATTCATTCAGTTAACTTTATTTAATTTAGTATGGAATCTGATTGGTAAAGTCCATAGTTTATTACATATACTTTATGATTTTAGCATTCCATTACTCAAAAATGATATTTGTTGATATACTAATATAATTGTGTTAATCACAGAGAAACTTTAAAAGCCTGTGAAATGTTAAAATGCTCCTCAGTGAGTTTTAGTGATACAAACATGGAATTTGAAGTGGACTGAATATCTGATTGTAGAAAATGAATTATTACATCAATGTTCCAAGTCACTGTATTGAGAATTCTGGCTCTCACACAAATGGGAAGGTTTTCTATTACAAACATACCTAACTCTATTCATCCATTTTTACTACCAAAGTGTCTTTATGATTTCCTGTTGGAGTTCAAAGAGTCAAGTTTTACTTTAAGGTCTTTGGTCCACGTTAAGTTGACGTTTGTACAAAGTAAATACAGTGAGATTCTAGTTTTGTCTTGTACTATGAATGAACAGCATTGTCACTTGTTTAAGAGGTTTTCTTTTCTCCAGCGTATACTCTTTTTTAGCAACTGTATTGGAACAGACGTTTAGTAGTTGAGTAGATGTGTATCTGTTCTATTCTACTGGATTTTGTGCCACAGAGTTTTTGTTACTATAGCTCCATAATATAATTTGAGGCCCACTGTTGTGATACACCTAGCATGGTTATTTCTGTCCAGGATGTCTTTGGCTATACTTGATCTTCTGTGCTGCCATTATGATTTAAGAAATATTTTCCTATTTTTGCAAAAATAGAAAATGTGTGGTGGTTTGAATAAAATGATCCTCACAGGTTTTATGTTTGAATGCTTGGTTCCTCATTGGTAAAACTGTTGGGGGAAGGGTAAGGAGGTGTGGCCTTGTTAGAATAGATGGGTCACTGGTGGTGGGCTTTATATAAATAAATATATATACATATATATTCTCTATTTATGTATCTCTCTTTATCCTTCTCTCTCTCTCTCTCTCTCTCTCTCTCTCTCTCTCTCTCTCTCTCTCTCTCTCTCTCTCTCTCTCTGGCTCCTACTTGCAGATCAGGATATAAATTCTTTTTTATTATTTTTAAATTTAAATTTAATTTAGAAACAAGATTGCTTCACATAATCCCAGGTCCCTCTCCCTTTCCCTCCCCTCCTCCCACGCCCTCCCACCAACCCCCCCCCAATATCCCCTCCTTTCCCCAGGGAGGGTGAGGCCCTCCATGGGGATGTCCATAGTCTGTCATTTCACAGGATATAAATTCTTAGTTACTGCTTCAGTCCCATGCCTACCTATCCACTGCCATGCTCCCCACCATGATGCTCATGGACTCCCCTTCCAATTAAATTAGTTCTTTTACAAGGTGCCTTGGCCGTGTTGTCTCTTCACAGCAATAGAAAAGTAGGAAAGACAGAATGCTGATGTGAATTGCATTTATCTTTAAATCGTTTTCATTAATGTAGCCAGTTTTACTACATTAATTCTTACACCCTATGAAACATGAGAGATCTTTCCCATCATCTGGTGTTTTCATCAATTTCTTTCTCCACTGTTAAAATTCTTACTTCATAGATCTTTCACTTTCATGGTTATTTTTATTCCAATTTTTATTCTACTGTGAATGGGACTGCTTTCATGATTTTCTCTGATCTGTTGCTTACTGGCATAGAGAACAGCTCCTGTGATTTTTTAATACTGTTTTTTTTATCTTACTATTTTTCTGAAAGTGTCTACCAGAACCATGAGTTGTTTAGTGTAATCTTTAAGGTCTTTTACAGATAGGGTCAGATAATTAGCAGAGGGCAATAATTATCTTCAATTTACATCACTTTTCTTTCTGTTGCTCTGATGTCCATCTCAGAATTCGACCACTATGTTGAATAAAGTGCAGAAGGTGGACATCTTGTCTCATTACTGAGTTGTGAAAATGGTTTCACTTTTTCCACACTCAGAAAAGTGATTTCCTTTCCTACTTAGTCTTCTAAGTCATCCTGGCACATTCTTGATCCTTACACCCATAGTTCTACACAAGATGATTTATGCCCTCACTAATACTAATACACAGTTTTCCACAGGGCTATAACTCAACTGTTTTATTTTAGAGTTTTTAAATATAATTTCTTGATTGATTTTTGGGGGAATTTGGCATTATGCACCCCAATTCTGCTCACCTCCCAGTACCCCCATGCCATCCCCTCACCTCCATGACACCCTCCCACCCAAAAAGAAAAGTTTTAAAAATCACACCAGAGCAAAACAAAACAAGAGAAAAAATCCTCTTGTTTTTTCTTTCTTCCCGCCTCTCTAATACCTCTTCATTCATCCTGGTGGCAGTGGGAGCGGTGTGTCACACATACACCCTTTTGTCCAATCAGCTTTGCCAGCAAATGTCCATGACAATAAGTGACAGGTCTGATTCCTGTGGAACAATACCAGCAGGACCTCCAAGACTCCAGCGGCCCCTTGGATATCCCAGAAGAGTTCCGGTGAACACCAAAATCCAAAAGATATAACTCATCTTGAAGGTGTAGCCAAATGAACTTCTTCAATTTGTAGATCTTGGCATCTCAATAAGAATTTGGTCTAGGAACCAGCTTAGTACAGAACCAGGACACCTGAACATGGGGGTCAGTTGGGAGGACTGGGCAGTCTAGGGGACCTCTGGCAGTGGAACCAGTATTTATCCCTAGTGCACAAATGGCCTTTGGGAGCCCATTCCCTATGGAGAGATACTCTCTCAGCCTAGACACATGGGGAAGGGCCTAGGCTCTGCCCCAAATGATGTGACAGACTTTGATGATTCCCCATGGAAGGCCTCACCCTCCCTGTGGAGTGGATGGGGGGTGAGATGGCAGGTTGGCTGGTGAGGGGCATGGAGGGGTAACTGGGACTGGTACATAAAATAAGATTGTTTTTAATTTAAATGAAATTTTATTTTAAAAAACAATAAATAAAAATAAGCATTTCTCTTTTCGGTTCCCCTGGAAGGGCTTCCTTAGCTCTTTGAGATGCTCTGATTCCCTTTTTCAACTCTGATCATAAATGAGATTTCCCTTGTACTGCTATATCAATAAATATTGGGATATCTTATATGTCTGTTGGGGAGAGTAGGGAGGGTAGAAGCACACAAAATTTTCTATCTTATACAGTGGGGATCCAACAGATGCTTCATACTAATAGTTATTTTCACCCAGTACAGGAAAACTAATGTCCAGTAATCACTGGAGTACGGTTGTGTTCTAGTATAAATTTCACATAATGGAAAAATAAAGTTAAATGTTAATAATGGTAACACCAGAGAGAAAACCCATACAAATTCAGTAAAATGTAAGCATCATAAAACTTTACAAAATTCCAGCTAGTAAGAATTTACTTTTAATGTAAAGCTTACAGTGGGCCAAGAAGTCCAATTTTAGTACATTCTGCTTAAAGTAAAATATATACATGAAAGTAGCTGAAATCCAACATATGTTACATGGAATGAGTAAGGATTTATTAAAATATAGAAACATGTTGAGGTGTGAAGTTAGGGATACATCAAAAGGAAGAAAACATTGAATTTGTTTTAGGAAGCATTTCCCAAAAATAAAGAGTCCAAGAGCATGTAGGATTATGTTTCAAATGGCTTACCGTAGGGCACATGGGCCTGTCAAAGATGGCGCCGAGGGGAAGTCAGATGGGTGAGTCCTGAGTTGTTCAGTGATTGGTTGCCTAGATCGAACCAGACAAGGTCAATGCATGAACAGCTCCTGTTCACTAGATAAAGCCTAGGGCGCCTAGGTGCATGATAGGCTGACCTTTAAAACAATTGGCTGGCTGTTTTCCCGCTCTGCGGTTATTTTCCTTTAAAAGACACTTACTCTGGGACAACAAATGAGTTCCTGCTTGACTAGACTCCCTGCTGAGTCTGGTTGTCTCTGGGATCCTGGCAGTTGACTTACCCTCCCTTGGACCTAGCTCCAGCCTTCCATGGTTGGGCTAAGACCCTGCAACTTACCATCCATTTCATAAATAAAAGTTGTGGTGCATACTGAAGGAAAACAAACAAAAGTACATAAACTGAATAAAGACATCCTTCCTTCTATTTCTGAGTGGTGTGGTGACCTAAGGAGACTGATACACAGCCAGGGTTTTCACTTTTAAAGCATACACACAAAGCAACTTTTGAAGCGTGAAAAATCTTGAGGAACAATGATGGTTGCTCAGATGCACACAAAGTAGGATGGCAACTTAGAGAAAATATTCCTAGATAGCATCCTAAGAAATGGCATTAAAATCAAAACTGAGTGAATTTTGGAGGTGGCAGGTTAGAACACACTGAAAGAAGTGTTTGTACCCTCCTCACATGTCACAGCCAGCCCAAAGGTGTTCCCATGCTGGCCCAGGAGGTGGTCACAGGACAGTATGGATGACAGCATTTTTATGATAACAGCTAGAGGCAGGGTGAGATTGCTTTTCCCACATGAACAAATAGATTTTTCAAGGGTTCTGTAGTTGAAAAAATATCAAAGTACTATACAAATTTTCAACATAATTTTGTCTTATAAGATTCTATGACTAAGAAATAAAATTAGTTTTTTTCCTCCTTTGTATTAATTTAAGCTCATTTTAACTGAGACACAAATGCATAGGAATCATACATATTTATGTGATATCATGTGACATTTCTACATGTGTTTATTTTGTGAAATGTTTAAATCATTTCAGGCATCTCTGTCTCCAAACATTTAGCATTTATTTATGGTAAAATCATTTAAATTACCATCTTTAGTGTCTGAAAACACATTATACTTTATGGTCATTTATAGTTACTCTATTTTTCAAGAGAACATCAGAAATTCTTACTTTTATGATTTTTTGAAAATTTCATACTTGAGTTTTATATTTACATCATTTTCACCACTTCCTCTTTTCCCCTCCACTTCCTTCTGTGTCCCCCACTTCCTCTCAAATTGTTGACATGGTGTGCGTGTGTGTGTGTGTGTGTGTGTGTGTGTGTGTGTGTGTGTGTGTGTCTGTAAATATAACCTGATGAGTCCATTTATTGTTGCTCATATGTATACTTTTTTTTTGGTTTTTTTCAAGACAGGGTTTCTCTGCATTGTTTTGGAGGCTGTCCTGGAACTCACTCTGTAGAACAGGCTGGCCTTGAACTCACAGAGATCCACCTGCCTCTGCCTCCTGAGTGCTGGAATTAAAGGCATGCTTTGGATTTGCTATCAAGGGTCTCCATCCTGGATCAGACCCTCTCTCAACAGCCACCAGTTCCCCGTAGCTCTTACTCCAAGAGTGGGGCCTTGTGAGATTTCCCTGGTGTTGCAGTGAAGGTCTTGTTCAGGTGACCACACTGCTGAAATTTCATGAGCACAACTTCCCTACCATACACAGAAGACGCCAACAATGGTCCTGACTTCCGCCACCTCTTCAGCAATGTCTCTTGAACTTGCGGTGTGGCTGCTGTGTTGTAGATGTAACAGCTGGGGTTGGGAACCCCACATTCTTGTGTTTTAAGAGGTTGTATGCTTCTGTGATGGTCTCTAACTGCTGCAGAAAGGAGCTTCTTTGATGGGGAGTGACCTTGACACTTATCTGTGGGAATAAGGATACATAAGGATAGGCATTCCGAATGGGATAGGAGATTATATTCATTTAGGACTAAAACTTAACACCCACTAGTGAGCTTGCCCCTAACCTGGCAATGACCAGTCTACCTGAAGTTCTTTGAGATCGGCCTCTGTGCATCCCATGTGTAACGAACTCGGGTGGCATTTGCTTCCAGTGTCTGTTTCATTTAACCTAGTGATGGGGCTTTACCCCTGTTATGGATAAGAAGAATTTCAATGTGCACATGTGTCACTCGCTGCTTCTTACATAAAAATGGAATTGCAGGAGCAAACAAATATGCACAACAAACGCAAAAATATCAACACCTGATTTTTTTCCTTTATTGAAAATAGCTCTTTTCAGACAATATATTCAAATTAAGGTGTCCTTTCCCCGACTCCTCCAAGATCCTCTCCACTCCCCTTCCCACCCTCCCATCCTAGTTCACATCCTTTCTGTCTCTGATTAGAAAACAGTCATCTAAGGAATAAAAAAATAAGATAAAAGAAAAACAAGTCTGAGTTGGACAAAACAAGCAAACAAGGAAAAGACAGGCATGAGAAACTCGCATGTTCACACACACAAAGATCCCACAAGCCCTGGATGAAATGACAGACTATGGGGACTGGGGAGAGGGAGAGAGGGGGACTTGTGGAAGGGCATGGGAGGAAGAGAGGGAAAGGGAGAGGGACCTGGGATTGACATGTGAAGCAACCTTGTGTCTAATCTGACATGTGAAGCAGCCTTGTGTCTAATTTAAATTTAAAAATAATTTTTAAAATCCCATAAAAACACAAATGAAACCCATAACATATATACAAAAACCTATACGGGAAAAAAGGGGGAGAAAAGCCTTGACACAACATTACATGACAAAGAACCTCCAAAGACATCCCTGAGTCCAATTTCTGTTGGGCATCTACTGCTGGGCTTGAAACCTAGTCTTAAGGGTAGTTTGCTTCCCCACTGAGATTCACGTAGAGAAAACTAAATTTTCATTTGCAAGAGATTACCAGTTGGAGATAGCTTCTGGGTTAGGAATGGGAGAGTGTGTCCACTTCTCCTCTGAGTTCTAGGGCCCCATGTGGTACAGACTCAGGCAGGCCCCGTGCATGCTGACAGCCTCTGTGAGCTCATTTGTATGTCTATCATGATGTATTTAGAATGCCTTGTGTCCTGGGTGTCCTGCATGCCCTGGGTCTTTTACACTCTTTACACCTCATCTTCAGCAGAATGGCTTGAGACCTAAGGAGGGGGATTTGATAATACATCCCACTTAGAGCTGTGTGTTCCATCTCTCTCTCTCTCTCTCTCTCTCTCTCTCTCTCTCTCTCTCTTCTCTTCTTTTCTTTCTGCACATTGTCTGGATATGGGCCTCTGTGTTTATGCCCACCTGCTATAGGAGGAAGCTTCTCTGATGATAGCTGAGCGAGACAGAATGTTATTAGAAGTCATTTTGTTGCTGGGCGGTGGTGGCGCACGCCTTTAATCCCAGCACTCGGGAGGCAGAGGCAGGCGGATCTCTGTGAGTTCAAGGCCGGGCTGGACCGATAGCCTCCAAACCAATACAGAGAAACCCTGTCTCGTAAAAACAAAAACAAAAAAAAAAAAAGAAGAAGAAGTCATTTTGTTGCTACGTTCCTTTAGAACAGCAGTATTTGATTTTCCCCTAGGACCATGGCAACCCAAGTAATGTCAGGTGTGGGTTCCATCTCATTGAATGGGCCTTACATCAAATCAGGTGTGGTTGGTTCTTCCAAAGACTTGTGATATTATTGCCCCAGTGTATCTTGCCTATAGATCACCACTATAGATTAAAGAGTTTGTAGCTGGGTGATTAAAGTAAAAGGACTGAGGGAGAGGGTGAGCCCCCTGAGATGTAATCTAATCCTAAGCAGTCAGCCTTAAACTCAGGCACAAATTAATAACACTAAATGAACTCAAAAGGTTGTATTTATATCTACTGACTTAACAATAACAAAGAGGTCATGAATTTGAGGAGTAGAGGCCACAGAAGGAGCTTGGGGGTGGGGGAGAAAGGTGATAGAAATACAGACTCATGTATGATTTTTTTAAATGAAAATATCTGTGAAACTAGAGTAGCTATCACCTGGAGTTTTGTACCGGTAAAATTAGATGAAAGGAAAATAGTTATAGAAGCAGAAGGTATGCATTATCATAAATTATCAGCTAGACACAGGAAATGATTTTACACAAGAACATAGGAAAAATGTGTGTCCATGGACTTTAAATCTTAAAAATATGGTGTAGAAAACAAAATATACACAGAGTTTAAATGTATTAATGGCAATAATTCAAAGGGAGTGAGATTGGTCCAGTTAAAATGTTTTAAATTTTAAAAGCATCCAAACTTTCTCATGGCTGGCAAAAAAAAAGAAAAAAGCTTAGACTCGGGTGTGATGGGGCACACCTTTAACCCCAGCACTGGGAAGGCAGAGCCTGGCAGATCTCTGAGTGTGAGGTCAACCTGGCCTACAGAACAAGTTTCAAGTCAGTCAAGCTTAGGCAGTGAAGGAAACCATGGAGAACAGAAAGCTGGTGAAGATGTCATTGACTTAGTGGGCATAGCTTCAACTCTAATAAACAGCAGAATTTGGCATCTTCAGCCACGTAGTTCTGGCTTTAGAGTTAAGGATAGAAGAAATGGGTTATGGAATTTTCCTCCCTGCCTAAGGAAAGCCACTGAGGCCAGGCACGTGTCAGGTGTGTCCCTAAGTGAAGGCGTAGTAGAGAGGCCATTGCATGCAGCTGTGAAGTTGAAGGCTGAATTGCCTTGGAGAATCCAAGATGTTAGAGATGCCAGAGTCATAGGACACCTGCCAAGGAGAGCTGCTAATGGGGAATGCAGCCTGCCTAAGAGAAAGAAGTGTGTTGCAGTCAGGAAAGCTAATGGAGTTGGATATCTGAAGAGCATTTTGACATCAGGCATGAAGATGCAGAGTTTGGAGTTTGCCCAGCTGGTTTTTGGTCTTGCTTGGTCCAGTATTTCCTCTGCTCCCTTCCTTACATTTTGGAATGGTAATGTATGTCATGTACCATTATACGCTGGAAGTATGGGATCTTTTTTATTTTGATTTTTGCAGGTGATTACAGTTAAGAGGTTGCATGAATCATAGAAGAGACTTTGAACTTTGAACTTTAAAACATTTTTTAGATGGTTAGAGACTATGGTGACTTTTGTGATTGCGCCAAATGCATTTTGCATTAGGATATTGTTACAAGTTTATGGGGGCCAGAGAGTGGAATTTGGTAGTTTGAATGCAATTGGCCCCCATAAATCTCGTAGAGAGTGGTACTATTAGGAGGTGTGGCTTTGGAGTGGGTGTGGTCTTGTTGGAGGAAATGTGTCACTGTTGGGGCAGGCTTTGAGGTTTTCTATGCTCAGGATATGACCCAGAGTCTGAGTCGACTTCCTGTTCCCTTCAAGCCTAGATGTAGTCAGCATGATATCTGCCTGCATGCCACCATGCTCCCCTCTTTTTAGACTGAATCTCTGAAACTGTAAGCAAGTCATCCCAATTAATTTTTTTCTTATAAGAGTTGTCATGGTCGTGGTGTCTCTTCACAGCAATAAAATCCCTGACAGAGCATCTAAAAATAATAACCACCCTTCATCCCAAAATGATTTCAAAAATGGAAGATGCAGCTTACAAGCAGGCACAGAAGGAATAATATTTACCAAAATTGTTAAAACATACAGAAAAGAGAACCAATGCCTCTGAAGTCATTATGCAAGAATTATTCACCTTACTCAGAATTCCTGGTAATACATGAAAATATATAAATTACGATGCACAAGAAAACAGAGAAAGAAGCAGCCACAAAAATAAAAAATGCAACGCATATTTACAAAATAGAAATTGCATGCAATTTTTTTAAAGAAAATCGATGTCTAAAGGACACATCCCAATTTAAAACAAATAGGGAAAAAAGCAAAAGCAGCAAGTAACACCACAGTAATGAATGATCTTGGGAAAGGAGCAGGGCATCCTGAGGGCAATGAAAACTTGAACTTCAGTCCCAGTTCAAGACTTATTTGCTTTTGATAAAAATGTTGACAGTACGTGCCACAGTAGATGGCCCCATACCCATGAACACATGGGAAACACCAATTTGACTCAGTGGATTACCAAGTGTATGGGACAAAAAAAAAAGACATGAAGCTAGGAGGAAGATGTGTTGGAAATGAACGAAATCCCTGGAACAATCATGTCTAAGACTTTGCATAAATATTTTTATTTCCCTCAACTAAGTAGCAAGGGATGAGACTGATAGAATATCGGAGAAGCTGAAGTTGCCATTGATAATCTATAACCAAACCACTTCCCAAAGTGACTACTGTTTTTCAAACCCATTGGTAATGTGTGAGTGGGTCATTTGTTCTCCTTTCTCAATAGCAGGTACTATCGGTATTTTTGACATTTCTCTCTCTCTCTCTCTCTCTCTCTCTCTCTCTCTCTCTCTCTCTCTCTCTCTCATGTGTAAGTTGTACAGTGGTACCTCGAGGTTTTAAGTTACAGTTGTTAATAACTGGTAATGAATATCCTTTTTCATTTGCTTATGTGCCAGTCTTATTACAGTTTTGGGGATAAATATCCACACAAGCCCTTTGACTATTTACTGAAATTGGGTTGTTGATTTTAGTTATTACTAATTTTGAGATTCCTCTTATATTCTAGTGAAATATAAGTGTATTGATAACCTCTGTTGCATGCCTGATCTAGTAAGTTTCCTACCAATAAGCAACATGTCTTTGCTTCATCTTGAAGGTAGTTTAGGCAAGCAAAAAAATTTGAACTTTGGAATATAACAATATGTTATTGTTTTGCTTATTGGATCATCCTGTTGGTACTTATAAAACACAGCCCCTAACCACAATAAGACAAGCTTTATTACAATTTAAAAAATTAGACTTTCACTGTCATAATTCTGTACTGTCTATTCTGTGTCACTGACCAATGTTTCTAACTCTTTGCTAATACTACACTGTGCTACAATTTTGCATTAAGTTTTAGAACTGGTAATTGTCTTTGAACAATGATGGGGTTTGTTTGTTTGTTTGTTTGTCTTTTTTAATCAGTCATTCTATCCCCTTTGCCCTTCCTCGTAGTTTAAAGTTAACTTGTTTACAAAGTTCCAGCTATGCTTTGTGTTAGACTCACTTTTCATGGATCTAAAACTCATGGTCATTCCTATAATTTTAAACTTCTGTTGGGATTTTCTCTTATTTGTGGATAAATAGGGAATATCAGCATGAGCCTTTGAAACAGATGCAGCAACAAAGACACATCTTTGGAGAACGCAGTATAACACACATAAACATGTGTGATAATCCTTGTCATTGTCAACCTAATAAACAGGCTTCTGTTACCACATTCCAGATTTAGATTGCTATGAGGGGCGGGACCCACTGGGGAAAGAAAGAAAAATCTATATTCTGTGCTTTTTCTCATTGTCTTCTAGTCTTCCTAAAGTTTCCGTTTTGTTGCTGTCTTCCAAGACTAATGTTAAAGAATTAACTGAAATAGAGGATGGAAAAGACAAACCCACCTCCACTTCCTGATTTTACCAGTGTTCTCATGCCAGATAGCCATGGTTCAGGACTACTCTCCTCATGGGCTTAAAAACTGAAGGGGGGGAAAAAAGGTCTTCAGAATTTCCGTATTCACTGTATACATTTTCCCCAGGTATTTAAGTCTCCCAAAACTTCACCAAATTGTGTATCACATGCAGTGGGAAGAGTATTCATAACCCAAACTTTTCTTTCTAAGTTGTCTCCACCACCCCCACCCCACCCCCGTCCCCGCACCCCCAGTGCTGCTAGGACCGTTACAATTTCATTCACTTCTATACTGTATCATAATGGCTTTCCGTAGTTGCTTCTTTCAGGAACCACTTAGAACTTAAGAGCTGCTGCATTTGCAAAGCCATCAAAGAAGCAATTGGTACCTTGTAAGGAAGTCGGGCTGCTGTGGCTGCAGACTTCAAATGCATTAACACACTGAGATCTGCTTCTGTAAAGATTGCCCCACCTTGAAATTTTCATGAATATGTCTTCTAAATTGCTGTTCCCCATGATCAAAGATACACTTAAATTTCTAGGTCAGAATATTTTGTAGCCAGGGATCAACTTCAAAAAAAGAAAAATTCAAGAGTATCTCAAAAACAAGTATTCCTTCCAGAAGATGAGGATGAAGGTCAGTTTCTTCTGTTGCTTTTGAAACATTCCATTGGCTTTCATGCCAAAATACAACCTTAGAAGTGTCTGATAATGAATCCCCAGATGAAAACTGGACATTTGTTTTCAGGCTAAGAGAAAAAGGACACATACTACTTGACACATATAAGGTAGTGAGACAATTTACTATATGCAGTAGAACTTAGTTGCCACTGGGCGTTAAGCAGATTGTACAATAAATGGAGTATCTGGTAAAGTGGCTGCCTTTATTGTAGAGACATTGAATTATTGACAGCTATTGGGTCCTTTTCAAAACTCAGTTATTGGACAATTATAGGAAACATTGAGGGAGGTCAAACCAAAATCATGGTTCAGAATCAATAACCTAAGTGCCCCTCGTCATGGACCCCTTATCTCATTTATCCTAAGTCCCCATTGAACTATGAGTGTCCTTACACAGTGCTTCAGAAGAAGCTCTCCCACTCAAAATACATCCTCAACTTGGAATCATAAGGCCAGCATGACCATAGCAGAGGCTCATCTTGCACAGCTTCCCTGTTTTCCCCTTAGCAAATGAGTCATAAAGGGGTTGATAAATGCACACTGCAGAAGCCCAATGAAAGGGAGGAAGCTAGGTTGTGATGGCAACTCATTTATTTTCTGCATCCTTTGCCCTTGAACCCAAGGGCTATGCTACTCCACTACTGTACTTACCTCTAGTCTGTTTCTGGAAATCTGGTCACAAACTAAAGGAACAGAAGCAAAGGAGATGAATCAAATGTGGCATTTCAGAGAGTCTGCTGAGCTTCTGGAGCCCCATGAAGACAAAAATCTCTAAAAGAGGATTACCTGTTCTTTATACCCCCCCATTGTGATTTCTTTCTGTCTCTAATAAATTCAGTAATTTGGGACACAAAGTTATTCAAAGCAGTTAGCAATTTAATAATAAAAATGTCCATCTATTTTTATATAAAACAGTGACCTTCTCCACATCTGAATGTTTTCATTATTTATCGGCTCCTCAAGCACAATTAAACATATGACTCATAACAGAAAAGAGACCTTTGAGTAGGTTGCATCATGTGATGGCTTTGATGGAGGGCGATGAACCACACCAAGTGTCTGTATCAGTCAATGGATATGCAGATGGAATGACTGGAATTGAATGAATCATCAAATGTGACTTACAGGTCTTATGAGCAATCACAATTCCCAATTGTTCTATTCCAACTTCCTCCCAAAGGCTGTATTGCAGTAACGAAACCGAATCACACAATGTTAAGAGTCATTGGATGTCTCAGACATCTCATAACTCTCTTCTTCAAAATCAATATGATAATTCAAATTTCCTGCCTAGTAAGTGTCCTGGTTCAAGATCATATTATAATACAGTAGTAATCTTTCCTCAGAAAGAAAACAATGCTGTAACATTTTACCCAATTCAAAGTTACTTTTACAGTATCTAAAATAGAGGAATGAAATCTATGTCTCTCTGTCTCTGATACTATTTCTCTTTTAGAGATAAACATGTAAGATAGTAGAAACACCTTTAACTTATATTAGTATATTTAGTGTGCCAAAGAAAAATTTGCTGAGGAAACCTAAATTAATTTTTGGCATTTTTCCAAGTAATTTAAATTTACTTTTTAAAATTATAATACAATTGCAGCATTTCTCCTTTCCCTTTCCTCCCTTCAAACCCTCATACATACCCCTTTCTGTTCCTCAAATTCATGGCTTCTTTTTTGATAATTGTTATTATACATATAATAACATTTGCATTTAGGACTATATATATATATTCCTAAATGCAAATTGTTCGATCCACATAATGTTACTCGTGCGTATGTTTTCAGAGGTGGTGTGGTCTTCCCTGAGGAAGCTCACCTCTCCCACCCCTAGCTTTCCTCAGTTGCCCGGAGCTCTTTGTATAGGGTTCAGGTCTTGTAGGCTCCTGCTCATCCACTGAGGCAAGTCCATTGGTGTCAGTCACCCTTGTTCAAATCATCCTTAAGTAGCTTCTGATGTTGCTAGGAGGCAATCCCACAGCAAACTCCCCAGTCCTCTGTCTCTCACAGTCTTTCTGCTCCCACTCCCACAGTGTTCCCTGAGCCATAGGTGTGGGACATCTTTGTAGATGATTCCATTGGGACTTGGATCCACAACTCGAATTTTCATTGGCTGTAGGCTTATGGTAATGATCTCTATCTACTATGAATAGAAGTTTCCTTCAACAGGGGTGAAGACTACATTTGTCTGTGAGGATAGGAGCAAAATATTTACAGATAGTTGCTGAGGATTATGGTAGTTTAGCAGATTGCTAGTTGCAGATGCTCTTCCAATTACCATGGCATCACCAGCACTGAGTCCCAGTACCAGGCATAGCTTTCCTCTTGTGAAACAGGTCTTAAGTCAATGAGAAAGCGATTGACTACCACCAAGGTGAGCATGCCATTATCACATCCTTAAGATTGCCATGGCATGCTAGTTAATGGTGTGGTTCTACAGGGATCGTAGCTAGGTAGGATTGCTAGTTGCCTTCCTCCTTTGGAGGATTGCATGGTACCTTCCGTTACCATGAAAGTGAGTCCCCATGGAGGAGGCATTCAGCTCAGTTCCAGACCAGGAGTCTCTGGGACTTATTTTTGAAGTGCATAATGTCTTCAGCAACAGGGACTTTCCTTCTGTCTCTGGTAGGTAACCAAAGGCAAAAGAATTGCTGTATGTTTTGGGAGTCTCTTGGACAGCCCAGATCAACAACACTAAAGATTCCTTCTCCTGTATGTTATTGGTGGTTTTGTTACATGGTTTTTGGTTTCTTGGAGGGAGTACCATTAGCCCAGATGAGAAAAGTTCTTGTATTATAGGTCTTTTTTAGTTAAATAACTAATATATGGTTCTGTGTGGGTTTTTCAGACATTCTTATTGTTATTTTATCTATTTTTGTTGCCAATATACTTCAAAATATTGGAAAACATCTATAATTAGTGTTTATTATTAGGAAAGAAATAATAAGACACTTCCTGTATAGTAAAAATCAACTGGGGGTAGCAAGGAGTCTTGCATGATTTTGCATTAATAGCTGTCCCAATTCTCATCTAAAATTAAAATATCTCTACCCATAAGCATTCTTCTCATTGTTTCTCTGCATGCATTGATATTTATGGATCAGTATGCAATTTACTATCTGTATGTTTAATCATAATCAGCCAGGATGCTATGTTTGGCTGAACCTATAAAATGTGCTCTAATGATTTTTAAATGTTTAATAATCACTGCATTTGTGCATATGAATCAGAAGCTTGTGTTTAATTATTGATAGCAATTAGTATACAGAAGCAGACAAACACCATCTGGTGGTAGAAATGATTATCTATCTGTCCTTTCACTCATGGTACTGATGTAATGCATCATTGGTTGGGTTCTTCCAGACTGAAAAAAAATGTTCCCTTGAATACCCTCAGCTAGTGAAGCCCCAACTTCTTTTACCCCCAAAGTATCAGTAGCTACCATTCTCTCAAGTAACTCACAAATTTTGGGTAGGTCTTCCCCTTCAGTTAAACATACCTAAGCGTGATTCTAATTCCCGTCAAGTTGACAATTAGCATTAGACTTCACAACACTTCACCTTATAGCTTGATGTCTAAAAACAATCTTTTAAACAAAACATTCTACCTTAGGCCCCCTAAAAACTCATTTTCATCTCATAATTGCATTTAGTCCACTTCTAAAAAAAACCCAGTCTTTAAAATTTACAAGACTGTCTAAAATCCAACATTCAAAGCCCCTCCTGAACGTACCTGAATATAATAAAAGCAATATACAGTAAACCAACAGCTAACATCAAACTAAATGGAGAGAAACTCAAAGCAATTCCTCTAAAATCAGGAACAAGACAAGGCTGTCCACTCTCTCCATATCTCTTCAATATTGTACTTGAAGTTCTAGCTACAGCAATAAGACAACAAAAGGAGATAAAGGGGATACAAATAGGAAAAGAAGAAGTCAAACTTTCATTATTTGCAGATGATATGATAGTTTACATAAGTGACCCAAAAAACTCCGCAAGGTTACTCCTAGAGCTGATAAACACCTTCAGCAATGTGGCAGGATACAAGGTAAACTCAAAAAAATCAGTGGCCCTATTATATACAGATGATGAAGTGACTGAGAAAGAAATCAGAGAAACATCACCTTTTACAATAGCCAAAAACAGCATCAAATATCTGGGGATAATGTTAACCAAGGAAGTGAAAGACCTGTATATCAAGAACTTTGTGTCTTTGAAGAAAGAAATCAAAGAAGATACCAGAAAATGGAAAGATCTCCCATGCTCTTGGATTGGTAGGATCAACATAATAAAAATGGCAATCTTCCCAAAAGCAGTCTATAGATTCAATGCAATCCCTATCAAAATTCCATCACAATTTTTCAAGGACCTGGAAAGAACATTAATCAACTTTATATGGAAAAACAAAAGGCCCAGGATAGCCAAAACATCCCTATACAATAAAGGAACTTCAGGAGGCATCACCATACCTGACTTCAAGCTCTATTATAGAGCTATAGTCCTGAAAACAGCTTGGTATTGGCACAAAAATAGGCAGGTAGACCAATGGAACCGAATCGAAAGCCCTAATTTTAACCCACACACCTATGAACACCTGATTTTTGACAAAGAAGCTAAAACTGTACAGTGGAAAAAGAAAGCATCTTCAACAAATGGTGCTGGCATAACTGGGTACTGGTATGCAGAAGACTGCAGATAGATCCATGTTTATCGCCTTGTACAAAACTTAAGTCCAAATGGATCAAAGATCTCAACATACATCCAGCCACACTGAAACTTTTAGAAGAGAAAGTGGGAGATACTCTTCAACGAGTTGGTACAGGAGACCACTTCCTAAACATAACACCAGTGGCACAGGCACTGAGATCAACAATTAACAAATGGGACCTTCTGAAACTAAAAAGCTTCTGTAAGGCAAAGGACACAATCAAAAAGACAAAAAGGCAGGCCACAGAATGGGAAAAGACATTCACTAACCCTACATCTGACAGAGGGCTAATCTCCAAAATTTACAAAGAACTCAAGAAACAAGTCTCCAAAACACCAAAGGATCCACTTGAAAGGTGGGGTACAGAACTAAATAGAGAATTCTCAGTAGAGGAGGCTAAAATGGCCAAGAGACACTTAAGAAAGTGCTCAACATCCTTAGCCATCAGGGAAATGCAAATCAAAACAACTCTGAGATACCATCTTACTCCTGTCAGAATGGCTAGAATCAAAAACACTAATGACAGTTTATGCTGGAAAGGATGCGGAGAAAGGGGAACATTCCTCCACTGCTGGTGGGAGTGCCAACTGGTACAGCCACTTTGGAGATCAGCATGGAGATTCCTCAGGAAAATGGGAATTAATCTACCACTAGACCCAGCAATTCCACTTTTAGGCATTTATCCAAATGAGGCAGGTTCATACAACAAGGGCATCTGCTCCACTATGTTCATAGCAGCATTGTTTGTAATAGCCAGAACCTGGAAGCAACCTAGATGCCCCTCAACTGAAGAGTGGATAGAGAAAATGTGGTACATTTACACAATGGAGTATTACTCAGCAGAAAAAAACAATGGAATCTTGAAATTCGCAGGGAAATGGATAGCACTGGAAGAAACCATCCTGAGTGAGGTATCCCAGTCGCAAAAAGACAAACATGGTATGTACTCACTCATATATGGATTTTAGATATGGATCAGGATAGTGCCAGTCTGCACTTCCACAGATAGAGAGTCTGGGAAACAGGAAAGAACCTAAAAGATATGCATATATGCATAGTACCCAAGAGAAGAGGATGGAGACAAGATCCTCTGAATGGATGGGGAACAGGGCGAGGGGGGGTAGTGGGACCTGGGAAGAATAGAGGGGGTAAAGAGGAAGGGAGTTGGTCATGGGGGAACAGGAAGTTGAGGGGGTGGGGGTAGAATAGGGGGAAGAGGGAATCATAGGATCGAAGACAGATCAGGCACCAGAGTGACCTCGAGTGATCTAAAGGTATAACATCAATTGGCAAGCTAAGCAATAGTGGAAGGACCACCTCGAATGCCCATTCCTGATAATGAACTTGATGTCTATAACTATTCGGGAGCCTTCATCCTGGGACTGATGGAAGCAGAGGCAAACACACAACTAAGCACTGAACTGAACCCAAGGAACCCAGTGACAGAGAGGAATGATGAGCAAATTGGCAAAGAATGGGCTGGCAAAACCAGCAGAGACAGCTGATCTGAACAGGGGAGTGCTCTTGGACCCCAGACCGACAGTGGGGAGGCCAGAATGGGACTGATCTGGACCCCCCAAATGGGAGTGTCAGTGAGAAGGCCTGGACAACCTATGGGGCTCTGAGCTGTGGATCAATGTCTATCCCTGGTATACAATCTGTCTTCATGTGCCTATAGCACAAAGAGAGATGCTCTCTCAGCCTGGACTCTTAGGGGAGTGCCTTGACCCTACCAAGAGTAAAATGATAGACTCTAGACATCCCCTATGTGGAAGGATTTGGCAATAGGGTGGGAGGGAGGGTGGAAGGGGAGTGCGGGAGGAGGGGAGGGAGAGGGAACTGGGATTGACATGTAAAACAAGCTATTTAAAATTAAAATAAAAAAAAATAAAAAAAAATTTAAAAAAGCCCCTCCTGAAACAACTGTGAGCCCTTACGAAGCAAAAATGTTAAGCAGTTACAAATTTCCAATACTCACTGTTGTGGAATTAACGTTACCACTCTCAGCAGAGGAAGATAGCAAGCAAGGCTTGGGCCAAAGTAAGGCTGAAACCTAACAAGCAAAGCATGAAACCCTGAAGCTCTACGTTTACCATCTGAAACTCAGGATACATTCGTCGGCACTCTAAGTGACTTGAGTAGCGTTACCTCCTCCATCCCGAGCACCTCTAACTCACCTGTATTCTCTTGGACCAGATATACTTTGTTTCTTAGGGTTGCACGGCTGACATTCCCTAGTCCTGTTACCGCCAGCATCCCGGGGTTACCACTGCAACTGAGACTTTAGCCTCACAGCTTCACCTAAGTTTCTCAGAGCACCTTCGTGAGGAATCTGACCCCGTCACACACTGCCTGATCACACTGGCTCACTGGAACGTTAGCACAAACCTCCGTGACTCCATCCCTCTGGCGTTTTTCATGCCAGTTAAAACAGTATATAGTGCTTGGACATTGCTGCCAAGCTGTATGGCCGGTTTGAGCTGCAGGCTGGTCCCTCTGTCTGTAATGGCCTCTACGCCCTGAGTGATCTGTGAAAGCAGTTGTTCTCCAGCTAGAATCCCTTCATCTGCATCCTCAGTTCAGGCCTTCACCTTTCAAATGAACTTGGATTTGTTTCAAGTTGGAACTTGATAGGTGGGCACCTTGCCTATTGTTCCAATGCAGAACACTGGGTTTATCCTTAGTGCAGGTAATCCCTTTGACAACTGCAACTCTCTTTTCGACCACATTGTCTGCAACTTTGAACCACCTGCTTTCCACACCCAGTTGCAGAGTTTAAAAATTACCTTTGTCCTCTGGTTTGGATCGTCTCGCTATGGCCCTTCATAAGACAAGTGAGCATAAAAATGGCACAACCTAGAAGTTATCCTCTCTTGAAATTTCCTTTGCCAAACTTACAACAAATGGGCTGTGAATTTATGAATACAGCTTCACTTAAAATCTCAGAAGACGTGCAGAAGGCATCCAAATTCTTTAACGGAATGCAACATGAATGGCAACTAACCCATCTCTTGATAGAATCCAGGTTCATTCTAAATCCTTATGAGCCGGGCTGCCACGGTCCACGGTTTTCTCAACATTCTGATCCCCTGCAGTCAACAACGGAGTGACCCCTTGACACCAAGCTTATAGTACAATAATACTTTTCTTGCCTAAAGTTCCACACTCTCCCACACACCTTGCCCAAATCACTTCCAGGGGCTTAAGGACTACACGGTCAAGAAAACGGCAGCAACCCTACTTCTCAGTACCAATTTTCTATTCATTACTTTTCTTGTTGCTTTGAAGAAAGAAAGAAAAAATAGAAACACCTAAAAAATGCGGCCCAGAGAAAGAAGGTTTTATTTTGACTTACAGTTTGCCGAAATACCTGGGAAGACAAGTAAAACCGAAGACTTCCGGGAGTTAAAGGAGATGAGCACACAAGCTCGCCTCTTATCCAGAACAGTGTGTGAAGCCTCCTGGGCCTAATGAATTGCACACACAGGGTGAGAGGTGAGGAAATGAAATCTGAGCCCACCGTGTACCACGCAGTGTATATTGCTTCTCTTGCATTGCAAGGTCTGCGTTGCACAGCCAAATTTCACGAGTGATTTCACATGAGAAAGTACCCACTCTTAAAAGTCCCCCTAAACTTTTGTCGGTAAGACTCCAAGAGTGACAGGAATGAAGTGTTTATTCTCCTGTCGATGAGCAGCAAGGTTTATCTGCCAGCAGTGACGGCGCATAGGCTTGTGGTACTGTTGAACTCTCCCTACCCTGGAGATTACTAGGGGGGAAAAAATAGGCAGAAAGACAGCAGGATGGGAAGGTGCGCAGAACTCTGCAGTACGTGAGTGTGCATGAGTAGAATATATGAGACACATCAGTTCTGTTCTTTGGAACTAAGGTTGAAGAACTCATTCTCATATATGACCCCTGGGATCTCAGGGGAATTGATGAGACTCTGATTTTACAAGAAACGAAACATGAAGTCTCCAATCCACCTACTTAATACAAGTTTTATGAAGAGGTTAAAAGAATCACAGATTGCTATACTCTTTACTTTATACATAGTCCATGAACTATAGATAATTGTAGCTACAGCTGTTCATGAAATATTCATTAATCCCAACATGACTTAAGAAAAGACAAGAACAATGACATAATTGCAATGGAGTGAACTTATTTAAAATATTACCCACATATTTATCCCCAAAGAATTCTGGCAGAAGACCTGAAAAGATGAATCTTTGTCATAAAAAATAGAAAATTGATTTAAGTCCTTGATGCTAGAAAGAACTAAATATGTTATTCCTCAGAAATGCCAGAGAGGATCCATTTTTGTTCTGAACAAGCAAGTACTTTTTGGAAACCTTTCTATCGCATGACAAGATGCCCTCCATTAAATTAATTTGCACAAATTCCCACTGTGATAGCCACATTTTGAAAGTGGAATTTGATCATGGAGTTTTTATTTAATATGCAGGAAACATGTTCTTAGATTCATCATATTCCCCATGATATTTCTGCCCCTTTCATCCATGACGAAAGAAGATCCCTTTGAAGTTCTGATTGCCTCCAAAATGCTATTAGGTAAAAGAGGGTGATTTATCCAATTAGAGCTACTGCAATTTTACATGAAAAAAATTAACATTGGGAAACAGACTCAAAAGTCTTGTTTAGGGGCTGGGTAGTTTGGTTAGTAAAGTGCTTGTCAAATAACCATGAGGATTTGAGTTCAATCCCCAGAAACTATATTAAAAGCTGGGTGTGACAGTCATTTATAATCCCAGCAATGGGGAAATAGAGACAGGTAGATCCCTGGGGTTTGCTGGCCAGCCAGCTGGGCTGATCCAGAAGTTTTGAAACCAAGTGAGAGACCATGAAATTATATTTAAAAACTCTAAAATAAAACAGTTGAGTTATAGCCCTGTGGAAAACTGTGTATTCGTATTAGTGAGGGCATAAATCATCTTGTGTAGAACTATGGGTGTAAGGATCAAGAATGTGCCAGGATGACTTAGAAGACTAAGTAGGAAAGGAAATCACTTTTCTGAGTGTGGAAAAAAGTGAAACCATTTTCACAACTCAGTAATGAGACAAGATGTCCACCTTCTGCACTTTATTCAACATAGTGGTCGAATTCTGAGATGGACATCAGAGCAACAGAAAGAAAAGTGATGTAAATTGAAAATAATTATTGCCCTCTACTAATTATCTGATCCTATCTGTAAAAGACCTTAAAGATTACACTAAACAACTCATGATTCTGGTAGACACTTTTAGAAAAATAGTAAGATAAAAAACCAGTATTAAAAAAAAATCACAGGAGCTGTTCTCTATACCAGTAAGCAACAGATTAGAGAAAATCATGAAAGCAGTCCCATTCACAGTAGAATAAAAATTGGAATAAAAATAACCATGAAAGTGAAAAATCTATGAAGATATATAGCTACTAAGAAACAACTGCTAAAGTTTTGCATAGGCAAACACACACACTCATGCACGCTCACACAGACACACACACACACACACACACACACACACGTGTGCACACTAAAACAGTCATATCTGTAACGTTAACTCTTCCTGCCAGTCGTCTGGGTCCGAAACTGTCTCAGCCCCCAAGTAACACACAAGACACTATGTTAATTATGAAGCCGTTGTCCATTTGCTTGGTTTCCTATCGGCTGGCTCTGATTTAATTATTAACCCAAAACTGCTAATCTGAGTATTTCCACCTGGTACCAGAGAAAGGGTCTGGACCTCTTACTCCTCTGACGTCCTACATCATGACTGACTGTGCCTCTGTTTCCCAGAATCCTCCTCGAATCCTAGTCCCAGCTATCTTTCTTCACTATTGGCCAACAGTGCTTTATTTAATCAACCAATAAGACAGCATACACAAAGAAGGACCTCCCCCATCACATATCCAATGAAGTCTTGATGTGCATTTGAAATCTCATGTCCAACAGGAAAATTTCCAGTTCATGCTTGTGGTCTCTGACCATAATATTGTGTGTGGCTTCCCACGGGAGAGAGCTATTGTATACATGAACCCACAGTGACTGTGACCACATGCACGAGATCCACACAACCCTGGACACGCTGGCACTTAAAGGGGGATGAGGTTTGGTGAAGAAGATACCCACAGAAACAGTTGACCTGACATAATGAGAGCACGCAGACCCTAGTTGTAAAGCGAGGAAACCAGCATTGGAACAAACCAAGCCCGCTGAATGTGGGTTTCAGCTAGGAGGCCAAGACAGTCTATGGAACCTGTAACAGTGGAGCCAGGGTTTACTCCTAGGTCACAGATGGACTTGGGAGCCCATTCCCAATGGAGGGATACTATTGCAGCCCAGATACCGAAAAGAGTGCCTGGGCCCTCCCCCAAATGATGTGATGGACTTTAATGATCCCCCGTGGAGGGTCTCACTATCCCTGGGGAGTGGGTTATGGGTACATTGGGGGGTCGGTGGGAAGCATGGGAGGATGGGAAGGTGAGGGAATGGGGAGACAGATATGTAATTTTCTATATAAATAAATAAAATAAAAAACAGAATTCTTTTATATACTGGCTTTTATTTCTTTTTGTTTCCTTTATTTTGTAACTTCGTGGTTTTTAGGCCATGTATCCAACTATACTTTAATTCCAATTTCATGAAAATCAAACAGTTTCTGAGATTCAGGCATATTTACAGTTTGTTGTATATAGGATCAGCTATAGACGAGTTGGATTTAAGATCTCTGACATTAACCATCTCAATTAGACAACATCCCAAACTCTGAAGTCAAGGAAAATTCCCACTGTTTCCATCTTCCCTCAGTCTTCCCAGGTAGTCAGCGACCCTCAGGTATGCCCCCCACTGGGCTGACAATGTCAGTATCTGTTATCTCTTACCTTGGGAGGTTGGATGTCTTACCTACACATCTTAGTAACAAACACTCCCTCTATGTTAGTGAAGGGATTTGCTCTGAACAGTTAGCACCATTCAGGCTCTGACACTCCACTCACAAAGGTAGCGTGTGACACAGGGTTTGACAGCAACTGGCTTAGACCTATCCAAAAGCATGTTTTTCTATCATTGCAAGAGTGTCAAGTAATAATTATCAAAGGTGATGTAATACAGGAAAAACATTCACAAAGATTTCACTAAGTAAACTCCCAAGTCTCCTCCCTTCAGCATAACAATCCTCTTAGACTTTATTATCATATCTTTGTCTCTTTAAGAGAGACAATAAAAATACTTCTTGAGAGAAATTGCCATGAAATTCTAAAATTTAAGTTACTGATTCATTTAAATATCAGTAACTTAAATTCAGTATTTTATGTTCCAGCTACATTTATCACTAATGTCTTTGTTTAACAAAATTAGGCCTGGTTCCACTAGCTGGGAAGAAAAGAGACATGAATACATATAATGAATATGTCTGATCATTATTCAAAGAAATTTTCTCTTCAGATAAAATTTTGGTTATCACAAGCCCCAGCAATTCCACTTTTAGGCATATACCCAAAAGATGCACATTCATACAACAAGGATGTCTGTTCCACTATGTTCATAGCAGCATTGTATGTAATAGCTAGATCCTGGAAGCAACCTAGATGCCCCTCAACTGAAGAGTGGATAGAGAAAATGTGGTACATTTACACAATGGAGTACTACTCATCGGAAAAAAACAATGGAATCTTGAAAATTGCAGGCAAATGGATGGCACTAGAGGAAACCATCCGGAGTGAGGTAACCCAGACACAAAAAGACAAACATGGTATGTACTCTCTCATATATGGACTTTAGATATGGATCGGAGCAGTGTCAGTCTACAATCCCAGTGCAAGTGAGTCTGAGAAACAAGGAGGTTCCCAAGAGAGATGCATGATACCCCAGAGAAGTGGAATGAGCAGTTCCTGAGCAGACTGGGAACATCGGGGGAGGGGAGAGGGAACCAAGAAAAAGAGAGTGGGAGAAGAGGAAGGGAGAAGAAGGCATGGGGGAGCAGGAAGGTTGGTATGTACATTTGTTACTTTCCTTTTGAAATTATAACTTATTTTTTCCTTTTATTGGAAATAGATTATTTTATCATGCATTATATCCTGATTATGGTTTCCCATCCTTCTACTCCTCCCAGTTCCTCCCCATCTCCCCTCCCATCCAAATCTGCTCCCCTACTGTTTCTCATGAGAAAAGAACAGTATTCTAAGAGATAACCACCAAAGGTAGCAAAGATATAATAACAGAAAGCAAGCACAACACATCCAAGTTTAACAAAGCAATCCGACAGAAAGAAAAGAGCCCTAAGAGAAGGCACACGGCTGAAAGGTATAATGTGTACGCAGAGAACTTAACTGCTGACCCACATCAGCCCTGCCTTTGCTGCTTTGGTGAGTTCATATGAGCCTTGCTCAGTTGCTGAGTCCAGGGTGAAATCCAAGAAGTGATGACTAGTGGTCAATTCAAGAAGCGTGTCTGAACAGACGCTAATGACAGAAATTATTGACTTGTAAGTCGTGTCACTCCCTGGAATCTTTTTTTTAACAGCATCATTTACACATTGGTTGCCTCAGAGGTAATATTAGACTATGCCTGAACTTTTTTTTTCACCTAAAAAGGTCTAAAAGTTCGTTGTGTGCTGTTCTGCAGTATCCGAGCAATGTATTTTAGTGAGCATGTTGCTATCATTAAGCACTTGGGTATCAAGGGAAAGTTAATTCCATGGTGATTTGCTTCCCTCCTTAATACAGGGACACCCCCCCTTTATTTTTTCACTAGACAATCTTGTTCCGGGGCGGCTGATTCAAAGAACTGGGCTTGTACTTACCTAATTATTGGAGATTCTGAGTCATCTGGTTACAATAAAACTGTGTATTCCCCTTTTGTTTATCCGTTTCTCTAGCTCCCATGGCTGGGCATTTCTTTAGGGAGCTTTCAGTTCATGAAAAAGCTGTAGCAGAGCACTGAAAAAGCGCGCAAGAAAATCTCCAACGGTGCATCCGGCCGGGCCTCTGCACTCACGAGAGATGATGGTCCTGTGAAGCAGCTGTGGTCTGGAAGACTCTGAGTAGACTAGTCCTGCTGGAAGGCAAACGAGAAGGCTGCGTCTAGCATTCAAAACAACTAGTGCTGTAGCAAATAGTTCTTCAAAATTTACTCTCTGCAGCCGTAACCCTTTCATGAAGTTGCGTGCCGTCTAGGATGATATGTACGCTACACGTTGCCTATAAAGCTTCAGTTGAGCGCGTGTGGCTGCAGAAGGAAAAAACGGAAGAATGTGTATCAGTATCATCATAAAGACACCCTAAATTGTGCGGGTAGCCTAACCTTCCCTTAATCTCACCCAGTTTCTTACGTACAAGAACTTGGGATGGATTTTAGCAATCTACAGTTTACTTGCAACTATCCCATAAATTAGCATATTGTATAAACAATAAATATTGATTGAGCATAAGTACATTACAATGTATCCCCTACCCTCAATCCAAAACACAAAGAACCAAATTGTTAAAGAGCACAGAGCCCAATTCCCTCTTGATAAGCATGAGGAAACATACTATAAAAGCAAACTAAAAGCCAATGGTTCAGTAATATTCCCAAGGGTCTATTACAGGAAAGGAGGTCTCCGTCGAGTCTACAGATTGCATCAGTTTGTGAGACATTCCCTGTGAACCAGGAATTGGACTGTCTATTTGAAAATTATTTTTAATTGGTGATTATACTATAAGATTATTTTATTATCTTAAGCAAGTCACCACTACATTCTACATATCAGGGAATGAACGAAATCACCATATTAACAAGGAATAAGATGAGGTGGCTATCACTACCGAAGTACAGGGGCTTCAAGATATTCTCAATCAGTTATCTCTTAGGCTTCTTCGTAATACTTTAACTGACTGCATTTCTCTTATCTGAGTTATTATGTATTTCCAGAAAGGAAGAATTCTTAGAAGCAAGAATCCAGGCAATGAGAATATGAGTTCTTATCTCATAAATGTGGCTTAAATATGTTCTATATAATAAATAAATTAGAAAGCTATAAAAGTAAAATTAGTATTTGGTTTTACAGGACTGAAGACATTCCTATCAACCAGAGAAGCATCTTCAGCTGACAATGCTTATTACACTTACGAGCCAGAATAGTTATAGCATTGATCACTGTAATAAGAAACCCACATCAACACTTGTCCCTAATTATACTTCTTGTGTTTTTAATTCAAAAACCACAACCCTAGCAAGGGTCTTGTAATGCTTATATTGAGTAGGCATAATAACAAGCTGCCCTAAGGGGAGGGGTTTGATGAAGACATCCCATTTGGGACTGAGTGTTCCATAATTTCTTACTCTCTGAATATTCTCTGATTGTGGGTCGCTGTATCAGTTCCCATTTACAGTAGGAGGAAACTCCTCTGATGAAGGTTTGGTGAGACACTCATCTATGGGTGTAGAAGAATGTCATTAGGAATAATTTGATTGTTGTGTTCCTTTAGCAGAACAATAGTGTTTGGTTTTCGACTAGATCTATGGCATATCTAGTCTCTGGTTCTTGGCCACCCAAAGAATCAGGTATGAGTTCCATCTCATGGAGTGGGCCTTAAATGCAATTAGAGGGAGATTAGTTGCTTCCACAAAGTTTTCAATATTGCACCAGCATATATCACAGGTAGGACATGGTTGTAAATCACACGGTTTATAGCTAGTTGACAGTTACCTTTCTTCTCTGGTAGCACACAGAGTACCTTTCGGTATCATGAACACCAGTCAGTAGAGGTGAAGACTCTAGTTAGGCCCAGCTCACCTTCCCTGTGTTAAATGAGTTGTGTAGGTGTTGTCTTCAGCAATAGGGCCAAACAATCAGATCTGGAGAGCAACTAGTCATCTTGACACTAACCTGGGTTGTTTGGGGGTTTCCATGGGGCCCCTTTGGCCAACAACTCAACTAGATGTAAACCATTCCTTGCACTGGAGGCTTCACTTGGTGACAAAGATGCTAGTTGGAGTATTGTCTCTCACATAATTTAGTTACTCCATTTATATTTCCATTTATATATAACCCCTCACATAGTTCATACTTTTAGTAGTCTCTCCCCACATTCCCTCCCCCCTCTCTTCTGTCCCTCTCACCATTTAATCTTTCCTTTCTAATCTCCCCCTGCCTCTCTATAACTATATATTTATTTCCCTTCCTTGGGAGATCCTCCTCTCCCTGACAATCCCTTATTTAAATAACCTCTGTGGTTATATGGATTGTAGCATGCATATCAAAGGCTTAAAAGCTGATATCCATACATAAGAGAACATACACAATATTTGTCTTTCAAGGTCTGGTTTACTTCTCTATGTGATTTTTTTCTAACTCCATTTACCTACAAATTTTATAATTTCATTTTTAATGGCTGGATAATGCTTCATTGTTTAATGTAGTATATTTCCTTTCCTATTCATCTGTTGCTAAACACCTAGGATGTTTTCCATTTTTGGCTATTATTAATAGAGAAGCAATGAACATGGGTGAGTGAGTATCTCTGTAGTACAATGCAGAGTCATTTGGGGTACAACTAGATCTTGAAGTATATCTATTCCCTGCCTCCTGATGAACAGCCATACTGATTTCCATAGTGGCTGTACAAGTTTGCACTTCCTACCCACTGTGAATCAGTGCTCCTCTGTCCCTACACCTCCCCAGCATTGGAAATTTATTTTATTGATCTTAGTCATTCTGACAGGTGTAGAATAGAATCTCAAAGTAGTTTGATTTGCATTTATTTGATGACTAAAGATTTTGAACATTTCTTTAAGTGTTCCTTGGTCATTTGTGACTCATCTTTTGAGAACTCTCTGCTCAGTTCTGTGCCCCAGTTTTAATTATGTTATTTTTTCTTGATGTCCAGTTTTTTTAATCCTTCATATATTTTATATATTAACCCTTTATTGGATGTGTAACTGGTGACGGACGATATCCTCCAATTCTGTAGGCTGCCACTTTGTCTGAATGGTAGCAATCTTTGTCATACAGAATTTTTTCAATTTCATGGAGCCCCATTTATTAATTGTTGTTCTTAGAGCCTGTGCTATTAGTATCCTTTCAGAAAGTATTTTCCTGTGGCAATAAGTTCAAGATTATTCCCCACTTTCTCTTCTGACAGATTCAGTGTTTCTTTTTGAGCCAAATGGGAACCATTACAGAAATCTGTAACACATCAAGATGCAAAGAACAAAAGAATATGGGGAGCCCACACCCAGTTCATACATCTCCACTTAAGGATCAAGGCACACTGTGGGAAAGGAGAGTGTAAAACATTGTAAGAGCCAGAGAACAAGAGCCTCTGCTTTGAGATAAGTGTCTACTAGATATGGCAGAGACACAACACCCATGAAATCTCAAAAATAGGACCACCTAAACAAGACCTGCAGCGTGACACCACCAGTCAACACGTTGACAGTAAGACAAAAATCTTAAAACTTCCTCATTTTGACCTAACCTTCAGAATTTTGTCGAAGTTACAGTTGCATATCATTCATAATAGGTGAAAAGGGATTCAATATCACCCTTATAAAAAAAAGGATGCAATTTTCTTATTTCTCAAAAATAATTGATCCATTGCAGTTATGCTTTCATAAATCAGAAGAATAAAGTCCCATTAATTTTTCTATGGCATGTTCAACTCTATCTGGGACTTTTTCCTACAATGTTAGAGTTTCTGTTTACTGTTGGATTTTTAGATGCTATCATTAAAAGCCTTGCTCATTCACTCAGGAAAAGCACTAAAAGTGTACTTTGTTGAGACCCATACTGTACACACAGATAGAGGAATTTTGAGGAATTCTCAGTATTTCTATTGAGAATATTCTTTTTAGAGATTAAGTTAAAATTACATTTTAAAAAAACACGGGACATAGACAAGAGGTAGACGTCCTTCAAAAATCTTAATCTTGTTTTTATCTGAGCTAAGCATGTGTTTCACTTCCTATTTCTGGCCGTATCAATCACTACCTACTGTTTGTAACCCTGTACACTGGCCGTGTACTCCCTCCTTACACTGTCTGGATTCTCTTCTGTAACACTGGCCCTTCTCCTTTCCTGTATCTGTAATTCTATAACTGGATCTTTTGTCAAAGTCCTGTTGCAACCTAGTCTCACTGTACCATTTCAGAAAGCATTTCACCTGGAAAGGCTTGTCTCACACACACTATCCATCCCACGGGATCACTTCAGCCACTCTCCCCAGAGAGGATTAGTGTCCACCCCACTTAGCGGGGCGCCTTGACTTGGAAAGAGCTCAGTAACATCCTGAAGATGCCAATAAAAGGTGCTTAGGGCTTCCTGAATCTCCACGTTCCCAAGAATCACCTAAGGCCACAACAAGGATTTCTAAATACATAAGTACAACCTTCTCAGACTGTACAATGTAACTTGTAAGCATATTTCCAGGATGTATGTAGCAACAATTAACAGAAAAAGATGTCATAAATTTGAAAAAGAGAAAGGAGGTGGTATATGGGAGGTGTCTTTGGAGGGAGAAAGGGGAATGAGAAATGTAATTATAATCTTAAAAATTAGAGTCTATTAATCCTAATAATAGTAAATAAAGGAATGAGCAAAACAAAAATATGGAACTATCAAGGATGAGATCTTAAAATTTAGTATGTCTGGGGTGGACTGCAAGTGTGATATCAGTGCCCTGAGTAGTCTGTCTCGGAAACGCATCACAGAATCATTCACACGTAAACGGATACAGTGTGTAGGAGTGGGCTTACCTTAGAAACCTTTTTCTTGAGGATAAAAGTGTTAGATTAGGACTGACTAGCTCCATTTCACCAAGATGTTGTTTTAGAGTGTTAGATTGGGGTAAGTAAAGGTATTAATTTAGGTGGAAGGAATACAACACCGTTCTGATTTTATTTAACAAAACAGTTAAAATGATGTTCCTAGGGAGGTCAGATCATATGATACATTCCTCTTTACATATCTTGCCACTATAGCAACTCTTTACCATTCTTGTATATTATTTTTGAAATCCTGAGTTGGCCTAAAGGACCTTAACAGTGAACTATCAAAAATGTAAAACAGGTAAGAAATAAAGTATACTATATAATTTAATCATAAGAAAGAAAATTATCTTAACATTTTAAATACAATTTAGGGAGACATGAATAACACATATAGAAATATACTGAATTGTTTTTTTTAAATGCCTTTCTTGGGGCTGGAGAGATGGCTCAGAGGTTAAGAGCACTGGCTGCTCTTCCAGAGGTCCTGAGTTCAATTCCCAGCAGCCACATGGTGGCTCACAACCATCTATTATTATGACTCTGATGCCTCCTTCTGGTGTACTGTATACATAATAAATAAATTGATAAATAAACAATAAAAATTTTAAATGCCTTTCTTCTGTAGCACGAATGTTTAGAACATTGGTCTTCGTAAACACTGCACTAAATTAAGTACGTAACCTTAGGAAGAGCAAAGGTGGTTGTTGCCGTTAGGGGATTAAAAACGGATTTCTAAAACCAGCTAATCACTGTCCGCTTTCACTGAAGGCAGGAAGGGAAGCCCCGGGAAACGAGTCTTCAGGACAGCATTCGACATTGGCTGATAGAGGCAGAGAACCAGGGGGCGCTGACCCGGGCACGGCCACACTATTGTGAAGAGCTGTCAATGAACTCTTACTGCATTTACTCGGAATGTCTGTGGCAGAGTGGGAGGCAGCACTAAGCCAGGAGGAGACCCCTGAGCTCTCCTTCACAACTCGAATGTGACTCCGAGTGCTCCAGCCCATTCTGTTTACCTGTGCAACCACACCTGTCATCGTTGATAAAGTGGATGTTTCAATCCGGTAGGCAATTTCTTACTTGTTATTTCTTGTTATTCTTGATGATTGATGCTGGTGGTTAATATCTCTTGGGTAGTTTTGGATTGGCAATCAGATATTAATACAAGATTTTATATTAATACAGCTTGTCAAAATCCCAATTTGTTGGGTTATTATTAAAGTAGTTCTGGGTAATAGTTACGAACCAACTATTTCTCTTGTTATCCAACCTCATTTTGGGCTCGATAGAAGAATATGGGAACACGTTACTCCTTGCTGGAATAAAAGCACAGCCTGTGCTGCCATAGAAGAAATGTGTTCCCTCCATTTTAATGGTAGAAGGCAGCCTAAGCTATTCCCCTGGGATCGTGCCTGGCTGCGCTTGTAGGAAGGGCTTGGGTACCTGTCTATCTTCAGATTATACCTTTCAGCCTGAAGTATTAGTCACTATAAGAACAAAAGCTTTTATCAAAGAGAAAGTAGAAGCAGAATTGAGTCTTCTGAGAGAAGCATAGGATATAAGCCAGGTGGCTAAGCAGTCAAAAACCCTGGAAACCTTCCTTGCAGTTTTCCGGTGTGGTGCTGTGGATTCGGTAGATAAACGCCATTCTATATCACTGTTCAGAATTAAGCCCAAAACACGGCCGTGCAAAACTTACCAAAGGAAAAAGCATTTCTATACGACAAAATTACTGGGAGGCCTTGAAAAGAGCGTAAACATGAAACATCTTCCCCTGGATTATATGTGAAGCCAGGGAGACACACCCCACCCCCTACCCCACCCCACTCCACCCCCCACCCCACCCCACCCCCGCCGTGGATCCTTCATCACAGGCATTTTCCCAGAGTGTTTGCATCATTCTGTATTTTCCACTAAATGATCCAATTTCACCAAGTTCTCACCTGCATTTTGGAATTTTGATTATTCGTTTTAGTTGTTCCGATAGGTGTATGGAAACGTTGCTTTTCCATTCTTTTTGGTTTAGTTGGTTGGCTGGTTGTTTGGTTGGCTTTGTTTTGCTGTTGTTTTTGCTGCTACTGTTGTTTTGAGTCAAGGTTCCACTGTGCAGCCCTGGCTGTCCTGAAACGCACTCTGTAGATGAGGCTGAACTCACAGAGATCCGCCTGCCTCTGCCTCCCAAGTGCTGGATTAAAGGTGTGCGCCACTACCCAGCAAGAATGTTGCTTTTCATTTATTAATGCACTGAACACAATCTGTGGGCTTATTTTCGTTGTGTTTTCTCTGCAATAAAATGCTTCTTTTATTTTTCCTAGTTCTAAATTTTTCCTAAATTTATTTTTCCTAGTTTTTAAGCAGAATGTTTACTTTTTCCTTTCAGTTTTGAGAGTTCCTTTTATATTCTTTTAATTGGTGTTCTGATAGAAAACATGGATGTTTGGTTTGCAAATTTAAACTGTCTTTTTTTTCATTTCAGTATTAACTACTTGGCAGGGTAAACTCTGATTTTTGACTAATTGACTGTTTTAGTTTTTGTTATTGGTTGCACTCCCTGTGGCTTTTGCAGTCTTTCTACTCCTGCTTCTGCAATGATTCCTGAGCTTCCGGGAAAGGAGGCGAGACCCAGATGTGAGCACTTAGTCTCTTATTCTGCAAACCTTGGTCAGTTATGGGTTTCGGTATCAATCGTCATCTGTGTGAAAAGAAGCTTCACTGGTGGCAGCTGAGAAATGCATTAATTGCAAAGGTAAGAACTGCCAGAACGCTTCGTTACTATGTCCATTCAGCAGAGTAACAGTGGCAGACTTTCCCTTAGGGCCTAGGTCTGTTGTTTTGGGTTTTTTCTTTTTTTCTTTTTTTTCTTTGTGGGGGGGGGGTTGGTTTGGTTTTTGTTTGGGGAGGTTGGAGTTTCTCCGTTTTTTTTGTTGTTGTTGTTGTTGTTGTTGTTTATTTGTTTGATTGGTTTGGGGCCCAGTTAAAAGTACGTGGCATGAATTCAATCTGTGATGTGGGCCTTAAATCAAACCAGAAAGTAGTTAGTTACTCCCATAACTCTCATATGAAGTGTTGCCGCAAAGGGCATATTTTTACAAGTCAGTCATTATTGTAGTTTACAAGATTCACAGCTGGGAAAGACTACTGACTGCTTTTCTCCTCTGGTAACATGAATACAACATTCTGGGAACATGAAACCTAGACAGGAGGGTTGAAAATCCCAGGTTAGTAGCAGCTTGATTTAAGCTATATACTAAATTTAACATTTCATCAACAAAACACCTAACCACAGTTACAATGCTGAATTAGCAGAACCAGCAAAACTGCCAGAATAACATTACAGTCGGGCACTAATTCGATCAGTGATATTATACAGTGTTGGAGTGCTGCTGGACTGCCCAAACTCCAGTTTGTTTTTTAATAAACCCCTGTGCGTTTGCATCGGCACTAGGCTCTGTGGTGCTCGTGTTCTGGGGTTCTGCATCCTGGGCATAACAAAAGACTGTATAATAAAATCTTTACGATATTGAAGAATGAACTTGAAGAAGATACCAGAAGATGGAAAGGTCTCCATTCTCATGGACTGGTAGGATTAATATAGGGGAAATGGTCAATCAACCAAAAACAATCTTGAGAGTCAATACAATCCCCATCAAAAATTCAACATGATTCTTCATAGAAAATGAGAGGACAACTTGTGTCTTCACAGAAAAAAAAAAACAGTACAGTTAAAACAATCCTAGGTGAACCACAAATACTACTTTTCTGATAACGGGACATAGTAACAAAATGACTTCTAACAGCATTCTTCTATACCCACCAGAGAAGCTTCCTCCTACAGTGAATGGGAACTAATACAGAGACCCATAGCTGGAGAATGTGCAGAGTGGGAAATTATGGAGCACTGGGCCCTAAATGGGATGCGTCCATCAGACCCCTTGGGGCTCAGGGAACTATGCCGGAGAGTCATCCCTGATCTTTGGGCTAGCACCTACTTAATGGTGGTAGATAATCTTTCTAATGCGCTCTTGAATTCTGTTTGCCAGTATTTCATTGCGATTTTTTTTTGCATTTATGCTCATAAAGGAAAGTGATCTGTAATTCTCTTTTTTGATGGACTTTTTGTATGAGGGTAATTGTGGCATTATAAAAATAATTTAGCAGTGTTCCCTCTCTTTCTGCTTTGCAGATTAATGTCAGAAGTATTGGTGTTAATTCTCCTTTGAAGACATGGTTGAGTTTTGCACGAAATTATCTGAGCTTTTGTTGTTGTTGTTGGGAGAGTTTTAATTACTGCCTCTATTTCACTAGGGGCTATGCATCTGTTTAAATTGCTTATCTGATCTTGATTTAACTTTTATGGGTGGTACATATAAAAAGATGATGCGTTTCTTTTAAATTTTACAATTCAGTGGAGTACAGACTTTTTTAAGTGTATCCTTATGAATCTCTGGATTTCCTCACTGTGTAATAATGTCTGCCTTTTGTGTCTAATTTTGTTAATTTGCATCTTCTCTGTGTCTTGTAGTCAATTTGGCTAAGGGTTTACCAATCTTACTGATTTTATCAAAGAATCAACTCTTCATCACATTGTTTCTTTGTATTGTTTTGTTGTTGTTTATTTTTGTTTTGGTTGTTTGGTTTGGTTTGGTTTAGTTTTGGGAGGGTTGTTAGTTTCTAGTTATTGAATTCAGTCCTGAGTTTGATTATTTCTTGTCATGCACTCATTTGGGGTATTGTTTCTCCTGTTTATTTTAGAGCTTTCAGATGTACCATTGCTAATGTGAGAGCTCTCTGATTTCTTTTGCAGGCATGCACTGCTGTGAACTTGCCTTCATGTGCTCTGTATGTTTGGATTCCTCGTGACTTCATTTTTACCCAATTCTCAAAAGTTTTTACTTTCTTTCTTGATATCTTTCTTGATGTGCTGTAATGCCACAGTGCCTTGTTCAGTTGCCATGAGTTTGAGTACTTCTGCTGTTTCTGTCATTTTTGAAACGCAGCTTTAATCTATCATGATCATATAGGATGCTGAGTGTTATTTCAATGTTCTGATATCTGTTGAGACATGCTGTGTGTCCAAATATGTGGGGAAAGTTTTCATGAGCCTCTGGGAAGAATGTGTATTCTTCTGTGTTTGGGTGAAACATTCTGAAGACATCTGCTAGGTCCATTTGATTTATTATGTTATGAAGGCCAGCACTTCTCTGTTTGATGTTTGTCTGGATGATCTGTCTATTAGCAACAGAGGTATATTGGTCACCAATTATGTGAGGTCAATATAAGATCTCAGCTGTGTTGGTTTTTCTTTTATGAACTCAGCTGTCCTGGTGTTTGGTGTATATATGTTTAGAAGTACAATATCCTCTTGGTGGATTTTTCCTTTAATGAGTGTATAGGGTCTTCCCCTATCTCTTATGATTAGTTTTACGTAGACAAATATATGTGTATGTATGTATGCATATTATGTGATTTTAGGTAAACATAATATTATATGATTCCCTATGACTTTTTCAAATGCCAGGCACTTTTGATGAACAATGATTCATTGATGAAATAAGAAAAGAAAACATTTTTTAATTTTGGGGGTTTTAATTTAATTACATTGGTTCCTTCCCTACCTGCCTCCAACCCTTCTCCCCATTCTCCCTCAAATTCATGACTTCTTGCTCAGTGTCTCGGATTTCTGCATGCAAATGCGATGTGACCACCTAGCCTCTCGTTTCTTCCCCCACACTTTCCCTGCCTGCTGACATTTCTCCCTGCCACCAATTGTATCCCTCAGGGACTTTAAGCCAAAATGGGCCCGTTCTCCCTTAAGTTGCTTATGTCAAGCAAAGAGAAACTGACTACGAGATTAAAATTAAAATGAACAGACGCCCAAATAAAGTAAAAGACAGATTGTTGTGTTGGAAAATGCATTTGTGCTATACTTACCTGTCATATAACTTGTCCCTGGACTATATAAGAATGTCTGCAAATCAGTAAGAAAGACATACAAAATACATGGTTTGTCTGATATGATCAATTCCTGAAAAAAAATATTAGAAGGTTATGAACTTTCATCTTAGGAATACAAACGAAGATCAAACTAAGATACAGTGTTCAATTCCTACTGAATAGGATTTACATCATATGTGTCAGTGCATTGGCAATACCAAGCACTAAGTATATGGGGAGAATCTTTAACAGTCATACACTGATGGTGAAATGCAAAAGTAATAACATTCTCTGCAACTACTATTTACAAGTCTCATGGTCCCAACACTTCCCAAGGGTGTCTATATACCCCAGCAGGGAACTATGTGGTGTGTGACAAAATGTTTTCTGAGAAGATGCAGCACACACATCTACTCACCCCAGATGAGAAGCCCATGACAGATAAAAGAATTGGTAACACTGAAGTCCAACTTGGTGAACCCATGAGTTTTATTGGGGTTACTTTCAGGAGCAGAAATGACTTGATGACAGCTGCCTCACCATGGTCCACCCCAGAATGGGTGACAATGCACAAAGCTGGGAACCTGGAGCACTCTGTACAGCCTATAGGCAGCTTGGAGAGTGATGTTTCCAGGTGCCTCAGGGGGGTCTAACCTCTTCCCTGCATTTTGACTGTTTCTACTTCTCCCAGACAGCTGGTCTAGCCTGAGAGTCTTTGCAGCTTAGCCTATCTGAGAGCCTTCTTTGCAGCTTGGCTTCATCTGTTTACTCTGGAAGGGAGGGACATAGTGAATCCAATCAGTTTCAGGAACTTCCTAAAGCTATTTTGGGTTGTTTACCTTCCTGCTTAAGGAGATTCTCCTATAAGATAGAATGTTTCAATCTCAAAGGGAATTGTTACACAACATTTTCAAAAATGTGATTCATAGTAACAAATAAAAACCAATCTTCAATTCCATTAATACTGAGCTATAGTATAACCATAAATCAGAGTACGTTATGTAATGAAACAGAACAAAGTGTGCTAATCAAAAGAATAATCATTGATCTCACAATTATACGATAGGCACACATACAAACGCCTTATTTGTTCCTATTCTAAAGTTTAAAATTTGTCTAAACCAGCCTATAGATTCATGACAAACACAATTCCCTCAGAGAAGACGACGTAGTGACCCATGAGGAAATAGACCAAGGAATACTCAAGACTCAAGAGTTCTGAAAGTGGTCAGAGTGCTTTTGTAATTATTTCCTAGTTGGTGTGACTTCTCAAAATTCAGTTAAGTAGTATAATTAATATCCAGGCCCTTTATTATCAATATATTCCACATCATTCAAAGTCAGCTCAGAGCCAACACACACACACACACACACACACACACACACACACACATACACACACACAAAGTTAAATGTAAAAGACTTCACCTGTCAATTTCTCCATGACTGATACAGCATCCCCTATTGCACAATATCTTTTCTGTTTCTTTTCTCCACTCAACCTTCCTCTTTCTTCTTGTCTTATTCTGTCTTTAAAATCGCTTCTGTAGCTTTTGTATTTTCTTGCTACTTCATAATACGTTTAAGTCATTCCATTTCTTTCTTCCTCACAGGGCCCTTTACATTCAGAGACCTAATTCCCTTGCCCAGTTCACAGGAGCGCTAACAAAATGACTGTTTCAATATATATGCAATAAAAAGTTTAATATCTCTGTTCACTTAGCCCAAGTTTTTATTGGACTGTTAACATAGAAAGTATAATCTAAAGCCACAGTATAGTTAACCTCCATTTATTTCTCTAGTTATATGGATTCCAGTTGTGGTGATTTTAAAAGCTTGGAGGAGCCTCATTAACTTTACAAGGCAAGACTGGATTTACAGAACCAATATCTATGTGCAGAAAGCAATGCCTTCTAGGTTCTGTTTTTATTGGAGGTTCTCTGTTTCTTTACCCCCTCTAGCACAGATGTCTTTTATAAGGTTACATTTTGTGTAACAAAAGCAACAGGCAATTTCCAATCAAATGCAGATGGCAGGGTTTCTCTTACGAGTCTCCCAGGTACAAGAGTGTGCCCCCGATGTCTATGAAATTTATGGGGAAGCTGTTCATTCTGCTAATCTATTTTGCATTATTTTGAATATTAATTACTGTATAGCCCTTACCCCTGGTTTATGTTTTAGGGAACTGATTTTCCAAACACATTTTTAAGTAACCTATCAGAACAAGTAAATAATTAGTAGTAACTTTCATTCAAATTGTTATTTTGTTCCATTTTAACTACCTCTGAGTTACAGGGTTAGATACTAAGATAATGAGATACAGTGTTTCTTATTGTTATTCAGATATGAGTAATGTTTATCTATAAGACTCAACTATTCAGAGCACATGATGAATGATCAATCTGGGACCAGGTTGCAATCTCAGACACTACTAGCAACTCTAACCAAGATTTGATCAGCAGAAAGAGAAACCATACATAACAAAAAATGCTTTGATTGAAAATATATAATATGTATCAATATATATATATATCCAAATAGACCCAGCTCAATTTCTATATTAATGGCAGATTTTCACTTTCCTGTATTTTTCATAGAAATTGGAGATGTTCCTGTCCCTTGACAAATACAAGAATTTTTTCTTCTGACAATTTTCCCTATGTGTCCACTGTAATCATTGTAATCACACAATGCAATGTAGTCTTACTCTTGGATAGTTTCTCCTCACTTTCCTATTACTTAAATCTGAGTTCCTAAAACCTGACACCCTGTCTACAGAAATTTAAAACTTTTATCAACTGATAAGTTTCTGAGCTTTTTGGGGGAGGTGTTGTTTTGTTGATGCTTGTTTGTTTGTTTGTGGAGGTGGTTTTTGCTGTTGTTGTTCTTTGGTTTTTTGTTTTGTTTTTCAAGATAGGATTTCTCTGTGCAGCCCTGGCTGTCCTTGAATCATCAGTAGATCAGAGATCTTCCTGCCTCCACCTCCGCCTCTGCCCTGAATGCTGAGGTTAAAGGTGTGCACCACCATGCCCAACTCATGTTTCTGAACTTTGTATCATATTTTTCTTCTATATAACCTAGACCCAGATTTCATCTTTTGTTAACATGAAGAGCCAACCTTTCATTTAAAAGTGATATGTACCTGTAGCCACTTTGGAAATCAGAATAGCAGTACCTCAGGAAAATGGGAATCAGTCTACCTCTAGATCCAGCAATTCCACTCCTAGACATATGCCCAAAAGGATGCACATTCATACAAGAAGGACATCTGTTCAACCATGTTCATAGCAGCATTGTTTGTAATAGCCAGAACCTGGAAGCAACCTAGATGCCCCTCAACTGAAGAGTGGATAAAGAAAATGTGGCACATTTACACAATAGAGTACTACTCAGCAGAAATAAAAACAATAGAGTCTTGAAATTCGCAGGCAAATGGATGGAACTAGAAGAAACCATCCTGAGTGAGGTAACCCAGTTACAAAAAGACAAACATGGTATGTACTCACTCATATATGGATTTTAGACACAGAGCAAAGAATTACCAGCCTACAATCCACAACCCCAGAGAAGCCAGGAAACAAGGAGGCCCCTAAGAGAGACATACAGGGTCCCCTGAAGAAGAAAAAAGGGACAAGATCTCCTGAGCAAATTGGGAGCACATAGTGGGGGGATGAGAGGGAGTTAGGAAATAGAGAAGGGGAGAAGAGGAGGGGGGAGGAGGATATGAGGGATCAGGAAGATTGAGTCAGAGAAAGAATAGAGGAGAGCAAGAAAAGAGATACCTTAATAGAGGGAGCCATTATAGGTTTAAAGAGAAATCTGGCACTAGGGAAACGTCCAGAGATCTACAAGGATGACCCCAACTAACAATCTAAGCAAGAGTAGGGAGGCCACCTTAAATTTCCTTCCCCGAAAATGAATTGATGACTACCTTATATGCCATCCTAGAGCCTTCATCCAGTAGCTGATGGAAGCAGAAGCAAACACCCACAGCTAAGCACTGAGCTAAACTCCTGGAATCCAGTTGTAGAGAGGGAGGAGTAATGAGCAAAGGGGTCAAGACCAGGCTGGGGAAACCCAAAGAAACAGCTGACCTAACCAAGGGGGAGCTCCTGGTCCCCAGAGTGATAGCTAGGAAACCAGCATAGAATAGAACCAGGCCCCCTGAATGTGGGTATCAGTTTGGAGGCCTGGGCAGTCTATGGGGTCTCTGGTAGTGGAACAGTATTTATCCCTAGTGTAACAATAGACTTTGGGAGTCCATTCCCCATCCTCCCTCAGCCTAGACACACGGGGGAGGGCCTAGGCCCTGCTCCAAATGATGTGACAGACTTTGATGATCCCCCATGGAAGGCCTCACCCTTCCCGGGGAGCAGTAGGGGGATGGGATGGGGGCTTGGTGGGGGACATGGGAGGATGGGAGGGAGAGGGAACTGGGAATGATATGTAAAATAAGATTGTTTCTAATATAAATAAAAAATCTAGAAAAAAGTGATGTGTACATGTGATTCTCTTATTTCTTCTTTCTCCTATGGGAAAATGATTTGCAAAGAGATTTTATTGATTATATAACTTACAAGTATTTTCCCACCATATTTTCTCAGAATGAAAAACAACAATGAAAAGAGGAGTCAATAAAAAATGCTATAAGAAGTGAGAATAGGTTAAAAAAAAAAACACCCAGGATCAGGAGAGACGAGTAAATGAAAAAAAATTATTTTTATTTGCTTATTTATGGTACTAAGCATTAACCCAGAGCATCATGCATGCAAACTCTGAGCCGTATACACAGCCTCTCTTTCTTTCTTTCTTTTCTCTTTCTTTCCCTTTTGAGAGGGTCTCACTAAGTTTCCCTGAACACCTCTATTGCAGGCATGCCTTGCTTGGTCTTTCTGCCTTGCTCCTAGTGTAGTCAGGATCCCAGACCTGTGCCAGACCCAGCACAGGATCGGAGCGTTAGCACAGCCTTCACAGCCCTCATCCCGAAAGCCTCTGATCAGACCATTCTGCCAGTGCTGTTGCTACTCCAGGAAATTTGTATTTGGCTATGACCGAGATCGTAAGGCAAAACTTAGGTATGTCAGAGTGCAATTTCGTAAGTATATGATGCACAAGAAGAAGGATATGTGTATTTCCCGGTATCACGCTTTCTTCCTGAACTAAGTTATTAGAACACGATTTTTTCACGAGTGGAGACCGTGGGCTGCCTCCAATCTCATTGCTTTGTAGATATTTCCATTCCAGTGTCCAGTGATTTAAAACAACCCAGAATATTTCTGTTCAGTTAAGAAACTTTAATATTGCTTATCTGAACAAAAGAAAAAACCTAAATGTTCCTTCTTTCTGAGTGCTTGAAATCTTTCTTGAGCAAGTAGACTGCTGCTGCCACCTAGAGTTCTTGGCTGGTACTTTCCTGACTCCAACAGGGAAACAACCCAGGCTTTGTTCTTGTTTCACAAGTTTTATGACTGAAATCTCCATCACGAAGAATAAACCCATGAAATTAAAACATAAAATGACTTAATGTAAGACATGCATGACATGTGAGCTTTCATACGCGAGCGTTAAAAGAGACAATCTACACAAATAGGATGTGAGAGCATTTACGGGAATCGAACAGAAGTGGCGTTGAGAGGGTGGCATTCATGAATCAAAGCAGAAAGCTGGTTGAGGCATTTGCTTAGACCTCTGCTCTCGTGAGTGGGGGACAGGGGGAATAGGGTCTTGTGACCTGCTGTAAAGTAAGGTCAGATAAGAGGTAGAAGGGGACCGGAGAAACCATCAGCTCCTGCTGTTTCCACGTCCCAAGTGCTGTGCTCTGCGGTGGCATCTCCTGCATCCCTTCCCAAGCGAGTTTTTGTTCTCCTTCAGGCTGAAGATTAGAAGCAAAGCAGCCAAGCCAGTAGCTCTTACCTCTACCGAGATGAAACGACAACCCTGTCTCCACGGATCCTCAGAGGCAAAAGCTCCGAGTTCCTGTCTCCTCCTCCTTGTATTCCTCTCTCCACCCAGCCATTGTCACTCCTGTCTCCACCTCCCTAGTGCTGGGATTAAAGGCATGTGATTCCAAGGGTTGGGATCAAAGGCGTAGGCTCTTTTACTCTCCACTCTAGTGAAGGTCAGAGTGGCCTTGAACTCGGAAAGATCTGTGTGCCTGTCTCCTGAATCCTGGGATTAGAGGCGTGCGCCACCACTGCCTGGCTAGCTAGTACGGCTGGCTGAGATTAAAGTTGTGTATCACCATTGCCTGACCTCTATGTCTTGTGGCTGGCTTTGCTTTCTGAACCCTCCAGCAAGCTTTACTAAATCATAAATACTGTCTCACCACAAGGCCCAGCTGGAGCTCATGAAGGGACTGGTCCTGTAGATGGCGCTACCTCTGTTACTGTTTTGGCAGCGGAACTAATCCAGGAAGCGGAATCTTTCATTGCAAAAAAGATACATCCACAGATCACCATTGCAGGTAGGAGAGAAGCTACCAAGGCAGCAAGAGAGACGCTGCTGAGCTCTGCTGTTGACCATGGTTCTGATGAAGTCACGTTCTGGCAAGATTTAATGACTATTGCAGGAAGAACACTATACTCAGAACTTCTTACTCATCACAAGGACCACTTTTCTGAATTAGCTGTAGAAGCTGGTCTCAGAATGAAGGGTCTGGTAATCTGGAGGCTGTTCATGTCATCAAGACACTAGGCAGGAATCTAGCAAACTCCTATTTAGATGAAGGTTTTCTGCTGGATTAAAAAAAATTGGAGTAAATCAACCAAAGAGAATTGAAAATGCCAAAATTCGTATTGAAAATACTGGGATGGATACAGACAAAAATAAAGATATTTGGCTATCGGGTAAGAGTTGATTCCACAGCAAAGGTTGCAGAAATAGAACATGCAGAAAAGAAAAAGATAAAGTTGAACTTATTCTTAAGGACTGGATAGATCGCTTTATTAACAGACAGTCAATTTATAATTATCCTGAACAGCTCTTTGGTGCTGCTGGTGTCCTGGCTATTGAGCATGCAGATTTTGCAGGTGTGGCATGCCTACATGCTGCCACAGATGATGAGATTGCCTCCACTTTTGATCAAACAGACTTACCCATTTTTCTGGGGAGGCTTGTGCCATTGCATTTCGGGGTGCCACTCAACAAATTCTAGATGAAGCTGAAAGGTCTTTGCACGATGCCCTTTGTGGTCTTGCCCAGACTGTGAAAGGTCCTAGGACAGTTTATGGAGGAAGCTGTTCTGAGATGCTGGTGGCTCATGCCGTGGCAAAACTTGCCAGGAGAAAAGAAGCTGTAGCAATGGAGCCTTTTGCTAAAGCAATGGAGCCTTTTGCTAAAGCAATGGAGCCTTTTGCTAAAGCAATGGAGCCTTTTGCTAAAGCACTGAGATTGCTGCCAACCGTCATAGCTGACAGAGCAGGCTATGACGGTGCAGATCTGGCCGCACAGCTCCGAGCTGCCACGGTGAAGGCCACACAACTGTTAGACTGGATACGAAGGAAGGTGCCCAGGAGACATGGCAATACTGGGTATAGCAGAGTTTCCAAGTGAGGCGGCCCAGGAAACTGTCCCTGATCACCGCCCCTGCTGAGCATTCCCATTTGCTGTTGGTCCCTGAACCAGCTCGTAGCAAAGTTGTGTTGGAAAGACTTCAACCTTTTAAAGAAGACTGTGGAATCGATGCGTCCACGGAAGCCTCAAGTTTGAACATTTAGTTGACCTTCTGTTTGAAACACGGGTCTAGCTTATTTGCTATTTCATTTCTCGTATATACACTTCAGTTGATTTACAGGTTCATTTTTCATACTGTGCATTAAAATGAAAGTCCAGTTACTCAAAAAAAGGAAAACAACAAATAATAAATATTTTTAAACTGAATATATTACTGCCTTTGTATTCAGAAGTAAATGTGTAGAATTAAGCGTGAGTTTATTTTAAATGCATAAAATGTTAATGCATTTTATTTACTGGGAACAATCAAACCTATGCTAATGGCCCGTTCCTGTTCGAAATGTGCAGTTACAAGTAAAGGAAACTTGTGCCTCTTTCATAAGCATTGTCTATATTAATCACCTTTCTCATTGCTTTAATTTTTTAAGATTTATTTATTATGCATGCAGCGATGTATTCCTGCACGCCAGAAGAGGGCGCCAGGTCTTATCACCGATGGCTGTGAGCCACCATGTGGATGCTGGGAATTGAACTCAGGACCTCTGGAAGAGCAGCCAGTGCCCTTAACCTCTGAGCCATCTCTCTAGTCCCTCATTGCTTTAACTTAAGAACCCAACAAGATCAATTAATTTAACAAAAGACAGGGTTGTGTTGGTTCACAGTTTAAACAAGTGGTGTTTTCCATGGCAAGAAACAAGGAGCGTAGGAGTGTGTTAGCATGCAAGGATTGGGTCTTCAGCGCTGTTGCAAATGCCGTTGCCTCTGGTACTAGCTCTGCCCGTTGGCATGAATTTTTAAAGGTTCCCAATCCCGCTCCTGACATCTGTTGCTTCCCCTCGCCAGTGCCTTTCACAGCCGAAATTCTGATCTAAATACTTCTGAAGTAGAATTCAGTCTCTTGTCCCTTTGACTTTGAGATCTGGAGGCCGGAGAAGTTAAAGCTGGGACGAGAGGCAGCGAAGGATCCAGTTAAGCTAGCGAACCCATCTCCCTTGAGTGTAAGGCCACGGGGAGCAAAGAGTCTGAGACGCCGTGTGTCCCGGGGAGCTTCCTTTGACCGTGGTCAGTTTCTGAACGAAGCAACCGCGAAGCACTGACATCCCAACTCTTCAGAGCTTCTTTGCGTGTGTCTGTGGAAGCCTAACCTCTAGCTTTTTCTGGGGTAGGACCACCATGAGAGTCTGGTTTAATCAACAACCTACCGACACACTCTGATCACTGTATCATAAACAGAAAGTTTAGCACACCGAGTGTGGTATTAGAGACAAGGAACGTGCTGATGCAGAGATTTGCTCTTTGCACCCACGGATGTGTTGTACGCTGTGAGTGTGAATGTGCGTGTGTCAGAGCACGTCTGTGTCTGGGAATGAGTGTATGAGTGTGTATGGGGGGGGGTATCCACACAGGTAATTCCTCCCTAAGGGATGGAAATAGTTGGATTTCCTTATTTCAAAACGTCGCTTTTGCCATGACGAAAGTAGGCGCATATTTTGGACCAGTCTATCTGGGAGGCAAATCCTCCTTTGGGACTGGGTGCTCATCTGTTTGCTCTGAAAAGAAGGCACTCCCGCTTCCTGTGAGGCCTCTCTAGCAGTGGCTTCCAGATCAACCATCTCAGAGCCACCAGGTAACTTGAAAGCAAACACTTCTTGTCTCTCGTTGAACACGCCCAAGTGCTTTCTTCCCGTGCAATGAAAGGTTTAATTTGGAGCCAAGAGACTGTGAAACCCGGGGTTTTAAAATAGATTACCTCTGTTTTGGTTGTTAGAGAGCACCTATGTTTCAGCTCCTGGGTAAATTACAGGCTCTTAAGGCTTCACGGAGCGATTTCGTTTTCAAGCAGACTCGAAAGGATTTCAGCTTTTCTGCTCCGCGGCTCACTCTCATGTTCCCTGATGAAAACCAGCAGAGAACAGCGTGTGTTTACTTCTTCCCAAAGCCAGTCGCGTGCGCGACACGGGTGCTGGCCTGAGTCTTCGCTTCCGTGGCTCTCTTCCGCATCCGTGGAACAAGAAGCCACGAAGCATGGCTGCAGAAGCGTGGCCCGTGTCTGTCTTCCCCAGAGCCAGGGCGTGGCCAGAAGCCAAGGGAAACTGAACCCTAAGCCTGAGAAGAAAAAGGGAACTTTCTGCAGAGACTCAGCACAGCCTTCATGATTTAAGATACAAGAAAGGGACAAGAAGAAACCTATTGTTCTGGTCTACTCGATATAAGTAGGGAAAACTTGCATGAATACGAAAAGTCAGTGGTCTGAAAAAAAAAAAACGGTAAAGAGCAACTGTATTTGCTTTTAAAGTGGGGCTTGAGAAATACTGGGACTGGGACACAGGGGCCATATTGGATGTTTTAAATTCTTGTTTGAGTCTTATGGATAGCATTTTTTTCTCAAACTTTTTCCTCCTAAATGTTACATGGCTCAGTCATCCACTGCAGCTGAAAGCATCTCTGTCCAGACGCCCTCCCCCAACTCCTAACTAATCACTGGATGCCTTCTCTGGATTCTATGAGTATGTTAAAAATCAGTATCTCGCCGGGCGGTGGTGGCGCACGCCTTTAATCCCAGCACTCGGGAGGCAGAGGCAGGCGGATCTCTGTGAGTTCGAGGCCGGGCTGGACCGATAGCCTCCGAAACAATACAGAGAAACCCTGTCTCGTAAAAAACAAAAACAAAAAATCAGTATCTCAACCAAATCTCTCTTAGGTTCTTTCACAAACCTTGGAGAAGTTACTTTGTGAGACCCTGTTTCTATGTCTCCAAAATGGCCAAGTGGAAGCAATCTTTAATATAATTTCTGTTTCCGGTTCTTGAATTCACGTCACAAGTGCTCCAACACCCATGCCTACCTTGGTAATCTCTACCTCACCACACTGTGCAGGCCCAATTACAATTCTAAATCCAAATGTGTGTCCACTAGACTTTGAGTATAGTTTAATGCTTGTTCCTTGTGCCATAATGTTTAAGGTCCCATACGTATCTGCAGCAAACAAATGCCCTAACGAATTTTGTGATAAAAACTTTTAAAAGATATAGTATGCATGAAAACACAGCTGAATATCTTGTTTACCTGAAAAACTAGAGAGAGACATCTCTGCCTATAATACCTTTAAATTTTAGCCAAAATGTTGCTTTGAATAAATGAGCAATTAACAAGTGTTTAAAACTGTTTTGGGGCATGAACTGGTATTTTTCTATCTCAGAGACACTTAATTAAGGGCTATGCATCTATTCTGTATAAAGGAGTCACACATGTAATAAAAGAATACAAGTGACGTCTTAGACGCATGTTCACTGTGATGTAATGTATTAAAGACTTTGTCTAGTTTGGTGTTATTTTGAGGTAGTAAAATATTTGAGAGTGGGCACCTGGTGAGCAGTTTTAAGTCATTGTAGGTATGACTCTGGAAGAAACTGGGGGGTCCCTGATTTGATCATTTTTCCCTTTCTTATTTCTGAGCTGTGATGTGACACCTGACCACAATCCTGAGAGGCACAACAGACCATGATAGCAACTTCCCAAACAAAGGGAGAGATTTGTCAAAGTAACGGATGGCTAACCACCTCTCATCCAACACTAATGGAAATAGAGGAAATTTATACTGGAACACCAAACACTCTGAAGATGCTCTTCAATAGGCACAAGAACAATGCAGGTGAATCTGGCGCCCTTGAGGCAGCCAGCTCAGCAGCCAGACGTGGAGGGAGAGGGAGCTTTCTGCACTGATCTCCGTGTCTGAAACCTAAGCTCAGCCAGCCTCTGCCTCTGAAGAGCTGTGAGCTCCCAGCATGTCTGCTCCTCTTCTGTGGTTTCAAATTTATCCTTAGAAAAAAATAGAAAAGAGTCAGCCAGATAACTTCAAACACTTTATGATTTTAAGCTGAAATACGCTTTTGAAAATGAGATGCTCTGTATTTATGAAAATCCTCAAAGTTAACTTTGAAAACTACTCAAACTATGAAACAATCCTTCGGCATACAAAATTGATCTCTAAAACAGAAAGGATTTATCATTTGTATATAGGAAAGCTACCGACTTTTTTTCTAGTTAATCTTGTGTCCCGCCACATTACTGAAGGTTTTTATCAGCTGTGGGAGTTCCTGGGTGGAGTTTTGGGGTCACTTACCATCCTATCATCTGCAAATAGTGAAAGTCTGACCTCTTCCTTTCCAGTTTGTATCCCCTTGATCTCCTTTTGCTGTCTAATTGCTCTAGCTAGAATGAATATGGAGAGAGTGGACAGCCTTGTCTTCTACCTGATTTTAGTGGAATCACTTTGAGTTCCTCTCTGCTTAATTTGATGTTTGCTGTTGACTTCCTGTATATTGCTTTTATTATATTTAGATATGTTCCTTGTATCCCTAAGCTCTCTAAAACCTTTATCATAAAGGGGTGTTGGGTTTTGTCGAAGGCATTTTTAGCATCTAGTGAGATGATCATGTGTTTTTTTCTTTCAGTTTGTTTATATGGTGGATTACATTGACAGGTTTTCATATGTTGAACCATCTTCGTCTCTAGGATGAAGTCTACTTGTCATGGTGGATAATCTTTTGGATGTGTCCTTGTAGTTGGTTTGCAAGTATTTTGTTGAATACTTTTGCAACTGTTTGTTCTTTATTTTTGGTTGAGTCTTTCTGTGCTTTGGGTATCAGAGAAACTGTGGTGTCATAAAATTAATTTGGCAATGTTTCTTCTATTTCCATTTTGTGGAAAATTGGGGGAATATTGGTGTTAACTCTTCTTTGAAAGCTTGGCAGAATTCTGTGCTAAAACTATCTGGCCTTGGGCTTGTTTAGATTGCGAGACTTTTAAAGACTGTTTCTATTTCACTGGGGGTTATAGGTCTAGTTAAATTGTTTATCTGATCTTGATGAGAAAATTTATCCATTTCTTTTCATTTTCCAATTTAGGGGAGTACAGTTTTCTAAAATATGCCCTTACAATTCTTTGGATTTCCTCGGAGTATGTTGCTATGTCCCCTTTTCATTTATGGTTTTGTTAATCTGAATATTCTCTGTCTTTTGGTTCATTTGGATACAGGTTTGCCTATCTTGTTGATTTTCTCAGAGAACCAGCTCTTTGCTCCATTGATTCTTTGTATTGTTCTCTTTGTTTCTATTTTACTAACTTCAGTCCTCAGTTTGATTGTTTCCTCCAGGGTGTGCTTGCTTCTTTTTGTTCTAGAGTTCTTAGGTGTGCTATTGAGTTGCTAGTATGATCTCTCCCTTTTTTTTTAATGTAAGCACTTAGTGCTATGAATTTTCCTTATAGCACTGCTATCATTGTTTCTCATAAGTTTGGGTGTGCTGTGTATTCATTTTCATTAAATTCTAGAAGGTCTTAATTTCTTTCCTTATTTCTATCTTGACCCATTTTTCATTCAATTCAGAGTTGTTCAGTTTCCATGAGTTTGTAAGCTTTCTGTTGTCTCTCTTGTTGTTGAACTCCTCCTTTAATCCTTAACGGTCTGATAGGACTCAGGAGGTTATTTCAATTTTCTTGTATCTGTTGAGACTTATTTTCTGTCCAAATATGTGGTCAGTTTTGGAGAAAGTCCCATGAGATGCTGAGAAGAAGGTATATTCATTTGTGTTTGAGTGAAATGCTCTGTAAATATCTGTTAAGTCCATTTGGTTTATAATGTCTGTTAGCTCCAGAATTTCTCTGTTTAGTTTTTATTTGGATGACCTATCTATTGGTGAGAATGGAGTATGAAAATCTCTCACTATCAGTGTGTGAGAGTCAGTGTGTTACTTAAGCAGTGATAGTACTTCTTTTACAAATTTGGGTACCTTTGTTTTTGAGGCAAAGATGTTAAGAATTGAAATGTCATCTTGGTGTATTTTTCAATTGATGAGTATGAAGTGTCCTTCCCCGTTTCTGTTGATTAATTTTGTTATTAATTCTATTTTGTTAGATATTAAAATGGTTACACCAGCTTACATCTTAGCTCCATTTGCTTGGAAAATCTTTTTCAAACCTTTTTCTCTGAGTTAATGTCTGTCTCTGATGTTGTTGGTGTGGTTCTTGAATGCAACAGAAGGCTGGATCCTGTTTTTCACATCCATTCTGTTAGCATGTGTCTTTGGGGAAGGGTGATTGAGTCCATTTTAGTGGTAGTGGTGGCATATGTTTGCTTCCCTTCTTTTTGTTTGCCTAGTGTGAGATTGTTTATTTCCTGTGATCATGTATGTAGTAATCCTCCTTGGTTTGGATTTTCCCTTCTAGCATCTTTGGTAGGGCTGGATTTGTAGATAGATATTGTTCAAATTTGACTTTATCATGGAATATCTTATTTTCTTTATCTACAGTGATTGAAAGTTTTGCTAGGTATAGTAATCTGGGCTGCCACCTGTGATCTCTTAGAGTCTGAAGTACAGACTGTCCAGGACTTTCTGGCTTTTAGAGTCTCCATTGAGAAGTAGGGTATAATTCTGGTAGGTACAAAAAGCATACATAACACCAAATAGATTGTACCAGAAAAATAAAGTCTCCTAGCCACTTAATAATCAAAATACTAAACATATATAATAAAGAAAGAATATTAAAAGCTGTAAAGGAAAAAGACCAATTACTATATAAAGGCAGACCAAGCTACAAATATTGCTTAAATTTGATTTTATTATGGAATATCTTATTTTCTCCATCTATGGTCATTGAAAGTCTTGCTTGGTATCTGTGGTCTCAGATATCCAGAACCTTCTGGCTTTTAGAGTCTCCATTGAGAAAGCATGTGTAACTCTAATAGGCCTGCCTTTATATGTTATTTGGTCTGTTTCTCTTGCAGATTTTTAATGCTTTTTTCTTTGTTCTGTATGTTTAGTGTTTTTGATTATTACATGGTGAGGGGACTTCTTAGTGTTCTTTATGCTTCTTGTACCGTAACAGGCATCTCCTTTGTTCAGTTAGAAACTGTTTCTTATGTGAGCGATGCCGTGGTGCTAAGCATGCTTCCCATGCTATGCTCCATGTTGTATCTAAACTTTACCCTCTTTATTTATTTGCTTGTTTGTTTGTTTTGTTGAGACAGGGTCTCTCTGTGTAATCCTGGCTGTCCTGGAACTCACTCTACAGACCAGGCTGACCTCAAACTCAGAGATCGACCTGTCAGCCTCCTGAATGCTGGGATTAAGGGTGTGCACCACCACCCAGCACATCTCATCTGGATAACATGGACTTAGCATTTTAATTTATGCAGCCTTTGTCTATGCAACTGTTTCATGTGTATGTCCCTGTAATGTGCTCCCCAAGGTCATATGTTGTGACTTTTAATTCTTCTAAGTGAATTAACAATTTCCTGAGATACTGACATGCTTAATACAAAGTGACAAGTTCGTGTGTCATCAAGAACCACAGATATGAAATATTTTGCTTGCTAGCCCTTTAAAAGAATCTGTTGTTCATAGCTTTGCTGTTTTTGCATTCAAGATGGTTTTGGTAATGAAACTGACATTGTTTTACTTGTAAATGAAACATAAATATCAATAAAAATGATGAGTTATGCTCAAAGTTCCGCCTATGAATCTGCTCAAACCTCAATATTTTATATACATTTGATACATTGTCAAACAATTTTATACAATCCTACTATATATATTTGACAGCCAACTTAAAACATATGCACTGGTACAAATGTACTTCTAAAAATAGATTTGCTGAATAATTTTATTTTATGCTATTTTAAATTGTTTCTTTGAGATTGTAATTCTTAATTTTTCTGTGTCTTTTCCTCCTTTCAAACCATCCTACAGACTAATACTTCTTTCCCTCAAATCATGGCCTTTTTTAAAATTAATTGTTATTACATGTATATGTGTATATACATATTCTTAAATATAACCTGTTCAGCCCATATAACGCTACCTGTAGGTATGTTTTCAGAGCTGACTATTTGGCACTGGGGAAAGCCACCTCTCTGGTTCCTAGCTTTCCTCGTTTGCCATCTGTTCTTTCTGTAAGGTCACCCAGTTGATTGTTTCTTTATCTGTGCAGAAGATTTTTAGGTTTACGAAATCCCACTTGTCAAAAAATTGATCCTACTTCTTGGGCAAATGGAGTCCTATTCAGGAAGTCTTTTACTACACTTGTGCTAAGTAGATAATGCCTAAGATTTCTTCTAGGAGGTCCTGGAAGAAGCCTGAAGAGTCACTGGAAGAGGTAGTCAGAGTAGGAAGAGGCACTAGCTGTGAGACCCAAGACAGATTTGTTGTGTTGGAAAAAAAATAAAATCAGTCTGTATGGAGAGTACCTTACCATGGGAGTCCCTGGCATGGGATGTGCGGGTTCGGGGTATGGAGTGGGGTGGTGGAGGAAATGCTAAGGGACCTTTATGTGAATTCAGGAAGCATCTCTATTTTTTAACCTAAGTTTTGAACGGAGACCACTGTTTTGTTGGTTTGGTTTGGTTTTTTTTTTTTATGTTGGTTCTTTATGTGTAACAACTTGTATTGCCTTAATAAAATAAAACTATGAATCTCAGAATGAGTCTGTGTGCCTGGATGTAGCTCCTGTTTCTTCTACAAGCATGTCAGTGGCTTGGGAATATGGTGGGGCAATGAGAGCTGTCTACTTACTAAAAGGTGACTCCCTTTCCAGTGCTTCAGAAAATAGTCTTTAGTCAGCCTACAGCCTGAAACTCATGGTCTCTCTCTAGACTGACATCATCTTTTCACTAACACCTTGGGAGGCATGCTGTAGAAAACATGTTGTCTTGGAGTCTCTCCAGAATATGAAAGCCCACAGCAAAGGATAAACTAATAAGCAAAGATACCTTTTCCAAGTAGCTAAGAATCCAGACTCCATCTGTAAATTTCTCATTATTTACCCGGGTGCAGTACGTGTAGCTTTTTATCAACAATCTAACAAACTTTCAGAAGACTAGTGTCTGGAGGAAAGGATGCCTGGTCTGCAAAGAGCAATCTCAGAAGTAAGGAGAGAGAGAGGAATTCTGTACACAAAAATATATGTGCAATGCTGACTCCGATGATATTAAAGGGGCTATGCTTTAGTGACACCAAGCAACTCAGCTTCCCTGCCTTGGGATAGATACTCTCCCAGAGTGTATGGCTGTTTCCCTCTGCATGAGAACATAGAAGTACCAACAAAGGACACTCTTCTCTGACCCCAGAACTCTGTACTCTATTGTCACACACACACACACACACACACACACACACACACACACACGAGAGAGAGAGAGAGAGAGAGAGAGAGAGAGAGAGAGAGACAGAGACAGAGACAGAGAGAGAGAGACAGAGAGAGAGAGACAGAGAGAGACAGAGAGAGACAGAGAGAGACAGAGAGATTGTCTCTAAAGTTGTCCCCCAATCTGCCGTAAAGATCAGTAGCCCACAATAGTCATTCCCTAACCCTGGCTTTGCACTGAAGCAGAACCAGATCCACCACTGGAGCAGATGGATCACAAAAGCTAGTGTTTTGAGAAAGAAACGAGATAATTTTCCAGAGGTATTCACAAGTAAATCCAAAGCAGACATACGGAGAAAAATATTTGCGCAAAAGAAGGCCGACCAGAAGAGTTCTCATTTCTTGCACCTGAAGAAATTCTAGGAGTCATGGCTGCAGCGCCTTCCCCTGCATGTGGGACCACTCACTCACTATCTGCAATCGCCTTCTAACTAGAAGAGTATATCTTTTGTAGAACATACAATATTCAATGTATTCAACACGGTTTCACTTCCTCTTTGGTATTATACTTGAGATCAGGTGTGTGTGTGTGTGTGTGTGTGTGTGTGTGTGTGTGTGATTTACTAGTAAGACTAACAGCCCATGGTTCAAACAGTCCAACAATGGCTGCTCCTTGGAAAGTCCAAGAATCCACTAGTTGTTCAGTTCACAAGGAGGGATGTTGAAAGCCATCTTTCGTATACACAGAAATCCTGAAGAAGTAGGCTTTAATGCCAGTGTAGAAATGAACTTGCCAGTGAGCGTGTGAGCAATCAGGCAAAGAATACATGCCTCCTTCTTCCATACCCTTTACATGGGCTGCCACCAGAAGGTGTGGCCCAGATTTAAGGTATGTCTTCCCACCTCATGTGATCTGGATTTAGGCTGAGTCATCCTTCCTCATCAGAATAATACCTCACAGGTGTGCACAGCATCCTCGAGCCTCTACTCAGGTAACCCAGCTGGCGCGTTGGAGCAGGCTTGTTGTCAGCTGGGTTTCCTGAGGATTGAGAAAAGGCAGATGAAAGAGACAGCAACAGAAGCACAGGATAGATTCAGGTGGACTGCCCGGCCCATGCCTTTCAGCACACTGGACAGCCCTGAGTTTAATTTAGACCCTGCTTATATACAGACTAGAGGCAAAGCAGAACAAAGAGCAGCGTAGTCAGTTAACCAGCTCCCTGCACTGTCCTTGAATCCAGGAGCAGCCAGGTTCACCATCTATCATGTGAGTCCTGCTAGCAGCAATGGGCTTCATTTCCTAGCTCTGCGTGCCTACAGCTGGCATCAGAAGCTCGTTAGTTAGATAATATGCTCTTTTCCCTGGGCTTCATCACGGCTCTGAAGGAGAATGAAACAAGCCAGCTTGAACTCTAATGTCTTATAAGTCAGAAGAGACTCCAGATGGAAACTGAGTCACACATGGACCACCACGACAGCTTGGGTTTTAGCTCCAGATGTAATCAAGTTGATAACCATCACAAAAGACTTTCCTTGACAATGCTGCAAGCTTTGGCTCTGAATGCAGTTACAAACAAAAGCAAAAGAGGGACTTTGTGAACAGAACCGCAATTGTAACACATTTGAAAATGTTTGAAAGATAGCGTAAAAGGGCAGTAAATGTGCATTTTTAGGTTATGTCTTGTTTACAAGTCACAGTCTTGAAGGTATGCATAGATCCTTTGCTCACACAAAATACTTGATACAGTATGCGATAGCACCCAAACTTGTGTATAATTATGAAAGTCAACATAATCTTTTCTCTTTTATGTTTTTCAAAAATGTTTAGTGTTCTAAAATGTACAGTGTTGGAAATTTGGAAATTCAGCTCTCTGTGAATGTAAAGGCGTGAAGAGGTGGGTATAGTCAATGCCCTTAATGGATTCATGATCTCCTTCTCATAATTAAACAACACAAAAGAAGATGGTAGAAATCAATTTCAGAGTGCAGATATCTACCCTGACATGGCAAGTTAATTATCTAAAGTTGTTCCTGAAATCCAATATGCAACACACCCAACATAAAAAATGAGAAAGTTGAACAGGATATATTCATCATCCAAATTCAAGCATGAGAACAAAAAAAAAAAAAACCTCATGTTTAAGTTCATCACTATAATAGAAATATGTAACATGCTAAATTTTTACCCAAACATTTATATAAAGTGAGTAATAGGCTCTAATTATAGTCCACACTGATTTCTTTTCTTGTCATTTACTTTCTTCTCCTTTTTCTGTCTTCAGTAGGTAGTGTTCCTGACAATATTGTGTGAAATTTCCTTCTTTCCTGAGGAAATCTAGTGTAATCCATAGGCCTTTTAAAAACTATGCTTTAAACAGCATTTAATAGCAACTTATAATCACATATATTCTAACATCAAAGAATAAGAATAATGCTTATTTAACTTAAACATTCAGAACCAATATTAATTTTCAAAGTCATTTTAAAGAAACAACTAAAGAGGGTATTTTTAAGTATTAAGGGATGAAGCATTGGGGTTTTTTGATCGGGTTTTTTCGTTTCTGTTTTGTTTTTGCTGTGATTGAGAACAAATGGGTTTTAGCATCATAGACTGTTCTTTCCTCCTAGGTGAGAAGGCTAGGCAAGGCTGTAGTTTGTTTATTATCACTTCCTGTTATGTTCAGCATCAGGACCCCTAAATTCATGAAACCTACAGTTTCCATCACTGACACTGAGTCTTTATGGAAGGTAGTGTGTAAAAAACAGTGACTTCTAGATTAATGCATGAGGCTGGTTTGTGGGCGTGGTAGCCATGCAAACTGCACTGACTTTTTCCTCTAGGGGAAATCTCACGACTATATAAGACCCTCCTTCAAGAACTTGAAGGACTTAAGGTAAAACTCAACGTGCTTTCCATCTGTCACATCTATTGCTGTCTTGGCTGCCAGCTTGCTCCTTTGTCCTACTGATTTTGAACTTGCAGCTCGTCAGCCAGTGCAACCTTGTAAGTAAATGCCTTAAAAGTCATTCTGAGAAGACAGGAGCTCCCCTGCTCCAAGCTCTCGGCATGAGACCCTCTCTTGCTTTTCCACACTCCAGGACTCTTGGCAACTACATGGAAGAGGTCTTCCTGATGTCCAAGAAGCAAGGGTACTGTCCCTTCCTGAGCATCTATAGACTTAACTAGGCTCTTGAGTCTATTATTTCTATATAAGAATAGATCTTTGAATATACAACATTAAACATTAACTAAGACAATATGCTTTTTTTTGTTTGTTTGTTTGTTTGTTTGAGACAGGGTTTCTCTGTAGGGTTTTGGAGACTGTCCTGAAACTCTCTTTGTAGACCAGGCTGGCCTCGAACTCACAGAGATCCACCTGCTTCTGCCTCCCGAGTGCTGGGATTAAAGGCGTGTGCCACCACCGTCCAGCATGACAATATGCTTTTTTATCACTAGGTGAATTTCAAAATATTTCCCTAACCCTCATGATGATGTACAAGTTACATTTTCTTATTGCTTATATTTTACAGAATTTGGCACTTAGTATCTCAAGCCTTGATCTTGATCTTCCTTTAATAAAAATCCAAGCCTTTTTTCTAACTTTAAAGAATCTCCTGATGTCTGCTATCTAGTAGTTATTTTCATATTCTTGTGTGTTACATATAAGTAATCTTCAGAGTATTGCATAAAAGAAAATCACGTTTACATTTTGGTGCACTCTTGTGTGAATAACTAATATAAGATACATTATTTACAAAAACAATTATTTTTTTCTCAGCAGAGTAGAAAAGACATAATATTAAGATGGATGGTAAATAAAATTTACAGTTTAGTATACAAGTAAAAAGAATGAAAATGTTAAATAGAAGCATCTGGAAAAATTGTGAGTAATAAATCCATTTCCTTTTTGCAGTTTTATGTTTGTTTCTTGCAAATCAGTTAATTACTGATCAGTTTGATTTATTGGTTACTTGATATTACATCCTTAGGACCTCAGTGCATTCTGATTTTTATCTGTGATGAAAAGATGTATACAGTCTAACCAATGTTTAATAGATGCTACATTGAGGGCACTGCGTTTAGAGTTTCAAATGTATTATTTTCTTTAGCAATTCAGCATAGATGCATTTCCCACTCTCCCGGAAGAATTTATAATAACACAAAGGCGCGATCATTCTCACAGGATCATCAAGTATCAGAATAAATTTAATCTGGGTGTTTGGGACCCAAACCATAAAATTACAATGCTTAAGCTATAAATCAACTCTGTAAAGAAAAACAAAGCAACAAATTAGGGAAATAAGGTAACAGACAACACAACCCCAAAAGGCTGAAATGTAGGCATTCAATATTACATAGCCAAGAAAAAAACATGTCTACTTAGAGTATTAGTTACTTTTTTTGGTGTTGTGCTAAAGCACAACTTATAGAAAATTCAGCTTCTAGAAAAAAGAGTTTATTTGATCTTACGGTTCCAAAGCAGTAAGATTCCATTAGGGGTGTTGGAGGCAAGTGCAGGCAGAGAGCAAAAGAGTAAGTTGAGGTCCACATCTTTAAATGCAAGCTAGAAGGGAGATCACACTGGAAACAAGGTGACGTCATTTACTCTCAAAGCCCACTCTAATGAAACATTTCCTCCATCAAGACCACACCTCCTACACCTCCTGAAACAATGCCATCAACTGGGAACCAAGTGCTCAAAAGACATTTCCCCTTCAAACCTCCCCACACATAGACACAATCTGTTCCTCGTTAAATCAAAACAGAAAAAGAGGAACCAAAGACCACCAAACAAAATCCAATACCAAATTTGAGAAGCCTTCCTTTGAGTTATTCCTCAAAGCTATCCAGGGGACTCCAAAAACACAGCCCATCGCTGCTGCCTTTGGTTGCCCCCAGAGGTGTAAGGTAAGCATCTACTGCTGAAGACAGCAAGCACTTCATTTAAAAAAAATCCAGAAACCCCTTCTCTGGAAATGACCTGAATGCTGTCTCCCTAAGGACTAGTTTTCACAGTACCAGAAGGCGCCAAAAGGAGGAAGGCAACTGACAGTCCTACCCAACTACAACGCCTATGAACCGCACCAACAGCCATCAAGGAAAGATAACTCTAAGGATTCAGTAGTGGCATGCATACCTTGGAGGTAGACAACAGCTCTCTAACTGGACTCAGCCAGAGGGAAGCAATGCCTGGTGCTGGAAAGCAATGCCTGGTGCTGGAAACCTGGCTTACTACTCAGTGCTAGTGATGCCATGTTCTTGGAGGAGAGCCTGCAACCACTAATTCACAAAACCAGCACAATCCCTACCAACAGTCTATGGAAATTGGTCCTTGTTCACACAGGTAAGTGTAGCCTTCACCCCTCATCAAGAAAACTTCTCTTTGCAACAGAGGGATATCACTACAGAAAAATCACAAGCAATCAAAATTCAAGTCGTGGAGCCCAGTCCCTCCCACAAGTGTATTCACTTACGGATATTGGTTGATAAACAATGATATCTGTAGTACTGTTGCTGTTGGTTGACTTAATCCTTTGTAAAACTCTGTTAAAGATTTCTGTAACCTATCCCAATCATGACATTTTCTGTGCTGATCCATAAAGATAGAGTGAAGTCCTGCGTTGGGGACAGACAAATGGGCAGATTTATTAGACAACCATCAGGTAAGCACAGATTAAGACTCCTAATCTTATAAGAGAGGAGACATAGGGAACGTGGAGTAGAGTTCAAATCTGGGCTCACTCAAGGTTAAATGACTTCTATTGGAGGTGCTTTTATTTCTTTCCTTAATGCAAAACTGATGCATTATTTGTGACTCAAAGTTAAACACTAATGCATTTAGTCAATGAAAATGTCATTTTTAGGAAATAAAAATTCCCATATTTAGTAGTACATGAATATGTTGGGGACTGCTAGAACCTTGAACAAAATGGAGTCTGTCAGCCATTTCTTGGCCTTCTGCCCACGTGACTGCGGGCACACATGCCCTTGAGACAAAGGAAAAAGTTAACCACAAAAGTTAAATTTACACAGGGCAGCCCACCCGCCTAGCCAGGGGGAAGTAACCCTTATAGAACAATCGCCTTTGTTGGCAAAGGGTTAATGTGTTCCTTTGGATGCTTTTACCATAATGATAGGCAGAAGTAACCCTTATAGAGCAATTGTCTTTGTTAACAAAAGGTTAATGTGTTCCTTTGAATACCTTTTACCCCTCCCTAATTCCTGCACCTGGCTTACACTGACAAGCATTTGCTGAATGCAACTGATGGAAAATTACAGCTTCCTCTTTACCTTATTTGGTGTATATTTGAGTTGAGACTTGATTGGCATGCTTGTACCGCCCCCTGAGATTCTCTTCCTATAAGAACTATCTCACCCCAAAAATAAACGCTCTTGATCAGCAAAAAGTTGTCTTGAGCCTGCTTCCCTTAACCTCTTGAAGTTTACTTTTAAGATCGGATCTGCTCGTGAAGACCCACCAAATTAGTAGCGACCCTCATCACCTCATCCCCGCGGGTCGGGGATCCCCTCCAGGGGTCACATGAATATATCATTTTCAACTTATAAATTTTTCAGGAAAAATATTTAATATAAAATTCTAAATAAATGGAGTAAAATAGAAGACATTGGTGAATTTAAGTGAAGTATGCACAAGAATATCTTGTACTTCTTTGTCAACCTTTCTTTAAGTTTGGAATTGTGTCACAATAAATGGTCTTATCTATTTCTATGTAACATTTGCCTTTGAAATACATGTTTAAGGTTTAAATGGGCAGCAGGTAAAAAAAAAATCATCATTCATGTCATTTTAAAACAACTCCCGATCTGTCCTATAGAGTTTTGATTACAATCAAACAGGCTGTTGTGGGAAGCTAAGACAGTTTTATGAATGCTCTTGCTATACATTCTATTCTAAATGCCAGAGTTGAACTTTGAAGGACAATTAACAACCTAGTAACCAGTTAAATAGAAACAACCATTCCTATTTTTCAACAGGTAAAAGTGAAGTTAACTATGGTTATTAAACTTTGGAAGTTCTCAAACCATAAAGCAGAGGCTCAGCGACCATGAGGAAGTTCATGAAAAGCATCATTACCTAGATTCCACCTAAGAATCGTGACTTCATTCTTCTAGTGTGAATCATAACTAGCAGCATTTTAAACAGTTCTTCGCTGCTCCACAACTAGCAAGTGTGAGAACACACACCTGATATTGAAGACAAACAAATCTAGGATGCCACAAACTACAATTTAGAGAAATCTACGATGCCATTTAAAGAATCACGCTACTGAGTGACTACAAGACTAGGTTGATTGGATTTGGGCCAGGGGAGGGACTCAAACTTTTTAGGGCAGAAGAGACTTTACCAACCTTAAATACACCTGGTTGGTCTGGAGAAATGGCTCAGCAGTTAAAAGCACAACCATGCTTCCAAAAGTCCTGAGTGCAGCTCCCAGCAGCCACATGGTGGCTCACAACCATCTATAATAGGACCTGATGCCCACTTCTGTCACGAAGGTATGTATGCAGAGCACTCACACCTAAAATATAAATGAATTTTAAAAATTAAAAATAATCTTTAACTGAAGGCAATGCAGATGTCTGTGGTCTCAGATGACACTTCAGGCCATGTCAGTGCCCGAAGATTATGCTGCCATTGGGGCCATGCAGATTGGGTGGAGTGTGCTGCCACCTGGGGCCATGTTGGTATCTCAACCGAGGGGCGTGGGGAATGTCTGGCCCCATGATCCTACTGCAGCCAGGGTCTGTGTTGAGGTCTGTGCCTTCTGTTGCCACTGAGGGTCATGGGACTGCTTTGGATGGGGGGGGACCTCTACTGTCCCAGGGACCATGCTGCTGGGCCCGTGACAATCTAAAGAAGCCTACACTGCTTCTGTAGTAACGGATGGTCATGTCTGGGTCTATGGTCCTGTTACAGCAGGAGTCTGTGTGGATGTCCGTTGCCCATGCTACCACTGGGGCCCACATCAGCCATGTGTTGAACTTATGAGTTGAAGTACAAGAGCCTCTCTGAGTTGTCCTCGCTCCTCACCAGAGAGCCGATCCCATCCCTCACCTGAACCTTGGGATAACAGACCCCATGACCCTGGCACCCGAAAGGTGGCCCCCACCCCTTGAGAAAGATGGCCAGCCCCTCACCATGGGCCTAGGAGAGCTGGTCCAGTCACTTACCTGAGGAGTGTCCCAGAAGCCCAGAGCGACGAACTCAGCAGTCACCCAGGTGAACATCCAAGGTTTTGAGCTGTCACACCCCAAAATCTACCCAACGAAGACCTGCGGCAGTTCATGAAGGGACTGGTCCCAAAGAACCATGGCCGCATGGTCTGCATGACTTGGAACAACAGCGGAATATCCAGGGAGTTTCTGTGGGGCTCCCATGTTGTTGGTGAATGGGAGGCCAGAGGCCTTAAGCCTAGCTGACAACACATTACACAATGAGCATTTGCAAGGAAAGATGTTTGGACACAAGGGCGTACTGCACGATACATAGCCCCTCCCAGTGCCACTAAGACGAATGCAGAGGCAAAGACGGAAGAGCAAAGTGGTTTTCTCTTTTATGCTGTTGTTGCTTTCTTTGTTTTTTTATTGGCTTATTTGTTAATTGTTTTAATTGAAATTGATATACTTATTTTTATCTAATATTTTTATTTAATCTTTTTGTTTTTATCTCATTTTTATTATTTCTCCTTTAGTTTTCTCTTGGGGGGGAACTATAAAGGTGAGGGGTGGATGTGGAGAGACTGGGAAATGGGTGGGATTGGGGCATCAATAAAAAAATTATGTTTAAACAATGTACCTGGTTTAGTTGGGCGATGGTGGCTCATGCCTTTAATCCCAGACAAAGGCAGAGACAGAGACAGGCAGATCTCATTGAGTTCAAGGCCAGCCTGGTCTACAGAGAAAGTGCCAGGATAGGCTCCAAAGCTACACAGAGAAACCCTGTATCAAAGAAAGAAAGAAAGAAAGAAAGAAAGAAAGAAAGAAAGAAAGAAAGGAAGGAAGGAAGGAAGGAAGGAAGGAAGGAAGGAAGGAAGGAAGGAAGGAAGGAAGGAAGGAAGGAAGGAAGGAAGAAAGCGCTCAGAAAAAGAAAAACAAAAAAAGTACCTGGTTTATCTTAAGCTTATCAAATTAAGTGTGTGCACTGGCCAGTCTGGAATGGATGTATGTGTAGTAGTTAGATACCACAGTGTAAAATGCTCAAAGATTTGCTGTTTTTCAATCTTAACATGGTATGAAGGTCACACTTGCGGAGTAAAAACTAAATCTTGAATGTTGACTTTGAGTTTTCCTAGGCTAGTCACATGCTAGCACCGTTCTCTTTGGCCATCCCAAGCAGCCATTGTGGGTCACAGTCAATGGGCTACGCCACAAGTTACAAACAACCACGCTGTACCGTGTGTGCTGCTACCAAGAATAACAGTACTAACACTAGAATATCCGGAGCTACACAAAAATTGCATTTTGTGTCTGAGCAGGACATGGGTCTCTTTTCAATACAGAGATGCAGCTGGCAGAGTAGCCATCAAATGCTGTTGAGCAGGAAGCCAGAGAAAAGTAAGAGCAGAGCTCATCGGGCAGAAAGGTGTAGATCTTACCTGCTCTAGTAGTAGGAAGAAAGAGTAAGCATGTCTCAAAGGAGGAAAAAAAGAAGCCATTTACAAGCACCACTGGTGTTTGCCATCTAGTAGACTCAAAATGCTTTCGCTGCTCAAAATTTTTCCCCTACTCCTAATTTCTTCACCATAATATTGTATACGTTGCTCTCACTTATGCTTAGATTTTTACCAAGGTCTAACCCTAAAAACCAATAGAGTCTACTCATTAAATAACATAACAGAACTCCACAATAGAAAGAAGGTGAAGGTCATATTCACTCTGTCTATGGCAATACATACTCTTACGAAAATATTAATACTATTTTAAGGACATATCAAAGCTCCAAACAGTATTACCTGCAATAACTATAGTATAATCAATATCATTGTGTTACTTTTGACATAAAATGGTGTGTAAATTAAAAACATTAGTGGTTAACTCTGGATCAACACACATGCCTCAGCTTCAAATTAAGAAATAAAAGTCCCTTGGAATCTTTTAACAAAGAGCAAGTCCTCTACCTCCTTCTTCTTGAGTCCTCTACCCAGCCTGCTACATGACTCTGAATCTGTGCCTGCCTGAAGACTTTCTGGTGAATGTGTCCCTCTGTCTGCGTGTGCCTGTGTCTTCTGTCTGTGTGTTTGTACCTAACAAAGGGCTTCACTTTGTCTTTATTGACACAGAAAGTGTCAAATGGGGCAGGAATGAAGGGCGTTTTACAGAAATATTTAAGAGTTTTACAAGAGATTAAGGCACTGACTCCAACTGACCCAGATAATAAACAGTACTACAAGCATCATTGTTTATCAACCAATAGTTATTGAGTGTTGTTTTTTAACGTTTACGGTGGATATTCATTTTAGAAGACTTGTTCCAACTTCTGTGTTTGTTGCTTTCAGCAAATGATATTGTTCTGGGTCAGGAGAATGAAAGACTGCATAACAAGATTACAGCTATGCATTAGCTTGGGTTATAAAAGTTGATTACACGGGAAACCCAAGGAAAATAAAACCGGTTGCTTTTTTCTTCTCTTAAAAGAAAGTTAAACAAAAACAAAATTACATACCTGATGCCTACACTTCTGCATATACACTGAAAAAATGCTGTTGCTTACCATAAAGGTGATAATTTTGGCAGTCTCCAGTCATATTTAATGACTGAGCCACAGTTGGTATATTTATATATGTTAGAGGTAAAGTAGAACTCTAGTAAAGAGTCATCAACTACACACGTCTTATTCAAACCATGCCTCACTGAGAGCTAATGACATTCGTGAAGAAATCCATCACTCTTACACACTGAGGATCCAAATGTGCTTTCAAATAGAGGATGCTATTTCTAAGCCTTAAAGCTCTAGAGACAAGGGAACCACATATTAACACTTAAAGGAAGAAAATGTAACATCTATGTATCTGTTGGGTTTCTTATCAACCCACTCAGTTGGCCTTATCACAATGTTACTGCCACGTCCAGTTGTTCCAAAGCTTTATAGATTCACTGTTGTACTTAGGAATATCCCCCATTCAAACTGCATTGAAAAGCATGATCTCCGTGTTTTTCCATAATTCAGCATCATTTTAGGCTGGCCCCCTTCCCACACACAACAAGTAATGGGATGCTACTATGCAATCAGTGCTGCACTGTAGTTCCCGTTCAGATCCTCACCATCCCTGCCTCTTTTTTTTCCATCATAATAAGAAATACATGAGGTCATTAATGTATGAAGAAAATAGGGCTTGCTCTGCTTCCCTATCAAGCAGCTGTAACGCTTCGGATCACTGGTAGATAGCCCATCCTGTCTGGAGTGTACAGCGGAGGAAGCTACTCATATCAGGAACTAGGAAGCAGCAGAAGACAAAGAGGCCAAGGTCCCATCCACCTTCTAGGACACATCCCCAGTGATTCAGGGTCTGCTAGCTATACTTTCACAACTTTCCAATGGCAATACAATGAGGACAATTTTAAAACAGACTAGAGATCCTCAGCTTATAAACTACAGCCGTACCTCAGCCAAGTTACTGCAACAATGGCCTCTGGCCGCTCTTTTGTCTCTCCTCCACAATATTTTCCTTTCATCTGTAATCCAATTTATCTTCATGGATCACAACTCAGATAGCATCTGTTCCTTTTAACAGGATGTGAATAGGCTTTGTTTTCTATGGTATAAAGCTTAAGCACTCTAGTATTGATTAAATTATTATACTTCGTATTTTAAGCCTCTGTAGTTTTAATAGCTTCAAATTCTTCTTTTCTCTCACCATTCCACACCAAACAAAACAAAACAAAAAAAAATACCAGGCTTTCATTCAGTTTTCAGGTATCTTTTTATATACTACTTTTAAACAAAGTTATAAGGAATTTAGTGACAAAGACTTTCAAATACTGTAGCCAATTATCAATCAGTATATGTATCGTTAGTTATGTATTGACTATCTGTCAATCAATTACTTATTACATGTTTACACACCAATTACATATTCAAAAAGTAAATAACCCGCCTGTGAGGAGGAGGAATCAAAAATAAGAGGTGAACATGTGTTCTAAATGTTGGGCCTTAAGGAGCCTCGTTAGCGCAGTAGGTAGCTCGTCAGTCTCATAAATTTTGGGCCTTTCAAGTATCTAAAACTTGAACAAATCACAAAGTGATTACAATGCACAGCACACTCCTGACCACAGGAGGATGAGACAGGAAACAATAGATGAAACAATTGAAGAAAATTAAATAAATGTCAGAGGGGAAGTTTCTGGCTTCCCTCTGAGCTCAGCAACTGAGTTTGTGAAATCAACGGAAGTGAGAAGATTGACAAGGAAAGGTACTTCCTCTGTGTATGGAGTCAGGCCATGAAGGAGAAGGAAGCATCTCAGACATCTACAGCTTTGCACCTGTTCATAAGGAAGCAGGAAGAAGGCGTGTAAGAGTTTAGGGGGTATTAGATGAGTTTTAAGAAGCCAGTTGGTAGTGGTGCACACTTTCAATCCCAGATCTGCGGAGACAAGCAGACAGATCTCTGTGAGTTTGAGGCCAGCCTGGACTACAGAGCGAGTACCAGGACAGACAGGGCAGTTACACAGAGAAATCGTGTAGCTGGAAGTTTTCCTGCCCCAGCAACCACTTCCCAAATAACTGACTCGAGACTTAATTAATTACAAATGCTCAGCCGATGGCTCAGGCTTCTTACTACCAAGCTCTTACATTTAAATTAACCCACACTTCATCTCTATGCTTGCCACGTGGCTCATGGCTCGTTACCTCACTGTCTGCATGTCCTGCTTCCTGAGCAGCTGGGGGAGTGGCATCTCCTCTAACTCCAGCCTTCTCCTTCTCCTCAGTCTCCTAGTTGGATTGCCCCACCTATAATTCCTGCCTGGATACTGGCCAATCAGCTTTTTATTAAAAATGAGGGCAGGACATTTTCACAGCGTACAGATTATTCCGCAGAGAAACCCTGTCTAGCAAAAACTAAGCTTCAAGAAAGACAAGAGGCTCGAGGCTCTCCGGAGAAAAATGGACAGCCTGTGACAATGCCTATCCCAGTATGATACCAACCTCTGGTCTTTCTCCTCTAAGAGAAATGAATTCTTCTTGGTTGCTGGGATTCCTTTGGGCAGGCTCACGACGTAATTTGTTGGCCTTTCCATAGGCAGACAAAAATGTTCAGAGGAAATGCCTCCCTGTACTTGCTGCTCACCAAATGCACACAGTGTGAAGTAACCAGCACTCTGGGGGGGGACAGGAAAGCACTACCTGGCCCTCCTCGTGGGTGTACATGTTCTCTTCTACGTCCGCCTTCTGCCGTCTCTGGGACTGTCACGTACTCAGAGTAAGGGAATGCACATAACTATGTACCGTGTTTAGTTCCTAAGAGGCCTCACGTCACAAAGAAGATGGCAGTGTTCCTATAAGGCGATGAGTCCACAGTTTGTCAGCGAGAACCTGTGGCGTGTGGGATTCAGGGTTTCAGAATTCCATAGCGACTACTCGAACTGCAGGGCACAAATGCAGACAACAGAGTCCCCGCAATGTGAGATGATGCCATCTAGAGCCACTGAGTAAGAGTGTTTGGGACGGGCACTGCTGACTTCATACCACAGTTCTTTAAATGATTTGTCAATAATGTGCTGATATTAACTGGGTGAGCCACAAGTTAGCGCTGCTCTAACAATAGGTACATGGCTGATCTCGCTTCGGATATATGCCCCATGTCTCCACAGTGACCTGCACTTCTGACCAAGCGTTTGAGAGCTCCGTGACCTTCTTAGGCTTAACAGCTTTGTAGAATAACTTGGAGAGCTCCTAAATACAGAGAAAGCTCTAGAAAGTTTTAAAACACACAGATTTTATTACCTCGTTCTGCGAGCCAGCACACCTGGAAGTCCCAGTGCATTTGGTGTGCTTACCAAATAACCACGAGGCACCACCATGGATGTCCTTAGTTCTTACTGGACTTCTTTCGTCTTCGGGCACCACACCTTCTCTCTGGGGGCTTGACTGCCCTGTCAAGGGACTAAAGAATAAACCAAAATGAGACAGCAGTGAGTCAGGACACTTAAAATGGAATTGCGAACTATCAGGAGTCAGATCTTAGGCAGACGTTCGCACAGCTAGACCTCTGCCTAGGCTGATAAATGACAAGTAACCTTAGACATCATCAACTTTCGCCAGCCTTTGCTAGATAGGACTCATTTTCGCATGAACAACCTCGATGATATTGAGACAGCACCCAATGCTTTGCTGGAGAATCATTTAACTCATAGTCTCCATCATGGTTCACAGTAAATGAAGTAACTGCCAACTCCTTTTCCAGCAACTGCCATTTTGTAGAAATCTTACAGCACATTTTCAAAACCGCTTGAATCTGTGTGTGGGGGGGTTCCGTTTGTTTGCTTGTTTTAGACTATGCAACTCAGATTCATGGGGTTTTCACTCTTTTCAACTAGTCTGATTTCCTTCTCTGTCAACAGTACTACATTTCCAAACTTTTAATCATACAGTATGTCTTTCTGGTGACCAGCTGTCAGCCTGCAGCTATTAGGGGCCTCATTTGTCATGTTATTAGCACAAAATGTATTCTTCCCATGCAGAGAACTTCAGGCTTAGGAAGCTCTGCACCAGAAATTCCCCAGGGGTTTTATTGTGCCACACCATCCATCATGGTTCATTATTGCCATTAAATTCTGGACTGTTTTTGAATAACTGGTTTCTTGGCTTACAACATGTGGGGAAAGAAAAGTAAGAGAATCAGCGTTCACCTCCTTTTATCCAGTTTCATCTATTGTTGGCGCTCAGTCCTATTTACTTACTTCATCGTCTCGCCTTCATACGTCCTTTACCTCCAACCGCATTGTTTCCCCTGAACCAATTTGGGAGTCTAAGCCATGAAGTACACGCACTACTCTTAAGGTTGCCACAGAATACTTGCTTGTCGTGTTTTACTCTTTATCCGCACATGTGTGTTTATACTTATTGCATCAGGTGTTTCATTTCTATTTTGTGTTATCAACAGTTGCATTAGATATTTTGGTGTCGCTATGATAAAACACCACGACCAAATACAAGTTGAAGAAGGAAGGGTTTCTTTGGATCCTAAAAGTTCCAGGGAGTCACACAATGGTTGGGGAAGCAGTCGGCCAAAGTAAGAAACAGAGACAGCATTCTTCAACCACAGACATAAAGCATAGGCAGTAAACAGGAAGTTGTAGAAGGCTAGAGACTCTGCAAGTCCCAGTGACACACTTCCTCCAGCAAGACAGCACCTCCTCACCGCCTCGTCAAACAGCATCATTCGGTGAGGAACAAGTGTTCAAAACTGTGAGCCTATGCTGGGTGGAGTTGGGGCATTGGAGTGCCGTGCAGGGAGAACTTCTGTTCAAGCCACCAAATCACCACAGTAGTTATTTTCACTGTGGTGGGCAAAGTCATCAATATTTTATATGTAAAGCCTCAGCCCCACTATTAACTGCACCTGAAGTCTTCATAAAAGTCAATAATCTCTAAAATATTTCCACATCGGTCCAGCTTCCCAGAGATTCCCCAGAATCCTTTAGGACAAAACGTTTCTCCTTCCTGTGGATCCTCTCAACCCTCCCTTCCCATTCCTTGGCGTCAGCCACAGAATCCTAGAAATGCTGTCTACCTGGAGCCCACCCCAGTGGACACACATAATGGAGACTCAGGCAGGTGACTCAAGTCATCCTTCCGGTTGCCCGTTATCACCTCTCCCTTCTCACATCAGCCAGTAGCAGCCTGATTTTTTTGATTTTTGTTTTTTTTGTTTTTTTTTTTTTACGAGACAGGGTTTCTCTGTATTGTTTTGGAGGCTGTCGGTCCAGCCCGGCCTCGAACTCACAGAGATCCGCCTGCTTCTGCCTCCCGAGTGCTGGGATTAAAGGCGTGTGCCACCACCGCCCGGCCCAGCCTGGTTTTTAAAAGACCAGTATAAGCACAATATTTAATCAAGAGGAGAAATATACACATGACAAAATTGACCCTGGATTTGCATAAATAAATGAAAAACCATACCAATACAAAGTATTCATTTCCATACCATAATCCCCTTTTACCATTAAAAAGAGATTGGTTGTGATTATTAACCAATTATAAGCAACCCAATTCAAATGAAAACAAAGATTTATAAACAATATGGGAATTTGGACGTTGCTCATTCCAAACTGCTTCCTGCTGGATGGGGCAGCTGTTCATACATGGGGATAATGACAAAACACAAAAACCTGTATAAGTCCTTATTTTCGGGTCTGTAAGGCTGCATCATCTTAGCTGTCTTAATTGCTGGAACACCTGGCCCACCGCTTCCGGGGGTCTTGGTTCATCAAACCACAGAAGCCTGGAAGGAATTCACAGCTTTTGATTTCCTGTAGAAACATAAAACAAAAACTCTTTTCCTAAGTAGCTGGTCCTTATATTTAAAGTTAGAAGTCAAAGAGTTTTTGAAATATATAAGTTGGATTAATTCAGCAGCATTTATAATCAAGTATACTTTAGCAGTTTTCCCTTCTTTAGCAATCAAAAACTGAAAAACACAATAGCATACAGTGTCCAGACTTTCTGTGTATTTTCCATCTTTACATGGCTTATTTATTTATCTATTATTATTACTCTATTTCTTTTACTTTTATTTATTTATTTATTTATATCTCTGAGACAGGGTTTCTCTGGAAATCCGCCTGCCTCTGCAGCAAGTCCTACAGGCCGTTTCTTTTTCTCTCTCAATCCTACGTTTATTTTTAAACACACTGTAAACCTTTAGAGGTTTTTCTTCATCTGAATCTGACTTCACTGTAAATCTTTATGTTTTTCTGGCCACGTGTCTTATATGCTAAAAACCATGGCTGCTTAAACCGCAGTTTTTACAAGATGGCAGGCATAAGTTTGACTCCAGCCTCAGTCTATGCTGACATCCAGCAGCATGGTGCCAGCTTGGGGATGTGGTCACTGCCACTGCCAGATGCTCCTGCACATCATTCAATTGTTAGCAGAGCCTCTTAAAAGAGCCTTGCTGTTTTTGTTTTGGTTTGGTTTTTTATGCTGAGTCAGGAAGATTCCCTTAAGCAAGCCGTGTGAGTCTCTGCCTGTCCCTGGCAAAACAGAGCCCACCTGAGGAAAAATGCTGCTACCAAGAAGCTGTGCTTCTCTCTGTTCTTTTGTTTCTAAAATTCCTTTTAAGCTTTTGTCATTCTACATGGAAATTCAATCCCACTCCTGACAACCATATGTAGAGTGAAGCCTTCCCACTAGCCTGGTTCCAGAGCCGCATCAGTCCCAAATGAACACACAGGAGGCTATATTAATTATGAAGCTGTTGGCCATTTGCTTGGTTTCTTACTGGCTATCTCTGACTTAAGCATTTAACCCATAATTGCTAATCTAAGTATTTCTCTTACCGGAGAAAGGGTCCGGACCTTTTACTCCTCTGGAGGCTACATCGTGACTCCCTGTGTCTCTCTTTCCCAGAGTCCTCCTCAACTCCCAGTCTCACCTATCTTGCTTCCCTATTGGCCAACAGTGCTTTATTGACATACACACAGGACTTCCCCATCAGCAAACCACAGCCACCACACTTACCTAAGATCCAGAGAGAGGAACAAATTAAAAGTATCCTAACCAATGAAAGTCCAGAGCTAGATGGTTTCAGATCAGGTCTACAATGCCTTCAAAGAAAAGCTAACAGCAATACTCCTAAAATTATTCCTCAAAATAGGACCTGAAGGAATATTGCCTAATTCTTTTCACAAACATCACTATTTCTATGATACCAAAACCATATAAAGAGCCAACAAAGAAAGCAAATTATAGGCCTAACAACCACAGATGAAAATTTTCCCAATAAAATACTTGCAAACTGAATCTAAGAACATATCATAAAAATTACCTACCACACGAAAGTTGGCTTCATCCCAGAAGTGCAGGGATGGCTCAACATAAGTAAATCAAAACACATAATCTGCCACATAAACAGACTGACAGACAAAAACCTCATGATCATCTCATTAGATGAAGAAAAGGCCTTTGACAAAATCCAACACCCCGTCATGATTAAAGTCCTCAACAGATTAGAGATACAAAAAACATACCTCAACATAATAATAGTGACTGACAGCAAGCTCCTAATCAACAACAACTTAAATGGAGAGAAACTCGAAACAATTCCACTAAAACCAGGAACAAGACAAGATGTCCACACCCTCCACACCCATTCAATATAGTGTATAAAGTCTTAACTAGAGCAGTAAGATAACTGAAGGAGACCAAGGGGACAAAAATAGGAAGGAAAGAAAACAAAGTGTCTAAATTGAAAATATGATTCTATACATGAAATACCTGAAATGCTCCACTAGGAAACATGTACACCTGATAGACGCTTTCAGTAAAGTAGCAGGACATAAAATTAACCCAAAAAGTCAGTAACCTTCCTACACACAAATAACAGACTAAGAAAGAAATCTCAAAAAAAAAAATCTTGGGATTCTCTAGCCAAGCGAGTAAAAGACTTGTATAATAAAAACTTTAAGACAGTAGAAGAAAGAAATAAAGATGGGAAGAGTTCTTCATGCATCAGTAGAATTAGTACAGTAAAATGACCATCCTACCACAAAACACAATCTACACATTCAGCGCAACCCCCTCCAAAAAATAAAAATAAAAAAAACTTCACAGAAATGAAAAGGACAAACAGAAAGTTCTAGAGGGAGCTCTGTCAGGCCAGATGAGAGAAGCTCACTTAAATATACATGCATATTTGTACACAGAACTACTTGTAACTGTTGTATATAAACAGTCAATAATGAGCTCAAGGCATTTTCAGGCATCCTTATTTTGCCCTCATCCCCCCTCTTCCTCCCTCTCCTCTCGCTAAAGAGCTCTGCACTTCTCCACTCCCCGAATCAGATCTAGTGTGAGCTATTCCCCCTTTGCATCCTTCCCACCTTCCTCTGTGTTTACCTGTCTGCCCTCCTGTTTCCCAGATTGCATCACTTGGGCCGATGTTCTCTTTCTGTTGTCCCCACACCCCACCTACCATGACAGTGGTCCCATCGTGCTTTCCTGGTGTCTGCAGTTGCTCCAGGCTAATGCACCTATCTGAAAATTTGGAGCTAGGAGCCTTCCATGTGAGAGAACACGTGGTGTTCATCATTTGGGGTCTGGGTTACCTCACTCAGTATGATCTTCTCTAGTTCCATCCATTCACCTGTAAAATTTACAGCTGAACGGTATTCCATGGTATTTTTTTATGTATCACGTTTTTGTTACCCATTTAGATTGTCTCCATTTCCTAGCTATTATGAATAGAGCACCAGAAATGAATACACTGTGCCTCAGGGGAGTTCAGACAGAATAACTTCCCCATGTTCCAGTTCTTCCCAGCATGCACAATTGTCTTCTCAATGCTGGGGATTATGCCATATTCACTTTTCATTTTACATGTATCAGATTGCTTATTACAGATGTTTGGAGTGCCTGGCATTGGTGACGCACGCCTTTAATCCCAGCACTCGGGAGGCAGAGGCAGGCGGATCTCTGTGAGTTCGAGGCCAGCCTACAGAGCGAGTTCCAGGACAGCCTCCAAAACAATACATAGAAACCCTGACTCGAGAAAAAAAAAACAGTGTGTGGTAAAGAAATAAGTGGTCTTACTCTCGAGGGCCACCTAGCTAGTACCAGTTTGGAAATCACATTAATTTTGTGTTTATCTTATCTCCTTTCCAACACATGTTATTCAATCATGTTGTTAATAAAAATGGGAATAGCAATTCACTTGAGCTAAGTGGCCAGATGCGCATATTGTCTGTTTGTCTCCCAGAGGCTGTCACAAAGCCTGAGTCCACAAATGCCACTGACAAGTTCATAATGAATTCTTGGAACACAGGATTGTGTATCTGAAACTAACTCAGAAGTCTACCATTAACTAAGATCTATGGAGATTGTGAGAATCTCGGTTTTCTGGGTTTCAGATACGTGATTTTTTTGACCATGGCCAGGAAATGTCTAGCCTGTTGACAAAACATGCTAAGACAAGACAAAGAGAGTGCCGAGGGATTCCATAAACAGTCTTAACACATAAGAGTGTTCTGGAAAGCCTTATCAGTGGTGTGGGGTAGTGACCCTTTCTTCGTGCGCATGTACAGGACAACCCCGTGGCTGAGGAGGGAAGACAGCAGCTCTGGTCTGGAGTCTCTGTTAACAGGGCTCTTGTGTTAGCTTTTGGAACGTGGGCTTCCTTTGTTTTCCTTTTTCTCTTACTCGATTTTGTAGCCAGACTCATCAGAACAGCTGCAACATGGTATAGTTATTTTAATTGTGTGACTGCTATAAAGCCATTAAAGCAATTTTAATTTTTACCAGTAAATAGGTTTTATTGCAAAGGTATATTGTTGCTTATAGCTATCCAATGTAATGGGTACTTAGAAGAGTGTTTCAGTCTGGATTATTATGACTCCTTTTCCTACTGTATGCCCAGCCAAGTGTTAAAAATTTTGCCCGGAGGATAGCAAAAACATGCTAGTAGGAGCAATTAAAGGTATGAATAATATCAACATCTTTTTATTATCTTCCAGGTGCCATTGGAACTGCCCAGAAAATTAAATGGTAATGATGCAGTTACAGTTATTTGCTAATTGAACTGTTTCCTGGGGAAAGACAGAGATATTTATTTCCAGATCTTGAAGGGTTTTGCACTTCATTATGGGGTGTGAAAAAATAAAGCAAGCATCTACAGAATCTTCCAAATGGTTTTCTGATGATGCCAGAGTTCTCCAAGCAGTCAGCGCACACAGCTAACTTTTCATCCGAACGTAGATAAGGCATGGCTCCTCGGCAGTTTTACAAGGTCAGCCTATTATGACAGTTTTTCTTTTCCCATCTTTCTTCTTGCTTTCTCCTTCTCCTGTTACCTCTCTGTGTCTCTTCATTTTTTTCCTTGTAATTCTGTGTTCTCTCTGTAGTTCCGGGCACACCTTCGCCTACTCTCCACAAGTGAGAATTTGACCACCCGCTGACCGTAAATCTGCAAGGGGAGGAATGCGACTTGCCTGACAGGGTTCTGTAGCATGCTTCCTGTTTATTCGCATGTCCAATGAAAGCATCTTTTTAAAGGAGCCGCCCTGTCTTTCGCTTCTTGATAGTTTCCCCTCCTGTCTTCATGTTAACCTTGGAGTGGTTTTCTTTCCCCTGTGCGATTCCTTTGAGCCTGAAGTGCCTAGGGTGACATATTCTACGTAACCTTCCTTCCTGCCCACTCCTCTATTTCAGGCATTTTTTCTTTTATTTTGTATCTCAATTCCACCCAAAAAAACAAATGTAAGAAATAAATAAAGTCAGTGGAGGAAAACAGAAGAATATGGTCAGTTTGACTTCCAGATGGCGAGAGCAGACTTTGATTGGCCCCAGCTTGGCGCCTGCGAAGCCTACGACCGGATATCTGAGCCATACAGGAGAACTTGACACGTGAAGTCTGAGGAATCAGATTCTGCCACCAAGAGTAAGCAGGGCAGGGTGGTGACACCAGACTGTTTTTCTCTGTAACCTCCAGGCTCCAGGGGAAGGGATGGAAGTTGGCTGTTTTCTGGAATTCCACAAATAGCAGGGCTTTTTTATAGCCTTGGCCCTGGTTTGTAGTCCTGGCTTGGGAGTGAGGGGCTTCCTTTATTCCAAACCCTTTATACATAAACATAACAGGAGGTATCCTTTACTGTCAGGCTGCTTCCTACTTGGGGGGAAGGGGAGTGGAAGTTTGTGTGTCTGGAGTCTCTAGCATTTCTTTTATTTCGTCCTGTGTGTTAACGACCAAGTGTTGATGATGATTTGATCTAGAGGTAACTTCTGTAAAAGTTTAAAAGACAGGGTAAAAATGAGGATAATGCGGAGGAAAGGGGTAAGTAGAGGCGGGAACCAGGATGGAAGGGAATTGAGAACCCATCCAGAGGAGGAAGCCTGTGGCTAAATTCTCTGCGTCTGGTCTCTGAATCTCTGGGTTCCACCTCAACACAGTTTGGATTTGTGGTTCTAGAAGCATTGCTGTTCTGGGAGGAGGCCACAAAGGTCTCTGATTTTAGAGTATCATGGCGACCAAAGATTCCAGTGGGTCCTGGAGGATGTCAGGCTTATGCGAAATTCCTTTAAGGGTTCCTGAGAAGTGGAGGGGGAGGCAAACTGATGCAAAGAACCCCTCGGTGACAAGAAGTCAGAGGAGATGGACAGCCCATTAGCTAGGTAAACAGCATCATGGGCATCAAAGACAAAAGGGTAGGGCATGGACGGAAAGTGGGAGCTAAAAGTTGCCAGCAGAGTTTGGGTTGTATTAGGAGAGATGGTTGAGTCTTTGCCTGGAGCACGAAAGTTAGGTCCCCGGAAACACTGAGAATCAGGAAGAAGAAATGTCAGAAAAGAAAGTGGGAAGGCTAGTGAAATGGAAGATTCCAGAAGGGCACTGTCTAGTCTTGTGGTGCAAAGGTGGTGATGATGACCTTGTGGTAGCAAGGCTTAGTGAAACTAACGGAAGAGGGAGGTGGGAGCCTGCACACATATAGGGCCTTTTTGAAATAGAAATATTCTTAGCTAATAAGGCTCCCTGAGGGGATAATAAAGGAGCAAGGTTTACAAGGCCAGGGAAACTTTCTAACTACTAGTCCCCTACTTCTCTTCTCTCAGGGGTCACCCTCACTGCTTTTAGGGGTTTAGAGGTACAGATCACTCTGCTTCCTACCTGACAAAGGGAGCTATGCAGAAGAGAAAGCAGGAGAGGACCCATCTAAGAGGCTATGACAAACTTCGCAGATGTCAAACATCCAAAACACAAGACAGCCTGTGACAACAATCTGCATCTTTGGAGCACACTGTGCAGGGTAGGTAGTATCTGCAATATGCAAAAAGGGAAGTTCGTATTCCCATTGAGAGCTTAGTGAAGAAAAGTGTTGGAGCATTATTGTCCTCATTAGAAGAAGAGAACCTCCAAGGAAACTGTCTTAGGAGCCCTAGACAGGTTTTATCATGGGTATGAGCAAGACTGGTGAGGTTTCTTTTTTTAACCTGTTATATAAACAGATCCCACCGGATCATTTCTTTTTATAGAACTGTCCACTGATGCTCCCGGGACACCGTTGTATCCTGAATAATTCCTGAAATGATATCCCCAAATCTTTGCGTTTGGTGGCCACATAGCTGGTATTAGCTCTTAAGAAGACAGGCTTTGCACCATAACCAACCTCTAGGATTCTGCCAGAACCTGCGCTGCCTGGCCCTGACCCACATGCTCCTCCCAAACCATACTCAGCTTCTCCATCCAGTCAGATGTCCACATCCTCCTCCAAGGGCTCGCCCAAAGATTCTGCCTGACCATCTTCTTCAGGCACTCTCCATAACCCACCAGATCTGGCCTAGATCCCACATCAGTGCCCTAGCCTAGTCTGCCCACACTTGACTGCATCGTGTTTCTAACATCTAGGAGCCAGGCGGTGGTGGCACACGCCTTTAATCCCAGCACTCGGGAGGAAGAGGCAGGCGGATCTCTGTGAGTTCGAGGCCAGGCTGGACCGACAGCCTCCAAAACAATTCAGAGAAACCCTGTCTCGTAAAACCCAAAAAAACCAAAAAAACAAAAACATAACATAACATCTAGGATGTTCCAGATGTCCTGCCTTCCCTTTGACCCTTAGACTGCTCAAACATTACATCAAAACTTTCCATCCAACCACAGTCTATACGTCCTTCTCTCGGGTGTAGATTTACATCTGATTCCCTCCTCCACACTCTGTCTCTAGCCCCCAGATCTACCCGCACACCAGGCTGAGGACAGAATGCTCACCTGCTCACCAACCCAGCACGCCTGTCATCTGACTTCACCCCATCGATGCCGTTTCCAGCCTATAGGCCCACCCACCCCACCCACCCACCCACCCACGCGCACAAACCCTTTTAGCCCCAACCTGCTCCTTCCAAATCAAATATAAACAAAAGAAGTCTATACTGGCTAGATCTCATTGCAAACAGTGTAAAATCTCAAGCCGGCATTGCTGTCTAAACATGACAGTCCTGAGAAAATGTTTGGGAATAAGAATCACTTAGATAAGTATCAGGACACGTAATTTTTAAAAATCATAAATTACGTTAAAGAATTTGAGGAGTCTAAAGAAGAAAGAAAGGAACAGCCCAATAAAATCAAGGAGAAAGAACACTAAGGAAAATAAAAAACCTAAGTGATGCCCAAACAAACAAAAACTTAAGGCAGATAACATGGTGAAAACAATCTAGATCTTTAGAACAGAATTCAATAAAGCTTCAAGAGAAAAAAACACAAGGCACATATAAGGGAAATCAGAGAAGAAATTAATGAAATAGAAGCACAGAAAACATCAAAGAATGAAGGAATCTAGAAGCTGATGTTTTGAGAAAAGGCAAAGAAGATCGATGACCTTTGACCTAACTAAGCAAAAGATAGAGAAACCCCAAATTAGCATAAGAAGAAGGAATGAACATGCAAACATGACAACAGACAGAAATTCAGAATATAAGGGAATATTTTACAGACCGGTATCCTACTAAGGTAGGAAACCTAAAAGAAACAGATGAAATTCTAGATTGAGTCAAACCACCAGAATTGTGGTGTTGTACGGTGCTTTGCAGCTCATCTATAAACTGTTACCCAGAAACTATTGGCAAATGAGAATTCCTAGTGAGTGTATCTCTTGATGTAATTGGCTAAGGTCAATAATACTGTTATGTTGAGTCTACACTCCATCTAGATCAGTGGTTCTCAATCTTCCTAATGCTGGAACGCTTTAATACAGTTCCTCATGTTGTAGTGACCCCAACCATAAAATTGTATACGCTAATATATTTAATAATGCGACAAGGCATATATGAAATACAGTACAGGGTGTCAGTCTAACCAAAAGGAGTTTGTTAATGAGGATAAGAATTGGAAGCAGCACGCAGTGTGCATGTGGTTGTTATTCAGGAGAGAAGGCCTCCTTGGTTAGCAGGTTGCTGCCACCTGGCGCCACTCCATTCTATGGCTTTACAAATCGTGCTGAAGTCCAGAAAAAGCCTGTAGGAGAAGGCAGGGATGTAGCGCCCAGGCTACAAGTTATGAGAGGAACAGGACCCAGACATCAGTTAGGTCCTTGCGCGCGGGGGGGGGGGGGGACACTATAAAACCACAAATTTGGATAACATTGTCTTTTGTAATTTTTTTTGTAGGAGTCAGGAGGGAAAATTTAGGGAAACCATTGTTAAAATTTAAAGTCTAGGTTACTTTGGCAAGTCGTTCCTGATCAGTTAAACTTTATCTTTTTTGTTTATGTATTTGATGTTTGCACAAAAAAAAAAGAAATCATTTAATTATAAATTGTCCTTGAGCTCTGGAGAATGTTGTGAGAGACATAGCGTTCCCAAGCTTTGCAAAAAGAGATGAATGTTTTAGATACACAAGCAGGACCATAGTGTATTTTTATTTCTGTTGAGATCCTCATGACAAGAGAGTGTGTGTCTTTAAACAGCTGGGGCAGCAAGGGCGATGGATCCACAGCAAAAGAAAGCACAGAAAGTTATCAATATAAACATGAAAAAGTGTAAATGGGCTTGCCCACTCTGGGATCTCCTGGCCTGGAGACTGCAGGCAGGTCCACTCAAACCCAGCGGACCAAGCAACCACTAGTCTGCTGACATCGCTGTGCAAGTCCCACTCCAACCAACCGGGAGAGGAAGTGTCTCAGACCCGCCTGCACCCATCATGAGACCCATCAGAGTATTGGACCTGTTTGCACATGCTGGAAGAGAATCTTTGACCCATACCCAACAGGAGAGGAAGAGACCCCACCTGCACCCTCTGAAAGAAGGGATGGGAAGACGACAATATAAGAACACATTCAATGACAGAAAGACCAATATGACACCACTAGAGTCTGAGGACTCTGCACCAGCAAGACCTGAACATCCTAAGACAGATGAGGCAAAAGAGAATGACCTTAAAAACAACTTCATGAAGATAATAGAAACCCTAAAAGAGAAAAAGAGATAATCCTTTAAAGAAATGGAAAAAAAAGACAAACCAAAAATTGCAAGAAACAATTCAAACAGTGAAAGGTTTGAAAACTTAAATAGAGACAGCCTGAGGAAATTCTGGAATTATAAAAGCTGGGCAAACAATCAGGAACTACAGATGCAAGCATAACCAACAGAATACAAGAGATGGAAGACAGAATCTCAGGTGTTGAAGATACACTAGGAGAAATAGATTCATCAACCAAAGAAAATCTTAAGTGCAACAAATCCCTAACACAAAATATCTAGGAAATATGGGACATCATGGAAAGGCCAAACCTAAGAATAATAGGTATAGAAGAAGATGAAGAAACTCACCTCAAAGGTGCAGAAAACATATTCAAAAATATAACTTTCCCAACCTAAAGAAAGGCATGCCAATGAAAGTGCAAGAAGCCTACAAAAAACCAAATAGAGTAGACCACAAAAAGAAGTCCCCTTGTCACATAATAATCAAAACCACAACCATACAGAATAAAGAAAGAATATTGAGAGCAGCTAAGAAAAAGGCCAAGTAACATATAAAGGCAAACCAATCAGAATTACACCTGACTTCTCCATGGAAACTTTGAAAGCCAAAAGGTGCTGGATAGATATTCTACAAACACTAAGAGAACACAGATGCCAGCCCAGACTACTATACCCAGCAAAGCTTTCAATCATTAGAGATGGAGAAAACAAGATATCCCATGACAAAAACCAGATTTAAATAATACATATCCACTAATCCAGCCCTACAGAAAGTACTGGAAGGAAATCTCTAACCTAAGGAAGTTAATTATACTCACAAAAATATAGGCAATAGATAATCCCACTTTACCAAAAACCAAAAGAAAAACCAGGGTAAATCCACACACAATACCACAAACAACAACAAATCAAAAACAAGCAAAAATTAACACTCAATGATCCTTAATTTCCTTCAATATTAATGGTCTTAACTTGCCTGTAAAAGGACACAGACCAACAGAATGGATACTAAGACAGAATCTATCTGTCTGCTGCATACAAGAAACATACCTCAACTTCAAAGACAGACATTACCTCAGAGTAAATGGTTGGGAAAATATTTTCCAATCAAATGGCCCCAAGAAACAAGCTGGTATAACTATCCTAATACCTAACAAATTAGACTTCAAACCAAAATCAATAAAAAGAGATGAAGAAGTTCATTTCATAATCATCACAGAAAAAATACATCAACTTGAAATCTCAATTCTGTATATCTATGCCCAAAATACAAAGGCACCCAAATTCATAAAAGAAACATTACAAAAACTCATATTACACATAAGACCTCACACAATTCTTGTAGACCAGGCAGGTCTCGAACACACCAAAGATTTGCCTGCCTCTGCCTCCCAAGAGCAGGGATTAAAGGCATGCGCCACCGCCACCAACACCCAAAGACCTCACACAGTTATAGTGGGAGACTTTAACACCCCACTCTCACCACTAGACAGGACCACCACACATAAACTTAACAAAGAAATTAACAGAAGTTATGGCCCAATTAGGTTTAACATACATCTATAGAGCATTCCATCCAAACACAAAAGAATATACCTTCTTCTCAGTTCCACATGGAACCTTCTCTAAAATCAACCACATACTCAGCAACATAGCAAATCTCAACAGGTATGAAAAAATTGAAATAACCCACAGTATCTTATCAGACCACCATGCTTTAAAGTTAGAATTCAACAACACAAATTATAGAAACCCTACAAACTCATGGAAACTGAACAATGCGCAATTGCACCATTCCTGGGTCAAGGAAGAAATGAAGAAAGAAATTAAAGACTTCATAGAATTCAATGAAAATGAAGACACAACATACTAAAACTTATGGGACACTTTGAAAGCAGTACTAAGAGGGAAAATTCATAGCACTAAGTGCCCACAGGAAGAAACTGGGGAATAGTCACACTAGAAAATTAACAGCACAAATGAAAGTTCTAGAACAAAAAGAAGTAAACTCACCCAGGAGGAGTAGATGCCAGGAAATAATCAAATTAAGGGCTGGAATCAATAAAGTAGAAACTAGAAAAACAATACAAAGAATTAATGTAACAAAGAGTTGGTTCTTCAAGAAAACCAACAAGATAGCTAAACCTTTATCCAAACTCACCAAAAGACAGAGAAAGAACATGCAAATTAAAAAATCAGAAATGAAAAGGAGAATATTACAACAGACACTGAGGAAATCCAGAGAATCTTCAGGTTGTACTTTGAAAATCTATACTCCACAAAATTCAAAAATTTAAAAGAAATGGACAATTTTCTGCATAGATATCACTTGCCAAAACTAAATCAAGAACAGATAAGCAATTTAAATAGACCTAAAACCCTTAATGAAACAGAAGCAATCATCAAAAGTCTCCCAACAACAACAACAACAACAAAAAGCCCAGAGTCAGATAGTTGCAGTGCAGAATTCTACAATAAATTCAAAGTAGAGCTAATACCAGCACTCCTCAAATTGTTCCACACAATAGAAGCAAAAATAACATTGCCAAACTCTTTTTTTTTTTTTTTTTGGTTTTTACGAGACAGGGTTTCTCTGTATTGTTTTGGAGGCTATCGGTCCAGCCCGGCCTCGAACTCACAGAGATCTGCCTGCCTCTGCCTCCCCAGTGCTGGGATTAAAGGCATGCGCCACCACAGCCCAGCGCCAAACTCTTTTTATGAGGCTATAATTACCTTGATACCCAAGCCCCACAAAGACACAACTAAGAAAGAGAACTACAGGCCAATATCCCTCAAGAACATTGATGCAAAAATACTCAACAAAATACTGGCAAATGGAATCCAGGAACACCTCAGAAAAATCATCCAACATGATCAAATAGGCTTCATCCCAGGGATGCAGGGATGGCTTAACATAAGAAAAATCCATCAATGTAATCCACCATATAAACAAACTGCGAAAGAAAAACCACATGATCATCTCAGTAGATGCTGAAAAAGCCTCCGACAAAATCCAACACCCCTTCATGATAAAAGTCTTGGAAAGATCAGGGATAACAGGAACACACTTAAACATGATAAAAGCAAACCAACAGCCAACATCAAACTAAATGGAGAGAAACTCAACCCAATTCCTCTAATATTAGGTCTATTTAAAGGTTGTCCACTCTCTGCATATATCTTCAGTATTGTACTTGAAGTTCTAGCTAGAGCAATAAGACAACAAAAGGAGATCAAAGGGATACAAATTGGAAAGAAAGAAGTCGGGATTTCACTATTTGCAGATGATATGACAGTTTCATAAGTGACCTGAAAAACTCTACCAGAGGACTCCTACAACAGATAAATATCTTCAACAAAGTGGCAGGATACAAAATTAATTCAAAAAATCAATAGCCCTACTATATGCAGATGATAAATGGGCTGAGAAAGAAATTAGGGAAAAATCACCCTTTACAATAGCCACAAAGAACAAAAATCTTAGGGTAACTCTAACCAAACAAGTGAAAGACCTGTACAGTAAGAACTTTGAGTCTTTAAAGAAAGGAATTAAAGAAGACACCAGAAAATGGAAAGATCACCCATGCTCTTGGATAGGTAGGATCAATGTAGTAAAAATAGCAATCCTGCCAAAAGCAATCTACAGATTCAATGCAATCCCCATCAAAATCCCAGAACAATTCTTTACATACCTTGAAAGAACAATTCTCAACTTTATATGGAAAACAAAAGACCCAAGATAGCCACAACAACCCTGTACGATAAAAGAACTTCCAGCGGCATCACCATCCCTGACTTCAAACTCTCCATAGTCCTGAAAATAGCTTGGTATTGACACAAAAATAGACAGGTAGACCAATGGAATCCAATTGAAAACCCTGATATTAACCCACATACCTATGAACACCTGATTTTTGATAAAGAAGGTAAAATTATACAATAGAATAAAGAAAGCATCTTCAACAGATGCTGCAGGCACAACTTGATTCTGGTATGTAGAAGACTGCACATAGATCCATATCTATTGCCATGCACAAAACTTAAGTCCAAATGGATCAAAGACCTCAACATAAATCCAGCCATTTTCTCTTAAAAGAGATAGTGGGAGGTACCCTTGAACAAATTGGTATAGGAGAATGCTTCCTGAGAATAACACAAGTAGCACAGACACTGAGATCGACAATTAATAAATGGGACCTCCTGAAATTGAGAAGCTTCTGTAAAGCAAAGGACACAGTCAACAAGACAAAAAGGTAGCCCACAGAATGGGAAAAGATATTCACTAACCCCACATCTGACAGAGGTCTGATCTCCAAAATAGACAATGAACTCAAGAAGCTAGTCACCAAAACACCAAACAATCCAATTAAAAAGTGGGGTACAAAACTAAATAGAGAATTCTCAATAGAGGTCAGCATCTTTAGCCATTAGGGAAATGCAACTCAAAACAACTCTGAGATACTATCTTACAGCATCCAGAATGGCTAAAATCAAAAACACCAATGACAGTCTATACTGGAGAGGATGTGGAGAAAGGGGAATATTCCTCCACTGCTGGTGGGAGTGCCAACTTGTACATCCACTTTGGAAATCAGTATGGAAATTCCTCAGGAAAATGGGAATCAGTCTTCCACAAGACCCAGCAATTCCACTCTTAGGCATATACCCAAAAGATGTACATTCATACAACAAGGACATCTGTTCAGCTATGTTCATAGCAGCATTATTTGTAGTAGTCAGAACCTGGAAGCAATCTAGATGCCTCTCAACTGAAGAATGGATACAGAAAATGTGGTACATTTACACAATGGAGTACTACTCAATGGGAAAAAACAATGGAATCTTGAAATTTGCAGGCAAATGGATGGAACTAGAAGAAACAATCCTGAGTAGGCAACCTAGTCACAAAAAGACAAATATGTATGTCCTCACTCGTGCGATGGTGGCGCACGCCTTTAATCCCAGCACTTGGGAGGCAGAGGCAGGTGGATCTCTGTGAGTTCGAGGCCAGCCTGGTCTACAAGAGCTAGTTCCAGGACAGCCTCCAAAGCCACAGAGAAACCCTGTCTCGAAAAACCAAAAAAAAAAAAAAAAAAAAAAAGTCGTTTTTTAAAATGACCTCATTCCTGGACTTTAAAAACAATGGGTTTCTTCTTCTTCTTCTATCATAGTTACTTTCATCTGAACTAACGGCTTCATACTTCAGTGCTGAGTGAGGATGAAGAATTTCTATTTCCCTAGCACTTTGCTGGCCCCTTGGAGATCAACTTAGATTTGTCTTCCGGGGGTTCCAAAACGACAGCAACAAGACTTCAAGTATAAAAGAATTTAATAGGAATTGATTCACCTTGCTCCTGTCTTGTCTTACAGTTCTCATCCTTCCCCAATATTCAATACCTTTTCTGAAAACCATGAATTACGTACTGTAATGCGTCTGTCGCTGATCTAAATCATCCTTGTCAATTTTAGCTCCGGTGAGCTTCGGCATACGGTTAAGTAAAGAGACATAACGTTCCCAAATACCTATAGAATTCCCGTGTTCTTGGGTGTATAGTGTTGTCTCTTTTGTGTTTTCCCCCAAGCTGACACACACTCCTTGGTCCAAACTGAAAATGTTTGCACGGTGAGTCCCTGAGTGTCCTTCAAGCCACACATTGGACACTTGCCACTCGCCTGTGACAGTGCATCTCGGGGTCCTGAAAAGGAGAGCTATCGTAGGGAGAGAAACACAGGACTCTGGATTCACTTCAGGAAGGAAGATCTTCTGGGTTTTCCTGCGACCCCCAGGAAGGGACCTCCGACCCGCGGGGGTGAGGTGATGAGGGTCGCTACTAATTTGGTGGGCCTTCACGAGCAGATCCGATCTGGAAAGTGAACTTCACGAGGTTAATGGAATCAGGCTCAAGACAACGTTCGCTGATCAAGAGCCTTTATTTTTTGGGGCGTGCTGGAACTTATAGAGGAAGGACCTCAGGGGGTGGTACAAGCATGTCAATCAAGTCTCAATTCAAATATACACCAAATACGGTAAAGACAAAGCTGTAATTTTCCATTAGTCATTAGTTGCATTCCACAAATGCTTGTCAGCGTAAGTCAGGTGCAGGAATTAGGGAGGGGTTGGGAGTGTACAGCAGAACACTATAATCTTGTTAACAAAGACAATTGCTCTGTAAGGGTACTTCCCCCTGGCTAGGCGGGTGGGCTGCCCTGTGTAAATTTAACTTTTATGGTTAGCCTTTTCCTTTGTCTCAAGGGCATGTGTGCTCGCAGTCACGTAGGCAGAAGGCCAAGAAACGGTTGACAGACTCCATTTTGTTCAAGGTTCTAGCAGTCCCCAACATTTTCCATTGCTGTTCAGCTACTAAAAATAACACGGCAAGCCCACTGTGAGCAAACAGTGTCATTGATGCCTTTATTTGAAAGCCCCTCTACCGTGTTTCTCTATCCTTGGGGCCTTGTTTTGCCCAAGAACATTCCTTCCATGTGTTATCTCCTGTCTACAGTTTTTCCTCAGTCAAGTTGACACATCAGGAATTGTACATGAAGAAGGAATTGCAGACCTTCTGAACCCTGACTTTCTAGGAAACCAGAGTCACTCTAATGCCAAAACCAGATAAACACACAGCAAGAAAACAAACTAAGGGCCAGTGTCCCTGATGAAGATACAGAAAAAGCACACACACAAACAGGAACAGGGAATTTGGGATAATCTAAATCTGTGTTTCCAGTCCACGGCCACTCGAAATGGCTCCAGAATATGTCATCACTTAATCCCTTTAAGATCAAAGCTGTGGATCCGATTGGCATTGTTTGTCAACTTGACATGCAACAGGCAAGCATAGCGTAACAACGCAGGACTCTTTTCTCCGAAAAAATCACCCGAATGGTCAGGTACCTGCATGGACCCACTGAGTGCCAATCACCTAGTGTTATTTCCTCCGGTTGATTATCAGGGAGCTCTTCCCAGGGGCTCCAGACCTACTTTGGTTTAGTTAATAGTCCATTTTGTTTATTCTGAACTCATTAGCAAGGATCCTACCTTGGCAAATACCTTTTTGGTAAAGTTATCTAGCTTGTTTGCGTTCTTTGAAAGCATTTTAGTCTAGACACTTGGTTTGGTTTTGCTTGCTTGCTTGCATTCAGATCTCTAAATGTATTTTGGAAATCTTTGCTTTTTGAACCTTGAAGGCAATTTTGTTTCTGTTTTGTTTGTCTTGGTTTTGTCTTTATTATCATTTGGCCTTGACTCCTGACATTCTTGCTCCAATATATCATCCTGATTTTTCTGCTGCTTCTCCTGTGACCTTAAGTTTTCAGCTAGGAATTTTATGAGCACCTGATGATGAAGATGTCAAAGACCAAAAGTGTGGAGGCGTCAAGGGGAGCATTCCCATGATGTACAACGGCCTTGGAGGGAAACCCAGTGAACATACTCCATTCCTAGGTCAGAAGGAATTTCGTTGACTTGCCCGGGAAGAAACATAAGAGGGATTTGTCACCCCATGGCATGAGCACCCGCCCATTTACATTAATGTACAGGGTTGTTGGGGAAGTCTTATGTCAATAAAGCACTGTTGAGCCAATAGGAATCTAGATAGGTGGGACTAGGAGTCCAGGAGGACTCTGGGAAGGAGAAACACAGAGAGTCAAGATGTAACGCCATGGGGTAGGAAGCTCGGAAAGTTTTCCGGTAAGAGAAATACTTAGATTAACAATTATGGGGTAATTACTTAAGTCAGAGCTAGCCAGTAAGAAACAAACAAGGCCAACAGCTTCATAACTAATATAGCCTCCTGTGTGTTTATTTGGGACTGATGCAGCTCTAGAACCAGGCTGGCGGGAAGGCTGCTCTCAAGTAAAAAGCTTCTCTTTACACAGGGTAACTTACAGGCCCAGTGGGAGAAGATGAACTCAGGGGAACAGTTAAGAAAGTCAATCTCAAAAGCAACAAAGCAAACTGACCAAAACACGTATTTCCTAGTATCGTAGTTACTGTTCCATTACGGTGAAGAGACACCACAACCAAGGCAACTTATAAAAGAAGGTGATGAACCGGAGTTGTGTTAACAGTTTCAGAGGAGATTTTAGTCTCTAACCACAACGGCAGGAAGCACGGCCGCGGGCAGGCAGGCATGGTGCTGAAGTGGCAGCTGAGAGCTCACATATGATGCCCAGGTTAAGAGGAAGTGAGAAAGCAAGACCTCCCTCACTTGGCTTCTGAAACCTCAAAGCCCACTCCCACCCCTCCCCACCTGGGTAACACACTCCCTCCAACAAGGCCACACCTCCTAATCCTTCCAAAACAGTTCTACCAACTAGGGACTAAGCACTGAAACACATGAGCCTATGAAGGCAATTCTCATTCAACTCTACACAAAATGCTACAGGCAACTAAGGAATTCTGAGAAGAAGAAATAAGTCTTTCCTGGGGAAGCACACTAATTGGTTATCCAATATCCAATGCTCAGCCCTGAAATCATACTGCAAGTAACATTATACAGATAAGCAGGGTGTATTATTATATGCCATGCATGCATATTATACCACACAGAAAATTTAATTAAAATAGCAAATTATTTCATCTTATAAATAAGATTTTAAAAACCATTCATATACTAATTACCATTCTAATTGGTTTTTACAGTAAGAAATATGTGATGGAAATCTTATTTCTCTTGAGATAGCCTGAGAGTATTATTATAAAGTTAGTTTAGAAACCATAGTCAATTAAAGACATTTACTTATTTAGAAAAGTAAACATGAAAGGTACTTTTGTCTGGATAGCTTTCAGGGAAAAAAATTAAAGATGGATCACTGTGCAGTAATTAGAAAAGGAATATTGTGATTTTCATATTGTCCAAATATAGCACACTACAACAAGAAAATCAAAGGGAAGACATATCTCTTCTGCCTAATTAGGTCCATTTTCACTTTATGTATTTACCCAGTCTCCTCTGTCTTTCAGAAATTTTCTTTTTTTCATATTTATCATATCCAAACTATCTTCTCTGATCTCTGTGCCACTGACAATCAGACTAGTGTTCTAGAACCCCCCACAGCTAGTCTTTTCATTCCAAAGCACTTAAATCTGTGGTTTCTTTTCCTCCCAGAAACCACACGTTGACAAGGGAGGTCAATGCAATATGGAATATAATATATTTATTTACCAGAGAAAGAACTTACACATGAGCTGAAAAGTCAGAAGCGTGGCAGGCTTCCAAGAGAGAGCTTTTCCTTTTTCTTCCCTTAAATATCTCACTGTGCCCATCCCCTGTCCCTGCCCCTTTGGGCATGGACAATATTGTGGGCTCACCCCTACAATTCCTCTTTTAGTCTAAATAAAAAATTTAAACTTGATACAAAACTCAAACATATGCAACATATATACATAGAAGGTGATAAGCAAGTTATAATCTACTTATATCCTAAACTAACCATATCTATGCCACCTAAATCCTAAACCTATCTGAAAGGGGGTGCCCAAGTCTGAACATCTCCTTCCAATCCCAACTCTAAAATAATTGAAAACTAATATTAACAGGTGTAAGAGATCCTGGAATATCAACAGTAGGAAAAAGGGAGCGTGGAATTCTCAAAATTACTTCCTGGTGAAATGGGACGATGAAAATCTCATGGTGGCCTGTGGGAAGAAAATGTTAGTCTTAAGTAGGTTATATAGTCTGTGTGTGGCAGGAGATGCTTGATTGAAGTTCTTGACTGAAGTTTTAAGTTGTGCTGTAGCCGAGGACGAAGAAGTGTGACCCGGAGCCAGCAGAAGCTTCCACCTCTGTGAAGGCGTGGGCTTTCAGCCACTCCTGGTACCAGCTGACGAGGGAGGTCAAATACAATATGGAATATAATATATGTACTTACCAGAGAAAGAACTTACACACAAGATTAAAGGTCAGAAGCGTGGCAGGCTTCCAAGAGAGAGAGCTTTTCCTTTTCCTTCCCTTAAATATCTCACCTGTGTCCATCCCCTGTCCCCGCCCCTTTGGGCGTGGACAATATTGTGGGCTCACCCCTACAACACATAAAGGCTATCTTGATTTCATTTTGAACTTCATTTCTGTAATATTAAAAATATCATACCCAAACTCTCCCACATCTTCCCCGTGATGTGTCTCCCTGCTTCCCCATCTGCACCTTTCCCCAAACACCAGATTTAGCCCAGATCCTATGTCCAGAGTCCCAGCATAGTGTGACTATCTGGTTCTGCGCCTCCATGAATCTCAGGGCTTCCGGGCTTCCACCACGCATGCCCCACCTACAACTGGTTTACAAAGCAAGTTCCAGGACAGCCAGGGCTACACAGAGAAATCTTGTCTCCAAAACCAATAAATAAACAGAAACACGCAAGTGAACGAAATCTAAATGGAGTCACCAAATAATAAGGGAGAGAAAGCCCCAACTGGACATCTTTTGCCACCAAATAAAACCTCTAGTTCCATGGGTTACAGCTAATTGAACTATGTATGAGTTACATCTAATTGAGCTGTTGGCCAAAGGGTCAGTCTGGGAACTCCCAAACAACTCAGACTTCTGACAACCTAATGCAGAAATATTAAGCTACACAAAATAGGGATGTCCTATGATATTTTATTGAGGGAGTAATCACTTACATGAGAAGCCAAGAAAGTCGAGAGCCAAAGGTCCACACGCTGCCCTCCAGGTCGAAGTAGGAACCCAAAGAGAGAGTCTCCTTCCCCTAGTTTTCTTATCGACCATACGTTCTACGTACCTGTGACCACACCCAAACAGGCGTGGTAGCACTATGAGTGCATAGATCTCTCCCTACAATAACCCTATTGGTTGCTCTCCACAAACTGATGGTAAGGTCCTGGAGAGGTGAGCTCAAAATACTGTCCACGCCCCTTTTGGGCGTGGACAAGGGTACGTGGAACAGGTGAGATATTTAAAGAGAAAGAAAAATATCTCTCTCTTGGAAGCCTGCCACGCTTCTGATCTCCCAGCTTGTGTGTAAGTGCTTTCTCCTGTTAATAAAAATATTTGTTTCCGCCAGGCGGTGGTGGCGCAAGCCTTTAATCCCAGCACTCGGGAGGCAGAGGCAGGCGGATCTCTGTGAGTTCGAGGCCAGGCTGGACCGACAGCCTCCAAAACAATACAGAGAAACCCTGTCTCGTAAAACAAAAAAAACAAACAAAAAAAAAAATACTGGAGAAGAATATTAGAGAAGAATGGATAGCTACCCTAAGGACCATCAAACAAACAATAATTCACTGTGTTGTATCAATGTCTAAATCTCTCTATATTGTTCTTATAATATCCATTTCTTAATATGCTTTAGTCCCAATTCATTTAACGGAAGCTGGCTTTGGAGTTGGATTGGCTCTCCTACTCTAAATCCAAGCGTATTGTTAAAATAAAATTCAACATTTCTGTATTATATCAAAGAGCTACTGATATAAGACAGAGGAGAATTAGGGGCTGTCATCTGTGTATACTCGCTTCCTTTTCTGAAAGTCTAATCTCTTTCATCTTTACTATCTTCCTTATTGTTGTCTTTCCTGGTATGCATTCATATAAAAGTTAAAAATTTCTGTTAACATTAATGTTTGAGTTTTCCAGAGAACAAGGAATTTCTTAACAACAATCCCCACTTCATCGACTCCACCTGGTTCCACTGGATGCATCTGAACCGCCCCACATCATTGACTCCACCTGACTACTACCATCTTGAAACTGGTTTGAAACTACATCACTCAACACAATTCTGGACCAATAAACTGATACGGTACACTTCCTACACTCTGGCCAGAGCTTCAGACAAGAGCTCCAATCAACATTAGAACTTCAGTCAAGAACTTCAATCTCCTGCCAAACAGAGACTATTTAACCTACTAAAGACTCTTGTTACACTTACATTTTCTTCCCACAGGTTCCCATGAGATTGTCATCATCCCATTTCAACAGGAAGTAATTTTGAGAATACTACGGTTCCCCCCCTTCCCTTCTGTTAATATTACAGGATAGTTTACACCTGTTAATGTTAGTTTTCAATTATTTTAGGGTTGGGATTAGAAGGAGGTGTTCAGACTTGGGCACCCCCTTTAGATGAGTTGAGGATTTAGATGGGATTGATATGTTTAGTTTAGGATATAAGTAGATTATAACTTGCTTACCAACTTCTATGTATATATGTTGCATATGTTTGAGTTTTGTATCAAGTTTAAATCTTTTATTTAGACTAAAAGAGGAATTGTAGGGGTGAGCCCAAAATACTGTCCACACCCAAAAGGGGCATGGACAAGGGTACGTGGAACAGGTGAGATATTTAAGGAAAGAAAAAGAAAAAGCTCTCTCTCTTGGAAGCCTGCCACACTTCTGATCTCCCAGCTTGTGTGTAAGTGCTTTCTCCTGTTAATAAAAATATTTGTTTCCACATTGCATTGGTTTACTTACAAGGTCCTATTACTGAAGACAACATATATTCACAGAGCATATATAATACACATAAGTGCATGCATGTATATCTACATGTTAAAGTTATGTGCTACTTCAGCTGACAGAACTCCTCACAAGAACCGTAAACTAACAAGAGTACCGGTACGTCCTTTCAAGTGGTTGGTCAGAGTAGTCCAAATGATGTCCAAAGCAATAAAGGCTAATAACATTGTACTTGGATGCCTCTCGGAAGCTGAAGGTAAGCCCCAGTTGCTGAGTATGCCACATGCTTAGGACACAGGACTCAGGTGCTTCAAGCTTAATCTGACCTAAGAACCTCTTTCCTGCCCCCTCATTTCCATGGTTCAAGAACACACTATGAAACGTGTCACAAGGGAAACAGTATTCCTACCAGGCTGTGACACCTATAAACCACAACGGCCAGCATGGAAGGACACCAGCAAAGACACAGTGGTGGTACTCCCATGGTGGTGGCACCGGCAGTTGTCTAAAAGATCACTCAACAGGAGGGAAACCACACCTGGTGCTAAAAACACAAGCCGGCTCTCCCTGGGGTGGGGAGGTCATGGACCTCAGGAAAGAATCCACTCCACTCGACCAGCATAATTCCTTAGCTACATTCCAAGTGTTATCCTTATGCCTGCTGATAAATGTAGCTCACCCAGTCCTCAAATAAACTGCCCTCTGTTGCAAGTGGAGACCATTACAGAAAACTACATCAGGACACAATGCAAGCACCGGTGGGTTTGGGGGGAGCCCAGCCCCATTGGCTACGACTGACGCACAGCTCCCGCATTTGTGGCTCAAGAACCATCACATAAGAGGGGGCAGAAAGAATGTAAGAGACAGAGTACCAAGAAGTCTGCTGTGTGGTTGCCTCTCTTAGAAGTGGCTCCATAAGGCCTAGGGAATCTATTGAGCCTTGGGCAGCAGATCAGTACCCATCCCGAGTATACACACGGACTTTGGACTCCCATAGAACAATGAGAGGACTCTCACCCTGAACTCTTGGGGAAGGGTCTAGGCCCTGCCCTATATGAAATGGCAGACTATGGACACCCCCATGGAGGGCCTCACCCTCCCTGGAGGAATGAGGGGATAATGGGGGGGTTGGGGGGAGGGCACGGGAGGAGGGGAGGGAAAGGGAGAGGGACCTGGAACTGACTTGTGAAGCAACCTTGTTTCTTATCTAAATTTAAACTGAAAAACAAAACAAAACAAAAAAAAAAAAGTGGCTCCATAAGCAAGATCCAAATAATAGTACCAATAGGCATGCAAATGAGGAAGGGAGAATGTCTCATGAGTTTCCTCTCCTAGACAAAAACTACAGGCAGCTAATAATGTGAGAAAGGGAAATTTGTCACTCCCAGAAATGAGTTCCTTGACTGGTTATCCAATACACAGCAGTCAGCCTTGTAACCACATATACAGAAGCAAAAGTGGATTCAAAGGGATATATATATAGATTTACATTAACTAATGTATATTATTTATATATTTATTAATGTATATTAAATATATGTTTATATAAATATTAATAGATATAAGCAATATATTAGCAAATATTATATATTGATATAATATTTATGTCTATTGATATATGCCTAGATAGTAATAGACAAAAATAATATATATTAGTGAATATATATCTATTTTTAAAAAGGCTATCAATTTAACATTGGAGCGAAAAAACTTGGAAAGGGCTAGGAGGAAGAAAAGGAAGGGGAAGTGATATAATTATAATTAAAATATAATTGACAATTGTTTACTATTTGTGTATGAGTGCTTTACCTGTATGTATATGTACAATGTGTGTGTTGCACAAAGAGATTAGAAGAATGTTAGATTCTTTGGAACTGGAATTATAGGTGTTGGGAACTGAACCTATGTCTCTGAAAGTGCTCTTACCTGGTGAGCCATCTCTGAAGACCCCAGTTTGCTAGGTTGGGGGGGGGTAATTTTTGCATATATACTACTCATAAGGGACGTCAGTCTGTAGCTCTTGTCTAGGATGCAATCCTGTATTGGTTTAATTCTGGTTTCACAGGGTGTTGTAACATGAATAAATGAAACATTGTTGCAAGTTCTGTGTTTGGTAGACTTTACCTGTGAAATTCCTCATAGATTTTGTTTTTTTAATTGATTCACGGTTGCCATAAGTAACTAAGATTTTCCTATTTCTTCTTGTGTTTGTTTATAGGGATTTGCCCATTTCATGTAGCTTATCCAAACTGGCATGTGGTTTGCAATCTCTTACAACTCATGCTTTTCTTTCCTGTAAACTTTGTAGCACTTTCCCGTCTTCATTTCTGATCTAATAACTTGAGTCTTATTTAGTAAATTTGGCTGTGGGCTGTTTTATTATTGTTGGACTCGCTCTTTTGGTTTTATTGTCTTATTCACTGTGAACATGCTAGCACAACTCTGTTGTTCATCCTGGAGTTCATAAGGAGCTGGCCACTTCGGTGCTGTGTGGTGGTTTGAATAGCTGTGGCCCCTCGTAGATTCCTGTGTCTGAACGCTTGGCCTGTAGGGAGTGGCACTATCAGGTGTGGCTTCGCTAGAGGAAGTGTGTCACTGTGGAGGCAGGCTTTGAGGTCTTACAGGCTCAAGCTACGCCCAGCATGGTAACTTCACTTCCTGTTGCATGCCAATCAAGTAGAGCTCTCAGCTCCCTCTCCAGCCGTGTCTGCCGCCATACACCCCACCATGATGTTGGGCCCCATAAAGACGACTCCACTCCATCTCGACTAAAGGTCAGAGATTCTGAAACTGTCTTTATACCTATGAGACTAAGCTTGGCTGCTACAGGATATTTCGGCCTTGGTAGTGATGTCTTTATCTGAATAACAACAGATGGGGGGGGAGGGTTACTCTTGATCCTGAAGGCCTAATGGCAGGTGTGGCTACCAAATACCCTGAGTATTAAGGGAAGTAAGTCTCTTTGCCCCTTTTACAAGATAATTGAAGCCTTCTGCCATTGTCCCCACTCTTGATTGGATACTTAAGTATGTTAAAGAACAAACTCGGGGCACTCAGCATTGAGTATGGTCTGAACGGCCCTCCTGACAATATTCCTGTGACCCCGTCTCGTCTCTTACCTCCCTTAGCTAGCCCTTCTCGGTCCACATACCCCCCCTCTCAGATATGAACCATGGGCTGCCCAGCTGGCTCCGACTGCAGCCCCAAAAAGACAGCTTCCCACAGATGATAATGGACTAAACTTCTGAAGTGTAAGCCAGCATCAATTAAATGTTTTCCTCTATAAAAGTTGTTGTGATCGTGTGATAGAGTGAGTTCCAGGATAGCCTCCAAAACAATACAGAGAAACCCTGTCTCGAAAAAAAAAATGTTGCTGTGATCATGGTGCCTCTTCACAAGAGAAACCCTACCTACAGCATGCAGTCAGACCCACAGCTCCTCGATCCTAGGCTAGTCACAGGCTTTCTATACTTACTTCCTCAGAGTACCCAAAGAGGACCACTCCAAAAATGCCACAGGGCTGTTGTGAAGGCCAAAAGAGGTTAAGACTTTTAACAGGATACAATGCAGAAATTTATCTTAAGAAAGATGCGTGGTGTGCCACATCGGTTATCCTAGTTTATACTGCAAGGGATTTTTCTAAATAGGTGGTGGCAAATGTTCCATTTTACATATATGTCTTTCTCTTGATCTTCATTTTGTTTTTGCTCTGTGTTGGGGAAGTCCTGTTATTTGCCTGTGCATTTGTCAATAAAGTACTGCTGGCCAATAGGAATCTAGATAGGTGGGGCTAGGAATCCAGGAGGATTCTGGGTAGGAGAAACACAGGAGAGTCGACATGTAACGCCGGGTAGGAGCCCGGAAACTTCTCCGGTAAGAGACATACTTAGATTAACAATTATGAGGTAACTACTTAAGTCAGAGCTAGCCAGTAAGAAATAAGCAAGGCCAACAGCTTCATAATTAATATAGCCTCCTGTGTGTTTATTTGGGACTGATGCGGATCTGGAACCAGGCGGGCGAGAAGGCCCCTATCAAAAGAAAAAGCCTCTCTTAACAGCTCTGGGTTTTGGATTTTTGTTCTTTGCTTTGCTCTGCTCTGGTTGGGGTTTGTTGCTGATGGAGATCTTCATTTCTTCCTAGAGAAGAAAAATCACCTTTTATCCCCTGAGATTTACTCTGATATCAATAGGAGAAATGTGTTAGCTTGATTATACATTTTATCCATCCTTTCATATCACAATGAATTATCTAAAACATTTAAAATGGTAGTGAGTTTAAAAAGTAAACTGCCTGGCTGAGGTAGTAAGATAGGAGTCACCACCAAACCATGGGTTTTTGGTACTCTGCTATACAAACTATTACTATGCTAATGAAATTGTCATCTGCGGTGAGAGGGAGGGAAGAGAGATGTATCCTGCCAGCTACTTGAAGAGAACACAGACGTGCCAGCAGTGAAGTTCCGGCAAAGCTACCTACCCCAGAGCTCTGCACGGTGAGCACACGATGCTCCACCTACCAGTCACACTGAGGAAGATTCTGGCTGGGGGGCCAAACAATCCAGCTTAGAGCCCACCAGTTAGCTTCCTTCTAGCATTTGATAACATCTAGTGTTGTGAATCTAGAGGAGTGATTTACTTTGTTAACATTCTCCAACTTCAGTTTTTAAGGTAATTTCTGGGGAGTTCTACAAAAAAACAGCAAATGAGACCCATCTTGTATTTAGTTCAGCTACAAGTATTTCGACTCCAGCTGCAATAAATTTATACTACCACATTCATGGTAATTGTGAATAAATAATCCTTAAACATCTACTCTTTAGATACATGGAAAATTCCACAGAATTAACTTAGTAAATACTTTATTACATTTAGACTGTTGCAGGCATTTTCCGAAACCATACATTTCTGGTTTCTTCTCTGAAACAACCTTGACTTGTATAAAAAATGAGATTCTGAGGAAGGGGGCCATAAACATCTACAAACTTAGCCGCTTAAGTCAATAAAAACAACTTTAGTCCCGTTTTTAGACAGAGAAAGACACACATTTTAAGAGAGTAGCCATAAATGCAAATGTGATCAGCAGCATTTATTTTCCCCTTCTGAGGAACTGAACAGTGGACAACACTACTCCAGTAACATGGGTAGGACGGCTACTCACTCACACATGACTGCATGCTTTTCCTTGCCCGTGTCAAGCTCTTACCAGTCGCAGTGACAGTCTCTGCGATGCTTAGCATGTAACACCAGTTTTAGTTTGCATGCACGCTAGGATGGGCAACATCGGCAGGCACTGCACTTCAGGGTGTTTATAGACTTGCTCATACTCGGGAAGAAATGAAACGTTAAATGTTGCATGAATGATCCGTGAACTATGTATCACTTAATTACAAAGTCTAATCCATCATAGGAACACATCAACTGTGCTTTGTTAAACTGGTTAAGAAGTTTCCTTTGTTGGAATACTGACTCCCCTTTCCTTCATAAAACATAAGAGCAAGTTTCCTATGAAGTTGGTATTTTTCTTCAGTGTCTATCCAAACAAGTTTCAATAAAAAGTAACAAGGATGTCTCGTTTTTATCTTTAAGGTAGTTCATTTGGAGAATAAAACTTTACACACACACACACACGAAGAAAGAAAGAAACGTTGCAGTCATTATTTACGATAAGCAAGAAGCACAAATTCCCGGGTGAACTATAATTCTGTCCCCTCTAAAACAAGTTCTTTCAGAAACAAAAGACAAGTGAGGCTTCTTAGGTAAATGTGGGAACAGTAATGGCTGCCATGATTGTTAGGTTTCTTTAAAAGTGGCTCTAAAAATCACCTGATGATCCGAACGTCAAAGCATCGGAAAAACGTCACGTTTCTGGCACTGCAGCGCTGGGGTGACGCGGACAAGCAAGCCATGTCCTGGTGTCTTGGCGGCTCACTCTTGACGGTCAAGCAGAACGTGTCTCCCTTCATCCGATGCAATACGCTGGCCTATGAGAACTTGCAGGCATGAAGGGAATCCCAAGTTACACGTACACACACAAATGGATCCACATAATATACACAGCAAATGAAAGGATTACATACGATTGAAAAGCCCTCAACCCCTGCTTACAGAGTGCGAAATCTAATCATTAGGTTTTTTTCAATGGTGATGTAATCTATTTGATTAATCAAAAGGTAAAAACCCCTGATACTACACACTGCATTAAGAATTAACACACTGACCCGAATCCAGGTTAAACAAACATATAACAAATATTAAGGTCAATAAAATAGATTCAAGTCATTGCAATTTCATTTTATACTTGATACATTTTTGCTTCTACCCAGGATCAATTTATTTCAGCATGAGTGCTATACCAAATGCAATTTTACATTTAAAGTGTTACCTTTATTGAGTTTTCAATTTTGGAAAGGTTTTGAGCCAGTATTATTTCTATAGCTATATATCTATATATTTATGCCTTAAGAAAAATAAGAAGTCGGTATAATCAGCATGAACTTTCCCACGTCTCGACTCCCAGTCCTCTTCTTTACTTTCATTACTTACAGTTTCAGAGCAAATTATCCAGACCACTTCTTTAGGATCAGCCAGTGATAAACCCTAAATCTCAGATGCTATTCTGAAGAAGTGTGGAGTAAATGACTTTGGTAATCTGTAAGATGGCTGCATGCAGTGTATACTGTATTATAACAGCACCAAACCCTTTATAAAAGCCAAGCACTCCTTCCTCCTGCTTAATGGTGTTTATGCAGTCTCTCATCCCCTCATACTGAGTATTAATTGGAAGCACTTCATAGCCCAGGTCTGTGTTGTCGATTATTGTGCGTGTCCCCTGAACATGAAGGCGGTGCAGAACGGTTTCCAAGGGGTAAAGAATGACGTCAGAGCAAAGGCTGGCAGCAAAGTTAGCAATAAGCTCTGGGAAGTAAGCATCCAACATGCTCTGCATGGGGCTGGTACTCTCAGCCAGGTGGCCGTCACAGGTCTTTCTCTTCAGAAGGAGCAGGACAATCTTCTGAATGATGGAGCTGATGATGTAGTGAAGAGCTCCATGCAGCACAGTCGGGAAGATGAGTGACAACAGCGGGAGAAGGCGCTTGCTGTGAGGCACGCCCAGGCCTATCGCCCGGCCAATCCCCTCTTTAATGCACTCCAGGATGCCCGTGTTATCTCGGATTATCTCACTCTGAAACAAAAGTGATGAAACGGGCTCATTTTACTAAAAAAGAGAGACGTTTTTGTTGCATGTGTGTATGCGTGCAGTACCTGCGGAATCCAAAAGAGGCCGTCAGACCCCCCGGAACGGGAGTGCTGAGAACTGAACCCCGAAGAGCAAGCAGTCCGTGCTCTTTACTTCCGAGCTCTCTCTCTGGGCCATCAACTTAACATTTTTTTACAACTGCCACGGAAAGTTCTGTTATTAAGTCCCTTTGAGAAATGTATTGACAAATGTAGGAATGCCGACTTCAGCTATGAGATTAGATTAGCGTTAGATTCATTTCTCAAAGGAAATATCAGAAAGAGACAGTAATGTGAGTGGGACATCTACCTGCAGTCACCTACAAGGTCCTTCTGCTCCTCATCAAACCACTCAACCCAGCCGCTTCCCGCTTCCTTTTCCAGTGTCTAACCCAGAGAGCTTCCCTCACGTACCCACTGAGCCTTCTCCACAAGCTGCCAGATTTAGCCTGGTTTCCTAAAACCAGTGCCCTGGCCTACGCTGACCACCCCTGACTGAAATGCAACCAGTCTCTGGCTTCCACCAGTACCCACCCTACCTGCAAACACCTACGGGCCCCTCTGTGCCATGCCCAACCTTCCCCACCCAGCCAGACTTTGCACATCTTCTCCAGAGTCGAGCCCCTGGAGTCTCCCTGACCTCCCATCCACACCCTCTCCCCAGCTGGCCAGATGTGGCCTGGGTCCCCCACCCAGTGTCCTAGCCTCCTCTGGCCTGCCCGCCTGCACCACTAAAGATCTCTGGGCTTTGGCCAGGACCCTCTTCACCTATCAACCTCCCACTCACAGGATCCTTCGGCGCCATATCCAGCCTTTCCAAGCGCCAAGCTCCAGGCTTGGACCAGGAAGCTCATCCTGCACATCAGCCCAGTCCCCTCTGTCCACCTGACTCCACTCCACCCAAGCCATTTCCAGCCTCCAGTCCAAACCTGCCCCACACAATTTCTTTTACCTCAACCCATTCTGCCCATAGCAGACTTACAACTAACAAAAGAAGTCCACATGATCAGATCTCATTGCAAAACAATCCCAGTACTATGAAAGAGAGACACAGTATCTTCTTTCCAAAGCACACCTGTTCTGTAGAAATGTTTGACAATGTGAATTAACTAGATAAACCCAAGGATACAAAATTTAAAAGAACAATCACCACATTCATCCAAGATTTCGAAGTTTAAAGAAGACACAAAGAAACACCTCAGTGAAATTAAGGAGAAAGCTTAGAGAGAATAAACCGTCCAAGTGATGCCCAAGAAACCCAAACATGAGGCTGACAGATGTGATGAGGACGATCCAGGACTTAATGACAAAATCAAAAAGGAGATAGAAACCCTGAAGAGAACTCAAGCTGAGAAGAAGATGGAATGAAAAACCAATTTCCCAGCTAGAAAACTCAGGAAAGCCTTACAAATAGAATGACTCAAACAGAACATAGACTATCAGGACTTGAAGATAAAGTATGGGATCTAGACCAAATAAGAAAACAATATGAAAATTATTTTTAAATACAGGGAATGATCACACCAGAAATGTGTAACGCTGTGAAACGCAACAAACCAACAAATTATAGGCACAGAAGAAAAGGGAGTCCCAAGTCAACAAAATTACAGAAGAAAACTTCCCTAGACTAAGGACACTCACATACACATACAAGAAGCACACAGAATTCCAATCAGACAGGAGGAGAAAAGAAAATCAGTTAAAGAGAAGAAACAAAGAAAGTGTATTGAAAGCTGCAAGAGAAAAAAGCAAATCACATATAAAGGAAAACCCATCACAATAACAGCTCAGTGTAAACTCTTTAAAAGCCAGAAAACTCTGGAGCAATGCATTCCCAGTCTTAAAAGACTACAATGGCTAACCTACATTAGCATACCCAGCAAAACTATCAGCCATAATTGACAAAAGAAAAACTTTCACAATAAAAATATCCTAAAAATTTATATCCAACAAGCCAAACCTTAAAAAAAAAAAAACCACACACATACACACACACACACAGGAAGTGATAAGTGCTGGTTTGAATAGCGTGGCTCCCACAAGCTCTTATGTCTGAATGCTTGGTCCCAGTTGGCAGAACCTTTGGTGAAGATTGGGATGTGTGGCCTTGCCTTGTTGGAATAGGTGTGTCACTAGGTTTCAAAGGTCCATGCCAGGCCCAGAGTCTCTCTCTCTTCCCTCTCCCTTTTCCTCTCCCTCTCCCTCTCTGCTTGCTGCCTACAAATCAGAATGCAAAGCTCTCAGCTACTCCTCCAACAACACACCGGTCTGCCTCCTGCCAGGCTGATCATAGACTAGTCCTCTAAACTGTAAGCCAGCCCTAATTAAATGCTGTCTTCTGTGAGCTGCCTTGGCCATAGTGTCACCTCACAGCAACAGACAGTAACCAAGACATAATATTTCAGGCTGAAGAGGAAAATGAGCATAACAGAGAGATTACAGAAAGAAATAGGAAGCCATAATTATTAAAATACATAATGCTGAGAACATAAACACCACCAAAAATCAGCAACACAGCAACCACAATTAACACATCCATGTAAAGACTAACTTTAAGTATCATGGCCTCAATTCTCCAATCGAAAGACAGACTGACTGAATAGAACACGTTCCTGGAAATTTTTTATTTCTTTCTTGATTTTGTCTTTGACCCATTCATCATTCACTAATGAGTTGTTTAATCTCCATGAAATTTATTTGATGTCAATTTTTAAGTTTTACTGCATTGTGGGAAGATTGGATATAAGGAGAGATTCAGTCTTTTTAAATTTTTGTTGTTGTTATTTTTTTGTTTTTTTGAGACAGGGTTTCTCTGTGTAGCTTTGTAAACCAGGGTGGCCTCAAACTCACAGAGATCCACCTGCCTCTGCCTCCCAAGTGCTGGGATTAAAGGCGTGTGCCACCACTGCCTGGCAAGTCTTTGTAAATTTTTACAGATTTGTTTTGTGTGTCCCAGGATGTGGTCTGTTTTAGAAACACTTCCCTGTGCTGTTTCATAGGATGTATATTGTTTGGAGTTTGGGTGGAATATTCTACAGATCAGTTAAGCCATTTGATGTATGATGTCAACTGACTGTGATATTTCACTGTTAGTTTTTTATCCAGATGACCTGTCTTGGAGAAAGAGGGGTATTGAAATACATTAATAAATGTATTGATATCAATCTGTTTTTAAAAACAATTGTATATTTTTTATGCAATTGGGTTCCCCAGAGTTTGGTGCATATATGTTTAGGATAGGTAACTGTTTCCTAGATTAGAATGAAGTTTCCCACTTCATCTCTTCATATTAGTTTTAATTTGAAGTCTACTTTGTTAGATGTTAGAACAGCAACACTTGCATGTTTCCTGGGCCCATTTGACTGGAGTATTTTTGTCCACCATTTATTCTAAAGTGGTGCTTATCTTTAAAGCTAAGATGTGTTTCCTGTAGACAGAGACAAGCAAAAAGGACACAAAGACAAATCTATTAATACAATCTGGATACTTACTTAAGTACAGAAATTGAGTTATTCTATGGAAGATAAAATTACAATTTAAAATGATAAAAAAAAAAAACCTGCCTAAAGTCACAGTCTCTGTAAACTACACACACCACCCATATGCAAGAGGACAGGCAAATATGTTTGGGTCATAAGATATTAGTTCTAACAGCAACAGCAAAGTCAGAGATTAATGACAGTGAGGACAGCAAATTAAGAGAAAACAAAACAAAACCAGAAAGGCAAGGCTGGCCCAATAAGCAATTTACAGAGCAAGCGCTTGCACAGGCGGGGAGAGTCTGGACACTGACAACAGAAGACAAGCTGTGTAAGCGCTTTCTTTTTTTCAGTGTTGAAATGACCTTTAATAAAGGAACTAAACTTGCAGTTACAGGAAAACACCAAAAGTGAAAGGAAAATGAGAAAATATTCCATGTGCTTCAAGTGCCACCGTGTGGTTAGAAACAGTAAAACATGCGAGCAGAATTTGAATCCTAACAGGAACCTGCTTAAGCTTTGTACTCAGTGTGCCGACAATGTTTCTTCAGAGGGCGTTTAAAAATGACGCTGTTAGTATATTACATGTGGGTGCCGCCTACCGACTGGTAAGATGGTTACTTCTTATGCTCACACAACTATTAATGCACTTGCTATGATAAGCCATAAGCATTTTAAATTGTTCTTTCGCCTTGAAAGAGAATTAAATACTCAAAACAAGTCATAGTTTGGGCTCTAGAACACCTGAGTGAAGAGTAGAGTTGTGTATGGATGGAAAGGAGAAAAATAATTAAAACTGCAAGTGGGACCCACATTTGCAATGAGAACATTACACCAAGGGTAATATATGGTAAATATGTGTATCTGTGAAGCAAACATTTAAAACCAGACATACATAGTATACTGAATATCCTAAAGGTTCTTAACAAAAAAGTTACAAGGAAAGAGCAGCTCACCTGTACTGTTTCGATTAGACTTGCTGAGTAAAAGGGCATGGCCACCACATATGTTAGGCTGCAGAGATAAAACAAACACTATCAGTACAGCAAAATAAGACAATTATATTGAAATTTTATGATCTGCTTTAACGTATTCACCTAATTTACATTCAGACCTAAAATGATTTTTTTTAATTTTTCAGCCATACTTTGGATATTAACTCAGAACGCTGAAACACAGAGTACTTTATTGAACAGAGGCAGAAATTTAAAAGTAAAACAAAAACTAGATTATACCTTTAGCAGACTGCAGGCTCCTGTATGACTAACTGTTTCAACACCTACCTGCACATAACTAGTGCCACCTGAAATCTGTTTCTGAACCTTTTGAACAAACAACCATTCCATAGTCCGGTGTTTTAATAATATCTGAACAAGAATGATTTTTGCTATTATCCTATTATCTTGTTCTGCGTCTACATTCCCCGTCAGCAAAACTAATTCAGCTTTCAACTGTGAGCAAAGTTTCATTTTATTATGAGAAAATAGTATTTTCCAGCTTTCCAAAGTTGTTTCCTCATCAATATAATAACATTACAACTTTGCAAGCCTGCAAAGTATATTCACTTAAAATCATTTCAAGGGTAGGACCAACCTAATCAGCATCCTTGGGAGCCAGGTCCTCATCAGTACGGATCTCCAAAGTAATGGGACATCAGTAAGTAACTGTGTACTAGACTCCCATAAAGACAGCCAGCAAGCTAGAGGAATTCCAATTCACAATCTTTACAACTAAATAAACAAACAAACAAACTTCTAATCTGTAAAAATAGTCGCTGATGGGCTGGAGATATGGCTCAGAGGTTAAGAGCACTGACTGTTCTTCCAGAGGTCCTGAGTTCAATTCCCAGCAACCACATAGTGGCTCACAACCATCTGTAATGAGATCTGGTGCCCTCTTCTGGCCTGCAGTCATACATGCAGGCAGAACACTATATACACAATAAATAAACCTTAAAAAAAAAACAGTCGCTGATGTAAAATCACCTTTAGACTACACTGTAATGTGACTATCAATTTGAACTAGCTCTTCACCAACTCTATACATCCACATATCTGACTAATAATAAGACAAAGGTTTAGTGTCCCTTCTATCAGAAAGGCTTAGACCAGATTTATTTCAGATTTGGGAACATTTGTATATAACTAACTGTTGGGGGGGAAGTCCTGTGCATTTGTCAATAAAGCACTGCTGGCCAATAGGAATCTAGATAGGTGGGACTAGGAATCCAGGAGAACTCTGGGAAGGAGAAACACAGAGAGTCAAGATGTAACGCCATGGGGTAGGAAGCCCGGGACTATTCTCTGGTAAGAGAAATACTTAGATTAACAATTATGGGGTAATTACTTAAGTCAGAGTTAGCCAGTAAGAAACAAGCAAGGCCAACAGCTTCATAATTAATATAGCCTCCTGTGTGTTTATTTGGGACTGATGCGGCTCTAGAACCAGGCTGGCGGGAAGGCTTCTCTCAAGGAAAAAGCTTCTTTTTTTTTTTTTTTTTTTTTTTATTAATATTTTTTATTTTCCATTTTAAATTTAGATAAGAAACAAGGTTGCTTCACAAGTCAGTACGAGGTCCCTCTCCCTTTCCCTCCCCTCCTCCCGTGCCCTCCCCGCATCCCCCCCCGTTATCCCCTCATTCCCCCAGGGAGGGTGAGGCCCTCCATGGGGGTGTCCATAGTCTGTCATTTCATATAGGGCAGGGCCTAGACCCTTTCCCAAGAGTTCAGGGTGAGAGTGCACCTCACATTGTTCTATGGGAGTCCAAAATCTGTGTGTATACTTGGTATGGGTACTGATCTGCTGCCCAAGGCTCAATAGATTACCTAGGCCTCCTCACTGACACCCAGATTCAGGGGGTCTTGATCAGTCCCATGCTGGATTCCAGGCTGATGCCTGGGATTCTAGAGTTAACCTTTGTCTGGTCAGCTGTTTCTGGGGGGTTAAACCAGCCCAGTCTTAATCCCTTTGATCATCAGTCCTCCCTCTCTGATACTGGCTTTCTTGAGTTCAGCTCAGTACTTAACCAGCCACTAAATGTAGTTTCTGTTTCCCAGACTCTCTGGCCATAGGATTGTAGGCTGGCACTCCCCAGATCTATGTCTAAAATCCGTATATGAGAGAGTACATGCCATGTTTCTCTTTTTGTGACTGGGTTACCTCACTCAGGATGGTTTCTTCTAGTGTCATCCATTTGCCTGCGAATCTCATGATTCCATGTTCCACTATGTTCATAGCAGCTTTATTTGTAATAGCCAGAACTTGGAAGCAACCTAGATGTCCCTCACCCGAAGAGTGGATAGAGAAAATGTGGTACATCTACACAATGGAGTACTATTCAGCAGAAAAAGCTTCTTTTTACAACTAACTACTAGATATCTTAAGGATGGGACCCAAGTCTAGATACAAAGTTATTTATGTGTTATACTCATTTACCCGCAAAGCTTGACAGTGTTTTTACATAGTATTTTCTGTGTTGCTACATTCAGACGCCCCATCCCTAATTAAATAGGATCAGGTTAGAAATATTTAAAACAATTGGCATGTGTTAGTGTTCAAATTCTTCAGTTTGATGCATTTTGTATTTCAGATGTTTGGCTTAGGGATATCGAGACAGAATAGTAATATCTATTTATCTATCTATCCATTTTTAATCTTGGTCAAGGGACTGGGGAGATCTCAGCTGGTAAAGTGCTTATCATGCAAGCATGAGGACCCAAGTTTGACCCCATGCATCTATGTATGAAGTTGGAAGCAGCGGCAAGCACTTGTAATATCAGAGCTCGGTAGACAGAGAAACAGGTATATATATCCTTGAGGCTTCCTTGCTGCCCAGCATAAATCTGTAACCCTGGACTGCACTCCAACTGATCATCCAATACCAAGTGATCATCCCTAAAAACATATACATACAGTAACATTATGTGGATCCAGAAGGTTGTATTTGTGCATTTAGAAATACACACACACAGCAAGTAACAACAACTAAAGAAAAAAGGACATGAATTTGAATGAGAACAAGGTGAGGGTTACATGGGAAGACTTGGAGAAAAAGGAAAGGGGGGATGATATAATTATTAAATTATAATCTCAAAAAAATCTACCTTAAAAACAAAAACCAGGTTGATGGCATCTGAGGGGACTCTGGCCTCCATGTTCACACATGTGCACCCAAACACACAAACACACACTACCCACCCCATCCCACCCCCAAAAATGAACAAACGAAAAAGTAATTTAAGAGAAGAAAGTTGAACCACAACTTTCACCTTTCAAGTACCTAAGAATCACTTAAACAGTGTATGTGTTTCAGGATCTTAGCCCTAAGCCTTGTCACTTGTTCTGTGACAGTCCATTCCCATGACTCTAGCTTCTTTGACCATGCTATGCTTACGTGTTTTTCAGTTCTGACACTAAAAGAGTTAATAGAACGTTCTGGTAACAATGTCATTGTAAAACTTACCATTTCAGGAGAAGGTGTTCACCTATTAGTTTAGGATTCCATTTATGTGAAACTTCCCTAAAATTTAAAATTAAATGTAAATAAACAAAAACTGTTATTTTAAATATTTTGAGTTAATTTTTCTAAACAGTAATAGATTTCTGTTTTTGTTTTAATCTGTAGAAAGGAATTTCCTTCTGGACATAATTCTGACACCTGGCGTGGTTTAAAAGGAGAAACAAAGCAATTGTGTGTCTGCTGCAGAGGGGGCTGCAGGGAAAAGCTGTGACTGATTGCATGACGGCTACTACTGTGTGACAGGCGAGAAGACCCAGGAGACAAACCTCCAGGCGTGTCTGTGAGCAAGTTTCACGCCTGGGTGGATTCACGGGCTAGAATCCCGGACTGAATGAAAAAGAGAAAGTTAGCTGAGACCAGCCTGTATACCCTGTTTACTAACAAAGCACAGGGGAGTGTTCTTTATCAGAAATGCTCAGGACCAGATGTGTTCCACATAGATAGCTCATTTCTCTCTGAGAACTGGGCCATTGCTTTGATAACTGCATGTGGCTTGGGCTGTCCATTCCAATTTCCCCTCTTCATCTCTCTCCTCACAACCAACTTAATACATGTTCAGTTGTTTGCCTACAACTCTGAAACTTCAAAAATCAAACCATAAATGTTATCACTGCAGGTACTGAATTCTTACCAGACTACTAAACTGAATGTCCTGCACTTTGTTAATTTTTCATAGGACTCTGTGTTTGGGGGAACCCTCAAAAGCACGAGATCTGGCATATCATATGTACTTTCAAATGTACTCTGCGACATTAAAAGCAGTAACAGATATAATTAGCCAAGCAAAGAAACTCAATTTTTAAAGTATGAGTCAAGAAACTTTTAGCTGGCCAGGTGTCCCTAGCCTTTAACAGAACTGTACTAAAGGAGCTCTGAGAATACACAGTTCCCTGAAAGCAAATGCATTGGAAAAAGTTTGCTGTTAGCTTCCTGACTTCATTTCCTTCCCTTACAAACATATCCCAACATCAAGTGCATGTGCAATACTAGTGGTTAGACCTTTAACTGACTCCCTTTCTTAACAATGCAAAATAATGTAACCTAAGGCCTAACATTAGAAATAAATAAGAACTATTCAAAGATTTTAACACTATCCATGAGTTCATGCAGAATACAGTATTTAAAACAGAAAATTGGCCAGGTGTTGGTGGCACACACCTTTAATCCCAGCACTCAGGAGGCAGAGGCAGGCGGATCTCTGTGAATTTGAGGCCAGCCTGATCTACAGAGCGAGTTCCAGGACAGGCTCCAAACCAATACAGAGAAACCCTGTGTCGAAAAACCAAAAAAAAAAAAAAAGAAAGAAAGAAAGAAAGAAAAAAGAAAAAGAAAGAGTGCCCAACAAATTCGTCTCTCAGAGCTTTCTAAAAGTCCAGTGCTACCTTTCCTGCAACAACTAATGGCTGAATCTGACCCACAGAAAAGAAACAGCAGATTTCCCGAACTTTATCTACCTCCTCTCTCCCAATAGATCTGTAATTGAAGTTTACAACCTTGGCTTCTTGAAAGTGTCATGAATCTTACACTAACTTTGTTTTGAGGGTATCACAAACTGTACCCCTCCACAGCTGCTCTCACCACCCCCATAAAACCACATATGGGACAGCTTTGTAGACAGACAAATTGTCCAGGACTCTTCCCTTGTCACCTCTCATAACTCAGGGTCTACAATTCTCCACTGAGTTTTATATATGCCACAATACTCAAAGCTATGTCTATACTTAAATAATTCCTGTAGCATCCTGATCCACAGTTCCAACCATCTTTTACTCATGTCCCCTGTGGTTGTTAGAATGAGAATGGTCCCCATAGGTTGATGTAGCTGAGGATTAGGAGGTGTGGCCTTTTGGAAGGAGGTGTGACCATCACTGGATGTAGCTGAGGATTAGGAGGTGTGGCCTTTTGAAAGGAGGTGTGACCATCACTGGATGGAGCTGAGGATTAGGAGGTGTGGCCTTTTGGAAGGAGGTGTGACCATCACTGGGTGTAGCTGAGGATTAGGAGGTGTGGCCTTTTGGAAGGAGGTGTGACCATCACTGGGTGTAGCTGAGGATTAGGAGGTGTGGCCTTTTGGAAGGAGGTATGACCATCACTGGGTGTAGCTGAGGATTAGGAGGTGTGGCCTTTTGGAAGGAGGTGTGACCATCACTGGATGGAGCTGAGGATTAGGAGGTGTGGCCTTTTGGAAGGAGGTGTGACCATCACTGGATGTAGCTGAGGATTAGGAGGTGTGGCCTTTTGGAAGGAGGTGTGACCATCACTGGATGTGGCTGAGGATTAGGAGGTGTGGCCTTTTGGAAGGAGGTGTGACCATCACTGGATGTGGCTGAGGATTAGGAGGTGTGGCCTTTTGGAAGGAGGTGTGACCATCACTGGATGTGGGTTTTGAGGCTTCAAAGGCCCTTAACATTTCCATTAGTTTGGTGTTGCTCTCCCTCTCCCTCTCCCTCTCCCTCCCTCTGTACTGCAAACCTGTACATTAGAGGTAAGCTCTCAGCTACAGCTACAGGGCCATGCCTGCCTGACTCTGGCAATGTGCTTGCCGTGATGCTACTCTAGAGCTGAGCCCCAAACTAAATGCTTTCTTTTATAAGTTGCCTTGGTCATGTTGTCTCTTCATATAAAAGTAACTAAAACAACCCTTACAGGTCTGACAAAAACCTCAAACTCCATTTATTGAAAGTTAAAATTCCGTATCTCCTTTGTAACTCATTCTTACTGAATTCTCCACCTCCTTTGTAACTCATTCTTACTGAATTCTCCACCTTGGTTAACATTCTCATTAAAAAATAAATAAACAAACTCTCAGCCACGGCTGAAACTCACTTCCTGATACTCCTGCCACTTCTGCCTGACGGCAGCTGCCGTCCATCTCACGGAGCGTGTCTTCCTAACTCAGTGCTTTCTGGTCTGTTCCATAACTCACAGTAGTCCCTGTGTGGTTAAGTTAACATGGGACCTCACAAGCCAGTCTGAAGCAACACTTTCACGCTACCTCTAGGGAAAACCCTTGATCAAAACACATCAAGAAACAGATAAAATGTTTGATTTCAGGCCCACGGAGAATAACCCCTTGTAAAGAGACAACCATGGAGGAGGGAGAGGATTTGAGTTGGATATGACCTAGACACTTGTCTATACACACAAAATGATCAAAGGATAAGTAAAAACATTTGTAAAAAGACACAGAGCCATGGGTTCTTTTCACTCCCACGCCCAAGCCACTTCTCTTTGTCACCGGGACTAAGTTTCGTGAGACCAACTGAGTATTCTGTTGCCTTTGCTTGGAAGGCTCTCCTTTCCTCCAGTCAGTTCTTTTTGGACGTTTTTTGTTTGTTTTATTTTGTTTTGTTTTGTTTTGGTTTTGGTTTTTTAAGACAGGGTTTCTCTATATTGTTCTGGAGGCTGTCCTGGAACTCACTCTGTAGACCAGGCTGGCCTCGAACTCACAAAGATCCGCATACCTCTGCTTCCCGAGTACTGGGATTAAAGGTATATACCACCACTGCCCAGTCTGCCCAGTCAATTCTTACTCATATTTCAGACTCTACCTCAATTTTCAGTTATTTTTTTCAGTTTGTGCCAATAACTTTCAGGTCATCTGAAAGGGGTTTGTTTAATCCACACAATGCACGCTAATCAAATTGTTCCCATACCCCTGCTTGTCACTTAGCTGGAGGTTTGCTGGTCCACGGCAGGAGGAATGAAAGGCCCATTTCAACAGACACAGACATGGAGTCCCTACCACACGCTCACTCAGCAAGGCGTGACTAATAGAGGAGCTTTACTGTCCCCTTCCTGCGCTAGTTCAGACAAGTTTTCAGATTCAAGACACTGGCTTCCATACTTGGTAAAATTTAACACAAGACTAATACGGCGGCTACACAAGTACCTCGGTAAAGGTGTAAATTCACTAATTATGCCTTCTGCTCCGAGCGTCACTCCCTGGACAATAAATGTGCTTCCCATTCCTTTCCACAGGGCTCGTGGTCCCTAAAATCAAAACAAAAACAACAAAAATAGCTCTGTTAATGCCTAAGAACAAAACATAAAACTTCCTAGTGAAACTTAACATTGCAGGTTTGCTGATATTTCCTAATAAGGTATTACTCCAATATAAATCTTCAGAACGTAACTAAATCTAATAGTGGTGGATCTCTACCAGTTTGTTCTTTCCCACGGAGGCACACTCTCACATAACCCAGGCTGGCCTCAAATGCTTCCGTAGTAGCTGAAGCTTGAACTCTTCAGCCTCCTGCCCCAACCTCCCAAGTCCCAGGATCATAGGCCTGAGCCACTACAGTAGCCTCAATTGTTAATGTTTCATGGCATCCTAGCTTAAGCCAAGATGAGTACTCCACTTAGTTAAGTACTCCAAAATGATTTATTAAAAACCTCTGGTATCACAAAGACAGCTGACTGGATAAGGGGGAGCTCTTGAACCCCAGACTGATGGTTGAGAGGCCAACAGGGGACTGCTCCAGACTACATGAATGTAGCGTCAGTGAGGAGGCCTCAGAAATCTCTGGGGCCTTGGGTAGTAGATCAGTGTTCCCCATGGCGTACAAATGAACTTTGGGAGCCCATTCCACATGGAGGGATGCTCTCTCAGCCTGGACACATGGGGGAGGGCCTAAGCCCTGCCCTGGATGAAATGACAGACTCTGGAGACCCTCCATGGAGGGCCTCACCCTCTCTGGGGAATGATGTGGGGATTGGGTTGGGGGCTGGGAGGGTTTAGTGGAGGGACAAAGGAGGAGGTGTGGGAGAGGGAGCTGGGATTGACATGTGAAGCATGCATGTTTCTAATTTAAATAAAAACATCTCCATATTCCCCTCCCTGTTACTTAGCTGTCCCTATGACCTATAGGTATCTCAATGTTATATCCCCCAGCTCCATCAATCACACCATTAGCACTGTTTCTTCTCCTTGTTGCTATTTCCCTTACTAGCTCCTTCATGATACCTGTGTCCAAATCACGTATTTGTCACTCTTCCCATCTAATCAACCAGAGTTCTTTAAGTTACTTCAGTCTCTATACGTCTATGTTCTTCGTCCATCCTTAGTTATTGCTTATGTGCATCTAACACTGGGGAGTTCACTGTTTCTGCTACAATAACAGTAGTAGTGTTATCACTATTATTTATTTGTTATTGTGAATGAGAAAATAGACTATCAATACTGTAAAATTAGAAGCAGCAATATAGTAAGAGGAGAAAATGTGTTTCTTTTTCATCCTAGTCCCTTAACAGAAACTTTTCTCTTCCATTCTCCAGAGACAGCTCGGCATATAATAGAATAATCTACGCGAGTGCATGCAAAGATGGTCATTTTTTGTTTAGGTTTTTTTTTGGTTTTTTGTTTTGTTTGGGGGGTTGTTTGTTTGTTTGCTTGCTTGTTTGTATATCAAAACAGGGTTTTTCTGTGTGTAGCCCTGGCTATCCTGGAACTCACTCTATAGACCACATTGGCCTCAAATTCACAGAGATCTGCCTGCCTCTGCCTCCCCAGTTCTGGGATTAAAGGTGTGCGCCACCACCACCTGGTTGGTTTGTTCATTTTTAACAGATGTATCTTGAGCCATAAGAAACACCCAGAGATCATTCCCTATCAGTACACACAGAGGTAGCTTCTTATTTGTAAAGGCCACCTGGTATCTTACCACATAAATGTATCACCATTGTTTTAGTGGTATCCTCTTGCTAAATATTATAATTTGACTCGTTATTATGTGTAACACCACAATATGATAGATATCCTTGATACACATTTTAGATATATACATAACATTTCTATAGAAAAGTTCTTAGATGTCAAATGCACGAATTTTAAATGAGATGCAGTCGACGCTCTTGTCCCTCTAACTCATCTGCAATGGTTCTCTGCAGCTTCCCAGACACAGTGTGCAGGCCATAGAAGGCCCCGTATGCTGCTGCTTACTTCTCTGGCTCTGTCTTCAACTTTGCTACAAGGTGCTATTTACTACACCATAATACCTAGTCCCCAAAACTATAACCTCCCTTTGCCTTTTGCCTTTGAACATCAACACATGAAACCTTTGCCCTGAATTAAGAAGCAGACTTTCTGACAACATACAAGGATGCGAGACAGTGTCTTTCTCAACAGCTTTCCCAGGTCACCCTGGGATCCATCCCAGTTGTGTAGTCAATCTTCACTGTAAACAAAGTAGAAATGCTTAACTGAGGAGGAAGACCCACCCTAGAGGTTGACAGCATCATTTCCTTGTCATCAAGATAAAGAAAGGCCAAAAAACTAGGTACCGGCATTTATGTTTCTCTGCTTCCCGACTACAGATTCAACGTGGTCAGCTGCCTTGAGCCCAGGCCCCATGTCATCACCGTCCTGACAGATGGCATTGTTTTAAATTTTGAACAAACAAACCCCTCCTTCCTTAGATGCTGGTGTTGGGCATTTTGTTACAGCGATGAGAAAACCAATGAGGATATCAGTTTTGATGGCATCTCTCATCTACATAATAATCAGTACTTTATCTTTCTCATACTGTACCACAATCTTCTACTGACATTTCTGTCTCTGTGACTACACTGTAACTCTCCCGACTGTACAGACATTAGAACTTAGCATAGTTCTTTGCAATTCCATTGAATTAAGTGAAATTCTGCAAGAGTCAAAGGAGAATTCTTTTTTCCAAGTCAAGGTTTCTCTGAGTAGCCCCGGCTGTCCTAGAACTCACTCTGCACACCAAACTAGCCTCGAACTCGGAGACCCACCTACCTCTGCCCCACGAGTGCTGGATTACAGACATGTGCCACCACTACCTGGTTCAAAGGAGAATTCTTACTTAATGCTTAGCAAGTTTAGATCTACAGCTTTGACAGAATAGATTCTCACCTGGGTTTTGTTGAAGCTGTACATGATGTTGATAACTGTAAACGGAGTGAGATGGTAGTGCCGACCATGGTAATTAACCTGTAAAACACAGAGTACCTTTTCTGTCTTCTCAGGAGATAATGAGACCATGAAAACCTAAAGCTCAGGATAAGCAACAGTTAAGTACTGAGGTCAAATAATGAGCACTTCAAGTCAACCACTTGTGTTATGCACATGGTGATATAGATACAATATGCAGTGTAGTACACAAATCACCTAGTAATGAAGACTACAGAGAATCTCGCTGGTTGACAAGCCAGGTTTTTAAGCTCTGGAATTAAATCTCATACTAATTTTGGCCAAGCATTTTTTTTAAACGATAGCTTACATAAAAAATGAACAAATCATAAATGAGCTAAACATGTCAAAATGATATATACTGGATCAGTAGTTATTATCATAATTTAATATATACAAATCAATTTCACTGTTTTGGGGCATCTATAACTGCCACTGCTATTCAGGTAGTTATTTCTCTTTGCATTCTTATTTTTCAGTGACAAGTATAAATAGATTAATTTGTACTGGTTTATACTGTCTTAATGTTATATGGGAAAACTATTTTGCAAAGAATTGAAGTTGCATGATAGAACCTGCCACGATACAGGCCAATAACTGTTGAGAGCTCCATTAGCATACCAGAGGCCTAGAAAGTTCAAAATACTTTCTTAGTTTTACTCAGGTACCATTTGCCTTCTTCAAGTATTAAAAACAATCTATGAGTATAAAAACAAGGGTGAATAAAACTGCTGATTCTTTACCATGAATCCAGGTAGTAGCATCAATTGTATTTTTTTATGATATTCTTCACTATAGATACTCACAGAAATGCAATCTTCATTTAAGAGTAACCTTGGTGAAGCAGTACAAAGGGTAATTATATGAAACCTGATCTATAAGGACATACCACCTTTACAATTAACATTTTTGTGCATTACATAAAGAAGACAGCTCTCATGAAGGAAAATCCTTAAATGATGCATTTGTAAGCTGTATATCCACTTTTCTTTCTGTCACAGAACACCCCACCTTCTTTTTAAATACCCTGTCAAACTACTACTTTCATACAAACTATTACTTTCATACAAACTATTACTTTCACACAAACTATTACTTTCGCACTTAGGACACACATCTTCTCTTGCAGTACTGAGACTTAAACCTAGGGCCAATTATATGTTCCCCACTCAACTACATCCGCAGACCAAATGTGTACTTGTAAATGAACAAAGTGACCTTGAGCTTTGTTGGTGGTGGTGGTGGTGGTGGTTTTTTGTTGTGTTGTTGTTGTTTTTAAAAAGAAGATCCTTAGAGTATTTGTTTTCAACTTTCCTCCAAGTACAAATTGGAAAAACACCTTAGTAAGATTTAAAATGTTGTTCTGGTCAAGGAACACATAGGAACTACACTTTAAAGCCCTGGGTTAGGCAAAGGCTTTCAGAAAAGGACTCTAATAACTCAGGAACAGTAAGAATTGACAAGCAGGAAGAGTAAATTAAAAAGCTCATGGCCAGCAAAGTAAACATGGAGCACACTGAATGTGAGCCATCTGACAGGGAACTGACTATCCAGAATATATAAAGAGCTGAAAAGATGAGACACCAAAACCCCAACACTCCAAGCAATAAGTAGGTAAAGGAAATACTATTAGCCAAAAAGATCCAAAACCATTATATAGCAGAGAAATGTAAATCAAAATCATACTGAGATTCCATCTCGACCCTATTAGAACTGCTATCACCAAGAAAAGAAAAATGAATACAGGTGACTATGTGAGGAAAAGAACTGTCATTCAGTACAGCCACTGTGGGAATCTCTGCAAAGGTCCTTCATGAAAACTAAAACCAGAGCTACCCTGGGATATATCAGAGGGATGCAGTCAGCACACACACACACACACACACACACACACACACACACACACACACACACACACACACACACACAATTATGCAGCCACGAAGAAAAATCCATTGGACAGAACTGGAGATCTGACTAAGCAAAGTAAGCCAGACTCAGACAAGCAACATACATTTCTCATTTGTAGAATACAGGATGTTCTGTAAATTAAAGAAATAATAAACAAAGTGGCCAGTAAAAGTTGGAAGGACAAGGGGAGGTAATAGGGGCAAGGAAAACCAAACATGATATACATGTATGAAAAAGTCACAATGTTGTATAATTATTTTGTGTAATACATTTTAATAAAATATAAAAAAAGAATTTAGGGGAATATATATCTCATTAAGAATATACACTAGCTGGGCGGTGGTGGCACACGCCTTTAATCCCAGCACTCGGGAGGCAGAGGCAGGCGGATCTCTGAGAGTTAAAGGCCGGGCTAGACCGACAGCCTCCAAAACAATACAGAGAAACCCTGCATCATAAAACCAAAAAAAAAAAAAAAAGAATATACACTGATTAGAGACTTCTTGTGAGATAACTGGTTTTTCAATGAAGATGAACTTTGGTATGTAATAACCAATGTTTCAGAATCTGGAGACATAATTCAACATCTCTCAGATAATAAATACACGGTGATAGAAAATCATGTGTAATATAAATTATAATGCATTTGGATGCATTATAAATCAATAGGAATTTTTGTTGTAGTTGTTTTGGGCCCCCCCCCCCACATGGAGCAGCCTTGGCTGTCCTAGAATTCTCTCTGTGGCTTCAAACTCAGAGATCCACCTGCCTCTGCCTCCAAGTGTTGGGGTTAAAGATGTGCTCAGTTCAATTTTTTAATGTAACAGAATTTTTTTTTAGTTAAGATTGCTTCAGATTTCACACGGCACATGAGACACCACCATTTAGTGAGTTTGAGTGTAACACCAAAAGGCACATCGTCAGAAAAGAATACCTATACTCCTACTCTCAAGGGTATCATGTGTAGGAGGCTGATTATTCTTGTTTCCTTACAAGGCAGACTGACTGGAAGAGCAGATATGAGAAGCTCACTCCTATTCTGACAGACATTTTGGAGAAAAACATACATTTTTGCAAAGATTACTTGTTAATATCTGATGAATGCATTATTTTTTAATGAGTTAGATCAATATTACATCAGTTCTAATTTCTGAAATGGTGAATCCTGACAGACACAAATAATCAAAACATCTTCAGAGTCCCAATAACTTCTGAGATTTTTTTAAGTGGTTTTAAGACTAAAAAGTTGGAGAACTGAAATATTATAGATTTTGGAGCATTTCACATAGAGTGATGGGTATAAGATTTCAGGTCATTTTATCAGAATTCTATGCTTCTAGTTAGGATTAGGCTTGTATCAAAAGTCCAAGAAATTACACTTACCTGACATTGGCGGCGTATAACGATGCAAGGATGGGCCAGTACATTTTCTGTAAAGAGACTATACAGAAATAATTTATATGTGTGTGTGTAAATACGTCTTTACACAAATTTTATTTATAACCTGAAGTTGTCTTTTCACAACTAAGGCAATTTAATATCTGTTCATCTGTAAATTCAATAAAAATAAAATCTAGACGCACCAACTTGTAATATATTTACTATCTATACAGTACCAAGGTGAAAGTAGATCTCTGTATGTTTGACATGAAAAAGGCTACATAATTTAACTTTCCTTTCAGAAAATATCCTATGAACAAAATTCTCACATGAAAAGTCATTTGCTTTTCAAGATCCTTATTGTAGAAATCTTTATTTTGACATACTTGGTACTTAAGTTACAGGATTTTTAAAGTTAATTACTATTTTATAGATCAAGTATTTCTGTTCCCCAAAATACTTACATCTGTGGATTAAGCAAGCACCAACAGTGACATATGCATCCACACACATACATATATTATATTAAATGGTATTAAGCTTTAAGAATAAAGAATTAGGCTAAAAAAAAGATTAGCAAAATGAAAATTGGACTGTATGCTGACACTAATATACCTCAGTTTTTAATATGCAAATAAGGTCACCTTACTGGTTATTTAAGATGATGACCATTCTGGTATGAAAGATAAGCGATACACAATATTTATGAATCTTCATAATACCATAAATAAGAATAATGAATGTTCTTAGCCATAATGACCATTATAAGCAGGAGGTTGACCACCAAACAATAACAACAACAACAAAAAAAATCCAGTCTCTATGCTGCAAAACTACCTGGGTACCACTGCAATGTTTAGAGAGAAGGCTCATCTCATCACTTTTTTTTTTTTTGGTTTTTACGAGACAGGGTTTCTCTGTATTGTTTTGGAGGCTATCGGTCCAGCCCAGCCTCAAACTCACAGAGATCCGCCTGCCTCTGCCTCCCGAGTGCTGGGATTAAAGGCGTGTGCCACCACCGCCCGGCTCATCTCATCACTTTTGAGAAGGAAGATTACATTCTATTCTATTCTGAAAGACTCATGAAAGTTACTGCCATAGTCATTACAAAATTACTTTCTTTAAGCCTAGCGGTGGTGGTGCACGCCTTTAATCCCAGCACTCGGGAGGCAGAGGCAGGCAGATCTCTGTGAGTTCGAGGCCAGGCTGGACCAACAGCCTCCAAAACAATACAGAGAAACCCTGTCTCGTAAAAACAAAAAACAAAACAAAACAAAAATTACTTTCTTTATACAATGGAAAGACTAGTTCCTACCTCTACTAGAGAAAAATAAAGTTATGAATTCTTCTGGGGTTTTTCTTTTGTTTTTTTAGTTTTGTTGAGATAGGGTTTCTATGTGTAGCCCTGGCTATTCTGTAACTCACTCTGTAGAGCAGGCTAGCCTGAAACTCACTCTGTAGAACAGGCTAACTAGGAGCTCAGAGATCCATCTGCCATTGCCTCCCAAGTTCTGGGATTAAAAGTGTGTACCACCACCGCCCAGCAAGTTATGGATTCTAAATAATCACATCCTACAAAGTACATAATCTGTTAATAAAACCTAAAGGAAGAAATTTTAATCACTTCATATTATAATTAAAGGAAAAACTCTAAATAAAAAAAATCTTTAAACATTACCTTGCAAGTCCAATACCAAATCCAGCAAATCTATTCAACTGTTCTAAAATAAAAAGGATAAGATTACTTATAACCAATATTTATATTTACTGTGATAACCAAGATTTTGGAGGAACACGCTGTTCATTTAAACCACAAAGTCTAATGTGGGTAGGAAGTCAATTTAATAGTGATTCTGGTGGGGCTCGGGGCAAGTTCCACCAAACGGACCTCTTTACGGAGCAACTCTGTCCTTCATTCCAATGGACTGTTGCCACAGGACTTGTAAGCTGGGACATTCTAAGTTGTAACCGTTTTAAAAGAAAAAAAAATTCTTCAAAAGTTTAAATAGTTATCAAAGACAACTACCTTACAAAGTGCTAAAACCCTGTATGGACTATGTCAAGTTTGTATACAGATGGGATCTAAGCATGGCCAGTTTTAATTTCTGATTACAGTCATGCCAAAGTTTTCTATGGATAGACATGACTGACACACTAAGAAACTGATAGCCATCCACTATCACTGAGGGACAACGGTGGTATGTAAAATTGTTAGACACACTAAGAAACTGATAGCCATCCACTATTACTGAGGGACAACGGTTGTATGTAAAATTGTTAGACACACTAAGAAACTGATAGCCATCTACTATTACTGAGGGACAACGGTTGTATGTAAAATTGTTAATCTGAGAGTACTTAGTGTTATCAACAGAGGTTAAGTACAGCTTCTCCCTATGATCTGAAGTTGTGAATAGTTTACCAATAGTTGTTTAATCCAGTCTATGCGGTGGGACCCTAGGTTCATATGTGCTCCCTCCTAGGGCACTGCTGGAGAGCTAAGAGCTGAAAATTCTATGTGCATGTCAAGACAGCTTTCTCCTGATTAAGGAATCCAAAATCCTAACAGTGGCCCAGCCAGGGGAGTAGACATATTAACAAGAGACCATTCTCTCTCTTCCCTCTGTCATTTCAAATGAAACAATGATCCGTTATGATGAGAATAGGCCATGTAAGCATGTTCCTGGGGGAAGAAAACTACCTGCTTTGCCTTGAAACATGTGCAAGCTAGAAAGCTTGTCATATTGAAGTACTTTCTTGTGGGTGTGCATTTACCATTCTCAAATACCAAATAGGACATTTATGAAAGGTTTTAGGAAGGCTTAATGTTGTTAACTATGTGAGGCCTGACTTGTTGCACAGATTTACTCAGCCACTAGGTAATAGCTTCAAAATAAACTGGTTGTCTCAGCAACCTGCCCCTCCTTGGAACTATCAAGATGTAATTTATGAAACGATGAAAAACTCTGCTGCCTAAGGCAGTGACTTTACGGCCATTATACCTGTGTTCTGAACTGTTTGGCTTACAGCTTCATCCAAAAAGAGTTTTCCAGCACTAACACAATGAAAACACAGGGAACAACAGCCAAAAGCTTCATTGTGTGACACTGAATGAGTCGCTGATCTCCTGCACCTGCTAGTGTACTAATAATTAGTTATCTTCCAGTGCAAACACTTCTGCACTCCAAGTAAAAACTAAGGGATGAGTATCACGATCACGTATAGCATGTTTAATATTTAATGACACAATTTGCTGTTCCCAGAGAATGTAGTTTAAAGTAATTTTAAACGTATGTGGTCCGTGCGGTGTTGCAACTGAAGCTCTCTGACATTCCATAAAGAGTGATAGCTTACGAAGTCAAGTTATAACAGTTTCTAAATCTAAGTGGAGGTTTTAGGTCAGAAGAGGACGAGAAGGGAGACCTGCCCGGGAGGTATGGATCTGGGATCTAAAATCGGGACTCACGCGTGGAAAGGGTGAGCGAAGGAAACAAATAATTAGCCTACTGTGCATATTTGCAATATCATACTGTTATTCATCTCACTTAGCATTCGTAAAAAGGATGTCATTCGACAAGTCTTAACAGGGGGATCAAGAAGAAAAACGGTTAAATTTATGACTGGTGGAGCCAGGTCCCAACTCAAAAAAAAAAAAAATCTTCCTGGGAGGGGAAGGGGCTAAAAAGCTTCGCCCCAAAACACAAAGATAGAAGTCAATTAGCCAAATCAACAACAACAAAAATCCACCTGGCAGAGGGAAGTCAGACAACAGTAGATCCCCTAATTTATTTCCTTCCTGCTTCGGGACGCCAGGAGCAACGTCCCTGGCCCTCCCCGGGCACCCCTACCCAGGCATCCTAGGCCACCCAGAGGTCGCCTAGCGTGGGTGACCCCCCGGAGCACGGCCCGCGGCGTGCCCAAAGGGCCGGCTCCGGGGCAGAGGGCGAAAGGAGGGCAGAGGGCGCGGCTGCGCGCGCGAGGAACCCAGGCGGCGGGCCCCGCGCGCGCGCGCCTCCCGAGGGCGCCGGGCACCCCCACCCCCGCCCGCCCTCCCGCCCGGCCGCCGGGCCGCGCCCCGCACCCCTCACCGCTGCTCGGGCCCGGGCGCGGGACGTCGCCGCCTGCGGGAAAGGGCTCCTCGGCGGCGGGGCCCTCGAGCGTCGCGGGCGCGGACGGCACGCCGTAGGCCGGGCTCTTTTCACCCCAGTGCAGGTTGCGGCTGCCCGGGATGTCCGGGGGCGTCGTCACCCAGGGGCCCGGGTCGCTCCCGGAGCCGAAGGGGCGCGCGTGGAAGGGGACGCCGAAAGCCGGGTCGTCCCGCACGCCTCCCCGGTAGCCCAGGCCGTCGAAGCCGTCGGGGCGCCGCGGATGCATCTCGGTAGGGCCCGGGCCACGGAGCCCCCCCCAGGCCCCCGCCGCGTCCTCCCGAGCCGCAGTCGCCGCGCGTCCCGAAGAGTGACAACCGGAAGCCGCGGCCGCAACCCGGAAGTCCAGGGAGCCCTTGACTCCGCCTCCACTCGCCTCTTCCCTCCCCCCCCCCACCCCGCTTGGTTGCTAGGGAGACGCGGCAGGGCGTCCGAGGCTGGGACCGGGAGAGAGAGGATGCTTGCAGGGCCCCGGCACGGGAGATGCAGTCTTGTGTGTGTCCCCTGCTTTCGGGGATATGGCGCACGGTGCAGCAGCCCCGGGTGGCCTCGGGCTCCTGCCACTCGCCGTCTGCCCGCACCCGAGGGCCTCAGCCCGCCCGGGGGGAGCCCGCGTGAGCGAGGGCAAGGGCGCCACTCCGACTCCCCTTGTCGCCTGCTGTGTGGGCCACCCGGCGGTAGCAAAGTACAAGTCAAAGACACCTGTGAACACCTGCTGCCCTCCGCGACGCAGGGATCGAGTGTGGAGCTCTTCCAAGGCCGCAAGGCAATGTAAACAAGTTTTGTTGTTGTTGTTTTCTGGTGTATCCGATTAACTTGGGGTACTAAGATCACAGCGTTGTCATTGAACACACACACACACACACACCACTAAGACTTCTGCTGATTCCCCCCACTACCTGTTTTTATTAGCTTCTTGGGGTCTCGAGGCTGGGCGGCTCTCGGTAGGTCTGATTGCGGTTTGCATGGCGTCTTCCTGAGCCTTCGTCCCAACCGAACGCTGGAACCCGAGGGCGTTCAGAAGAGAACCCTCCGAAGCCGTGAACCTTCCTTTAAAGGGATAAGCAACGTTTTGAGCAACTTGACGCTTCTTGAATTAGGTAGGGCCTGTTGGGCGTTGGCAAAAAAGAAAAAAAAATGCGGTCTTGAGTATTAATACCAAACCATTACTGGAAATGGCCATAAATTTCCTTTTCTCAGCTTGCTGAAGGGAAGAACTTGGCTCTCAAGCCCTAGAGGTTTCCGTGTCACTGATAGTGTGTTTTAAGGAGTAGGGAAGTGAGTTTTAATACGGAAACGTTGCACTTCACAACTGAACATCCTTGAAAGGAGAGAGAGAATGAATTATACCTCAGGAGCCAGCTGAGGGGAAACAAAGCCATAAGTCATTATTACAATTACATCAGAGCCGGGTGCTGGTGGGGCATGCCTTTAATCCCAGCACTCAGAAGGCAGAGACAGGTGATTCTCTGTGAGTTCGAGGCCAGCCTGTTCTACACAGCGAGTTCCAGGAGAGGCTCCAAAAGCCACAGAGAAATCCTGTCTCCGGAAAACAAAAACAAATTACATCAGTAATGCACTATAATCTTCCTTGTTTAAAAAACTTGGAAGAAAATATGTGGATATGTTTATGCGGTAAATTGGAAGACTTTTTTTTTAAAGATTTATTTATTTATTTATGAATACAACATCCTGCCTCCATGTCTCTCTGCACACCAGAAGAGGACTCCAGACCTCAGCCACCATGTGGTTGCTGGGAATTGAACTCAGGTCCTCTGGAAGAGCAGTCAGTGCTCTTAACCTCTGAGTGCTCTTAACCTCTGAGCCATCTCTCCAGCCCCCATTGGAAGACTTTCTAATCAACAGCAAACCTAAAAGTCATTTAAGGAATTGGGAAGTATTGTAGTTAATTTTACTGTAAATTTCATATTTGGTAAATTGAAAACAGCTGTAACAAACATTAAAAGACAAATAACAAACTGGAAAAATTACATTTTAGAATGGCTTAGACAAAGGATCGTAACTCTCCAGAGAGCTCTTTGCCAAGAATGGTTGTATATCAGTATAAATATAAGCAAAGGATATGAAGAGGCTATTTAAAAAGGAAACAGGTTGAGTAATCGCATAAATTATATCTCCCAGCAATGAATCATTTTACATGAACAGTTACCATTTATGGGTTAAAATGGCGATCTTGACCAGGTATGGTAGTTCAGACCTGTAATCCTGGCACTTAGGAAACTGGACAGGAGTTCCTAACCAGCCTGGATTACAGGTCAAAACCCAGTCTCAGACCAACACAAAACAATAAATGTCATTCTTTATACAAAAATGCACATTGTTGCTCCAGGTGAGAAGTATCTCTCACATAAGGAGTAACTATAAAAATGTAACAACATTTTTGGGGGGGAAAAGCAGTTGGGTAATTTGCTGTGGCTTAGACTCTTAAATTTTAGGAAGTTAATATAACATTTGTGCCCTGTATATGCTTAGAGCTTATATAATATGCATGGGCCTATGACATACTTGACAACAATAAGAAAAGCTGCAGAGCACTAAGTAAGAAGTCATTGTTAACTTACTAATCATTATTAATCATTAATAACTTAAGTAATCAATAACATAATCACTAAGTGAAATGTCAGTACATATGATTAATAGAAATATCAAGATCATCCGTCTTGAGACAGATACTGTTTGGTTTTTTGCATGTGTGTGTGGTGGGCATGTTCATGTGGGTGGACATAAGTGCACATACATATAGAAGTCCAAAGTTGAATTTGCTGCCTTACCCAATCCATCTCCACCTTACTTTCTGAAGTATAGCCCCGTATTAAACAGGAACTTGACAAACTGCACATACTCTAGCTAGCCGTCTTGCCCCAGGAACACCCTGCCTCCACCTACTGAGTGTTGAAATTGCAGGCAGCCTCCACACCTACCTGGCTTTTGTTTGGGTGCTGAGGATCTCAACTCCTGTCCTCACGCTTGCAACACAAGCGCTGTATCCAATGCGCCACCTCCATGCCCCCCACATTGCTTTAAACACTAGGGATACAATAAGCCAGATGTACAGCTTAGAGAGACAAACAGCAGATGTACACGTGCACACGGTGTGTCAACCAATGAGCAAATGATACTTGGAAAACTGAGTGCTACTGTAGCCTTTATAGATTAGTTTTTCCAGAAGACAGTCCACTCTGAAGAACTGGCCTTGGAAGTGGGGATTGACCGAAGCAATGGAGGGAGCCACATTTAATTCTCTGGGAGAAAAATCTCCAGGCCAAACTAAGAATGTGGTCCAGGCAGCAAACTAGGTAGCAAGCCGAGCAGTGATAAAAAGTGAGCGTTGGCTCTAAAAGTCATCAGGAGACATGCAATTTTATATTGGTGCTTTGTTTCCTTATTTCTATAAAATATTGATGGGTACAATAAAAATAAAAGATTAATTGGGCCGGGCGTTGGTGGCGCACACCTTTAATCCCAGCACTCGGGAGGCAGAGGCAGGCGGATCTCTGTGAGTTCGAGGCCAGCCTGGTCTACAGAGCGAGTTCCAGGGCAGCCTCCAAAACAGTACAGAGAAACCCTGTCTCAAAAAACCAAAAAAAGAAAAAAAAAAAGATTAATTGGAAAATAAAGCAAGTGAGGGCTGAAAGGAGTAGAGCCGATTCTCGCAGGCAAACTGGATAGAAGCACTAACCCTGAGGTTTTCCTGGGAGTGGGAGAATGATGCGGCCTTAATGCTAATTCAGAAAGATAAAGCTACTGTTTGTATGGGGGAGGAGTGACTGTTCTGAGTTTAGTAGGCCAGCACGAGCAGCTGTGAAACTCTACCAGGAACCTTATTGTCAGTGATGAAGGCAATAGAAGAAAAGATTAGACTCAGGATGTTTAAAGGTTATATTCAACTTAGTATTAACTGGCATTAAAAACAAATCTAAGCTGATAATTAATAAGCAGTCTCCTTGTTGTTACTTTTTAAAAATCTGTGTGTATTCGACCAACCTGGAAAATCTAACCCACAAAGTTAATCAAATGAAGAGAGAGCTAGGCCCAAGGCCAGGTGGACGCAGTTCAGAATTCTGCCAGACCCTCAAAGAAGATAGACCATCATCAGCACGTTTTTATTCCATTAGTTTCTGGTCTGATTTTTATTATGCCTTGCTGTCTTCTTGGTTTTGGTTTGGTTTATTATTGTGTCTCTAAATCCTTAAAGTTGGATTATTAAGTATTTTTGTGCTTGTTCCGATTTTTTTGATGTAAGCACTTAAGCCTACAAGTTTTTCTCCTAGGACTGCTTTTAGCATGTCCCAAAGGTTTTGTTGTGTTGTGTTTTCATTTTCATCTAATTCCAGGGTTTTTTCAGTTTCTTGATTTCTTTTTTGGCCCAGTCAACATTCAATTAATGAGTTATTTAATCTTCATGAGTTTGTGTACTCACTAGAGTTGGTTTGCTACTGATTTTAAGTTTTACTGCTTTATGGTCAGATAGGATGCACAGTTATTTTGTTTTTGTTTTTGTTTTTGTTTTTTTTTTTTTGGTTTTTCGAGACAGGGTTTCTCTGTGGCTTTGGAGGCTGTACTGGAACTCGCTCTGGCCTCCAACTCACAGAGATCCGCCTGCCTCTGCCTCCTGAGTGCTGGGATTAAAGGTGTGCGCCACCACCGCCTGGCTTGTTTGCTTGCTTTTTGAGACAGAATCTCATGGACCCCAGGCTGGTCTTGAACTTCTGATCCTCCTGCTTCTGCTTCTACAGTGCTGGAATTAGAGGAATGTGCCACCACAGCAAGTCAACTTTGTGTTCTGTCTAGAGTCCAGGGCTTTACCCATGCTAGGCAAGCACTAGACCAACTGAGTCACATCTCCAGTCCCCAGGCTGATTTTTAAAAAAATAATTTTATTCTTATTTTATGTGCATTGGCGTTTTGCCTGCGTGCCTGTCTGTGTGAGGGTTTTGGGTCTTGGAGTTAACGGACAGTTGTGAACTGCCGCGTGAGTGCTGGGAATCGAACCCCATCCTCTGGAAGAACAGTCTTAATCACTAAGCCATCTCTCCAGCAGCCCCCAGGTTGATTTTTTTTAAGTGTTAAGAGCAGAGTGAAATCAGAGCATGAGATCTTAAACCAGAACATTCCTGCCTTTCCTTATTCAGTAGTCCCAAATTTCTCTTTAAAACAGAACTAACCTGCTATCCCTCGTCTCTTTTTCCACGCACGTATTCAGCAAACACCCTCACTGTTAACGTGTCGGTGTTAGTCTTCATGTTTAACTTTAGCAGTGTACATTTTATAAAATTGGATTCACCAGAGTTTATAATATATAAGTATATATAACACAATTGTACATAATGCATAATATAATAAAATTATGTATATGATTTTATTGTCTTTTGGGGGTAATTGTTTTCCTATTTAGAATAAAGTTCTCACTTTATCTCTTCTGCTCAGTTTCATTTTGAATTCTGTTTTCTCAGTATTAAGATGACAAGCCTGCTTCATCCAGTAGCTGATGGAAGCAGAGGCAGACACCCACAGCTAAGCAGTGAGCTGAACTCCTGGAGCCCAGTTGCAGAGAGGGAGGAGTGATGAGCAAAGGAGTCAAGACCAGGCTGGGGAAACCCACAGAAACAGCTGACCTGAACAGGGGGGAGCTCATGGACCCCAGACTTATGGCTGAGAGGCCAGCATGGGACTGATCCAGACCCCCTAGAATGTGGGTGTCAGTGAGGAGGCCTGGGCAGTTTATGGGGCCTCTGGTAGTGGATCAGTATTTATCCCTAGTGCACAAATGGGCTTTGGGAGCCCATTGCCCATGGAGGGATGCTCTCTCAGCCTAGACATGTGGAGGAGGGCCCAGGTCCTGCCCCAAATGATGTGACAGACTTTGATGATCTCTCATGGAAGGCCTCCCCCTCCCTGGGGAGTGGATGGGGGATGGGATGGGGGTCAGTGGGAAGTATGGGAGGATGGAAGGGAGAGGGAATTGGAATTGATATGTAAAATAAGAATGTTTCTACTCTAAATAAAAATGTACTTTAAAAAAAAAGTGCCTAGCCTGCTGGCTTCCTGCTCTGTTGGAAGCCTACTGCTCCTCCCCCACCCCATTAACTTGGAGGCTTTTTACCATCCATCTGCTTTTAGGTGGGGCCTGTCCTTAAAGATAGATTTTGATTCTCAATCAATTCAACTAACCAGTGTCTTTTGATTGGAAGTTGAAACTATTAATATAAAACTTGTTATTGAAAAGTGTTTGGGGGCTGGAGAAATGGCTCAGCGGTTAAGAGCACTGACTGTTCTTCCAGAAGACCAGGGTTCAATTCCCAGCACCCACGTGGCAGCTCACATATGTCTGTAATCCTGACCTCTGACATCCTCACACAGATATACATACAGGCAAAATACCAATGCAAATGAAATAAAAATTCTAAAACAAAAGCAACAAATGCTCTTTGTTCTTAAAAAAAAACAAACAATAATAATTATAAATAAAAAACTGCTTATTGTAGTCATTTTATTTTTTAATGTTTTTGTTTTCTGTTTGTTTGGTTTGCTTTTTTTTGTTTTGAGACAGGGTTTCTTTGTGTAGCCCTGGCTGTCTTAGAACTCTGTATATAGACCAGGCTGGCCTTGAACTCACAAAGATCCTCCTGTCTCTGCCTCCCAGGTGCTGGTATTAAAGACTTGTGCCACCAGGGCTAGCAATATTTTGTTATTTTTAAATTATGGAAGTGTACATGTATGTGGGTATGTATACATAAGTGCAGGTTCCCAAAGAGGCTTGAGTCATTGGGTTCCTTGGAGTGTGCATCACAGGTAGTTTTTGACCTGGGTACAGGAAACAAAGCTATGGTCCTCTGTACCCAATACTCAGTACTCAGTCCTAACTTCAGGACCTTGTTTTCAGCATTTACTTTCCCGTTAGCACTTCCAGTCACATGGGGGCACACATAATGTGGAAACTGAGGCAAGGGGATTACTGTCAACTACAGGCTAGTTTGTGCAGCAAAAGGAGACCCTGTCTCAAAAGAATAAACAAACCAGCACCCACAGGGACAGCAGCAGAAGCCCAACTTCCAGCCTTGTGGGATGACTCACCCCTGCGTCCCAGGTGACTGAGGCAGACTGAGAGCTGGAAGTCTACCGGGGCTGCAGAGTGAGTGCATCCCAAACAAACCAACAAGAAATCTGAGAGAGGGCAAGGGGAAGGTACTTGGGATGTGTTGGTGGGAGAAAGGGAAGGAGGGGAAATGATGTAAGTATATTATATTGATGTAATTATCGTGAAATTTTATAATTTCAGAAAGTTCAAAACTAACTTAGAAAATAGAGGAGCTGGAGAGTTGGCTAAGCTGCCCTTCCCGGGGATCTGAGTTCAAGTTCTAGTACCCACGGGTCAGCCAACAACCACCTGCAAGTCTAATTCCTAGGGATCCAAGCCCCCAGCTTCTGGGTGCTACATGCAGACAGACGCACAGGGTAAATACCCCAAACCAAGCCAGTAGTAAAATCAAAGCCAAACAAAGGGCAGCGAAGTAAATTCGGCACTGAGGTAGAGACTGATGGGGTGGCTAAGGGCCCGCCCGGTGCCTACTGCATGTTCTTGAGGGTTAGGGTTCACCCTCAGTAACCATTCTGCATTTACGTCCACCCGTCCACCCACGTATGCTACCACAGGGCAAAGTGCGTTTGGGAAGGCGTGTCTGCGTGTGTGTACTTGCAGAAGAGGTCATCCTTAGATGTTATTCTTCAGGTGCCAGCCGCCTTGACATTTGTATTATTAAAATTAGACGTACGTACGCATGTATGTTTGGGAATGTATGTATGTGCCACTCTTTACCTGTGGAGGTCAGAAGATGACCTATGGGAGTCAGTTCTCTCCTTCCACTCAGTGGGTCCAGGGGATTGAACTCAGATCGTCATGTTGGGCAGCAAGCACCTGTGCATGCTCAGCCAATTACTGACCCCCCCATTTGTTTGTTTGTTTGTGCCACACACTTCTCCCTTTAAATCGCCTCAGCTTGTAGCTGCACAAATTACGGTACATGGGATTGGGATGAAGTAAGTTAATTTTATTGAAGAGAAGATCGCTTACATGAGAAACCGCTATCCCAGGGTCAGCGCTCCGAGCAAGCAGTCTCAGCTCTCTCCAAGACCCAACCAGAACCCCAAGAGAGCTGCCTCTCCCCAGGTCTTTATTCCACACCCCAGGCATGCACTGTGACCACACCCAAATGGGCGTGGTCAGCGCCGCAAGTGCCTAGTAAGATCTCTCCCTATATCAGCTCACTGGAATGGCTTTCTTACACACTGATTATTTCAGCCAAGTCTGAACCGATAGCCCCTCTGGATCAGTTGTCTCCTGACATCATTTTGTCCTTTCATATCAGCGTGAAATGCATTCAGGCATCCCAATTCCAGACAGTTTGGAAGTATAGGATGAAATGTCTTTCGAGAGACCCGTGCAATGTCCTCAACACTGTAAGGTTTCTCCTTCAAATCTTCCTTGACTACAGATTCACTTATCTTTCTGAAAATATAAATCTCAGCCCACACTCCAGTGGGAGTGCAAGCTTGTACAGCCTCTTTGGAAATCGATGTCACTTTCTCAGAAAACTGGAAATCAATCTACCTCAAGACCCAGCAGGGATGAACACTCACACCACAAAGACATCTGTTCAACTATGTTCACAGCAGAACCTGGAAACACACAGACATCATGTTATAAATGTTGGTAACAGACATATTGTGTGTGCATACTTGTAGCGGTGGCAGGTGAATATTCAGGTTAAGTAGGATTTTTTTTCTCTCTATGAACGTTACCTAGTACCAGGGGTTATGAATGTATCACTTATGTGTGTGTGTTCACAAACTATAATGGGGGCATGTTCTGGAAATATGTGCTATGGTTTGGGATTTGGAGCGGAGACTTTTGCATGGTGTCTTCATTAGGATTTGTATTGCTGTGAAGAGACACCATGGCCGCAGCAACTCTTACAAAGGAAATCATTTAATTAGGGTGCCTTACAGTTCAGAGGTTCAGTCAATCGTCATCATGGCAGTGTGCAGGCAGACATGGCGCTGGCTACATCTTGACATTCAGGCAACAGGGGCTGGCTTTGGAGACAAATGATGCTCATCTCTTCCCAGCTCTGTGTTCGGTAGCAGCAGACTGGGAGGTTGACATTGGTCTTGTTGGCATTATTTAGTGTAAGAATCAAATCTCACCTCTCTTCCCTGTAGGATATCTTAATATTTACTGGAGTGTGTGTGTGTGTGTGTGTGTGTGTGTACACATGCATCCATGTGTGAAATACATATAACCGCATGTTTTTTGGAGATCATTCAAGCACAATGAGTTCACCTGTGTGGGAGGTCTATGCAAATCGTTATTGGTCCATCAGGATATTGGCCCTGGTCTTTAAGGTCAAGGAGTTCTCTTCGGCGTTGAGATTAGGCTCTCCTTTATTGAGACAGATTGAGAGATGTCTGTATCATGGGCATGTAGGTGCTCCTTCAAAGTTTGTGTGGTTGTGGGATGTGGGCATCTGATTGCACAAGTGATAGGAAGATGACTTGCAGAGTATATAACTTCTGTGGTGTGTCATCTGTTTGATGGGACGCAGTCACAAAATTGTGTTCTTTGGCAGGGATTTGAGTGAACTAAGTCCTCTTATAAGTCAGTCCTCCTTGAGATTACCTAAGGTCCTCCTGGACTCCTCTATGGCAGAGACCTGTTTCCTAGAGTATACCCATTGAAAGCCTTCAGACTTGTGTTTTCACTGCCACCTGCCCCCTTCATGTTTGGTGAGTACCACCGGGTGTGTGCAGTCATCTGTGTCTCTAGTTTTGAACCAATATGTCCCCATGGAGCCTGAGGCTTCAGAGGCTAGATACAACCTCCAAGAGTCCCTTACCCAAGAAAAAGGCTTTGCTTTGTATTTGGGAAGTCATATTTTTCACTGGCCATGCTTAAAAGAAGCATGGCGCCGGGCGTTGGTGGCGCGCGCCTTTAATCCCAGCACTTGGGAGGCAGAGGCAGGCGGATCTCTGTGAGTTTGAGGCCAGCCTGGTCTACAGAGCTAGTTCCAGGACAGTCTCCAAAACAACACAGAGAAACCCTGTCTCGAAAAACCAAAAAAAAAAAAAAAAAAAAAGAAGCATGGCTAGGAAGACATCTAGCTATGGGTAGCTCAACTCATTGTTGTGTTTTCCCAACCTGCATTCCAAATTTCTTTAATTTCTCCACTCCAGAGAATGGTTGACCATGGAAGGGTGTGGATCTCAAACTTTGACATTATAATGCCTCCTGCCTCTCAGTCTCCTTGACTCATGTTTTCTAAGTCTAGCACTTTGATGCTAGGTCCCTTGTATCAGATCCCTTCTGAAGCACATTCGGCCCTGACAGGCAGCGATGGAGAGATCATTTTGTGAGTGTGGTAGCTTGAATGTAATTGGCCTCCATAATTTTTGGGAGGCTTTGCTGATCAGAGGTTGCAGCTGCCATGGCCTGGCAGCTCTCTGCAACCTCCATAACATGGGAGACTCCCTCTACCTGCCCTTATTTGGAGAGGTCTCTAGGCCAGCAGGCCTGACCTTATACCTGAAAGCTGTCTCTAAGCCTAGATACCTGACTTAGCTCTGGTGTGACCCTTGGCATAGTTCTAGAGCCTGCTAGAGCTCTCCCCCTGCCGCCCATAGGCTAACTATGAGTTGTACTAGGAGCTTTATGATAGGAACTTGCTGTTTAATGCAAATTAGGTGATACCCCAGCCACTGCCCCCAGTCTTTATTACCCCCCCCCTTTGTTTCTGGAATAAAGTGGATCTGGAACACTTAAACTGTCTCTCCAGAGATCTGGCTCCATTGACTCCCAATCTCTCCTGTCTTATGTCTCCCCTCTCTCTTCTATCTCTATTCTGTTAGTCTCTCCTCATCCTTCTCTCTCCTCTTACTGGCCCACTCTTCTCTGTGCTGTCTCCTCTCTCTCTCCTCTTTCTTCTCTCCCTCCTTTCTCACTGCTCAGTCTCCTCCCCCAACTCATTCACCTCCTCTCTCTCTCACCACGTTTCTCTCCCTTCTCCCATCTCACTCCTCTGTCTCACGTTCCCCGTCCTCCCATTCTTCCACCTCTATTCTCTCGCCCCTCTTCTCCCCAGATGACCTTTTACTCCAGTCTTCCCTCTCCTCCACTTCTGTCTCTGTCCTCTCCCCTCCCCTCCATTACTCCTCCCCCTATAGTCTCCTCCCATCTCTCTCTATAGTCTCCTCCCATCTCTATAGTCTCCTCCCATCTCTCTCTCTATAGTCTCCTCCCATCTCTCCTCTCTCTATAGTCTCCTCCCATCTCTATAGTCTCCTCCCATCTCTCTCTATAGTCTCCTCCCATCTCTCTCTATAGTCTCCTCCCATCTCTCGCTATAGTCTCCTCCCATCTCTCCTCCCTCTGTAGTCTCCTCCCATCTCTATAGTCTCCTCCCATCTCTATAGTCTCCTCCCATCTCTATAGTCTCCTCCCATCTCTCTCTCTCTATAGTCTCCTCCCATCTCTCTCTCTCTATAGTCTCCTCCCATCTCTCTCTATAGTCTCCTCCCATCTCTCTCTATAGTCTCCTCCCATCTCTCTCTATAGTCTCCTCCCATCTCTCTCTCTATAGTCTCCTCCCATCTCTCTCTATAGTCTCCTCCCATCTCTCTCTATAGTCTCCTCCCATCTCTCTCTATAGTCTCCTCCCATCTCTCTCTCTCTATAGTCTCCTCCCATCTCTCTCTCTCTATAGTCTCCTCCCATCTCTCTCTATAGTCTCCTCCCATCTCTCCTCTCTCTATAGTCTCCTCCCATCTCTCTCTATAGTCTCCTCCCATCTCTCTCTATAGTCTCCTCCCATCTCTCCTCTCTCTATAGTCTCCTCCCATCTCTCCTCTCTCTATAGTCTCCTCCCATCTCTCTCTATAGTCTCCTCCCATCTCTCTATAGTCTCCTCCCATCTCTCTCTATAGTCTCCTCCCATCTCTCCTCTCTCTATAGTCTCCTCCCATCTCTCTCTATAGTCTCCTCCCATCTCTCCTCTCTCTATAGTCTCCTCCCATCTCTCTCTATAGTCTCCTCCCATCTCTCTCTCTCTCTATAGTCTCCTCCCATCTCTCTCTATAGTCTCCTCCCATCTCTCTCTATAGTCTCCTCCCATCTCTCTCTATAGTCTCCTCCCATCTCTCTCTATAGTCTCCTCCCATCTCTCTCTATAGTCTCCTCCCATCTCTCTCTATAGTCTCCTCCCATCTCTCTCTCTATAGTCTCCTCCCATCTCTCTCTATAGTCTCCTCCCATCTCTCTCTATAGTCTCCTCCCATCTCTCTCTATAGTCTCCTCCCATCTCTCTCCTCTCTTGCTGCCTGTGCCACCTTTCTTTCCTCTCTCTTCCATTACTACCCACTTTCCATGCTTTCTCTCTCCTCTTTCTCTATCTCTCCTAGTTTTTCTCTCTCCTCTCTCTTCTCTTTCTCTGCTGTCTCCTGTCTTTGCCTCTCTTTTGTCCCTCTTTACTCTCCTCTCTCTAACTCTCCCAGCTGTTCATCTTCCCTCACCTCTCTCACTATGTCTCTCACACATCTCTCTGACCTTCTCCTCTCTTCTCTCTCCTCCCTCTCCCCACTCTTTCTTATCTCTCTTTCCCTCTCTCTGCTCTCTCACCTCTCACCTCTCTCATTCTCTTGTCTTTCTCTCCTCTCTCTTTCTCTTCTCTCTCTCTCTTTTTCTGTCTCTCTCTCTCTGTCCCCCCTGTCTCTATTCTCTCTTCTGCTGTTTCTACTCTCTCTTCTATGTCTCTATCTCTTTCCCCTCTGTCCTTTCTCTCCCCACCTCTGTTCTCTCTCTGGATTCTCTGTATCTCATCTCATACCTCTCTCTTCTCTCACCTTCTCTACTCCATCTTGTTTTCTCCTCTATCACTCTTAATCCCATCCTGTCTCTTGTCTCTCTTTCTCCTCCCTGTCTCCTCTTTTCTCTTTGTACATTTATATGGAGAGCAAGGAGAGAGAAGGGAGAGCAAGGAGAGGGATGGGGATGAGAAAGGAGGGAGAGAGGAAAAACAGATATGGGAGGAAAAATAATAGAGAAGAAGGAAAGGGTCTAGAGAGAAGGACGGTGAGAAAGGAGAAAGAGATGAGAGAGTGAGAAAGGGGAAAGAGAAGAGAGATGTTGTAGAAAGAGGGAGAGAGTGAAAAGAAGGGAAAAGGAGAAATGAGTGAGGGGAGAAACAGAGAGAAGCAAAGATAGAGTGACTGAGAGAGGAGAGACATCAGAGAAAGAGAAAGGAGAGAGAAATGAGATCGAGGAGAAACCAAAAAGAGAAAAAAAGAGGGGAACGAGAGGGGCAAAGGGGAAGAGTGAGAAAGAGGCCACGAAGAAAGAGGAGAGATGAATGACAAAGGGAGAGACTGAAAAGAGGGAACAGACAGAAGACAGAATGACAGAAGAGAGAAGAAAGAAAATAAGAGAGATGGATAATTGGAGAAAAGGGAGGAGAGGGGGCAATGAAATGTGGGAAAGAGTGGGGGACACTGTAAGGAGAGAGAGAGTTGGGAGAGAGAGAAAGGAGACAAACAGAAGAAGAAGGAAGAGAGAGGAGAAAGAAATGGGAGGTGAGAAGGAAAAGTAGGTAGAAGAGACAGGGAAAGAAAAGAGGAAAGGGGAAGGAGAGGAGAGACAGAGGAAAGTGGGGGGAGAGAGAGGAGAGAGAGAGAGGAAAGGAGGAGAGAGAAGAGTCCTAAGGGAGACAGATGCCAGAGGGAAGAGAGAAGAGGGAGGGGGAAGGGAAAGAGAAGAGCCAGGAGATAGATGCATGGTAAAACGGAGAGAATGGACAGAGGGAAGAGACAGGGCAGAAGGCGGCAGAGAGAGGAGACAACGATGAGAGGGAAAGAGGAAAGGGAGGCGAAAGTTTAGAAAAGAAGAGAGGAGATGTGGGAAGAGGCAGTGGGGGAAGGAAGGAGGGAAGTGAGGGAGAAGGAGACAGAGCAGTGAGAGACAGGTAAGACTGAGGGGGAGAGATGAGACACAGAAAAGGTTGGGAGAGAAAGGAGAGGAACGAGATTACAGACAGGAAAGAAGAGAGAAGAGAGGGGGAGACAGAGAGGAATGAGAAAGGAGGAGAGAGAGGGGAGAGAAAGAGAGAGGAGAGCAGGAGAGAATAGAGAGAGAACAGAATGAGAGACTGGGGAGGGAAAGAAGAGAGTGGGAGACTTAGTGCTATGAACTTTCCTCTTAGCACTGCTTTCACAGTGTCCCATAGGTTTGCGTATGTTGTGCCTTCATTCTCATTGAATTCCAGGAAGTCTTTAATTTCTTTTTTTATTTCTTCCTTTACCCAGGGATGGTGCAATTGAGCATTGTCCAATTTCCATGAGTTTGTAGGGTTTCTGCGAATTGTGTTATTGTTGAATTCTAATTTTAATGCATGGTGGTCTGAGAGGATACAGAGGGTTATTCCAATTTTTTTTTGTATCTGTGGAGATTTGCTATGTTTCCTATTATGTGGCGCCCAGAAGAAGGTATATCCCTTTGTGTTTGGGTGGAATGTTCTATAGATGTCTGTTAAACCCAGTTGGGTCATAACTTCTATTAGTTCTTTTGTTTCTTTGTTAAGTTTCTGTCTGGTGGTCCTGTCTAGTGGTGAGAGCGGAGTGTTGAAGTCTCCCACTTTTAGTGTGTGCGATTTTATGTGCAATTTGAGCTTTAGTAATGTTTCTTTCACAAATGTAGGTGCCTTTGTATTTGGGGCATAGATGTTTAAAATTGAGACTTCATCTTGATGGACTTTTCCTTTAATGAATATGAAGTGTCCTTCTTCATCTCTTTTGATTGATATTCACTGACTCCACATCTGACAGAGGGCTGATCTCCAAAATTTACAAAGAACTCAAGAAGCTAGTCTCCAAAACACCAAAGGATCCAATCAAAGAGTGGGGTACAGAACTAAACAGAGAATTCTCAATAGAGGAGGCTAAAATGGCCAAGAGACACTTAAGAAAATGCTCAACATCCTTAGCCATCAGGGAAATGCAAATCAAAACAACTCTGAGATACCATCTTACTCCTGTCAGAATGGCTAAAATCAAAAACACCGAAGACAATTTATGCTAGAGAGGATGTGGAGAAAGGGGAACACTCCTCCACTGCTGGTGGGAGTGCCGACTCATACAGCCACTTTGGAAAGCTGTATGGAGAGTCCTCAGGAAAATGGGAATCAATCTACCACAAGACCCAGCAATTCCACTCTTAGGCATATATCCAAAGGAGGCAAATTCATACAACAAGGGCATCTGCTCCACTATGTTCATAGCAGCATTATTTGTAATAGCCAGAACCTGGAAGCAACCTAGATACCCCTCAACTGAACAGTGGATAGAGAAAAGGTGGTACATTTACACAATGGAGTATATTACTCAGCAGAAAAAAACAATGGAATCTTGAAATTCGCAGGTAAATGGATAGCACTGGAAGAAACCATCCTGAGTGAGGTAACCCAGGCACAAAAAGACAAACATGGTATGTACTCACTCATATATAGATTTTAAACATGGATCAGGAGAGTGCCAGTCTGCACTTCCACTGACAGAGAGTCTGGGAAACAGGAAAGAACCTAAAAAGTGTACATGGTACCCAAGAGAAGAGAAATGAGGCAAGATCCTCTGAACAGATGGGGAACACGGCGAGGGGTCGGGGGGAGGGGGACCTGGGAAATAGAGAGGGGGAGAAGTGGAAGAGAGAGTAGGTCGTGGAGGAACAGGAAGGTCGACTGGGGGGGGTAGGATAGGGGGGAGAGGGAATCATAGGTTAGAAGACAGATCAGGCACCATTGTGAACTCTAGTGATCTAAACGGATGACACCAACTGGCAAGCTAAGTAATAGTGTAGAGACCACCTCGAATGCCTATTCCTGATAGTGAACTTGATGTCTATAAACATCCTGGAGCCTTCATCCAGTGCAGGGGCAAACACCCACAGTTACATACTGAACAGAACCCAAGGAACCCAGCAACAGAGAGAGAGGAGCGAAGAGCAAATTGGCAAAGAATGGGCTGGCGAAACCAGCAGAGACAGCTGATCCGAACGGGGAGAGCTCTTGGACCCCAGACCGACAGCTGGGAGGCCAGCATGGGACCCATCCAGACCTCCTGAATGTAAGAGTCAATGAGGAGGCCTGGGCTACCTATGGGGTCCTGAGCAGTGGCTCAGTGTCTATCCCTGGAATACAAACAATCATTGTGTGTCCATAACACAAATAGGGTTGCTCTCTCTGCCTGGATTCTTAGGGGAGTGCCTGGACCCTGCCCTGAGTGAAATGATAGACTCTAGATATCCCCTATGCAGAAGGAAGTGGCAATAGGGTGAGAGGATGGGGGGGTGGGGGGTGCGGGAGGAGGGGAGGGAGGGGGAACTGGGATTGATATGTAAAACAAGCTATTTAAAATGAAAATAAAAAAAAGAAGAGAGCGGGAGAGAGAAGTGGGGAAGGGTGAGTGGGAGAAGAGAAAGGAGAGAGCAGGAAAATGAGAGAGAATGGAGGGAGCGCAGGGAGAGATGGGAAGAGGCAAAGAGAGGGGTCTGTAAGGGGGTGGGAGAAAGGGACACAGGAGGGAGTGGGAGAGGCGAGGGAGTGGGTGAAGAGAGACAGGACCAAGGTGGGCAGCCTCCTCCCTGTAGCTTTTCTCCAGTATCTCCCTCTCCTCTCTTCCTCTCGGGTCTCTTCTCTCCCCTCTCCTCTCTCCTCTCTTCCTCTCTTCTCTCTCCTCTCTCCCCTCCCCTCCCCCCTCTCCTCTCTCCTCTCTTCCTCTCTTCTCTCTCCTCCTCTCTCTCTTTGCTCAATCTCTGCTGTCTCAACATTTTCTTCTCCTCCTCCTTCTTCCTCTTCTTCTCTCTCTCTCTCTGTCTCTCGTTTCACTCCCCTCTCTTCTCTATCTCTCTCCTCTTCCACACTTTTCTTTCTTCTCTATTTTCTTTTCTCTCACCTGGCCCATTTCCCACCTTCTCCCTCCTGTCTCTACTCTTTCTACGTTCTCCCTCCCTCTCTCTGCTCACTGCCTCCTCGCTCTCCCCCCCTCCTCTCTCTCCTCCCTCTATCTTCTGTCTCTCTTTCTCTCTATATTTGTCTGTCTCTCTGCTCTCACTCTCTGGTCTCTTGCACTTTCTCCCATCTCTCTTGATCTTCTTTCTGCACTTCTCTCTTGTCTCACCCTTTTTCTCATCTCATTCTTATGTCTATCATCAATCCTTGTCGTGGTCTCTCTGTCTCTTCCCTCTCCTCCATCTCTCTATTTTCTCTTCTCTCACTCTCTACGCTCTTCCCTGACTCTTTCCCCTCCATCTCCTCTGCCCGTCTCTCTTCCTCCCTGTCTCTGTCTACTCTCTCGTGTCTCCTTCTTTCTCCCATCTCTTTCCTCTGTCTCTTCTCTCCCCTCTAGAGCTCCACTGTGTATCTTATACTACACTCTCATTCCTCTCTATTCATCCTCTTCCTCTTATCGTCCTTGCTTCTCTCTCTTCATTCTGCCTCTTGCGGTGATATATTATTTATGATTTAGTAAAGCTTGCCTGAGGATTCAGAAAGCAAAGTCAGCCTCAAACTATAGAGATCAGGCAGTGGTGATACACACCTTTAATCCCAGCAGCCAGAAGCTAGGAGGTGGTGCTACACACCTTTAATCCTAGGATTCAGGATTAAAAGGTAGATGGATCTCACCCAGATCTGCACAAAATTGATCCAGTGTTAAAGAGAAACATCTCACACAAAGATGACCTCAGCATCTGGGATCATGCACCTTTAATCTCACCACTAGAGGGGTTCAGTAATCATTATCAACATTCATTCTCCAGCCACATTGAGGATAAGAAGACATTGAAATCTCAGGATTCTCCAGCCATGCTTAGGAGAGGCTTCAGTCTGAGGTTTGGTGGAGCCAGGATCACATTTCAGTCTGAGGTAGAGTGAGAGCTGGTATCCAGCAGCTTCACTTTTCTGATCTTCGGAAGCTTGAACCCCAATATCAGTCTCTGGGTCTTTTTTTTTTTTGTGTTACACTCTCTTTTCTGACATTCTGTTTCTTCTTCTTCTTCTTCTTCTTCTTCTTCTTCTTCTTCTTCTTCTTCTTCTTCTTCCTCCTCCTCCTCCTCCCTCCCTCCCTCCCTCCCTCCCTCCCTCTCTCTCTCTCTCTCTCTCTCTCTCTCTCTCTCTCTCTCACTCTCTCTCTGTTCTCTCTCCACTCTCTTCCTACCTCTCTCCCCTCCTCCTTGTCATCAACTTCTTTTTCTTATTGTCACTCTTATTCCTCCCCCACCACTCCTGTAATATTGAGTCCAGGTGAAAGTCTTTAACCAATATTTCCATGTGTGCTCCAACACTAGCACACCTATGTAAACCACTGCTCATGACCACGCACGTGCGGCAATTCACTAGTAAGTGTGAAGACGCTAAGTGTGTACACACAGTGTGCACTTGTGTAAATCACTGTTCATGACCATGTACCTGTGGTGACACACTAGTAAGTGTGACAATGCTGACTAAGTGTGTACACACAGTGTGCACTGTGTAAAGCACTGCTCATGACCATGCACGTGTGGTGACACACTAGTAAGTGTGACAATGCTGACTAAGTGTGTACACACAGTGTGCACTGTGCAAACTGCTCTTGCAGTAGCACTTCAACACCGCGGTTCGCTGGAGTGGCACGTCAGAGAGTGCGCCGATTCCTAGTGGGCCTGTGATCGGTGCCGCCCCTGCACGTCTGCGTGTGCTGCACGAGAGGTGCGAGCATTCTGGCTGCTGGACCTTCACTTCCGCTGCCCGGCATGCTTGTCCGCCTCAGTGAGCAGCTTTACTCCTCAAGAGGTGCACTCTGCTGCTCTGGCTCAGGCATGTGGAAATCTGTACACGTGCAGGACGCCTGTGTGTGTGCTTTGGTGTGAGTGCACATCATCTTACGCTGCAGTTGAAGTGCCTCGGGATCCGCAAAGGCGCCATTGTGCGGCGCTGGAGTAGTAGATGCCTGTGAGCTGCTGGCTTGCGCATTCAGATGTCGTCAGGTGCTAGCACATTTTCGCGCGCTCCTTTCTGACACTTCCCCGAGTGCTGGTGTCACATGCCCACGCGTCCTGCTATGGCATTAGGTGTGTTTACATGTCAATGGTAATGCGTACGTGTAGTGTTGCACTCTGACAGACATGTTAGCTGCTTTCTGACAGTGGGCACGGTCACTCCTACAATACCGAGTCCATGGGCACTCCTTCACTTATAGTCCCACGTGTGCAGTTGTACTAGCAACCCGTGTAGACTGCGGTCAGTGAATACCCGTGTGCTCCGATGGACTAGCAGGCCCGTGTAAACACCAATACCGGGACATCAGTGAACCCGGCTCTGCTTCTGCACTAGCGACTACGTTATCCTGGTGTGCTGCTCTTAGAATATTCTCGTCCATGCTCTTCCCTGGTAAATCTGCAACCACTTCTATTACATTACATCAGTGTCTTAGCTCGGGTTTCTATTGCTGCAATGAAACATCATAACCAAAAAAAAAAAAAAAAAAAGCACGTTGGGGAGGAAAGAGTTTATTTGGTGTAGACTAATTGCTGTTCATCATTAGGGGGAATTCAGGGCAGGAACTCAAGCAAGCAGGGCAGGAACCTGGAGGCAGGAGCTGATGCAGAGGCCATGGAGGGGTGCCGGTTACTGGCTTGCTCAGCCTGCTTCCTTATAGAACCCAGGACCACTACTCCATGGATGGAACCATCCCATTGATGGAGCCTCTCCCATCAATCACTAATTAAGAAAATGATTTAGAGGCAGACCTGTCAGAGGCATTTTCTCAGTTGCTCCTGAGTTACCTCTTCAGTGTACATCGTGTCTGCAGGACAACCATTTCTGCCGTTTTACCGTTACTTCTGTCTTCCCTTTTTCGCTTGTCAGAGGCATTTTCTCAGTTGCCCCTGAGTTACCTCTTCAGCGTGCATCGTGTCTGCAGGACAACCATTTCTGCCATTTTACTGTTACTTCTGTCTTCCCTTGTCCATCCCATGACACTGTTCTATCCTGAAACCTTGCACTATTGTTATAGGTCGGGCTGTCCAGAGCTGTCAAGTACGTCCATTTACTGTGAATGCCCATTAGGTTACTACGTTGCAGTGCTAGTGTATCCATTTTTTCCAAAGATGTCAATGTGTATCGTTTTGGTAAACAGTAGCATTGCTGTCCTGCTAACGTATTCATGTGAAGTAATGTACGAGTGTGTCCTTGTGTGCTCCTGTCTAGTGCTTCCCTGAGGGCTGTTGTCATCAGTCCGTGAGCCCTGCTGTGGCATGACATCCTTGCGTTTCTGTAACAGTGCATCTGTGTAAGACTGCACTCAGATGCCCATGGATGCTGCTTTATGAGAACATGAGTGACTATTCCTGTAATGGTGACTACATATGCTGTTAGTGTCAACAATGGGCATTCCTCCATCCTTCTGTAGCAGTATAGATGAGATGTGTGTGCTTCTGTTGTGGTACCTCTGCGGGTGTGTGTGTGTGTGTGTGTGTGTGTGTGTGTGTGTGTGTGTGTGTGTGTAATAATACATCTCCGTGTCCTGTTGCAGGAGTACAGCCCTGTATGTGTTCATGGATACCCACCCGTACTGCTCTACTAGTACACGCATACACACTTATACTAGCATTGTTCACGTCTGTGCTTCTGCACGAGTACTCACGCACACTGCTTTCTTAGACATCTACGATCGCGGCTGTTCCCGGACATCTGTGTGCAGCGCGCTAGTAGCACAGCCGTCCCTGCTGCTGTCCTGCAGCTCCCATTTACCCTGCGTACTTGCCCCTCCTGGCGCCCTGCTCCGGTCCTCAAAGCGTGCACTGTATGTGTTCAGGCGTGTGCAAAGCTGCACCCTGGGCACGGGTCTCTGCCCTTTTCCCCATTAAATACGGCTCTGGGCATGGCTGTCTGCCATTTTTCTCGAGTGGTGCCCTTTGGCACAGGTGTCTGTGAGTTTTCTGATTAGCTGCACCCCTGAACACAAGTCCACACTATTCCTGATAATCAGCCACACACCTGGACACTGCTTGGCTCCCATGTTTCCTGATTAGCTGCACACCTGGGCACAAGTGTCATCCCTTTCCAAAATAGATGAGTCCTGGAAACATCTGCCAGGGTCTTTCCTGATTAGTTGTCCCTCTGGGCACAGGGTGTCATGTGATGGCGTGAGCACTCCTATGCACACGTGTGCCATGTCCCAGCACTGTCATGTGGTGACAGAGGCACGCCTCTTCACACACATGATGTGTCCCTAGCACAGTCACATGTCAAGTTGGGCACACCTTTTCACAAGTACGCCAGGTCCCATTCTGTGGAGACTAGTGCATGCGTGTTCACACATGTCACATCCCAGTGGCCCTGCATTGATGGTGTGGGCAGGCCTGTTCACATGTATGACTTGTCTCAGTGCAAGTGATGTGAACACATCTGCAGCATGACCGCCATGTCTTAATACCATCACTTGGCATCTTGGGCATGGCTGTTCACACACGTGCCAAGCCCCAGCACCGCCAGGTCAGGCAGCACGGGTGGGCCTACTCATACGCATAATGCTTCCTAGAGCCATCCCTTGGCAGCACAACATGCTTGTTAACACGTATGCTGTGTCCCAGCATAATGCCGTAACAGTGTGGGCATGCCTATTCACATGTGGCTTCCCAGGGCTGCCCTGTGGTGGTGTGGGCATGCCGGTTCACACACAAGCGATGTCCCAGCAACATCCCATCGCTTCCACAGGTACCCCTGTTCACACGTGTTCCATATCACAGTGCAGGCACACCAATCTACACATGTCGTGTCTCAACACTGTCACATGGTGACACGGGCGTGTTTGTTCATGCATGTGCTATGTCCCAGCTCAATCCCTTGCTGACATGTGCATACTTACACATACACATGCTGTGTTTCGTTAACATCCCTAGCAATGTGGGCATGTCTATCCACATGCATGTGGTTTATCAGTGCAGGTCTGTGGTGGCTTGGCCACCCGTACTCACATACACACCATACCATGTCCTAGCGACGTCATGGGCACACCTGTCCATACAAGTGCCAGGTCCCACCACTGTCACGATAACACAGGGATGCCTGTTCACACATGCTGTGTCCCTGCACCATCACGTGGTGGCACAGGCGTGCCTTTTTACATGCATGTTGTATGTGTGTGTATGGCTTGCTGTACCCCAGTACAATCCCACATCAGTGTGGGGCGCCAACTCAAATGAATGCTGTGTTCCAGGGTCATTCACTGAGGGCATGGGCTGATCTGCTCACACGTGCCGTATGCCAGCACCTTTCCTTGGTGAACAAACATGCATGGTTCTAAGAGCCCAGTTTGGGTTCTAGAAACTGAACTTGAGTCCTCCGCAAGAACAATACACACTCTTAACCACTATACCATCTCCCCAGCCTTTGAACTGTTTTTTACTTTCATTACTTATTTATTTGTGTACAAGCGCCTTGCTAAACCACCTCGTCAGTTCCTTGAGTGGGTATTAATAGCTTTGAAGGAGCAGTTTGAGACTGTGGCAGAACTCAACAAGATGTAGACACCGGTCAGGCTGGCGGTACAAGCCCGCAATTCTAGTTACTCTGGAGACTGAGGGAGGAGGAAAGCAAGTTAAAGGCCTGACGGAGAGACAGATTAAGTTCGCGGTCAGTCTAGCCAATTTAATGAACACCTGTGCCAAAAAACTTAACAAAAGGCACTCAGTCAGAGACCACCTAAATAGAGAGCAGGCTGAACTATGACAGTTGCTTTTAGAAGCCAGAGAATCAAAGGATGACGTGAGAAAGGAAAACAGTATGAAGGAAGAGGGCTTGAGGCTGTGTAGTCAGGAGTTACTGTCGTCTTCCCAAGCAGTTGGCTCATAGCCATGCATGTCAGAAATAATCGCTTATGATCTCCACTTTTTTTCTTTTTTTTCTTTTTTTGCGGGGGGGGGGGTTGAGACAGGGTTTCTCTGTGACTTTGGAGGCTGTCCTGGAACTCGCTCTGTAGACCAGGGTGACCTCGAACGCACAGGGATCCACTTGCCTCTGCTCCCGAGTGCTGGGATTAAAGGCGTGCGCCACCACCGCCCGGCGATGACTTCCATTTACTTTCTACAGAATCACAAAACTTCACTTCCAAATGACCTTCTGGGGCGAGGAGCTCGCCATCACTTAGCAGACAAAAAAAAATTTTTTTGTAGCAGCATCTTGGCAAAGGCAAAGGCATAAACTCTACAAACTTCCACGACAAGCAAAACCACATCCCACCCCTCTCTTCGTAATCCGGAAGACTCCCTCAGAAGTGGAGATGCCTTCGCCAACTGCTTGCACAGAGCCCGATCCAAGAGGGTGTTCGGCGCCCGCGGGGATCAGTCAACTCCAGCAACCCCAGGACGCCAAGACCTCGGCACAGCGAGGGGAGGAGGGCATGAAGGCGGACACCGCGGGCTCCTGGGGCCGCCACAAAATCCTACTCCTTTCCTCCCGGCGCGTCGCAACGACCCCACCTCCGGGGTAAAAAATGCAACCGAGCGCTTTCCGATGAGGCAAAAGCGTGGAACCCTTCATCTTCTCGGTCCCCAAGAAGAAATGGCATAACAGTCTTCGGACTGGACTGCGGAGGAGCAGGAGGAGGAGAAGGAGCAGGAGCAGGAGGAGCCGGAGCAGGAGCAGGAGCAGGAGGAGGAGGAGGAGCAGGAGGAGGAGGAGGAGCAGGAGCAGGAGCAGGAGGAGGAGGAGGAGCAGGAGCAGGAGCAGGAGGAGCAGGAGCAGGAGGAGCAGTAGGAGGAGGAGGAGGAAGCCCGCGTCGGGTCCCCCAGGCCCCGCCCTCCCAGGGCAGGGAACTACATTTCCCAGGGGCTTCTGTGGGTGCGAGAGGCGGGACCGACGGCCTTCCTGCTCTCTGCTGGCGAGGAGTGGCTGCCGGGGAGAGGGGCGGGGTCTGTGGCAGCCAGTGAGCGAGCGTCTCGTTACGGCGGCGGAAGCGGCGGCGCTGGAGTGAGAGGTGGGAGGGGGGGGAACAGAGTGCTATCGGTCCGGCGGCGACTGCGGGTCCGGAGCCCGAGGACATCGGCCCCCCCACCCCAGGCGGAGAGCGCACGGGAGCAAGCTAGAGGCGGCGTGGCCGCGCCCAGGTAATGGCGGAACGAGAGCCGGGAGGGAGGGAGGGGAGGGGTCGAGGGGGCGGGACTGCACGGCCAGCCCCGGCGCTCGTCCCCGGGGAAGGACAGAGCCGCACCGCTTTTGCAGCCCCTGGTCCCAGCTCTTTTCGCGAGCTAGGCAGAGCGGTCGTGGCGGCAGGGGCCCCCGGGTGCTCGGTGCTCGGACGGGCGAGAAGCCCCGATGGGGCGGGCAGCCCCGGGCGTGGGGGCGTGGCGGACGCGGGCCTGGGTCGGGAAGGGAAGGCAGCGGGAGGGAGGACGGCCTAGGGAGTTTGGCTGCCGGAGCAGTTTAAAGTGACTCCCCACATCCGGGCCCTGCGCCCGCCGCTTTCAGACCCCGGCCGGGGCGGGGCCTCCCGGGTCCCCGCCCTCCCGGGCCCAGGGATCGCCTCTGCCTTGCCCTTCTATTCGCCGGGCCGAGGAGTTGCGGCTGCTCCCCCGCCCCCGGCGAAGCTGGCACCTCATTGGCTGGCGGCCGGCGGGGTGGGCGGGGGCGGGCCCCCGCAGACCGCGCAGGCAGCTGCGGATTGGTGCCGAGTCCGGTGACGCGCCCCGCGTCCGGCCAATGGGCGGGCCGGGGAGGCCGGGGCAGGTCGGGTGGTGGGAGGACTGCGAGCCGAGCGGCAGCTGTCCGTGGGGGTGAGTGTGGCTGGCGGGCGCGGGCGGGCGGGCTGAAGTCAGGCGGGCCGGGACGCGTTCCGAATCGCGTTCCCTCTGTGCCTGCGGAGCCCCCTCGAGCCCTGCGTGGCGGCCCGCAGATAAGGAAAGGCAACCCTGCCTGCCTGGCGGAGAGGGGAGGCTGCGGAGGACGTTCTCCCTGAGAGGCAGAGCCTCGACACCCGGAGTGTCTGGAAACGCGTGTCCCCGGGTCTCGGAGGAGGCATGGGGCTCGCTGGGGTGGAGGGGAGATCGGCGAAGCCTGACCCCGAAGGGAAACGTGGAAGGCGGCTTTAGAGGCTGCGGGAGAGGTCTGGAAGCCTACCCGTGTCTCGGGTTGGGAAGGGAGTGGGGGGAGCGGTGTTGTCCGTGATGAGGAAGAAAGGAAATCCTTAAATGGAGGCCTTTACGGAAAAGCGTTTGAGGATTCCGCAAGCATCGGGTCTTAACGTGAGGTTTCCAATCCTTTCTTGGGGCTGGGCATTGTGACATACTAATTACGGTTCTGTTTGTCCCGGTGTGAGGCTTGCGTCTCTAAAAGAGCCGCGCTGTTTCCCATTTTTTTCCATAGGTAGCCTATGGTTATGGTAATAGCTAGCATTTGGCAGCCATAGAACATCCAGTGTCTACTTTTTGTTAAGTACAGAGATCCGCCGGGGCGTTGGTGGCTCACGCCTTTAATCCCCGCCCTCGGGAGGCAGAGGCAGGCGGATCTCTGGGTTCGAGGCCAGCCTGGTCTACAAAGAGCGAGTTCCAGGATAAGGATTCAAAGCTTCACAGAGAAATTCTGTCTTGAAAAACCAAAAAGAGAGAGAGAGAGAGAGATCCATAAGTATTTCTGGAAGGTTATAGCATCCTACAAAACTTGTATAAAGGCTGTCATTAATTTAGCCTTCTTAGTACATAAAAAGTCCTCAGTTGGGTGTTTGCACCAATGATCGTAACTCACTGTTTTGGACAGATGAAGCTGTATTTGTGTTCTGAGAGATGTTGTGATTGCTAAAGATGCTTTGATGGCTCAGTGCTGGTTCTGATTTCAGAGCCTGGTAATAATGGACCGACTTGTTTTGCAGGTGGCAATGAGTTCTCAGCAGTTTCCTCGGTTAGGAACCCCTTCCCCTGGACTCAGCCAGGCGCCGTCACAGGTCGCAAACAGTGGTTCCACAGGCTTGATAAACCAAGTTGCCACAGGTGAGACGCGCTACATTTCCTTCATATGCTTACTGTTTTAATAATGATACTATCTTCAAACTAGCAAATTCCTTCTCATGATTATTAGCCTACCGGCTTTGAGGGAGAGATGTGTTAGTGCACTGTTTTAAAATAAGACATAGGCCTGCTTTTTCTAATCATTTTTGTATTCTAGGGTAAGTGAGCAACTTTAGTAACTCGTGCTTATAAGAACCATTTTTAAGTGTGTTACTGTGTTACCATTTGATGAACTCCGTTATAGGTGAGGTGATGGTGGGCCGGAGAACAGTGAGTGGGCGGGGTTTGCAGAAGTAAATAGGGTGTGTCTGTCTGTCTTCATGCACGTGTACTCCCCGGGGCTGTCCACCTTGTTTCCTCATATGCGGTCCCTCCCTCACTGAGTCTGGGACTCTGAGTAACCGAGGCTGACAAGTACTTTATTATTGAGTGAGCTGTTTCCCCAGCCCTAGAAAAGATGGTTGAGGAGTATATATGTGCGTTTGAACTTGGTTTTTATTTGTAATAGGTCCTTTGAGTCCTGTAGATTGGTTGATTCTCATTGGCGAATGATATTGCCTATAACAATAATGGGCTGTGTCTAGAGACATTTGTGGTTGTCACAACTAAGAGGTCCTAAACATCCTGAAATGCACCAGACAAACCACTTCGGCCCTCAAATTATTATCAAAGCCAGTGAGCAATCTTCAAATGTTTTCACTCTGTACTAAGTACATATTGCAAGCTGAAATGGATGAAATGAAACCTTTTCCTGGTCTGTCTCGTCTCGTCACCATCCAGTTCACGTATGCTCTATGGCAATCTGCGGTTGCTTATTCAGCGCCCAAGGCAAAGGCTGCAGTGTCTGTAGTTGTGATTGATTGTGTTCTGTTTCTACTCTTTCCCTCCCCTAACCCTAGCATTGACTCACAGTATAGCCCAGGCTGGCCTCAAACTCTTGATTCTCCTACCTCAAGAGAGTTCTGGGGTCACAAGTCTGTCCCCCCTGCCTGGCTGAGCTATGGCCCTACTATTTGGGGCTCATTTCTACTGCTTTGACGACTTCTTGCTAACTTTTAATTACTCACTTTTCTGCATACAACATTGTAGTTTCCGTGACCCAGGGCTTGCTCCCATTTCCCTGGTGGCACAGTCTTTCTTCCTTTCCAGGTTCAGTTATTTGCTAATTGTTCTTCCTCGAGGATTCATCTTAGGTGCCATTTTCTGGGTGTCTTTGCTGACTTTATTTTTTTGCTGCATTTCAGATCCTGTGTGTTTCATGAACCCTTGTGTGTGCATGCTTGCTATACTGAATAGCACAGGTTGCAGTCAACAACTTCTTGTAGAGCCATCTAAAGTTCTTTATGTCTTGTTAGGCACAGCGAGGCATGTCTGTAATCCAAGCACTTGAGTAGTTGAAGAAAGCTAATCAGTTAAAACAGTGTAGCTGAAGTTTGGCTGCAAAGCAAGTCCAAGCCTATGAGCTCTGTAACACAACTCCCTACCCCCCAAAAATAGTTCTAGTAATATATTGCCTTTGGCATAAATTCAGAACAGTGATTTAAAGAGCTTGAACTAAGAACCTTGTTTTTTGAAGAGGAAGAAATGAGAGTTGTACTTATGGAAAAAGAAAGGCGAGATTGTCTTTGGAGCTTTGCAGTGTGCTGCTTAGTGCTAATCATCCCTAAGATTTCCTTCCTAGACGGTTCTGTGGTTCACCCTCATGATCCCGTGTTCTTCGTGGGCTTCAAGACCCAGCTCAGAACTTCATAGCCTTTTGAAGTTTCTCATGAACAGTCCACCTGTATGCGACTTCTTTTCATTTTCCAAATCAGTACTTTTTGACATATTTTTTCCTTTTATTTTCTTAAGTAAATCAAATTTATTTTCAAAAAAAATATTAAGTCTGGGATTAAGCAGTCCAACATGATAGGATCAGCTTCGTGATCAGCATCCAGGTTCCTTTTCCAATAGCTGTCAATGCATCTCTCTGGACAGACTGCTTGCCCAGAAGACTCCATCCCTAGCACCACATAAATGGGATATGGTGGTGCAAGCTTATAATCCCAATCTTAGAAGGCAGAGGAAACAGGATCAGGAGTTCAAGACCAATCCTGGCCACATAGAGTATCTGAGACTATCCCCAATTACATGAGACACTAGTCACTGGGGCTGGGGGATGGCTTAGTGGTTGAGAGCAGTGGCTGCTTTTCCAGAGGACCTGGTTCAATTCTCAGCACCCACATGGCGGCCCACAACTGTCTGTAACTCCAGTTCCAGAGGTTCCAACTCCCTCACACAGAAATCCATGCAGGTAAAACATCAACGCACATAACATTTTTAAATAAATAAATGAGACCCAATACCCTCACAGAAATACATGCAGGCAAAACATCAATGCACATAAAATTTTAAGTAAATGAACAATAAATAAGTGGTGAGACCCTAGTCACAATAAAAGAGGAGGGTGAAGGAAGAGAGGATGTTCTCACCTAAGTATTTACGTGTTTCTCTGTCTCACAAGAGATGGTTTGGGGTCCTAAGCATGCCAGGAATTAAAATATGTTCGAAGTTAAGAAGTAGAAATAGCTAATGCTTCAAGATTCTGTTTTGTTGAAGATGAATGGAAACATGGTTGGGGATATAACTCAGTGACACAGTGCTTTTCTTGAATGTTCCAGATCTCTGGGTTTGATCCTCAGCAATTCCACCCCCCCAATAAATAAGTTCAAATGTGTGGAGGAAATGGATAAATGAATCCCGAAAGAGCATAGTGGGAAATAATTAATACATTCCACTTTAATGAAGTTGTTAACCATCTGTCTACCTGGACCAAATAGGCTGTGAGAAAGCTTAGGAAACTGTCCATTTTCTTAATTTTTTTTTACTAGGAAAAAAATGGTTTGGATGACCAGGAAAGTAAACAATCAATAGGAAGTGAAAGGCAGAAATTAAACTGTCTTTATTCATAAACAATATGGTCGTATATACAGAAAATGTTAGTCTCTTTTTAAAAAAAAAATGCTGTCAGAATAATAGGCTACAAGATCAATGTGCAAAAGTTCATTGTTTTGTTGTTGTTGTTTTGTTGGTTTTACGAGACAGGGTTTCTCTGTATTGTTTTGGAGGCTGTCGGTCCAGCCTGGCCTCGAACTCACAGAGATCCACCTGCCTCCGCCTCCCGAGTGCTGGGATTAAAGGCATGCACCACCACCACCCGGCTCATTATATGTTTAAATACTGGCAAGAGACAATTTTTTCATGTGTCTGTAGTTTATGTATGTGTGTGCCAAAAATCATGTCAAGGGTCTTCCTTGACCGCTCCCCGTCGTTAGTGTTGAGACGGTCTCTCACTGACCTGTAAGTCCTGGGTCTAGCTAGCTCCCGTGGGCTGCATGCTCAGCTCTCTGGGCACTGGGCACTGGCCCTGTGCTTGCATCTTAGACAGGAGGTGGGTTTTGTTGTTGTTGTTGTTAATACTTATTTACAATAGCTACAAAAAGTGATAGAAGATTAAAAAAATTAATACATGAAGGCTGGTAAAGGGAGCACACCTTTGATCCCCGTACTCAGGAGGCAGAGACAGGGTTCAAGGCCACCCTAATCTACATAGCAAGTTCCAGGCCAGCCATGACTACGTAGTGAGACCTTGTCGCGACATAGATATATTTAAGTCAATATTGAGACATTGAGACATTGACATGAGTAAGACATTCTGAGAGTTACTAAACAGCCTGATAAATAGAAAATCTTGATGGTCACAAATTGAACAACATCATTGTTTCTTCCCCAAATGATAGTAGATATGCAAAGAAATCACAATTAACAACCTTGTGTACTTTTTTGTACAACCTCAACAGCCTGGTTCTAAAAGTTATATGGAAATCCAAGGAGTTTAAGGATTTGTAAGGCAATTATGACCCCAGAGAAAGGAAAATCATTATTGCCTTATTTCACACCTTATTACAAAACTTCATTAATCAAGGTGGTATAGTAGCAGCATGATATAGATGAATAAACTATGCAGAAAGTCATTCAAAGATAGGAAGTCATTCGTAGACACACACACACACACACACATATATATATATAGAGAGAGAGACACACACACACACACACACATATATATATATATAGGGAGAGAGAGACACACACACACACACACACACACACACACACACACATATATATATATATATAGAGAGAGAGAGAGAGAGAGAGAGAGAGAGAGCCAGGTTTTTTTTTTTAAATAAAAGTGTGTAATTAAATAGGGAAATGAACTTGAATAAATATACCAGTATGGAGGTAGAAAACAACTTTCCAGGGTTTTTTTGTTTTTCTTCTACCCTGGGACCCAGAGATCAAACTCAGGTTATCAGACTTATGTGTCAAGTGCTTTTACCCACAGAGTTATCTAGCTAGCCCCAAAATAACAGAATATAGGGAAAAATAGACCTTAACCATTACTTTCCTTTTATGTAAAAATTAATTCAAGATGTACCACAGATGTAAATATTAAAATTTTAGTTTCTAAAAGAAAACAAAAGAGAAACAGTTTGCAACTTCTCAGCAAAAATTTCTTAGGTCACAAAAAATACTAATTGTAAAAAACAGTTGATATAAATTAAAAATAACTTCATTTCAAAAGACATCACTAACAATATCAAACAGGCCGCCACAAACAAGCAGTATAAGGTAATGTATCTGTAATGACTTGTATCCTGAATATAGAACAAATTCCTATAACAAAACCCCACAAAAACAAAAAACAAAGAAAAAAACCCAAACAAAAACCAAAACCCAAACAACAAAAATAAAATAAAACCCCATTGGTACAGGGTGGACTTTGGTTTGGCTTTGGTTTTGGTTTTTGGTTTTTTGGGGGTAGGGTTTTTTGTGTAACCTTGGCTGTCCTGGGATACACTCTGTTTCTAGACCAGGCTGGCCTTGAACTCATAGATCCTCCTGCCTCTCTACCTCCCTCAGTGCTAGGCTTAAAGGCGTGCACTGTTACTGCCCAGCAAACCCATGAGTTGTATTAGGATTAATTACAGAAATATGGGTGAGAAGTTACCTAAAGGAGTAGGCATGACTCAGAGACAGCTGTGTCACCAAAGCCACCTCAGCATGGTGACAGCTGGGAAATGGGGCACTGCACAGACCTACCAGCAGTTCTGCGGCTGGAGAGCCCTTACAGGTAGCCTGGCTGCTCTGCCCATTTCAGGTCGCTTAGCTACTGAGTGCCTCTCAGCAGCCCTCCCTGCTCATGTGTGCCTGAGGAGGAGGCCTGGGTGCCCCGTCAGCTGGAGGGACTTTCTGAGTGCCTCTCAGCAGCCCTCCCTGCTCATGTGTGCCTGAGGAGGAGGCCTGGGTGCCCCCGTCAGCTGGAGGGACTTTCTGAAGCCTTCAGTTGTTTGCTTCCTGAGCATGATGGACTCAGAGTGGAAGCTTCACCTCCCCTTAGAACAGCCTGGGTCCTGAGAGCGCCTCCTGGAGATGGAGAGGGCTGTTTGGAGGAGTGCCTGCCTGCTACACAACCCTGACTTAGCTTTCCTTTGACAAATCAGCTTTATCTTTGATGTGCAATATTGAATTTATCAATTTTGTTAACAGATCTGTATTTAATAACATGTTTAAAAACCAGATTTAACAGGCTTTTGTAAAAAAAAATTCATGTTTGTTAGTGCCAATATTCTTAAGAGTTCACAGGTTTTTTTCCCCTTTTATTGAAAATAGATTTTTTTCACACATTATTCTGATACAGTTCCCTCCCCTACTCCCCTCAGTCACTCCCCACTGGTTCTTGGCCACCCAAGCAGCGTTGGGCATGATACTGGTTGGTGACGCCCACAGGCTCTGTGTCGTTATCGTACCAGCTTATCTTGCACCCAGGGCACTCTTGTAGACTGAAAAATAAACATATCTTTTTGTTTTTTTGAGACAGGGTTTCTTTGTGTAGCTGTCCTGGAACTCACTCTGTAGACCAGGCTGACCTTGAACTCACAGAGATCCACCTTTGCCTCCCGAGTGCTGGGATTAAAGGCGTATGCACTACTGCCCAGCATAAACATATCTTTTTAATATCAAGTTTTTAAAACTTTTGTCAGGCATAGTGGTACATACTTGTGATCTCAGCACAGCCTGAGACAGGAGGACCACAAGTTAGAGACCAAACTGGGCTACAAAGTTAAGACATGCTCTCCCAAAACAAGCAAATCAGTTTAAATGAAGTTGTACTATATCCTATAGTATACTTCCAACTACTTGAGGGTTTTTGTTCTCATTTTGTGTGTCTCTGTGCATGCGCGTGTGCAAGTACAAGGAAAGCATGCAGGTGTTGCCTCTCTCTCCGCTGCGTAGGTTCTAGAGATCAGACTCAGGCCATCAGACTTGGCAGGAGGTGTCTTTTCCCGCTGAGCCATCTCTCCAGCTACTGTTGGAGCTTATTTTCAATAGCTGTCAGGACCCTGTGTTCAGAGGAAATTTTAGATCCACAAGTTTGACTCTTGGTTCCACTGCCCCTCAAAAAACGCCTTACAAGGGGCTGGAGAGCTGGCCCAGCCGTTAAGTGAGCTTGCCGCTTCTGCAAGCTCCCAGCTCCACGTGATGGGTCGCAGCTACCTTTAACTCCAGTTCCAAAGTGTCTGGTGTCCTCTTCTGGCTTGCACAGGCACCAGGCACACGCACAGTTAGTACATGCAGACAAAGCACTTACTAAAGGAGAGAAAGAAATCCTTACACGTCTCAGACACGGGGCTCGCTCAGAATCCCAGCAGCTGGAAGACAGGGATTACTGCAAGCATGGGGTGAGCTGGCTGTACCTGATGAGTTCAGGTCAGCTGGGACCGTATAACAAAACTCTCTAAAAGCTAGAGGCCCTTACAAGAGACTGACAGTGGCTTATACAGATAACACCAGCACTCCAAGGCTAGGACAAGAGGATCACAAATTACAGGCCTGTCTGGACTGCAATAGTAAGGCGGCTTCTCTATACAGAAAACAGCACCACCAGGAATTGGTCACTATTTCAGTCCTCAACGGCAAGGGCTACTCTGTGTTACGTTGATTAACTTTAGAGAATTGTAATATGCCTTTTCCTTCTTAATATCTTCTAGTTAACGATGAGTCTGGCCGAGATGCTGATGTGGGTGCCAGGGAGCACGTGGGTGCCAGCAGCTCCCTGCCGCCCCGGGAAGAGAAGCAGGAGCCAGTCGTGGTGAGACCGTACCCACAGGTCCAGATGCTGCCTGCACACCACGCCGTCGCGTCAGCCACCCCTGTTGCAGTGACAGCCCCGCCAGCACACCTGACACCAGCAGTGCCACTCTTTTCAGAAGGCATTATGAAGGTGACGTTTACAGTGTCACACCACACCACAGCTGCGGGCTAGCACTCGTAGCAAAGCTCAGAGAATCGCGGTCGTGCTCCTGTTTGGCTGTGCGTTCCGTCTTCCCTGTGACTTGGGGCTTTGCTGGGCTGCAGTGACTAGACTGAGCAGTTGGAACCACGGGACTTGTCTGTTACCTGACATTGTTGTTGCGGGACCCTTTCTATTACCCATTGTTGTTGGATTTTTATGGGACTGATTATTTTGAAACACAGTATTATACTATAGTCCAGGCTAACCTGGAACTCCCCCTTGAAGACCAGGCTGGCCTATACTTTCTGACAGTCATCTTGGTTCTGCCTCCCAGTTGCTGGGATTACAGCTTGTCTACCATATCTTAACCCTTTTATATAATTTCGTGTCGAGACTTGTTCTGCTTACAGACATGCTAAGTGAGTTTTATCCTGGTGCTCTTTTCCATGCTTTGCTGTAGTAGCTGATTAATTTGGAGGAATCTGAGCGTGTTGCTCTGTGTGCTACTTAAGTTAATGTTTTAGTTGCTGAGAGTTCTGTTTGCTTCTGCCCAAACATAGAAGACAAGGCATGCAATGTGAGCAGTACAATCTGGGCTTTACTCCCAGATCTACTTTGTACTTTCTGTGTGGCTGTGAGTAAGACGGTTGGTCCCGACTGTGGTCCCTTCCTCCATACTATAGAAAACTGTGATGCTTGGTCCTGTCTGTGGTCCCTTCCTCAATACTATAGAAAACTGTGATGCTTGGTCCTGTCTGTGGTCCCTTCCTCCATACTATAGAAAACTGTGATACTTGGTCCTGTCTGTGGTCCCTTCCTCCATACTATAGAAAACTGTGATGCTTGGTCCTGTCTGTGGTCCCTTCCTCAATACTATAGAAAACTGTGATACTTGGTCCTGTCTGTGGTCCCTTCCTCCATACTATAGAAAACTGTGATGCTTGGTGTCGTTTGTGGTCCCTTCCTCCATACTATAGAAAACTGTGATGCTTGGTGTCGTTTGTGGTCCCTTCCTCCATACTATAGAAAACTGTGATACTTGGTCCTGTCTGTGGTCCCTTCCTCCATACTATAGAAAACTGTGATGCTTGGTGTCGTTTGTGGTCCCTTCCTCCATACTATAGAAAACTGTGATACTTGGTCCTGTCTGTGGTCCCTTCCTCCATACTATAGAAAACTGTGATGCTTGGTGTCGTTTGTGGTCCCTTCCTCCATACTATAGAAAACTGTGATATTTGGTCCTATCTGTGGTCCCTTCCTCCATACTATAGAAAACTGTGATGCTTGGTGTCGTTTGTGGTCCCTTCCTCCATACTATAGAAAACTGTGATACTTGGTCCTGTCTGTGGTCCCTTCCTCCATACTATAGAAAACTGTGATACTTGGTCCTGTCTGTGGTCCCTCCCTCTATACTATAGAAAACTGTGATGCTTGGTGTCGTTTGTGGTCCCTCCCTCTGCTTGGTCTCGTTTTTTTGGTCCCTCCCTCCATACTACGATGCTGACAGGTGAACTATGTGATGCCTCTCACCTTGTGCCACTCTCCAGGTTGGATTTGTGTGCTTTAAAGTCAAGTGCGTCACAAGAGCAAAGCTGTTGACATGTCTCCTGTGGTTTTCCGTTTGCAGCCACCCCCGAAGCCCACCATGCCTAGCCGTCCCATTGCTCCTGCTCCCCCGTCTACCATGTCACTTCCCCCGAAAGTTCCAGGACAGGTTACTGTCACTATGGAGAACAGCATCCCTCAAGCTTCAGCCATTCCTGTGGCAACAATCAGTGGACAACAGGTTATTTTTTTCCCTACTTGTTAGCTTTCTAATTGTAGTCCCAAGCTATTGATCATTCATTGTGTATATAACTCTGGGATACATTAGGCACTGTCCTGAACAATTAAATGGTTTCTGATACCCACAGAGAAACAGTAGCATTAAATCAAAAGAAGGAGTAAAACCCAGGCTGCATAGTAGGTAGGCTGTATCCACTGAACATACACTATGTTAGGTACTACCTTTAGTGTAAAATCCCAAATAGTCATGAGCAGTCGGTACAGTCCCTGTGTGCTTGATCAGAAGGAAACAGCACTGAGCAGTTAAGTGTACCTCCCAGCAGTGTTGTTGGGAGTGTCCTAGGTTTTATTGGAGGATAGTAGTACATGTGTATCTGGGACTGATTGGTTCCTTGGTAGCCTTCTAATTGTGAACATTTATGTTGAAGACTCTTGTTTTAACTTGGAATTTTAATTGCATTCCATTTGAATTATAACACTTACCTGTGAAGAAACTAAATCTCAAAATTCTCTCCCTTTGTGTTTTCAATAAGATTAATGTTACAAAAAGATGCCCTGTATTTTCCGTTTAACATCTTACTAAGTAATCTCAGTAAATCAGAAAATGTCACCTGAGATGCACTTGCATTGATCTGCTAGAATACTGAAAGGGATGTACTGGAATACTTACGGCACTATCTGTTGGGTACTAACTGCATGTATTTAGAAATCTTCAGTAGCATAAAGAATAATGGATGCAAAGACCTATATGAATGAATGGAAGGAAGGAAGGAAAGGAAGGAAGGAAGGAAGGAAGGAAGGATGGAAGGAAGGAAGGAAGGAAATAGATGAGCGTATTGGCGCACACCCCTAGTCCCAGCACTCAGGAGATATACGCAAGTGAATCTCTGTGAGCTTGAGGCCAGCCTGGTCTACACAGCAAGTTCCAGGATAATCAGAGCTACCTAGTGAGACCCTGTCCCCACCCCCAAGAAACAAAACAAAACCAAGGAAATAGAGTAGGAGGTGAATCAGCCTGTGGCCAGGAGAAAGAAAGCAAGTAGGAAAGTCTGATGTAGCAGAGGTGAGTGACTGTGTGCAGACAGATTATCTCTTCCTGTCCTGGGATTTGGTGACTAGTAGTTGATGCTTGACTGGCAGGGTCATTATTTTAACATAGTAACTGAAAAAGCAGCAGCTAAGTGTTCTCAGAGCCCCTTCCCTTGGGGTCGTCACTGTCTGACAGTAGAGATTGGGTATGCTGGGTGTAGATGATGCTCACCATCCAAAAGGAATGGCCTCCTTCAAGAGTGTAGACTAGTATGCAGCCCTTGCAGCATGTATGCTTTTGCCCTGGAAATCTCCAGAACAGCAGGGGCTGGATGTTAGAGAACAGCCTGACCCAATTTGAAGGAAACTGATTTCTGTAAATAATGGCTAAGACCACCCTTGTGAAAACTGCCTTCTGTCCTGTTTCCTCCAGGGGCATCCCAGTAACCTGCATCACATTATGACTACAAATGTTCAGATGTCCATTATCCGCAGCAACGCTCCTGGGCCCCCTCTTCACATTGGAGCTTCCCACTTACCTCGAGGTAACAAGCACACAGTTTGCTCAAATTCTGGAAATACTGTAGCAGATGCATGTTTGATAGAACACAGACAACAGAGTGTGTACACAGTCAACCTAAAGTTAACGATGAGTAGAGATAAACCTTAAACAGTACAGATCTTAGCATGGTCTATTGTGTGCTTCTTAGAGCAAGCCTGTGTGTGTAAATCTAAAGGAAAATAAATTCTTGTTGTCATTATGAGACAGTCTTCCTAAGTAACCGTGGTTGGTCTCAAACATGTGGTCCTCCTAAGTCTTCCTCCTAAATGCTGGTTGCAGGTACACACCTCCACTCCTGGCTGTTTGTGTTGTGTTGTGTTTGTGACAGCGTCTTGCTCTGTAGCCCGATGGGCCTGGAACTTGATAGCATGCTGACCTTGAACTTATAGTAATCGTCTTACCTCTACCTTCCAATTACTGTGATTACAGGTTTGAACCCATTCCTGGCTTCTGATATTTTTTTAAGTTTACTGAAAATGTTTATTAAATTTTTTTATTTTTATTTTTTTATTTTTATTTTTTATTTTTTTGGTTTTTACGAGAGAGGGTTTCTCTGTATTGTTTTGGAGGCTGTCGGTCCAGCCCGGCCTGGAACTCACAGAGATCCACCTGCCTCTGCCTCCCGAGTGCTGTGATTAAAGGCATGCGCCACCACCGCCCAGCTAAATTTTTAATATTCATTGCAACAAGATTGATTTATTCTTACAAGTAAGTTAAAATAAGTTGTAATAAAATTAAGGCATTTTAACCTTCTTTTAGCAAGTAAAACAGTTGGAGGTTGTTGAAGAAAACCAAGCTAGCAAAACCAGGTTTACACAGTCCTAGTATAACCCAGCAATTCCCAGAATGTCATTCACTGACTATGTCTGTGGTATCAAAGCTACCGTAATGGAAATGCCTTTTTACACCACTGGTGTCTGCACTGCAGGAGCAAAGGCAGCACGAGGAGGTGGCATGTCACTAGTGACTAAAGTGTTTAAGCCTTAATCAAAATCTAGGCAGTGGCACCTTACTGTGCCACTCTGATGGCACCAAGCAGGATTGTTAATTGTGTCCTTCCTAATTGTGATTTAAAATTTTAAAAATTAACAATTTTTTTAAGTCTCAGCCTTTTAATACATATTTTCCTAATTCTCTTGATGATAAAGTAAGAAGTGTGCATAGTATACTGGAGCTGAAAATCCTCATGCTGTCCAGGTTGTAGCAAGTGTACCGTTTCCATGGACTATAGTTGGCTTTAGTAAGCAGTGTATCTCTAGGCTCTACTGATGGTTTTTCTTTTCAGGTGCAGCAGCTGCCGCTGTGATGTCCAGCTCTAAAGTCACCACAGTCCTGAGGCCAACGTCACAGTTGCCAAATGCTGCCACCGCCCAGCCGGCCGTGCAGCACCTCATTCACCAGCCAATCCAGGCATGTTGGGGTCGGAGGGCTGGGCCAGCACGGCGTGGGGCCTTACCGTCGCTGTGCACCCTGCCAGACACTGGGGGAGCCCATGCCCCATCACTGAGCTACTGCTCTCAGTTGAGGTTTCAAGGCTTTGAAGACTTTGGAGGATGCCCTTGAGCAGTACGGGGATAGTAAGAATTTGTTGGGAAAGTAGCAAGTGAGACTGGGTACTAGAGAAACATCGAGGCCATGCTCAGTGTCAAGGAAGACAGTGTGGTTACAGATAGTGTTTGCTGAGGCCAGCTAAGATGGGGGCTGTGACTTGGAAAGAGCGCTCTAAACACCTACAATTGTTGTGTACATTTTATGTGTATAAACATGTCTGCCGGGCAGGGATAGCTCACATCTTTAGTCCCAGCACTCGGGACGCAGAGGCAGGTTGATCTCTGTGGGTTTGAGGCCAGCCTGGTCTACAGAGTGAGTTCCAGGACAACCAGAGCTACACAGAGAAACCCTGTCTTGAAAGAAATAGAAAGTGTAAAACAATCCTTGTTTGAAGGATGGGCAGGGTTTGGTGATTTGATTGCATCTGTGAAAGTCGGGAAGGGTGAATGGGACTCGGGTGCTAGGAACGGGCGCAGAGGAGAGATGACCGACCCCGTTGTGGGGCTCCTCCTTCACACTTCCCACTCAGATGTAGTGAAAAAGATCAGCACTGAATGTCTGTGAGTGTAGGAGGTCTCGCCACCTGAGGCTGCCCCCTTTGCCAGCATGGAAGCCTGTCATCCGCTTGCCCTTTGCCCCAGCTTGCGTCCAACAGCTCCAGCCAGCCGCCTCACCAGCCCTCTGTGGAGAGCACTTGGATGTATGACGCTTTAAATGTCCACTCTGCACGGTAGTAAACCCTGAGAATGCCAAGCGAAACAGTTAAATCCTGGTTCACACCAAGGCAGTACTCTTTCACTATGATTTTATTAAAACATCATGGACTATCCAAACAAGATAGGAATTTTTGTTTCTATTAAAACAGTCTCACTACGCACGCCTGGCTGGCCTCAAATTCTCTATGTAGACCAGGCTGGCCTCAAACTCACGAAGATCTACCTGCCTCTGCCTCCCAAGTGCTAAGACTAAAGACTTGTACCACCACACCCAGTATGAAATAGGAATTTTGCCTACCTTTTTAGCAGTGCTGGGAATCGAACCCAGAACCTTGTATTTGCCTGTCTTCCCCTCAGCTGCATGTGTCCTGCTCTGACATCTACTGTTTCCCCCACCCCACCCGTTTGTCTCTTGGTATATGTGAGATAGTGTAGGTAATCCAGGTTTAGCACAATTTTTTTTTTTGTAATTCTGACCTGTCTTATGACATACCTAGAAAAAAACATTAGGGTACTGAGGACTTGGTTCCTTCTAGGCACAGACATACCCATCTGGAGGCCTACATTTCAAAATTGAGTTTTAGTGTTTGGCTTGGTGTTATTTTGCTTTTTGCTTTAATTGAAAGTATTTTTCCTGTCTGCTACAGTCCCGTCCACCCGTGACCACCTCCAGTACGATCCCTCCTACTGTGGTAGCAACAGTGTCAGCCACCAGAGCTCAGTCTCCCGTCATCACGACCACGGCAGCGCACGCTGCTGACTCAGCACTAAGGTACCCGGGCTGTCCTGTTTCCCCGCTTCTTTTGCCTTGCTTCCTCATTAACTCTGTAGTTAAAATGCTTTTTTAAATTGCACTCTAGATCAGGGCTCCTTAAACTTTTTCATCCAAGAAGTTTCCACATGGCCCTGCATATATAGGTATATAAAATAAGAGCAGAAACCAAACACTGGTAATAAATCCTAACAAAAAGTATTTAAGGTGCCAGAGAGATAGTTCAGCAGTTAAGAGTACTTGTTGCAAATGAATGAGCGAATGCTTGTTGTGCTTCTAATGAATGAATGAGTGAGTGAGTGCTTGTTGTGCTTCAGAAGACCTGGGTTTAGTTCCCAGTACCCACATTGGACAGTTCACAACCACCTCTTAACTCCATCTCTCCAGAGCCTAGTGCCCCTTCTGGTCTTCTGCAGCGCACATATGTGCTCTCTCTCTCTCTCTCTCTCTCTCTCTCTCTCTCTCTCTCTCTCTCTCTCTCTCTCTCTCTCTCTCTCTCTCTCCTCTCTCAATCTTTTCTTTTTAGAAACAGGGTTTCTCTGTGTAGCTCTGACTGTCTGTAGACCAGGCTGGCCTTGAACTCACAGAGATCCGCCTGCCTCTGCAGGGATTAAAGGGGTGCTCCATCAGCATCTGACTCGGGATCAGTTTTGTGAGGCTCACAGTCTGAACAGTCAAGTGCCAGTGTCGACCTGCTGGTAGTGCTCCACTCTTTAAGCACTGAAAAATGCCCTCCAGGAAAAAAGTAAAATCAGATGGAATCATAGAAAAGAAAGGAAAAGAGGAACGGGAAGGACACGGGGCGGTCAGCGATGGCTGGGGAGAGTGGATGCTTCCTGGCTGCCTCTCGTGCTCTTGGAACCATGTGAATTTCAAGTACGAAGGGTTAGGGTTGATTTGCTGAGAGCAGACGGTAATGGGGAGGAACAGATCTACAAGGCTGTCCTTTGGTGTGGCGTGGTTTCTGAACAACAATTCAGACAAGCAAATCCTACCTGTGTGTTAAAATAGTGCTTCTCAGCCTGTGGGTCCTGACCACCAGAAAACATTTCCGGTGGTCTTGCAAACTGAGACATGCTCGTTAGCAAAATTACAGTAGTAATGAAAACAGTTTTATGGTTGGGGTCACCGTGAAAGTTACCTAGCAGTGGCACACACCGTTAATCCCAACATGCATACACAGGCTTGCTTCTGTAGCTCGTGTACTAAAGTTGGAACAGTACAGAGAAGATTAGGACAGCATGCAAACTTGTGAAGCATTCTGTATTAAAAATACAATACACACAAAGGAAAAATAACAAACTGTCTTAACTGTGTACCATGCTTTCCACCCCTAAATCAGCAAAGTGAGTGTCTGTCTGTCTGTCTGTCTGTGAGACAGAGTCTCTAGACATATACCTGGTTGTTCTGAAACAGACTCCAGACTGGCCTCAGATTCACTGAGATCCACCTGCCTCTTTCTCCCAAGTGCTGGCATAGAGTAAATGTTTTATTTTCCATTAGCTGCATCGTCTCCTAATATGCTTGTTTGTTCCTTTGTTTTTGAAAGGGAGTCTTAATACGTTTCACAGGCTGCTCTGGAGCTCCTGAGCACAAAACATCCCTGTGAATATTGCACCTCAACTCTTGAGGCATAAAATTATATGGCACACCCCACTGGGCTTCCATATGCCCCCTTGTCTTTTGCTGTTGTCACAATTTCAGTAGGTTGCTACCAGTGAATCTGACCTGCAGGCTGTGTTTAATCCCGTTCCTTTGTTGGTCGTAACTGCAAGTTTTTATTTGAGTAAGGTTCTTCCACCAATACAGATGTTATAAAACTAGGGGAAAGGTCAGTGCTTGAAGTGTCTGCACAGACCAGTCATAGTTATCTGGAATCTCTCCTTAAGAAACTTGTCAAAAATACGTAATGTAAGAACTTCACTGTCTTTGAATTTTTCCACAGTGAAATGTAGTTGTTATAAGCGTGTTCACTCAGATATCACTAAGTGTCATAGAGTACCTCTAAACTTAGAAGGCAGAGATCTCAAGTTCAAGGCCAGTCTGGGTTACAGAGTAGACCCTGTCTCAAGTGAGCGAGGACCTCAGATACAAGTGTTGGTAGAGCCCTTGCCCAGCATACTCAAGACCCCTAGGTTCCTTCCTCAGCATGGAGGTGGGGGTGCTCAGGTGAAGTTGCTCTCCTCTAGCCGATAACTTTAGCTCAGTCCCAGAACCCACGTGGAAGAAGGAAGAAACAGCTCCTTCATGTTGTCCTCTGATCTCCACGCATGCTCTGTGGCGTGTGTGCCTCCATACACAAGTAACTGTGTGTGTGACAGGGTGGTTGAAAGTGTAAACTGCATCATGGACTAAGAACTAATTATCCAGTTTTTGGTATTTATTGAAGCAAGATGGCAGCCATAGAGAGAAGCCCCAGAGCCGTTTATTTCATCGGTGTAGTTGAGGACTGAGTATTGTTTTAGTTGTGAACTCCTCAGAACTGTGGGAAAGTTCTGTGGAGAACATGCAGGTCACAGCCCCCCTCTCCCCACAGTCGCCCCACTTTATCCATCCAGCACCCACCGTCGGCAGCCATCAGTATTCAGCGTCCTGCGCAGTCTCGAGATGTGACGACGAGAATCACACTGCCTTCTCATCCTGCCTTAGGGACGCCGAAACAGCAGCTCCATACGATGGCTCAGGTAAAAACGGTGAAGAGCCACCGGGGATCCTTTGGGATAAACTAGAATCGTGCCCACGTATTAAAGGGCCTGGCAGTGGGAAGTCGGTTATCATTTTTAGACTGGGTACACAGAAGTGTTATGTGTGACTGTGTTATGGGTCCCCTCACAGAAAACCATCTTTAGTACCGGCACACCAGTGGCTGCAGCTACAGTAGCACCTATTTTGGCAACCAACACCCTTCCTTCAGCAACCACGGCTGGTAAGTCAGTGACCCTGCTCTTTGTGCCAGACAAAAAGCAGGCAGGAGCGGTGAGTCGTTTTCATTTTTCATGTTTCACCTTCCGGGAAAAAGTGGAACCTTCCCCCGAGGGCTTTCCCAGGGTTGTAAGAGCCTGTAATGTAGAGAGCGACTACTGTTAAGGATTTTCTTCTTACCCTCTGCAGGGTCTGTGTCGCACACACAAGCTCCCACGAGTACGATTGTTACTATGACAATGCCCTCCCATTCATCCCACGCGACTGCTGTGACCACCTCAAACATCCCAGTTGGTAAGTGGTGTACGTTTGCACACAGGAGCCTGCGGGCAATTTTCAGCCTGTATGACCAGGCCTTCATATCAAAGGGGATGGGATTGTTTTCATGTTGTTGATTTTAAAGGCAACTCTGAATCTGACTTTTATCTGTTTAATTGGGGGGGGGTGTTTAATGTATGTGAGTACCACCTCACTGTTTTAAGACAGGGTCCATCACTGAACCTGGAGCCCTCTAACTCGGCTAGGCTAATTGGCCAGTGAACCCCAGGACTTTGCCTCTTTCCAGTGCTGGAATTACAAGCACACAGTGCTGGGCCCAACTTCTTACATGGCTTCTGAAGCTCTAAGCTCAGGTCCTCATGATGTACAGCAAGTCCTTTACCAGCTGAACCATTTCCCACCCTCCAGAATTATTTTTATTTTATTTTTTATTCTAATTGACTTTATTGAAATCACTGATCACAAATTAGTCCTTCCTTTTCTGCAATATCATAACTCGTTTAGCTTGCTTCTGCATCATCTGTTGCCTTTTAATAATTTTTTTGTTTTGAAATTAAAATTGCATCATTTTATCCTTCCCTTTCCTACTTCAAGCCCCTCCCATGCATAACCCCCTACTCTCTTTGAAATTCATGGCCTCTTTTTCTTTAATAATTCTGTGTGCGCGCACACACACACACACAATCTGCTCTATCAATATAACGTTACCTATGTACACACACACACACACAGTCTGCTCTGTCACTGTAACGTTACCTATGTACACACGCACACACGCACACACGCACACACACACACAGTCTGCTCTGTCAATGTAACGTTACCTATGTACACATACACACACACACACACACACACACACACATGCAGTCTGCTCTGTCAATATAACGTTACCTGTGTGTCCACGGTCTCAGGGCTGACTGACCACTTGGAGCTGGATATGGTAATCAATGGTGGTGAGGAACAAATGATGCCCAGGCCCTGTCTCCCCATCTCTCCCTCCCCCTCCCTTACACACAATAATAACAATAAACTGTTGGCATTTTAAGAACGCGGCTAGCCTTCTTGGCTTGCCAGTGAATAGTAATGGAATCGATGCTTTACTGTCCGTAGCTAAGGTGGTACCCCAGCAGATCACACACACTTCTCCTCGGATCCAGCCTGATTACCCTTCAGAGAGAAGCAGCCTGATTCCCATTTCTGGTCATCGGGCCTCTCCAAACCCCGTGGCCATGGAAACCCGCAACGACAACAGGTCATTATTTGCTTTTCAGTTTTTTCCCTCTGAAAATAATATACCGTATGATTTCTATTTTAGTAATATGAGAATGTCCTATTTTTATTAAGCTTTTATCCTAGTGCTGAGTATTCTCCTAGTGACCATTTCTTTGTTTTGTTGGGTTCTGTTTTATTTCTGGGTTTGGTTGTTTTGTTTTTGTTTTTGTATACATTGCAGGATCATAACCTTTATTCATAAGTACTTATTTTTGTTCCTCCTAAAAACAATGCATTCTTGTAAGCAATTATGGATAACTGAAAGGATTTTTGTAGCTTTCCATCCTTTCTACATTTTCAAAGAATTGATAGGCCAGTTATTTTGTATAATAGCAATTTGGTTTTGTCATACTGTTTCTTCACAATTAGATTGAGGTTATAAATTCTTGGAGTTATATGATCTCACCATAAGAGAGTAAATGCTGGTTATTAGTCCTGTGATTGGTTACGTTAACATTAATTTGTTAATGAAGGTGCTGCTGTTCATCAGTTCTTTTTATTTTTTTTAAGAATTATTTATTATGTATACAGTGTTCTGTCTGCATGTATCCCTGCAGCCAGAAGAGGGCACCAGATCTCATTACGGATGGTTGTGAGCCACCATGTGGTTGCTGGGAATTGAACTCAGGTCCTCTGGAAGAGCAGCCAGTGCTCTTAACCTCTGACCCATCTCTCCAGCCCCCATCAGTCCTTTTTTCTTTTGTGAACAAGATGAGGAAATACTTTGGTTTTATTGTTGTTTAAGGAACTTTATTCAGATATGGGTGTGCAGAGTCAGTGTACTACAAGAAAACCGTGAACTCAATGAGCAAGATGCTTCAGAGCCTGTGTGGAATACCAGGACTGCCAGTGTGGTACACGCCTCTAACCAAGCTCTTGGATATCTCAGTTTGAGACCAGCTTGGTCTACAAAGTGAGCTCCAGGACAGCCAGGGCAACACAGTGAAACCCTGTGTCAATATATAATAATAGTCATACTTTGAGACTATGAATAATTCTCATTCTTTGCAGTATTTTTGTAATTCATAGCTGAGTTATATTTGCAAAGTAATGACTTTTCTGTTCCTTCTCCTGTACTTTGTAGTTGACTTTCTGAAGTGAAGAAGAAGCTTTCCTACATACAGCAATTATTTATTTGAGCTTTGTTTGGTTGGCTTTTAGTCAGCCTGAGCCTAGGAATTAGGGATTTGGTTGTATTGTCTTTTTTTTTTTTTTTTTTTTTTTTGCGGTCCTTCTTTGGGAGACTCTTAAGGCCATGTCTGAGTTTCACCATCTCCTTTGAGCTGTGTCCTTTCCTTTATTTTCTGCTACAATGTATATCCATTGAGCCCAGGAATCTGCTCTTTGCGGAGGGTCTTTGAGTCCTTGGGAAGCCTGCCTCTCAGCGTTAGCTTGGCTTTGCTGTAGGTGGTGGTTGTTCTCTGCTTTTGTAACAGAGCAAGATCTGAAATGAGTGCCCTGTAAACGGAAATGTTGAAAACATGCTGATACTTCCACTCCAACCCACTCCATATTCGTATTCCATTCCCCACAGTGTAAATCTCTGAGGAATACTGGCGGTTTTATTTTATATATTGCTTTTATGTCTGTCTACCTAGCTGAATGCTAAGCTCTAAAAGTTTGTACATTCTCTTGGATTTCTAATGTAAATACTTACATTCCATCTGCAAATAGGCAGGACAGTTGTTTGCTTGTTGTACATAGGCAGTATCTTTTCAGTTACTTTATAGAGTAGCTAGAGCTAATGTTAGCGGGATGACTCAGCAGTTAGGGGCCGCTGTTCTCCTAGAAGATCTGGGTTCAGTTCCCAGCACTCATATGGCAGCTCACAACCATCTGTAACTCCAGTTCCAGGAGATCCAAGACCCTCTTCTGTTCTCCAGGGAACTCAGTGCACATGGTATGCATACATACATGCAGACAAAATTCCATACACGTGAAGTAAATAATAATAATAATAATAAAACTGAAACACAGTGCTAGCACAGATGGTGAGTGCCCTGTCTTATTCCTGCCTCAAAGGGGGTTCTTCAGTGAATTTAGTTCTATACTATCTTCAGTATAATGAGCAAAATTTCTGTTCCTATTTTAACCCTTTATTTCATGAAGGGTATACCAGTGGGGTTTTATTTTGTTTTTATGTTTTTAGAAATGTTTTAAATCGCTTCAAATGGTTACTTTCCTTGGGTTTTTAAATATGTAAAAAGTGAGTAAATTTTGTCTTTGAATCATTCTTTCCTTTCTGTGGTGGACTTGACACTGCTTACTTCAGTTTTATGTAGTTTTTTTTTTTGGTCTTAATTATAAAGAATAAGATTTGTTGTCATCTTTTCTCATACTTTCTCTGTCCACTTTTGGTATCAAGACAATATTAAGTTTGAAAAACAAAGTAAACCTCATTTCATATTTCTTGTGTCTGATTTTCTATAAATGAATTTGCTTATGCTTATTTGATTACATTTTGCAATATAAACAGTTTCAAGTGGAACTAATCAGGAGAGGAACTAATTCTGGATACTGAGTAAGTTTGTTGGTTGATTGGTTAGAGATGAGATCTTGCTATGTTAACTAGGGTCTTGTCAAACTTCCCGTCTCCTGGGGTTTTGTCATTTGTTTTGGTAATTATCTGTCTCGTAAATGCTTTTAAAAGTCATCCATAAGATACTGTTTCTTAACATTGACATGGGTACTGAGTAATCATTTACTTGTCTTTACATTGTGTCCTCTGTAAGGTTGGGACAGTTTAGGGATGGTGTGATGGTGTGAAGATGGCAGGAAGATCCGGGTACAGACCATTAGAATGGAGGAAAATGACCGCTTTGCTTGTATGATCTGCTGCATTTCTAGGCCTTCGGTTCCTGTTCAGTTCCAGTACTTTTTGCCAACTTACCCACCCTCTGCATACCCACTGGCGGCACACACCTACACCCCGATCACCAGTTCTGTGTCCACTATCCGGCAGTACCCAGGTATGAGCGCCACTTTAACAAGATTTACATGTCATTGTTGTCGGCAATGAGAAGGAAATTGATCAGAGTTTTCAGTTAGAGATAAAATTATTCCAGTTCTCTCCAGATTGAGATAAGACCAACACATAAGACTTGAAAAGCGCTTTAATCACCATTTTTATGATCTGTGAAAGGGATGTTACATATTTATAGTATTTGAATGGTTTTATCCTACACTGAAAGTAATCATGCTAGTAAATTTTGCTCTGCCTTAAAATGGTATTGTAATTCCTATGAATAGTGATGAATTCTATGGGAATTTTGCTGATTTGTTTCCTTTTTTTTTAAGTTTATTTATTTTTATGTGCATTGGTGTTTTTTGTTGTTGTTGTTGTTGGTTTTGGTTTTTCGAGACAGGGTTTCTCTGTCTTGTTTTGGAGGTTGTCCTGGAACTCGCCCTGTAGACCAGGCTGGCCTTGAACTCACAGAGATCTGCCTGCCTCTGCCTCCCGAGTACTGGGATTAAAGTCGTGCACCACAAACGCCTGGTGTGCATTGGTGTTTTGCCTGCATGAATGTCTCTATGAAGATGTCAGGTCCTCTAGAGCTGGAGTTACAGACAATTGTGAGCTGCCATGTGGGTGCTGGGAATTGAGCCAGTGCTCTTAACCTCTGAGCCGTCTCTCCAGCCCTCCTTTGTGTTTTTATTTTAGTCTTTGTATGTTTAACTCGCAAACTTGATTTGTAAATACTGTAAATACTGATCTTTTCAGCTAATCCAGAAAAAAACTTTTTTCCGCTAAGGTTTGTTTTACTTAATGTCTTTGTGCACATGTGTGTGGGTATTCAGAGAACTCAGGTGTGTGAGAACCTTGAAGCTGGAGTCACCAGCATTTGTAAGGTGCTGCGCATGAGTCTGATAGAGCAGGAAACACTCTTAACTGCAGAGCTAGCCAAGATTCCTAGCTTTGCATTTATATGACACTTTTCCCTGGACCTCAGGAACCCTTGTGCAGAGTGAGCCAGGTGTAGGTTATTATTACATAAGCCAGCACTCAGGAAACAGGGAGGAGGGTCACAGTTCAGGGTTAGCCTGGGTCACATAGCAACTCGTAGGCCTACCTGAGTGACTTCGCATGACCCAGTCCAAAATTCAGGGCTAAGGATGTGGCTCTGTCAGTAGAGCATTTGCCCAACATACATGAAGCTCTCGTTTTGACCACAGCAGCATAAACTTAGCTTGGTGATCAATGCCAATATTCCCAGCACTGAAGAGGGGCATGGGGAATCAAAAATTCAGGGTCATCTTCCACCACATAGCAAGTTTGAGGCCAGATTGAGATATCTAAGAGCCCGGGCGGGTGAGATGGCCCAGTGGGTAAGGGAACCTGTGCCAAGTTTCATGACCTGAGTTCAATTCCCAGGATCTACATAGGGTGGGCAAGAACTTAACCCACACGTTGTCCTTCAACCCTGACGTGCTCCCCATGACACTCATGCACACGTATGCATGTGCCCAGAGTAGGGGTGGGTCAGAGAGTAACTGGCGTAGATTCTTCTACCGTGTGTGTTTTGGGGAGCAGGTGCCCTAACTGCTGCACCATCTCATCACCCCTATTATTGAAACAAGATCTCTGTGTTTTGGGCTGCCATGCAGTGTAGAGAATTCTGGCGTGGGCCATCAGAGCGGGTTTCTGGTCTGTTTGTTTTGTCATTCTGAGATGGTGTCCTTTAATGTCTGTTTAACTGTGTGTGTCCGAGTGTAGGCGTTATGTGTGTGTGAGTACAGGTACCCATGGAGGCCAGAAGCTGGCCCTGGCTCTTCTAAAGCTTCAGTTAGACATGGTTTTGAGTCACCAAGCATGGCTCCCCAGCCCCCTGTTTACTTACTTTTTAATTTATTTCCTTAATGTGGGGGTGGCATATACAGATCAAGGCATCGAGTCAGATCCCCTGGGGCTGCAGTTGCTTGTGATTGTGAGCCAGATCTCATGGATGCAGGGAACCAAGCTCAGGTTTTCTTCGAGAGCCGTATATAATCTCAACCACTGGACCATCTCTCCAGCCCCCATTTCTTTATTTAAAAAAAAGTTGCTACTGGAAAACTAAAAATTGTATATAATTTTATATTCCTGTTTGAACAGTGCTGGTTTGAGATTTCAAGCACTCTAACATATTTAATAGCCTGGAACCCTTTCTTGGTTATTCTGATAACCCATAAGGATTACCTTGGGGGACTGGAGCAATAGCTCCATGGTTACAAGTGTGTTGCTCTTACAGAGGACCCACATTTGATTCCCGAGCCACGCCAGGCAGGCAACTCACATCTACCCATGCTTCCATCTCCAGGGCATCCAGTACTCCTGGCTTCCAAGGGCACCCACACACATGTGCACATACCTACACAAAGACACGAGTGATTGAAATTCATTTCTTAAATTACTTTTAATTCAGATTATGCCTGCATACATATGTATGTGTTGCTAAGAATCTAACACACAGCCTTATATATGCTAGATAAGTGCTCTATTATTGAAAAACATCCTTAAACCCAAGAATAATCTTTTATTTATTCTCTTTCCTCAAATGATAAGGAATTATGCTTTTATTTGGGGTTTTAGTAGATTAGATTTGTGTTGTAGGGCAAGGGAGTCAGTCTACTGTCCAATAGGTACAAGTGTTGGAAATTTGTATCAACTATCTATTTTAGAAGTGCCTTGGATAATGGTTCTATCATTTAAAGCAAAGACTCTTGACCTGCTACCCATGGGTTATTTCAGAAGTTTATTTTTTAGCACTATTGTCTAATATATGTAATTTGATAGATTAATTTCTTTTTTAAAATAGATTATTAAACTGTAGCTCAGGATGGCCTAGTATTCACTCTGTTAACTCTGGCTCACCTAGAACTCACAGTAATCCTCCTGCCTCATCCTCCTGATGACTAGGAATATAGGTGTTATAGGATTATAAACTTTCTTACTTTATTGTATCCCTGATAATTTGCAGAAAGATTGTCAACTAGGCACTATATGAAAAAAAAACAATTCCTAGTCCATACAAGTACAGTAGCAGCTGAGGGTTGAACCCTGAACCTTGTACATGCTAGGTAAAAAATGCCCTGTATTTTGTTTTTTTCTTTTTCAAGACAGGGCTTCTCAGGGTAAAAGTCCTGGCTGTCCAGGAGCTCACTTTGTAGATCAGGCTGGCCTCAAACTCAGAGATCCGCCTGCCTCTGCCTCCAGAGCACTGGAATTAAAGGCATGCGCCACCACCGCCGAGCTTTATGCTTTGTGTCTGAAAACAAGGGTTTAATCCTGACATGGTGAAAACCGTGTCCAATTTGCTGTTATCTCTGTGCGTAGAGCCTTAACTAAAGCGGGTCTTCTACGTCATTTTCAGTTTCAGCTCAGGCCCCAAACTCCACCATCACAGCTCAGACTGGCGTTGGGGTGGCATCTACAGTACACTTGAACCCCATGCAGCTGATGACAGTGGACGCGTCACATGCCCGACATATCCAGGGGATCCAGCCAGCACCCATCAGTACACAAGGGATCCAGCCAGCCCCCATCGGGACATCAGGGATCCAGCCAGCACCCATCGGCACGCAAGGAATCCACTCAGCAGCCCCGATTAACACGCAGGGGCTTCAGCCAGCAACAATGGGTAATCAGCAGCCACAGCCCGAAGGAAAGACCTCAGGTAAATTTAACTCTTTAGGGAAGGGGGGTGGGGGCAGGATGGTTCAGCAGATACAGGTGCTAATCACAAAGCCAGCCACACCACCTGGGATGGATGAAGCCTCAATACTCACATAGTGGAAAGAGACCCAAGTCAAAACTGTCCCTGGACGTGCACACACAAGAGAAATAAGCAAGTTTTAAAACAAATGCATAAATAAACTTCATCTCCCAGCATGAAAAAAAAAGTGCACCTGGGTTTCAATCTTTCAGACTCTGTGGCCTCAGATAATTTTTCCAGTGTTTAGTTTCACCTTTGTAAGATATGCTACTTAGAATTTACCTATAGCTTCACATGAAAATACTGCATGGGAGCCCGGAGAGGTGGTGCACACCTTTAGTCCCAGCACTCGGGCGCCAGAGGCAGGTGGATCTCTGAGTTGGAGGTCAGCCAGGGCTACATACTGAGACCGTGTCTCAGATAAATAAATAAGAATAAGCGTGTGTGGGGCTCCAGAAGTGGCTCAGAAATTATGAGCACTGCTCGTGCATCCAGAGGACCCAGGTTTGATAGCCAGCACCTGTATAGCAACTAACAGCTCTGTAACTCCAGTCCCAGGGGATCCCACGCCCTCTCTCGGCCTCCTCCAGTAACACACACAGTGCCAGACATACCTGCAGGCAGACACCTGTACACACCGACACATAAAATGAAAACAGATGAATCTTAGACACAGCGTGTGGATATCCTAATCTTCACTAGCACGTAGGTAGAAGAGTCTATAAAAACTCAGTTACCTTCTAGTGTTCTCATTCCTTTCCCTTTCGTCAGAGTTGTGAGTAAAGTAGTCAAATCTCAGTGCCGCCGTAATATTGCTAATGTTCACAACAAAAATACTAGTAGAATTATCATTACACAAAATGGGATGATTTGTTGTGCTTAAAATATGATTAGCAAAAAAAAAAAAAAAACCACCAGTGTAGTACCGCATACCCATAAAACCAGCACTTGGGATACGGAAGCAGTCATACCTGCCAGCGAAACATCCATACACATAATGTAAAAAATCTATTTCTTTTAAAGATAAATAGTTTTATAATCTGTATTGGTAGACTTGCTTTTCCCAATGTTGTCTTGTAGGCAAGTGAGCCTTGTGCTGTTTCTTCTGTTTCTTACCTTTTGAGGACCAGAGTTTTGTAGGGCTCAGACCCAAGCCTTCAAATGGAATGTGTTGGACACATACCATATAACTGAGCCACATGTCTAGCTCCTGTTATCTCCTAACCTGAATACCTAATGCCAGGGGTCCAAGTGTTCTGTGTATGTCTTACGGCATTTCAGTAAAGTTCCTGTTTCTCTTGTCCTCATTTCTCTTTCAGCAGTGGTGTTGGCAGATGGCGCTACAATTGTAGCCAACCCTATTAGCAATCCATTCAGTGCTGCTCCAGCAGCAACAACCGTGGTACAGACTCACAGTCAGAGTGCTAGCACCAACACGCCAGCCCAGGGCTCGTCTCCCCGGCCAAGCATACTACGGAAGAAACCTACCACGGATGGGTAAGTAGACTCAGAAGTGTACTTGGCATAAAGAGTAGATTCTTACATCCAATGCAGATAACAACATAATTTTACCTCTGTTACACTTAGATTTTCCCCCGGGGTCTAGAGAGATGACTCAGCAGTCACAAGGTCTTAGTGCTCTTGAAGAGGACCTGGGATTGGTTCCCATTGCACCCACATAGCATTCACTACATAGTCATCTGTGACCACAGTTCCAGGGATCCGATGCCCTCTTCTTGACGCCACGCATGCATGTGGTACACGTAAACATGTGCAGGCAAAACACTCATGCACTTAATTTTTTAGCTAAATGTATTTGTTTATAGTGTACACGGTGTTCTGTCTGCATGTATTCCTGCAGACCAGGAGAGGGCTCCAGATCTCATTACAGATGGTTGTGAGCCACCATGCAGTTGCTGGGACCTCTAGAAGACCAGCTAGTGTTCTTAACCACTGAGCCATCTCTCCAGCCCCCCAAAATTAACACAGGATGGCTCAGTGAGCTGCATCCCACTCAGACTCTGGTATTAAGACTCTCCCAATCAGTGGTGACAGTTTCAAGGTGCATTGCATACTGTGTGCTTTGGGAGTCTTGGTTTGCCTGCATGGCTGTGGTAAAGACCATCACCGGAAGCAGCCTGGGGAGGAAAGGATCTCTTTGGCTCACACATCACAGTCTGTCGTGAAGGAAGTCAGGAGTACAAGGCAGGAACCCTGGAGGCAGGAACTGAAGCAGGGGCCATGGAGAGCTTCTGACTGGCTCTCATGGCTCTCAGCCTGCTCTTACACAGCCCAGGATCTCCTGCCCTGGGCCCTCTCTCCCGTGTCAGACTCACCTGCGGGTCAGCATTGTGTATGGCAGGGTTTTCTCAGTTGAGGCTTCCTCTTCCTAAATGACTGACTTTTGCCAAGTTGACAAAAAGACCAAAAAAAAAAAAAGGCACAAAGCCTCAAAGTCTCATCCTGGAACTGCTGATTAATCTTATAATTAAGTCTTTGGGAGTGTCTTGGATTTTCTTAATGTGGACTTTGTTGTTTTGTTTTGTTCTCACCAAACATGAAGTGTTGCTAGGGGCAGGCAGTTTCTCAAGCATATTAAGACTTGGTTTTAGTGGCAGGACAGTGTTTTTGTGTGCTCTAGTGTAGGGAAGCCTTGTGCTGTTGAATGCAGTGGAATGAGAGCACTCCTGTTTGCAGAGCAGAGTGTCCAGCTCAGCCGAGAATAAGGGTCAATGCAGGTCTTTTAGGTTTCCAACAGTGTAAATTTGACCAAAGCAGAACTTGGAGATGTGTAGTCCTTTGTGTAGAACAGAGTTACTATCTTTACTTATTATGAATACTTTGTAAAGACGTTCTTTTTAAAAGCTTAGTTAGGCCATGGTAAAATAACCCCAAACAGAAGCCAGCTAGGGAGATAGATGACTCAGCAGTTAAGAGTGCACACTCACTGAGCAGTGGGGCCCCATGCCTTTAATTCCAGCATGTGGGAGGCAGGGGCAGGCACATGTCTGAGTTCAAGGCCAACCTGGTCTACAAAGTGAGTTCCAGGACAGCTCGCACTACACAGAAAAATCCTGTCTCAAAAACCAAGAAGGAAGAAAACAGCACACACTCACTGCTCTTCTGGGTTTGGCTCCCAGCGCCCATGCTGACAGTCCACACTGCCTGTCCTTCCAGCCCCGGGCCCTGACACCGGTCTCCATGGGCACCTGCAGTTACGTGCACATCACCCCCCACACACACAGGCACATAATTCAAAGATGATAGGCTTTGCAGGATACAGTGATCATGCGCATACAGATGTCTCTTAAAAGTCATGAAGACCTTAGTAGTTTGTTTTAGAAAAAGACTGCTAGTTGCCTGGAGAGACGGCTCAGCAGTTCAGAGCACGGTGGCTCTTGGAGAGGTCACAGGTTCAGTTCAGCACTAACACAGTGACTGACAGGCTACTGGTTTCTGTAGTTCCAGAGAGAAGGTCTGATACCTTCTGATATCCTTGGATATTAGGAATTTATAGTGCTCTACAAACCTGCAGGCAAGACAGTCATGCACACTAAGTAAAATGAGTAAATGTAAAAGTACATGTTTAAGACATGCACGGGCTGGTGAAAACAGGAGAGGCCGCAGCTGCAGCAACCCCTGAAGAGAAAAGCAGCGATCATAGTCACAGCCTTGGCTGGGAGGTGACCAGAGATCTGCACAAAGTTGAGAAGCGAGCGTTCTCATTGAAGCCGTGTGGTTTGGGAGGGGACGAGAAGACATCGGGCTTAGAAATGGGGCCTGTTCTTGTAAGGCGAGCACACTGCCTCCAGCCTGAGGGAAAGGTCTCAGGACAGGAGCCCTTCCCCCATGCACAGAAAACCCACACTCGGTCATGATCATGCCACTGTAGAAAGACAGGCGTTTAACAGTATACGGTAGAAAAGCCTGATTAACACGCCCACAAAATGTGCAACAGCTAGCTAGGACAAATGAGATTCAAATAAGCAAAGACGGAAAGCTATCTGATAGCTTCAGAAAAGCGAGGAGAACATGGTGTGTGTCTGAGCACATGTCTTGAGCAGGGACTTTTGTCTCTGTTGCTTTGTCCCGTACTCCAGGGACTCTGAGTTACCAGATGATTCTCCTGTCTCCACCTCCCACTGTGGAGTACTGAATTACCAGAGACACACCACAGCATTCAGGGCTTTACAAAGGTTTCAGGCATCTTGGGCTGTCGGGCTGGTACAGGAAGTGCTTTGCTGTACCCGCTGAGATCTCTGTGGCCTTTGTCTCTTTTTACATGCCCGCCCTGGCTGGCCCAGCTCCCGACTCTCCTGCCGTGGCAGGTAGCATGCGCCCACATCTAGCAGGGTATGCTCTCAGGCACTCCATTTTCTGAAATTAGAGGGCGAGCTCAGCAAGAGTGCAGTTGGGTAGGGGCCTGGGTGCTTTCCAGTGTAGGAAGGCACGCCCTGCTGGCCACCGTGAGGACCTTGTGGGGTTGTGAGCCTGAGCGCGGGTGGTGGTGCACATGACCAGAGTAGATCAGAGAGATCCTGACGACCCAAGCAGGTCCTCACACTTTGTGCTTAGTGCTCCGACCCCTGAGCCCTCTTCCCAGCCCACACTGCTCTCACTTTCACTGTGACTGCTGCAGCTAGTCCACTATTACCTGCCCGTCTCAGTGCCTGCTGTGTCTCCTCTCTGTCCTGCTCACCCTCCTTTACTGCTTACTCAACAGAGCTGTGCAGGCCTCTTCCTCACTCTTGCATCGTCCATTTTGGTTTTCTAGGGGAATAAAAGTGTAGATACTGATTCTGAGGGTTTTTTTTGGGGGGGTGTTTTGGTGCTGGGGACTGAACGCAGGCCCTTCCTTATACATGCTAGACAGAAGCTGTGCGCCGGTCTGTACACCGCCCTGTGACATTACACACACACCGTCCTATGACATTACACACACACACTGTCACACCGTCCTGTGACATTACACACACACCGTCCTATGACATTACACACACACCGTCCTGTGACATTACACACACACCGTCCTGTGACATTACACACACACCGTCCTGTGACATTACACACACACACACACACACTGTCACACCGTCCTGTGACATTACACACACACACACTGTCACACCGTCCTGTGACATTACACACACACCGTCCTGTGACATTACACACACACACCATCGCACCGTCCTGTGACATTACACACACACCATGCTACATCCGTGTATGCAAACACAATGTGATAACTTTTATTAGGCTCATTTTTTATGTGTATTGCATCTTCTGGGATGAGTGCGTTATAAGGAGATGATGAGTCTCATTGGAGTCAGGATGGCTAGTGGTTGCCCTTAGTGAGATGTTGGTAATCCGCTGTATGGGCACTGGAAATGATACACCTTAATTCTAACGGTTCTTTCTCAAGTCCATTCTCATCCGGCATGGTCCCACCACGGTTTTCAACTGAATACATTGAGGTCACTTCTGGCATCCATCCCACTAAAGCCAGGACATGTTCTCAACCCAGAACCCTACGTGTCCTCTGTGTTACAGCAAGCACAGTAGCTCTCTGGTTCTTCCGGTCACTTCTTATCACTGGGCTTCCAAAATTTTGCTGTCATCCCTCTCAGTGTATAATGATGGTGAACACCCTGAAGTGGGTTTTGATGATAACAAGAGATAGAAAGAAGGTGTCACATGCTAGAAACAGCTTACAGTGATGATGTGCTCGTCCCTTGGAGTTTACAGCAGGAAGTGAACAGGGGTGGCAGGGAACCTGGTGCGTTTGTTACAAAGCCGTTTAAGCCTGGTGTGGTGACACGCATCTGTCACCACTCTCCTCAGAAGGTTAAGACAGAAGAATCCAGAGTTCAAGGCCAGCCTGAACTGCATAGCAAGATTCTATCAAGAGAAGAGAAAAAACACTACTTGATGGGTATAATGATGTACACATGTAACCCCGGCATTCAGGAGGACAAAGAAGGGGATCTAAGCAAATCTGAGGCCAACCTGGTCTACATAGTGATTCCCAGACCAGGCAGGGTGGCATAGAAATCTTGTCTCAAATATAAACGAAGAAACAACTAAAAAAGCCTTGTCATTAAATATTTTTATTTTTAGCAGATGTGCCTGGCAAATGTATGTATCTTGCACTGCTATTTTCTGGGTTTGTCTCATTTCTTTCAGAATGGCAGTTCGGAAAACTCTCCTCCCCCCACAGCCTCCTGATGTGGCTAGTCCTCGAGTAGAAAGCTCTATGCGGAGTGCATCCGGGTCACCTAGACCTGCAGGGTGAGCGCATGTATTATATCACTCTTTTTTAAATTATGTATCATTGTGTAGCAAGTTTAATACAGCCAACTTCCAATGGTTTTTTTTTTTTTTTTTTTTTTTTTTGGTTTTGGGGGGGGTTTGGTACCTCTTTCCATAATGACTTTTCCAGCTTCATGACCTGGGCTCCTTGTCAATCAATCCCAACAATTACCAGTAGTGATATTTATAGAATGAAAACACTCCTAACAGCTAGCATGTACCGTATAGCATCCTAGTGCATTCTAGTGTATTTAAATCAGATGCTTAAAACCCATAACACAGAGTCTGGCTCCTAATAAACACCCAGTTGTTTCTTTGTTTTATGGCATCATGGGACGGGAGAGATGACTGTAAGCTGCCTGCCTCACTAACTTTAACACCTGACTTCTGACCCTCAGCAGCAGCCGCGTAAAAGCCAGGCGCTGGATGCTAGGTGACAGAGGCAGACGATCCCTGAAGGGGGCTGTGGCTGGAGAGATGGCCCAGAGTTAAGAGCACTGGCTGTGCTTCCAGGGGACCCAGGTTCAATTCCCAGCACCCACAAGGTAGCTCACAACTGTCTGTAACTGCAGTTCTACGGGATCCAGTGCCCTCCTCTGGCCTCTTAGGACACTTTCAGTCGTGTGGTACATTTACATACGTGCTGGCAAATATTCATGTGCACAGAAATGAATAAAACATTTTTAAGTAAAAATAATTAAGAAAGGTGTCACACTGTGCAGTGGTGATGCATGTCTTTAATCCCAGCACTCAAGATGAGACAGGAGAATCCCTACTGTACCGTAATTCCAAAAGTAATGTTAAAATATTGGGAAAAAATAATCAGGCAAGATAAAAATATTTAAAATATGAGAAAAATCAAGTAGTTAGAGAATCGTTTATGTTCATGAGTTTTAGACCAATCTAGTCAACATAGTCTGTATTGTGGGGGTGAGGGGCGTGTCTTTTGTGCTGGGGGGTGCGGCTTAATAGTTGAACGCTTGCCTGATATAAATGAAGCCCTGAGTTTGACCCCAAAATCCCTCAGAAGTTGAATTTTTCTTAAGATGTATTTATTATGAATACTGCCTGCATTTATTTATTATGTATGTTCTGCCTGCATATATCCCTACAGGCCAGAGAGGGCACCAGATCTCATCAATGCCTGTGAGCCACCATGTCATTGCTGGGAATTGAACTCAGGTCCTCTTGAAAACGGCCAGTGCTCTTAACTTCTGAACTACCTCTCTAGTCCCAAAAGTTAAAACTTTAAAGATAAAAAGGTAGGGTCACAGGGCAGTGGTGGCACACATCTTTAATCCCAGCACTTGGGAAGCAGAGACAGACTGATCTCTGTGAGTTCAGTCCCAACTTGATCTATAAATCGAGTTCTAGGACAAGCTCCAAAGCTACAGAGAACCCTGCCTTGAAAAACCAAAATCCAAAAGGCAGGGTCGTGAGGAGGCTGAGTGAGTAAAGACGGCCTGTCAAGCCTGATGGCCCACACAGTAGGGAGAGGATTGGTCCTGCAAGTTGTCCTCTGATTTCACATGTGTACGCGCGGTCCCCTCTCCCCCACATAACAGTAAATCGAGATTTGAAAACAGCTTCTGGAAACTTGGCTCAGCAGCTTCGCACCCACATCAGCTGCTTACACACGTCTATAACTCCAGCTCCTGGGAAAGTGCTTACACACGTCTATAACTCCAGCTCCTGGGAAAGTGCTTACACACGTCTATAACTCCAGCTCCTGGGAAAGTGCTTACACACGTCTATAACTCCAGCTCCTGGGAAACTGACACACACACACACAAATGAAAAGCAGACAAATCTTTTCAAAGCTAAGGTTTAAATTAATTACAATTTGAAAAAGAAAAGTGTGCGTATTTAAAGTATAAAGTCAGAATCCTGCTCCCCACCTGCTTCTCCAGGCCCGCTCCCCACAGCGATGGTGATGGACAGCACGCACGTCCATGCCCTTTCTGTTTATGCACGTGGGTAAGTTGGCTTTGAACTGGGGTCTTATGTTTCCCAGGCTTGTATCCGATGCATGGGGCCAAGTGGTCCTCCTACCAGCGCCTCCCAAGGACTGGTGCACATACCCACTACCTTACACAGAGCTTTTGTAGGTTTGTTTGGTTTTCAAGACAGGGTTTCTCTGCACAGCTAACCTGGAACTGGATCTGTAGATCAGGCTGGCCTCAAACTCACAAAGATCTACAGGCCTCTGCCTCCTGAGTGCTAGAATTAAAGGTATGCACCACCGTGGCCCAGCAGTTTAATAGACTTTTAAAACCAAAGTTATCTGGTTAAACTGTTGGGTATTCTATATTTTTTGTTTAATAATAACTTGGCATAATTCTGTATTTAGATATGTTTCTTAAACTTCATTTAGGAAGAAAATTTATAGATGTCTTGTATCAAGTATCATTTTAGGATGTGGAGACATAGTCTACTAACTAAAGTAGATATTTTTACATTCCCTGAACCTTATTTCTTTCACATGTGGAGAGTTTTACCACCAAAAAACACCAGTGTAAAAAATGGAGATAAAAGTGGTAAAACGAATGGGTAGTGATTTACAGAAAGATTTTTAGAGCAGAGATTTTAAATAAGAAAACATATATGCATATATGCTCACTGGTGTTGAGTGTATCAGGAGGAAGAAAGACCAGGCCCGGCAGAGGGACACCAACAGTTGTCACTGTGGGCCTCTGTGCGGGTGTAAAAATGTCTACCGTGCAAGGTGAAGCTGTACAGAGTGATTTTCAGCTATTGAAGAGAGTTTTGGGCCAGGTGGTAATACACACCTTTAATCCCAGCTCTCAGGAGTCAGAGGCAGGTGGATTTTTGTGAGTTCAAGGCCAGCCCAGTTTACAGACCAAGCTCCTGGACAGCCAGGGCGACACAGAAAAAACCCTGTCTCGGAAAGAAAAAAAACAAGTGTTTGGGAGACAGGTCAGTCAGTATAATGCTTGTCACACAAGCATGAATACCTGAGTTCAATCCCCAATATCCACATGGAAGCTGAGAGTTGTGGTACTGGGGAGACAGAGACAGGAAGATTCCTAGGGCTTGCGCTGTGAGCCACATCAGTGGGCTCCAGGCTCTGTGAGAGACTCCTCTCCTAAAGTCGACGCCCGGCTCCCGTGTGCACGTTTGCTCATGCGCATGCTCGCACGCATGATGTCATGCAAGGTGAACACTGCCCAGATCCTAGGAACGTCAAGGGAGACAGCAGCCTGGTGTAAGAGGGAGAGTTGCACATTGTACTTTAGAGCTGGGCATGGTAGCTCGTGCCTGCAGTCCATCTCTGAGGAGACTTGCCCAGGTTCTAGGCTAGCGAGAGCTGTCTAGTAAAATGCTATCTCAGAAAAATACAAGGGACTGGAGACATGGCCACCTGACTAGGAGAGTGTGCTGTGACAGTAGCTCGGAGCTCAGTCCTTAGCACCCACATCAGGGGGCTCACAACCACCTGTAACTCTCGATTCCAAAGGATCGGATGGACGCCTTCTGGCCTCCATGAACACACACACACACTTGATGCAAATTAAATTCACACAGGCACACACACAGAATTAAATCTTTAAAAATCATTTCAAGGCCTTTGATCTTTTTTTCTAGGTGAAATAGAAATCCCTTGGTACATTAAAGCATGGGGGCTGCATGATTTGACTTTGTTATTTCTACTTTGTAAATTATGCTGGGGACTGTGCCAAAGGCCTCATGAAAGCTAGGAAAACCTAATGTTTTAAAGGTTGCGCTAACTCTGGGACCATAGTTAGGGGCTGAGCACTAGACTAGCATGTGTGAGGTCCTGTGTGTAATCCCCCAGCACCATACACAAGAGGAATAATGAGCAAATCCGGCATTTTGGCTACTGTGCTTTTTGTTGTAAGAGAGCAAGGGTGAAAGGAGGCCACCAAAGGAGGATGGTAGACGTAAAAGCCTGTGACGGTAGAGAAAGTCTTCCAAGCAGGCGTGGTGCCGCTCCTCGTTAGCCAGCACTTAGGAAGAGGCGGGTCTCTGTTGTGAGTTTGAGGCCCACCTGATCTACATAGTGAGTTCTAGGCCACAAGTCACACTGGTAACACTTGGTCTCAAAACAAGACGTGTGCGCGCGTGCGCGCGCGCGCGTGTGTGTGTGCGTGTGCGTGCGTGCGTGTGCGTGTGTGTGTGTGTGTTTGTGCGCCTGCGTGAGTGTGTGTGTGTTTCCTGTGTTACAAACTGAGTCCCACACCTTTTAATGGTAGCAGTTGCTCTGCTGTGAACTACACACCAAACCAGATATTAGTTTTACATGAAATATATTTGTTTTCTTATGGTTTATGTGTATGTTTGTCTTCATGTATGCATGTATATCATATATGTGCCTTGTACATTTGGAGGCCAAAAGAGGAGGGTCACATCCCCTAGAACTGTAATTATAGACAGTTATGAGCTATCTTGTGGGTGCTGAGAACAGAACCCAGATCCTCTTTAAGAGCAACTCTTTAAGAGTTAAGAGTGGTCTAACTAAGCTATCTCTCCAGACTTTTCCCCCTTTTTTTTTTTTTTTTTTTTTTTTTTTTTTGGTTTTTACGAGACAGGGTTTCTCTGTATTGTTTTGGAGGCTGTCAGTCCAGCCTGGCCTCGAACTTATAGAGATCCGCCTGCCTCTGCCTCCCGAGTGCTGGGATTAAAGGCGTGCACCACCAACGCCCAGCCTTTTTCCCTATTTTTACCACATTTTTTTCATTGTCTAGAGTACATAGTTTTTTAAAAGTAATATGGATATCAGGTTTTTGTTGTTGTTGGGTTTGGGGGGCTTTTTTGTTTGTTTGTTTTTGGTTTTCCAAGACAGGGTTTCTTTGTGGCTTTGGAGGCTGTCCTGAAACTCCCTCTTGTAGACCAGACTGGTTTGGAACTCACAGAGATCCACCTGTCTCTGCCTCCTGAGTGCTGGGCTTAAAGGTGTGCGCTGCCACCACCCGGCTCTGTTGTATAGCTGTTTTTTGTTGTTGTTTTTCCCTTTGTTTTGTGACTGGATTAGGAGTGAACCTATAGTCCCAAACATCCCAGCACCCACATTGTAGGTCACAACTGTCTGAACCTCCAGTTCCAGGGGCACCAAGCATGTGCATGGAACACAGACAGACATGCAGGCAGAACACCCATACATGTACAATTTTAAAGAAATCGCTCTGCGGTTAAATTGTTATAAAATTGAGAGGTTAGGATATACATGTGTGTATGTATACATACATAGTTATGTGTATGAAGGCACGCGTACATGAATGTTAGAGGCAGCCTGTCTTTGACTTCTACTGTGTTTGACACAGGATTTCGTCCTTGTCCCCATGTATGCCATGTCAGGGGACTCAGGAGGCTCCAGGTTCTCCTATCTCTACCTCCCATCTCGCCGTAGGAGCACTGAGGTGACAGGTTCCTGCAGCCAGCTGCATCTGAGCTGAGATCTGAATTCAGATCTCACACTTGAACAGTCAGCGCTGTATACCTGAGTCATCTCCGCGCCTCCTTGTTTTTTCCTCATGATAAAGTACCATCTCGCTGTGTAGCCCAGGCTAACCTTGAACTCACAGTTTTCCTACCTAAGCCTCAGTAGTGCTTTGATTACAAACCGGTACAACAGTGGCCAGCAGGATACACACTTTGGAGTTTATCTGCAACTAATGATTGATCCTAGGGCCTCAAGTTCTCTTGTCTTTTATAACTTTTGGATGATCCTAGGACCTCGAGGTCTCTTGTCTTTTATGTCTTTTGGAACTTCGCCATTTGCAGAATTTCTTCTTTAAAAAAATTGGCATATAAGAAAATTCATATGAGAGCTTGGTCAAAAGCACTTGCTGCTCTTGGAGACTACCCAAGTTCAATTCCCAGCACCCAGGTTAGGTGACTCACAGCTACCCATAATGCCATCTGTGAGGGGTTCAGTGCCCTCTTCTGGCCTCTGCAGGTACTTGCATACATGTGCACAGACTTAGGGGACATGGGCACACACACACACACATGCATACATACATACACACACACAAACACACACATATAAATAAATCATTTTTAACAGTCAGTACATAGTCAGGCGTTGGTGGCACACACCTTTAATCCCAGTACTTGGGAAGCAGAGACAGGAACATCTCTTAAGTTTAAGGCCAGGTAGAAATACATAATCGAGATCCTGTCTCAAAGAAGAAAAAAAACCGTGCAACAGCAGCGTCCATTTTAAAATCTCATAGTCCTTGCACAGGATGTGATTCCAAGTGATTTCTTTTTGAATGTTCATTGTTTCTAAGTATTGAATTACTTTGTATAAAAGCTTAACAGAATGGAAAATGTTGCTTGTTTCTGCTTGTTTTTCTGGTGTTGGGGATTGATTGAACCTAGGGCCTTCAACATATCTGGCATCTGTATTCCCAGCCTTATAACATAAGCTATTTCAAAAACGTGAATTCTGAACAGGTGGAACTGGGGCACGCCTCTAATCCCAGCATTCTGGAGGCAGAGGCAGGGGGATCTCTGAGTTTGACACCAGCCTGGTCTACGGAGTGAGTGCCAGGGCTACACCGAAAAACCCTGTCTTGAAAAACAAACAAACCCTGAATTCTGAGCTGGAGAATTCTGAGCTAAAACACATACTTAGCCTGCTTACAGCCCTAGATTCAATTCCCGATACCACAGGTGAAGATCTCTATTCTTTCTAAGTTAACGTAAAGATGAACAGTAGAGTATCAGTTGTGTGTGCTGTATTACAAGAAGTAACACCCTCCTTCGAGGTGTTTCAAGGAAAGACAGTTTTGTCTCAATTGCTACACAATGCTCTCTTTTGTGTTTCAGTGCCAAACCTAAATCCGAAGTACATGTGTCCATGGCCACTCCAGTCACTGTGTCCTTGGAGACCATATCCAACCAGACTGCCGAGCAGCCTACCATTGCAGTCCCTCCAACTTCCCAGCAGCCTCCACCAGCCATTCCAAGCATGATTGCCGCAGCCAGCCCTCCATCCCAGCCAGCCATCGCTCTTTCTAGCATTCCTGGAGCCGTCCCCGTCACTCCACCCATCACCACCATTGCCGCTGCACCCACGACATCAACACCTGTGGCTGGCAGCCTTTCCGCAGTTCTGGGGCCTCCTGTTTCCGAGGTCAAAGTCAAAGAAGAAGCAGAACCCATGGACATCACGAGGCCTGTTTCCAGTAAGTTCATTCACAGACCACTGTTAGCAGTCCCTTCCTGGTTCTCACTGTGACTGTCAGTCAGGAAGCCCATCCCAGGTGCCAAGGCCATTCTGGAACTTTCCAGTGTGGCCTGCCAGCCTGTCTTTCCTTCATTTCTAGGAAAGAAAGACTACTTTTGAAAAGATAGTCTTTCTGTGACTTACTTTCACATGCATGTGTGTGGCACACGTGTCCTATAGCAGTCGTAAACATCAGGACAGCTTGTGGGCATCAGTTCTCTTCACCATGTGGAGCCAGGGACCAAGCTGGGTCGTCAGATTCGGCTTTCCTCATTCATCCAGCTCACAGACCCCTTGAAAATTAAAGGCATTTTGCTGCTCTTTGGTAAATTTTTTTTTATTTATTTTTGGTTTTTCGGTTTTTGTTTTTGGCTTTTTGAGACAAGGTTTCTCTGTGTTATAGCTCTGACTGGTCTGGAACTCACTCTGTAGACCAGGCTGGCCTGGAACTCACAGAGATCCGCCTGCCTCTGCCTTCCGAGTACTGGGACTAAAGGTGTGCACCACCCAGCCCGGCTGCTCTTTTGCAATTTTAATTCTGAGCTATAATCATAGAATAAATATCCCAATGTGTTTCAATGTAGCTTCCTTGTGATAATTGAGAAAATATTATTTAAAATGATTTTGAAGTGATCCTACCTAAATACTGTTAATTTATAATATATTCCCTACACGGTTTGGTTGTTTCATGATGTGATGAGACTTGAGATTTTCAAAATACTCTCTTCACAAAAAAACACGATTAGTAAAACCTTAAAATTGTTTGCTATCCCGTTCCTCTTCCTGTGAACTCAATTTTCAGTTTGTGAGAGTCTATCACTTTGTGTCTCCTCCATCTTTAGAGTATGGACATTTTGTGTGTGTGTGTGTGTGTGTGTGTCTGTGTCTGTGTGTCTGTGTGTGTGTGTGTGTGTGTCTGTGTCTCTGTATGTGTGTGTGTGTCTGTGTGTGTCTGTGTCTCTGTATGTGTGTGCGTGTGTGTGTCTGTGTCTCTGTATGTGTGTGTGTCTGTGTATGTGTGTGTGTCTGTGTCTGTCTGTGTCTGTGTGTGTCTGTGTCTCTGTATGTGTGTGTGTGTGTGTGTCTGTGTATGTGTGTGTGTCTGTGTCTGTCTGTGTCTGTGTGTGTCTGTGTCTCTGTATGTGTGTGTGTGTGTGTGTCTGTCTGTGTCTGTGTGTATGTGTGTGTCTCTGTGTGTGTGTCTTTGCTCCGTGTGCTTACCTGGTGCCCTCAGAGGCCAAGAGGGGGCATCAGATCCTCTGGAACAGTTGTGAGCTGCCATGTGGGTGCTGGGAATTGAGTTCCAGGTCCTCTGGAAGAGTGGCCAGTGCGGCGGCGGCAGCCTGAAAAGCTGGTTGCCCATCATGACCCTGAGAGATTGCCAGGGGGGAGGGAGGTGACGGGACACCTTTATACCCCAGGTTCTTACTCCTCAGGCAGAACCTGGGTGTGGTGGGCCCACGGGATGACACCTGCAACTTCGTGTTTAAATGAATATCCGTACTGCTGACGCCCTGTAGCAGAGCCTTTCTTAGATTCCTTAAAACTCCTCTGGGGCCTCCTTACACAGTCACGTGTTGACTTCTTGGCCCTGGCGTTAGTCTTGCTAAGAAGAGAATGGAAAGCCAGTTGAACTAGAGTACGGGTCCCCTAGTCAGGTGGCAGCTCAGGTACAAGGCTCCCCTGTCCACAGCCCCCTCTAGTGGCGGTTCAGAGACAGCAGTGCAAGGTGATTGCTGCTTGCCTCCTTTTTGCTTGATACGTTAGGGATGTGCGGGCAGACTCTCAGGGCCCTGCACTGGTCTAGAGACTCCGTCACTGCCGTGTGAGACCATAGTAGTTCATCCCCTTTGTGGATAAGGAGCCTTTCCTGGGCTGGCCTACAACTTATAAACATACTCTGGCAAGTCTTACTTCCCAGTCTTCATTCAGTAAGGCTAGCGTGCAGTTTATTCTGATGGAGACAGGGTCCCATCCAAGGGAAGCAGCGCCACTTGAGCCTACAGATGCCCTGCCATGCAGGGGATTGTAAATTTAACCCATTCTACTCAAGCATTGAACTCTCCATAACCATTTTTAATATACCTGATTTTGAATATTATATTTAGCAAACTTCAGGTTTACTCTTAAACTTGTTTTGAGTTGCCTGCTTTAGGCTAAACTTCAACAATATATATAAAGGATGCCTTCATTCCTTTTTTTTTTTCCAACAGTTTATGATAAATTAGTAAATCTCACAAGATTAGGTTTTTGTAAACTAGGGTAATTTATCCCTGTTAAAATTTTGAGCCTTATGCTGAATTGAAACTTTCAGTAACTGGTACCAAAGTAAACTTTTATTTTTTTAATGATTTATTTTATTTATGTGCCTTGGTGGTTTGCCTGTGTATATGTCTGTGTAAGGGGATTGGGTCCCCTGGAGCTGCAGTTACACAGAAAACTGTGACCCGCCATGTGGGTGCTGGAAATTAAACCCGGTCCTCTGGAAGAACAGCCATCTCTCCAGCCCCCAAACTAAATTTTAAAATGTAAATATAATTCATCAAGAAGTTGGGAACCTCACTCTCCTGGTCCTTGTATAGTGTACTTTTACAAAGTTGAAATTAGTTTGACAGATTTTTTTTTTTTGTTGTTGTTGTTGTCTTGGAACTCACTCATTCTGTAGACAAGGCTGGCCTCGAACTCACAGAGTTCTGGGATTAAAGGCGTGTGCCACTGCTGCCTGACTGACAGATTGTTTTTACATCAGGTAGCTCATTTTATCACAAAGAATGTAATTGCAGAAGAGTGAACTTAGTTTTTTATAAGGAGACACATACATAAACCAAAATGGCATACAATTAATTCTTACTACATGCAGTTCTTGTTATGACTCCAAGTAGCTAAAGCTTAACAAGGTTATCAGGGACATGAATGACTAGATAGATAGGCATCTTTAAGTCAGTTAGTGTGAGTAGGCGGTTAGAAAAATGGGATATGTTGTCTTTAAGTCTTACCCTGCATAGCCCTGTGTAGTCAGACTCGCTGGGACTTGACTGCAAGCTTTAATGACTTGTTTTTGTTTTTCTTGATATAGTTCATCCTACCTAAAATAAGTCAGTCCCACTTTTTTATTTGAAAAAACATCTGTATTCTGGTTATGGTTTCCCCTCCCCAAACTCCTCCCAGATCCACACCCTTTCTTGTTCTGTCTTGAAAACAAATGGGCAACTAAAAAAGACAAGAAAATAATAATAAAATAAGATTAAAAAACAAACGAGAGAAAAGAGCCAAAGAAAAAGCAAAAGAAACATAGATGCAGAGACACACATTAGCAAACACAGAAATCCCAAAAAAGACAAGACGAGAAACCACAATGCACAATGTATAAGCAAAAGACCTGGAGGGATTAAAAGATGAGACAGACAGACAGACAGACAGACAGACAGACAGACAGACAGATCCAAACTTACCATTGAGTTAGTGTTGTGTTGGCCATCCATGCTGGGAATGGGACCTTATCCTTGAGAGTGGTTTATATGCCAGTGAGACTACGTTGGAGAAAAAAATTCTTTGCAAGTGGAAATAGCTTCTGGGTTAGGAATGGGGCTTGTGTTCACTGGCCTCAGCTCTGGGACCCCCTCCGGCCTCAGTTTCCCCCTCTGTAGAGTGAGTTCCCATGGGCATCAGCCCTGCTGTGTCTAGAAGGCACTGCTCCTTGGTGTCCTGCATCCCCATTGGCTCCTGCTCTTCCTGCTTCCTCTTCCCCTGAGTTCCCTGAGCCCTGACAGGCGGGATTTGATGGAGACTTCCTGTTTAGGGCTATTTCAAGGTCTCTCACTCCGCGTACTGTGTGGCTGTGGGTCTCTGTATTTGTTCTTATCTGCTTCAAGCGGAGGTTTCTGTGGTGATGGTTGAGCAAGGCTCTGAACTATGAATATAGCAAATGGCATTAGGAGACAATGTATCATTCATTGCCTTACCCGGTGTGATCATCCCTTGGCTACGTGGGTGGACACACTACACTGCCTGACCTCCGCCCATTCCTAGATTTTCTAACCCGTGCATACTAGCTTCTGCAGCAAATGTTGAGATTCAGCTAGCTGGGCACCTAGGTGCCCAGGTTAGAGGCCAATGGTCTTGCCTATCCTTGCCTGCTTTCCTGAAAGGATATTGACATTAGCAGGCATAGCTGGCGTCATAAAGGTGGCAGTTGGGTCTGCTTAATATTACCTGTGAACATACTGCTAAACCGTTAGGTCTTGGGCCGGGTGGTGGCGGTGGTAGCAGCGGTTCATGCCTTTAAGCCCAGCACTCGGGAGGCAGAGACAGGAGGATTTCTGTGAGTTTGAGATCAGCCTGATCTACAAGAGCAAGTTCCAGAACAGCCTGTCTCACAAAAAAAAAAAAAAAAAAAAATTAGGCCTTTTAAGTTTCTGGGTAAAACTTACAAAAAGCATAAAAGCATAAGACAGTATTTGTGATGTATATAATATGTGGTTGTTATAACTAGCATTAAATTGATGTTTACAGCATTGAACAGAGTTTGGCTGGCTATGATGTTGTACTTATTGAGAGATTTCAGACAGAATCCCTTTTATCCTTTTCATGTATGAGCATCTTATTAGTTACTTTAATTTTAAATCTCTTTATACCATAAGATAAGTAATAGTAGTCTCTGTTGGAAATAGTTTACCTCTTATTTGTTCTCAATGCACAGTGCCTTCCTGGGCTGTTCTGTTGTTCTCCCTGTCACAAGGCAGGAGCCTGCCTGACCTAGGACGGGATTGGGAGAGACCATCATGCTTGGGTCTGAAGTAGGGTTTGTTTGTTTGTTTGTTTGTTTGTTTGGTAAGCAAAAGCAAGAGGGCTTGGTGGGACAGGAACAAAGGCAGACCACGCGCACAGACACAGTGGTCCAAGAAGAGAAAGAACGACCTGTCTCAGTTATCGGAGGCAGCTTGTAATTCAGTAGGAAGGACAACATGGGTCCTGTCAAAAGTCTCTCACCCCAGCAGCGCAGGAAAAGAACACTCCAGCCCACCCCTGGTCACTCTGAGACGGGGACCTGAACTCACCAGTTGGCAAGGCTGCCGGGACACTTGGGGTCTGAGCTCAGGTAAAGAAAGGGAGGACTGATCCTCTCTTATACACACACGCAGGTCCTCCAGTGGCCAGACAAAAATAGTAAAACCTGCGTCCTAGGAGAACCAGAAGGAACCGCTCAGTTTTGGTGTTGGGAAATACAGCAGACTTTCCAGGACTCTGGCCTCAGTGTGACAGTCATGGAGTCCTGGGATATCTCCTGAAGTGCCCCGAATGCCACTCAATGAAGGACAGGTTAGGAGTCTTATTTGCTGGGGGTAGAGGGCAGGCTGGTGCCAGGAAGGGCTTGAACTGTAGGAAAGGCAAGGCAGAGCTCATAAAGCCAGAAACAGCAACTGTGTCACAGGGGCAGGTGAGGGTTTGAACACAAGTTTCCAAAGGGTCAGTTGTTGATGAAAGCAGTTGCTGCTTGTTGTGCAACCGTGGGCCTCCCTAAATTGCAGGTTCAGCCTCCTGAGACCGCTGCTCAACGGGGCCCTAGGGGCAGGGGGTGGAGCCAGAGATGAGTTAGCTGAACTAGGACAAAATGGAGTTACTTCGGGCGTTCCAGTAGGTAGAGGATGGTGTAAGAGAAAGGTCTGGAGTTTGCTGCCGCGGAGCCATGGCTTCATTCTAAGTGGTGTTCCTAGTGAAGTGGTGTTTGAGGTGCTGAGCCTGGTTTCTCTGCTTATAATGGAGCAGTACATTATGACGGGAAGGTGTAGTGGAGAGGATGGTTGAATTTCTTGGCCATGAAGCAGGGAGGCAGGGCAGGCTTCTACGTTCTTTATTAGACTCTCCACCACAGTGACTAGTGGGGCTATGATTATGAGAGCCAAAAAATGTGTGGATGCCTGAGGGTAAAGCGAACTTTCATTCTAAAAGCAAAACCTTTCCAATGAGTTTATATTTTGGAGCCTGTCGTGGGTGGAGTTAGGCAATTCCTGAGATGCTGACACAGCATTCTTCTGTAGGCCTTACACATTTTTTGCCTTCAGATTTGTAACAATAAAACTGTTTGCTTTTAAAGATGGGGTTTCTCTGTGTAAATAGCCCTGGCTGTCCTGGAACTCACTCTGTAGACCAGGCTGGCCTCAAACTCACAGAGATCTGCCTGCCTCTGCCTCCCAATTGCTGGGGTTAAAGGAGTGCCCCACCGCCCAGCTGAAACTTACTTTTTTAATGAAACAGTATTGGAGTTTATTAAAAGATTTGAACATAGTTCTAAATATCAGGTTAATAGAGAAAGTAACTTAGAAAAAAATGTTGTATACGCCAGGTTTGGGTGCGGGATTCTGAAGAGATTGTCATGCTTAATTAAGTGACTTTACATAACTTCATGTGTGTGGCTTAGGAGCTGACATGAGTCAGTGTTTCAAAGAACCTAAATGATCATAGAGTAGTTCCTAGTGTGCCTTAGGTAGGATAACAGCTAATAAGGCAAAAGCCTTTGATCTGGAGAGTTAAACTAGGTTTGATTTGGTTTGGTTTTTGCTTTTTTGTTTTGTAGAGACAGGATCTTAGTATGTAGCTCTGGCTGTCCTGGAATGCCCTGTGTAGGTCATGTTACCCTTGAACTCAGGCATGTCACCACTCCCTGCAAGAAGCCATTCTCTGTAACTTCTTTGCTGCTGAGCAGGAAGGGACACAGACCATGCCTATCGAGAGGAAAATCTCTGCCTGTCTGATCTCAGGGATACAGGAGAAGGCTTCAGCTTGGAGAATGGAGGGTCTTCCTGTAGTACTGTGAAATCTAACTGTGTAGCCACAGAAGATTGCTGTAGCTGATCCTAACGCTAACCCAGGATAAGATAGAGCAAAGCTTCTTAATCATGAGAGTCGTGAGAGCAAGGATGTTAGTAATTATCTAAACCACTAACACTTGAGACAGTGGAAACACCGAAACACCCTTAATCCCAGCATTCAGGTGTCAAAGGCAGAAGGAGCTCTTGAGTTTGAGCTAACCTGGTCTCTCTAGTGACTTAACAAGCCAGCCAGGACTACATGGTAAGACCTGGTTAGTTGGTTGGTTGGTTGGTTGGTTTTTGGTTTTGTTTGGTTTGCTTTGGTTTTTTGAGCAGGGTTTTGGTAGCACACCAAAGAACAATTTTCAGAAGGAATCCAGGGCTAAAGTGAAGGCTCAGAGGTTAAGAGCACTGGCTGCTCTTCCAGAGGTCCTGAGTTCAACTTCCAGCAGCCACATGGTGGCTCACAATCATCTGTAATGGGATCTGGTGCCCTCTTCTGATGTGCAGGCAGAACACTGTACAAATAATGAATGAATGAATGAATGAATGAATGAGTACGTGAGTGAGAAGTCCAATGGTGAAGTAAATTAAAAGGAAAGCAATGTTAAGTTGTATTTCATTGACTACCATACCAACAGTGCCTAAGAGGAAACCAGTGAAGCAAGCCGAAATATAGTAATATTACAACTGCTGTTAGATGTATAGAGAGAAGAGATTATCATTCACTGGGGTACAGAGATCTGGTTCGGTGGCTCACTGTCTATAGTGCCAGCTAATCTTTAAAAAAGAAAAGATAAATTAGTCTTTTAATAGTTTGCAGATACAAATGGCATTTGTCCTGACGATATTCTTGAGGCTGTGGAGAGTCAAAGGGTTTTATTCTAGGAAATCACTTCTTTTTTGGGGGGGGGGAGGTGAGGCAGGGTTTCTCTGTAGCTTTGGAACTAGCTCTTATAAGCCAGGTTGGTCTCCAACTCACAGAGAGTGCCGGGCTTAAAGGTGTGTGCCACCACTTCCCGGCTAGAAATCACTTCTTAAGTTCTTTCTGTCTGGGTGGAGTGGGCCTCTCCTTCCAACAGTACATCAGAGACAACTGAAACAGTCAGCCTTTGAGGGAAGAATGATAAGAGAGAGAATGTATAGTCACAGGACAAACAGTGAAATAAAAAGTTGGGATCTTAAGCTGGGCAATGGTGGCGCACGCCTTTAATCCCAGCACTTGGGAGGCAGAGGCAGGCGGATCTCTGTGAGTTCAAGGTCAGCCTGGTCTACAGAGTGAGTTCTAAGACAGCCAGCGGGAGGGTGAATAGGCAATAGTTCCTAGTGAGGTCCAAGGCTTGCTGGAAGCCACTCTGGAAATTCCTGGAGAGTCAGTGATTAAGATAGATGAGAGGCAGTTCGCAGTTGCTGGTGACAGTGATATAGGATATGGCTGTCAGAAGTGAGTAACAGACCAGATACAGGACCCCTGTTTGTGTGTGGCAGAATAAAAATGAAAACTCAGGTGAACCTGTGCAATTGGGAAGCCCTTGCTACATGCTCCACACTAGTGCAGACTAGCGCTAAGTTTCTCGGGGCCTGGTGACTAGTAGGAAGCTGTTCTCAGCTCTTACCTCAGAGGGTTTTCCGTACCCCAGACCCATAGGAAGCCTCTGTGCTTGTTGGCCAGCCAGCTGTCTTCCTAACTGTCACCCTGGAAACTGAGGGTTTGGTTCTCATGATGTGTGCTTCACCCCAACAGCAGTCCCTCCCCTGGCTGCCAACGCTGTGTCTCCATCTCTGGCTTTGCTGGCAAGCAACCTGTCCATGCCTGCGAGTGACCTACCGCCTGGTGCCTCCCCAAGGAAGAAGCCGCGAAAGCAGCAGCACGTGATCTCGACAGAGGAAGGGGACATGATGGAGACCAACAGCACTGACGATGAGAAGGCCACTGCCAAAAGTCTTCTGGTGAAGGCCGAGAAACGGAAGTCTCCGCCCAAAGAGTACATTGGTAAGGCCCGGCTGATGGTCTCCCGGCACTCACCACCTAGCTCAGAGTATCCGTCTTGCATCTCGCTCACTGCTACTGAACTTTGAGGGTCATTTCAGACATGTGACATGCCGCTTACTGCCCTGCTTTCTCTTTGGAGTAGATGAAGAAGGGGTGAGGTATGTCCCAGTGCGACCAAGACCTCCCATCACTTTGCTTCGCCACTATCGGAACCCCTGGAAAGCTGCCTACCACCACTTCCAGAGGTACAGTGACGTCCGGGTCAAAGGTTAGTTTCTTCAGAAATGTCTAGTATTAATCATGAAATGGCATAACATGAAAGCTGCATTGTAGTCACAATAAAAAGCACCAGGATCACAATTCTCTAATTTCCAACCAAAATAGGCAATATCCAGTTGAGTATAACAGTGGAAAATTATTCTTTGTTCCCAGAAAGCTGTGTGTTTATTAGAATCCCAGTGAAATGAACAAGGAGAAGCCTCGGTTATAATAAATTCTGTGTGTTAACAGTTCCTGAGTACTCACAGGCAGCCTGTAATTGTGTTGCAGTTTAACGTAGATAGAAGTACATTATAATTTCTAGAATGCTAAAATGATTACGTATACTATAGGTATTTGTTTCCTAAGATCTTCCCTTCAACACATACATGAAACCCTTAAAATGACCTAGGTGAGGGAGAGACTGGAGAGATGACTCAGTGCTTAAGACCACTGGTTGCTTCTGTAGAATACCTCAGTTCCCTTCTCAGCAGCTACACGGTGGCTTACAACCAGATAATTAGATGACTCCAGTTCCAGGGATCCAATGCCTTCTTCTGGCCTCCCTGGACACCAGAGACAAATGTGGTAATAAAGAAAGTAAAAATACACCCATACACACAAAATCATTCTCTGGAAAAGCTCTTAAAGCTGAGAAGAATAAAGACACAAAGTTGTTGGTGACGCATGTTAATGGTAAGTTGTATCGTATGTGCAAGGCCCTGGGTGATACGGTTG